>NC_136835.1:591035-1191035 GCF_951394365.1 Tetrao urogallus | reverse complement strand
CTCCTTCCCTTTGGCGCCAAGTTTCAGAGCTTTACTGGGACCTGACGGCCTAAACAAAACGCACAAACATCTCCAAGTCAGCTCAGCACAGCACCTTCATCCTTCCTCAGTCTGATCCTTCGAGAGCTGTAACTTGACTGTCCCAGCAATATTAAGCTCACTTCGGTGAGGACATGCAGGAGAGGCCTGACCTTCCCTATCTTCCTCCAGAGATGGAGGCATACAGATAACCCATAAATACTGTACAAAACGCTCCTTGCATGACCAGCAGAGAAAGCTCTTGATTCCCACAGCGCAGCAGCACCTGACAAGCACTAACAGCACAGCAGCGCCAGCCATATGTGACCGCTCCCTTCTGTACCCACAAACACAGCAGTTGCTCCAGCACCTGTTTATCCATGAAGACTCAGGAAGAAGCCACGTGAAGCCCTTCAGACAGCACTGCCTGCTGCCAGCTGCACGCCTACCTGGACGGCGCTGGTGCCACTTTGGGCTTCTCTGTTTCAATGATGGTCTCTGTGATCATTGCTGCTGTTGTGCCCCCAGACACAGCCGAGCTGCCGAAGCCACCAAAGCCGGGCGCCTTCTTGCCCAGCCTCTCCGCGTCCCTCCTGGCCTGCTGCAGCTCCTTCGCCTTACGACGCATCTCTGCTTTTGCTTCACGTTCCTGAGTCTGAAGTAAAAGATGAAACTTGCTAAAGCTTTGCAATCTCAGCCTGCACTGCAGCTGATCTGTACAGCATCACCTTACAAACACTTCTTGACAGAACCAAGAGCGGGCATTTAGTGCACAGAAAAGCTGGATCTTACAACCCTTATCACAGCAGAGCAGCACCTCTGCATAAAGCAGCAGCACCCAGAGCACCTCGCACTGCAGTTCCTGCTCTCACCTCTCGGACAGCTCGGAACACCTTTTCCTCATGCGAGTCCATCTCTGTGAAGGTCCGAATTTGCGCCAAGTTCACATTCTCACGGTAGCCCAGGGCAACAATTTCATCAAAGGCAAAAATCAGGTCAAAGCAGTGCTCAGAGATCTCATTCTCCTCTAGAGCTCGACAGTATTCAGGGATCTAGGTAGGGAAAAACATTCAGAACAGATGCAGGTGTGACAATCAGCACCTGTGAAGCTCCTTTTCATTCCTTTACATTGTTGACAAACGAAATGGAGTTTTGTGACTATTTGATTTTCCTCAGCTAAAACTTACGGAGTCTTTTAGCACAGTTTTAACTTTGTAATTCACGGGAACCAAAACAAACACACCCCGTGATGCTAGTTAGTTTCCTGAAGATCCTTCAGCTGCACAGAAATAGATTATGAAGTTAACAAAAAAGCAACTGCAACAACTCATTACTTAGAAATCCATTTAGAGTACAGCTACGCCTCTCAACTGCGTATGGTGAAGCCACGTTCTTTTTAGAAGGCAGCAGCTGCTACCTCAAGAAAATAGAGAATATTTGACACTACACTTACAGCATCACCTCTTTGGCCTCCCCAGTTAAATGCCAACCACGGACTGCTCAGATATAGTTAAAAATTACCACAAAAAAATTAAAGTTACTTCCAGGTCGGGAACAGGCTGCATAAAATCAACTTGTTAGGTGGAGGCAGAGCGCTCCAGCAACAGCTCACCACCAGCTTCCCTCGTCACGGCCCTGTTTCAGGGTACACGTGTGAGCTTTGCACTAAGCGCCCCAATGTGCAGATCCTTACCACTCTAGAGAAGAGTCGGAGTGTTTCCAGGTCTTCCAGGATGTTGCTGTTTTTCGTGGTGATCAGCACCATGTAGAGCTTCTCCATCGGCTGATAGACGTAGCGCACACTCTCCGTTTCCACAAAAGTGTGCTGCTTCCCAGTGTTCATGAGCTTGGGGAAAGCTGCCAGCAGCCCCTCGATGCGGGTTCGGGTCATCTCCACGAACTGCCGGGAGACGATGGCCTTCCCTGCCTTTGTGCAGACAGCTGCCGCCAACAGCACCTATGGGACACACACAGCTCAGCTCTGCCCATCGCAGACGCCCCACAAAGCTGACGCAGCGTTGTGTGCAAAGCAAGGATCACTGCCAACTACCCTTTACCTTCCCAGTGAGCTCGTTTCCCTAACACGCGACTTTAAGCATCTTTCTGCAACCAGCACCAAGAATTTAACCATTCCACAAGCAGATCCACCTTTGTTACTCCCTGCAGACACTCTCCAGCCCACCTTCTGTACTAACAGCATTTAAGGCTCTCAGTCCTACATTCAGGCCATGCAGCAAATTCACCTCTTCCTCCATACGCAGGGGTTTGACAAAACCCCAACAATGCTTTAGGCAAAGGTCTGAACTGTCTGTTAGTTCAGCCCCAAAAGAAAAGTCACAATAAATACTGGAACATTTTGAAATGGAACATTTTTCCCCAGTGCCACACATCCCCTAAGCCAGGTTAATAAAATATTGAGCATTATATTAATTACAGTACGTGGTTGACTCTCCTGGACATTTCACCGATGTTATCACACCAACAATAAAAAGGCAGTAAGGCAACTGCCCATTTACACTTTCTCATTCTCTCCACCTCGACTTCTTCCTGAAATACTTCACTCACAGATGAGTTTCTTCATTAACATAGTCAAGATAAAGCAGCTTCTAAAGCTAAGATCCTTTAACTTCCCAGCCAATTTTATTCACAGCATTTTAACAACGAGAAAAGCACCAGAAGCTCTTCAGTGCATGCAGATTTCAAGCATGAAACCCAGCCAACAGCACGGCCAGCTGAGCAGCCAGCACCTGGCACAACTGCTGTACAGTGAGTGGCCACAGGGACCCCGCAGTCGAGGACATCCTGAAGAGAGCAAATGAGGCACAAACCTCCACCCCCAAACTGCTCAGTCCAGAATGGCACCGCTGGTTCCAGCAGCACCTCGGCCTCTGCTATCTCACCAAGCAGCAGCGGGTCCCGTTCCGGGAGGGAAAGCTCGCAGCTCCACGTCACCCAGAGACAACGGGACGCAAATGACCTCCACCCGAGCTGCCGGCTCAGGCGGCAAGGGACGAGGCCCGGCTGAAGATGACAGCGTTCACATCACCATCACCCAGCGCACCGCAGGCCGTGCCCACCAACCCCCCGTCGCCGTAAGCGGCCCTGCCCGCCGTGTGAGGCCGGAGCACAGCCCTGCCCAGGCTGCACGGCTCGGGGGGCGGTTGGGCCCTTCGCAGAGCTGCAGCGAGGTCCGAAAGCCCCGCGGCTCCGCCGTGCACCGCGGCCCAGAGATGCGGCTCTGTGGGGCGGGCGGCCGCCGGGTCGTGGCCGAAGAACCGCAGCGGAGCCGCCGAGCGATGCGAGGCCCTGCCGGGCCCCGCGCGCTTCCAGGGTCCCGGGCCGGCCGGCAGCGGCCCCCGAGCACCACGGGCAGCGGCCTCATGAGCGAACGGTCGGCGGCGGGCCCGCCCTTACCATGGCGGCGGCGCTCGGCTCGGCGCTCGCTCCCTCGGCGCTCCGCGTCCCCTCAGGCAGCCCCACAAGATGGCGGCGCCGAGCCACGTCCCCAGCCGGAAGCGGCGCCGCGCACGGCGCGCGGGGAGAGGCGGGGCGGGAGGACCCGGAGCGCGGCCCCCAGGGCGGACGCCGGCAGTACCCGCTCAGACCGGCAGGGGGAGATACCGCCCCCCGTCCGCCAGGCCGGGCCGCGGGCGCCGCTCTAGCCGGGCAAGAGCGAGCGAGACAGGGTCGCCACGGCGACGGAGGGCGGCGTCATGGCGGAACGGCGGCCGTCCGAAGGGAGCGGGGCCGGGCCGGGCCGCGCCGTCGCCTCCCCGCGTCCCTCCGCCCGGCCTCGCCCGGTGGAGAATCAGCCATACGACGAGAGCCTGGAACTGCCGGAGACCGAGGAGGCGGTGGGGAGCGCGAACCGCCCGCGAGGCTCCCGCCGGCCGGAACTGCCCTGGTCGGGAGGCGGCGGCCCGGGAGCGCGGCCCGGCGTCGCGGGAGAGCGGAGCGACGGCGTGGAGGGCGGCGGTAACGGGGTGAGGGGGGAACCGGGCCGCGAGGGGCGGGCGGGGAGGAGCGGAGCTGGGCGGCACGGTGAGACCGCATCCCTCCGGCCATGAAGGAAACGGCGGCCCGGCCGGGACCCTCCGCCGCCAGCGAGGACGACGATGACGATGACGATGACGATGATGATGATGATGACGATTCCTCCGAGAGCGACTCAGAGGACGATTCGGAGGATCGCGGGGCTCCGCTGGAGGGGTGAGCAGCGGGGGGAGCCGGGAGCCCGTGGCTAAAAAGGGCTCAGCGTCATTGTGCACGCAGGGAAGCCTCTCAGTGAGAGCCGTCCTGCTTCTGCTTCCCTCGGCTTTGGGCTTTGGGGCACAGCTAGATCCGTGTTCGTGCCTTTGTTATTGCGCAAAAACTAACAGGAAGTAATCACAGAATCACCGAGGTTGGAAAAGATCATCCAGCCCAACCATCACCAATAGCTCTCACTAAACCACATCCCTCAACACAAAATCCAAATGTTCCTTGAACGCCTCCAGGGTCGGTGACTCTGGGCAGCCCATTCCAGTGCCTGACCACTCTTTTAGAGAAGTAGTATTTCCTAATGACCAGCCTATATCTCCCCTGGCACAGCTTGAAGCCATATAATGTCTGCATAAATTTCTCTTTCTCTCTTCAGTGACTACAACCTAGCAGATTATGACTACCTGCCAGTATCTGCTGAAATTAAAGAACTCTTTGAATACATAAGGAGGTGAGTTGAAGGTGTTTTTGCCTGCCTTAGGTTCTCCTGTGTCTCAAGGGTAAGTCTGGCAGGAAATGTCAGTCGCCCACTGTGTAATAACGTTTTTCTCTCTCCAGGTACACTCCAAAAACAATAGAGATTGAGCACAAACTGCAGCCTTTTATTCCAGACTTCATTCCTGCTGTTGGAGACATTGATGCCTTCCTAAAGGTACAGTATTTTCAGATATCCCCATTCCTACTGCCACACAGGCTGAAGCAGCGGGTGGCTTTGGTATGAGCCTGGCAGCAGGCTGTACAGCCAAGACTTCGGCCACAATGTCCTGGTGGCAGTGAGGTGCCCTGTGCTGTAGAAGATCCTGTTGTAGACCTAGGAGATCACACGTAGCAGTGCTGTGACCTGGCTGGTCACTTTGGTGACATCCCACATAGCACGAACATAATTTGGTGCAAGGGTTCCCTGTTTCTTTGTCCAACACCTTATGCGTTTCAGGTTCCGCTGTGCTAACAACTCCTATTTTCTGCTCTTTCAAAGCAGCATGCTTACAAATTCCTCCTGAACTGAGTCTGAATTTCTAACAGGGAGGCAGGGCACAGAATAGTTCCAGCATCCCCTGCTACTCCCACAGAGGATTCCTTCTGTGTTTTACCTGCAGGTCCCACGCCCAGATGGCAAGCCTGATAACCTCGGTCTGCTGGTCTTAGATGAGCCATCAACGAAGCAGTCAGATCCCACAGTGCTCTCTCTCTGGCTAACGGAGAATTCCAAACAGCACAACGTTACAGTGAGTCATGGAGGGAGAGAAGGCATTTACTGCACTCTGGCTAGAATGAAGACATTGCACTTTACTCTTTGTGGGACTATAGCAACACAACACAACTGATAACTTGGCTTCAAAAGAAAGTAACCCTTTTTGACCTATAGCTTTAAACTGAAATGTAACTAAGCCCTGCCTCAGGCGAGTTTCAGAACAGACTTAGGATCTTTTGATTTCCTTTAGGTTAAGCTTTTTTTTTCTTTTTTCTTTTTTCTTTTTTTTTCGTTTTTATTCTCCCTACCTGGTTTTGTTTCCCACTTGCTGTTCTGTCTGAAGAAATCTCCTGAAATAAATACAACTACAAAAGTGAAACCACATGGTTCATCAGGAGTGAACGCAGGGTATTAAAAAAAGCAAAACAAAACACCACAAAGTGCTTCCAGGTTTATATTTTTGTTTCTAGCAGCAGATAAAAGTGAAAAGTGTGGAGAATGCAGAGAAGAACCCCAAAGCCATTGACAACTGGATTGAAAGTATCAGTGAACTACACCGCTGCAAACCTCCTGCCACTGTCCACTACAGCCGGTGAGCCACTGTGTCAGCAGAACATCGGGTCAGGGGGTGGCAGAGACCAGGAGCACTGAGCAGAATGATCAAAATGTCTCTGAGAGGGAGAAGTGCTGAGTTTCAGGGTAGTTGTGTACGTGCGCAGGATGCTGTTTCCCTCTTTGCACTTCTCTTTCCCTTCGTGCCTCAAAACAATTCTAACAGCTCCCATATGCAACATCCAACTTCTTGCAATCAATACTCTGTAAAAAGAAGATCTGGACAAGTCAAAGGAGTCAAGACTTATTCTTTACCACGTCCTGGATTGAGTCTCAGCAGTTGCGGCACACCCTTCTGCCCAGACTTCCAATTCGCAGCAGCTCAGCCTCACTCCAAAGGAAGTGAGCACGTTTCTAAGCACAAATTAAAAACTTAGTCCTATTTTAATGAATAAAATGATGCTCTGCAGACATACAGATCTCTCTCAGTGGTCTGTTTCATTCACAGCAGTTGCAGTAGGAAGCCATTTCATCTTCTTGGCCTGCAATCCTAAGGTTTCTCTTTTTCCTTCTTCTTTTACAGGCCCATGCCTGACATAGAAACCCTCATGCAGGAGTGGTTACCGGAATTTGAGGAGCTCTTGGGAAAGGTATGGCATCCAAGTGTCAGGCAGTTAGTTCAGGGCACAGCATTAAAAATGATCCCACTTGAAATCTGGATTTCTCTTCCTCTTTGACCAGTTTGCACCCCGCTCAGTTCAGATTTGTTCTTCACTTATCATTTCCTTCTGACCAGCCTAAAGTCTGAATGCCTGGCTGCTGCCCAGGTAGCCCCTGTTCTCAGCTCAAGGTCAGTGCGTGCTCTCAGGCCTTTGCTGTACAAGAGCAAAACTGATAACTCCTCCTTTTCCAGGTGGGCCTCCCAACTGCAGTAATGAATTGTGACCTGGCTGAATACGTTGACATGATATGTGGTAAGCAGGGAAGTTCCCTCTCTTACCCTCAGTTAAAGATTATCTGATTGTTCCTAGCACAGAAACCGACACCGAAAGGAAATGCTCAGCTGTGAGAGACACCGAGGTTTCTCAGGCTGGTCCCAAGAGGGTGTTTTGACAAACTGTAGCTTGTTGCTATTCATCTTCATGGGCTTGGGTTCTGTCTGCTCTGCTCAGCAGGCTGATGATAGTGAGCAGTCAACACTTTTAAGAGCTTAGGTAGGAAAAAAACAGAACTCAGTCCTCATAGGTACACTTGGCCCTTTTGGATATTTGGGACAGTTCAGCTCTAGTCTTGAATACCATTCACTGCTGAAGACACAAGTGTACTGCTGGCTTGTCACTGTTATTAAAAAGGAGACTTTCAGATGCAGATTCAGGCCTAAGTAGTCAAGACCATTTTCTGTTGTCTTCAGTAGGAAATGGACTCTTGTGACAGAGATGCATGCAGTCATAGGTGAGCAAAGGCCAAGTAATTGGAGGCAGTGAGAAGTTCAGGGCTGACCTACAACACTCCATGCAGAGCAGAGTAGTCCTGTACACTTCTGCTTTTTTTTTGTAGCCATTGTGGACATCCCTGTGTACAAGAGTTGGATCCAGCCTCTGCACGTCCTTTTCTCACTGTACTCAGAATTCAAGAACTCCCAGGTAAGCAATCCCAGACAGGCACAGGTCACTCAGCTGGAAGCAAAGGACATCCAGTCCTTAAATTTGGCCTTGCTGCGTTCTCTGTGTTTGTGAAGAGCTAATAAACAGTAAAGTATCATAAAAAGTGTCCATGGAACATTTTCTAAGGTTCTAATTTCCCTAGTATCTTGAAAGCCCAGGATTGATGTTGCAATATTACACAAGGAGCCTCTGACTTACTGCAAGCCTGGCATTGTTTAGCAAACCAGCATGAGTCCAGATGCTTTTTCCCACTAAAGTCATGGTGACTGTGCTGAGCACAGACAGAACATGGAGAAAGGGAGGTTTGCTGCTAAGCACACAGCTCATATGGTGCTGAAGTGGCTCGGATTTACAGCTACACATGTACTCTAATCTGATCTTTGCACTAATGCATTCTTCTCCTGCAGCATTTCAAGCCTCTGGATGAAGGGAAGAAGGCTAGGAGCCCTGCATCCAACACACTTCCACAGTCAGCAGAAGCAGAAGTATTAAGCTTTACTTGAAGCTTCACTTTAAAACCTCATCTCTCAGATCAGCGCCTGCTGCTGGACGTAGATATTTGACCAAAGCAACCTGTGAAGCAACACACAGCATTTCAAAGGCCTCCCTTGGATAGATACTGATGAGTTATTCTCCATTTGTAAGCAGAGTTGTACTCTTCACATTTATAGCAGACGCTGCCTAATAGCTCCATTTTGACTCATCCCCTGGGAATAAAGCATTAAACTCCCTTTTCCAAATGACAGACTCCATGTGGCACTGATGCTGCAGAGCAGAAGCTCACAGAGCGTATGCTACAGATGTAGGAATAAATTCCATGCTCTGACACGAAATTCTCATCTGCCCAGCATGTTGCAAGGTCTGATATCCTCTGGGGGTTTTAGGTCTCCTCTGCCCTTTGTTATACAGTCCCTTTTTCTATTCTCTACACCCTTTGCTGCTGCAAACAGCATCATTGCTTTCCATCCTTTGTACAGAAAGAGTTGGTGAAAGCCGGTTAGAGTGGTCATCTGTGCTTAGGGAAAACATAGAGGAGACCACAATAAACAGCATCTCTAAAGGAAAGATGGAAAGTATTCAGAATTCACAATATATGAAAATGGACCTTGCCTATTTCTTATGTTCCATTTCTGCCACCTAAAGGCAGAAAAGAGCATGAATGGTTAGCAAAAGAAAATAGTCACTGCTAAGTGAAAACACACCCATCTTTCATCTAAGGATTTCAGAGCCTCACAAGAGCAGGACATCAGTTACTAGAGCAAGGATTTCAGGGCGATCCGAATGACTCTGCTATTGCAAAGACAAATTCATTTTGTTTGCAACACAGCTCTGTCCTGCAGCAAGAGGTGAGGTGAGTTCATGCTTCGTCGTCATCCCCGTGACTAATTGCTGTTGGGGTTCACCTGCACGGCACCGACCTCTTTCATTATAAGTGTGTTTCCTTCTGAAGCATCGTATGCCAGCCGTCGTCAGCAGAGACCTGAGATGCAATTACCCAGTGGCTTGTCTCAGCATAGCAAATTAGCTATTCCTGTTTACTCAGAAAATGTGAGACGGACTGGATAGCAGCATCATAAAGGCATCATAAAGCCACGCGCCTGCGTGGATGCAAGCTTTGACAAGAATGCACATCTGAAGTACAGCATGACTTCAATTTTTCACTGAGCGCCTCTGCCCCAGAGCACCAGTTCCCATGAGAGATAAACAGAAGAAATCCTGCGCATGTTCTGCACTAGTTCTGAATATGAGTACTTTTTAAATCACTGGGCATTCGTTGAGCTCAAGGCCTACCTACAAAATAAACTGGTCGCTTTTAAAGAGAGTCACATACAAAGGCTGTGTTTTATTTACATTCTTATCAAGCACGTGAAAGCAGGGAAAAGAGCCATGCTCGCTGTCTACAGCAGTGCAGATTTATCCCACCATCTCCTGATTCCTACATATTCAAAATAGTATTAATAGAGGAAATCTTTGCAACAAAGGATTTCTCAGGCAAGTTAACAGTTGGCAAAACAGCAACATCGAAAGGGAAAGACAGACAAAAACCTAACCCAGCAAATGCTGTTAAAGTGGGTGTGTGCACTAAGGAGACATGTAGCAACAAGGGATGAAGGAAGCTACAGAGCATTCATCCTGCATCCAAAAGTATAAAAGGAGCTGCACCCACTGGCAGCATAACCTGAAAGTTTACATGGAGAGCGGTTGGCAGAGCTGCCCATCGTAAATCAATCAGAAAGGAACTGCTCTAAGTACAGTTATTCACTTGGAACTTCCCGATGGCGAAGGCCATTTATCTAAGAACATGACATGTGTACACTTAGAAAGGAAAAAAATCCCCATGGCAAAGATCCAGCATGCTATTTTTCTTAACGAGGAGGGGAAGCAAGACAAGAAGTGCAAACCAGTCCTTCCTAAAGAGCAGGGCTGCTCTAAGTATGGCCGACCAAAGCTGTGTTTTGGCCTCATCTCCTTCCCCACGTGGCCACTGAAGACTTTCCCAAATGCTTACACTTACGTCCCCCTCCTCATTCCATACTTCCTCACTGCTAGACATTTCCCCCTTTCTTAACTAAATGGTACAGAATGGGTTACATCACTCCAGCTATGGAAGGTGATGAAAACCAAATACGCCCCAGCTAGAAACTATTTTTTCCAACCCAGGTTTTACTGAGCTGTAAGCTGAACAGTTCTGCCCGCAGCTGTGAGACTCAAGAGGCACCATCTGAAGAAGTACTTACAGATCCTAGAAAGCCTTATTTACAATTTCTCTGCTTGCTGTGCATGCTGAAACTTGCCTTGCCATGGTGTTTGCAGGAGAACATGACCAGTGGCATTCCTAGTCAGTCCAAATTCAAAATCGCGAGTGAAACAGGACAGCAGTGCAGCTGTGAGTGGACAGCTGGTCTCCAATTTGGGCTGATTTTAATAATGTTTGTAGAATAAGACTCATAAGAGGTACATGAATTTGCAATGCTGAAGTGTTTGCATAAAATATCAGGTACCTGTTGAATTTGGAAGCAAAAGAACCACAAGATTCCCAGTTAAATTCAAAGCCTTGGAGACAGTTTCTTGCAGGGGCCACATTCCAAGGTTTCTGTTGCTGGTTATGCAAAACTGCTTCTCTTCTCCTGGCTACAGGAATATGTTTTGGTCCTCTCTGTGTCATAAAGCCAGGCTAATTCCTGTCTTCACTGTGGATGCAGTAGCATGTTATAAATAAGCATGAAAACTAACCAATATACGGATCGGAGTATGGAAGAGAATAGGAAGATGAGAAATCTCCAGTCTGATTTACAACCCAATAAATGCAGTGATTCATTGCAGCAATTTCCTGTTTGCAGTCAGCCAAACTTTCCCACCTATACAAGCGTTGATCAGTTCTCTAGTGATGCTTCATCCCTCTGATGAGAACACTGATGTTCACAGAAGAACAAACTGCTTCTTGTCAGGAAGGAAGGCAGGAGCAGGTCCTAGCTCCAGCTCGTCCTAGGCTCACACAACCTACAAGGCAAACTGGGTGAGACAGAAGGGAAATACTTATTGAGGCAGAGCAGAATACTTACTTAGTTGAGAATAATTGTTACTTTTTGTGGCTGGGTCATTGTTAGAGAGGTAAATAATCCTCTAACCCCTGAAATATCCTTTTACAGATCACTTCCCTGGGGCAAACCGGTTACAGTCCACTAAAGGACTGGAGCAATGGCCCATTATATGTCCTTAAGCTCCAGACAACACCTACAGAGCCCCAAGGATTTCACAGCAAGAGATCTGCTTTGCTCTGTTAGCTGAGACCATGGGCAGCCATGCAAAGAAATGGGTCTGTCAGCCATGCCTCCCCCCGTGCAGTCGTGTTTTATGATGCAGTAATACCACCATCTTGGTACCTGACTCCATGCCCACTTTACAAACACCAGATCTAGTTGTGAGCACTGCCTGAATAATTCTGCCAATACTCCTAAGTCTGGAGTTGCAGCAGCACAGAGGAAATGGGACACGAGTGTTGTGCAAGTCTGTAGAGAGCAGCCAGTGCCCAATTTAAACGAAAGCTGTTCGTAACGCAGTTCTCATAACTTGGTGCAGAAAGTCTGTCTGCTTCCTGATCAGGCACACACAGGGTGATTCTGCTTAGGAGAGGAGTGCTGTGCAGGACACAGCTAAGGGAGCTGCTGCCTCGGATGAAGTCTGCAGCCTTCCGAACAAACTACCTGAGGGCAGTACCTGTTTCAGCTGAAGCGTCACTGCCCTCAAGTAGGTGTGTGAACTGCAAGGGATTTCCCAGGGACACGAGAACAGAGTTTAAACCTTGCACTGAGGTCTCCTGGTGGCCTCAGGAAATGGACTTCCCGCAAGAAGAGGATTCGTCCGGATGGATTCTTCATGTGAGTTCCAGTAGCTGTGCCCATCACATACTTAACATCCCTCATTGCCAAAAATGAAACAGGCAAATCCTCACAGGCAGAAACACCAAAATCCTGAATGGGGCATATTCTGTGGTTCTATGATGCAGCACTTCACTCTCTTCATAGACTCAAAGCTAGCAGAGGGTGGGGGGGGTGTTTCCTTAGCTGGATTTTTGTGCTTAGGGGAAGATTATTTTGGCTTCTGTAAGTTCCTCTTTTGCAGATTTGGAAAACTGCTTCGTTTTTTGTTTCCGACAAAGGAATTGACAAAGCACTGGATCCAGAGCTCATTTGCACTGTCCAATCTGTCAGTCCATTCAGAGGTCTCTTTCTCTCCCCATGCTATTTGCATTAAATCAAATAGATTTTCATGGTTTCTATCTAAGGAAAAGCTCTTATCTACTTGTGCTCAGACTCTTCTTGGGAAAAGCCATTTCTTCATCAGCTGCTGCTGCAGATCGTTGGGAAAGAGGGTGGGACCTTCATGCTGACGTCCTTTGGGCTGTGCCTGACTATAAAGAGTGAGGCAGTGCTGCAGCCAAGAAACTCTCCCAGGCAGTTTGCAGGGACTGCTTTTATTCTGCAGCCACTACAATTCGCTTTGAGGAACAGAAGAGGGAGTTGGGCCTAACCACGATGGAGAGTTGAATACAGCTGTCATGTTCTTGATGTGAAACTGGATAGTTCTTTCTTTTGCAGCTCAGCAGGGTTTTATTCCCACCCTTCCTTTCTCAGCTCTCTTCTACGCACGCAGAGGTAATGCTGCAAACAGTCTGCACGAGCCCTGAGCTACTGGTCAAGCAAAACATCACTGAAAATGAAAGCTGTGGCTACAGTCCAGGCCAGGGATCTCCACAGCCTGGGGAAACTGCCAGTCCCAAAAGGCATTTTCAACAAAGCCCATCGCTGCCAGACTCTGGATTAACTGAACTTAATGTTGCAAGCCCTGAGATCTACCCAGCTCCTCCACATAAACCTCCAGCGATGTCTGCTCCCACTGGTAAGATCAAACCTTTATTGACATTTTCTGTTTTATGCTGCTTTCGCGAAGTGAAGAGGTTCATTCACTGACCTGTGACTCCGTTTGTGCCAGCAGCGTTCAGCTTCTGTGGCAGCAGCGTCAAACAAAGGCTCATGGCGTGCTGCTGCTCACACCTTGTTGTTATTTGGCTGTGCTCTGCCATGCTGAAGTCAGAAATTGTTCCCCTTGCTGAAGGGCAGCTCAGTACTCCATTATTTCTGCCTATCTCCAACGTTCTGCTGCTCATTCACAATCTGAATTGCAAGTTTGGTTCTGAATTTAATGGCAATGTAATATAGATACGACCTTTGAGTTGTTAATCTTACAAAATCATGTGAAAGTGTGCTTGGTCAATTGTAGCTGAGCTTTCAAGAATACAACCATGCATGTAATGTAACCCACTATCTAGCATTTTTACTGAGGCAATTGTGTTTTTTCATATCACTTTTCACAGAGTCCTTTGAAACAGAATCATAGAACCACAGCATGGCTCAGGTTGGAGGGCAGCTCAAAGCCCACCCAGTGCCACCCCCGGCCGTGGGCAGGGCTGCCCCCCTCCAGCTCAGGCTGCCCAGGGCCCCATCCCACCTGGCCCTGAGTGCCTGCAGGGATGGGGCACCCACAGCTCTCTGGGCAGCAGCGCCAGTGCCTCACCGCCCTGACCAAAGGATTGCTTCCTCACAGCTCACCCACATCTCCGCTCCTTCACTTTAAAGCCATTCCTCCTTGTCCTGCAGTCACTATCAGACTGTAAAAAGTTGGTCCTTTTCCTCCTTGGAAGCTCCCTTCAAGTGCAGGAAGGAAACACCCGACAAAGACTAAATCATTCTTCTTCAAAACATCAGCCATAGGAATCAGTCCCATTTCTAGAGCAGTCTGAGCAATAACCTACACTTTAGAAGTCCCAGCACTCAGTGACAGGCTGGGCAGGCACAAACAGCACAGCCCTCAGCACCAAGCATTCAGTACATCCTCAGTGCACCGGGGACAAAGGGGTGTCAGCTTTCATTGCCTGGAACAGGGCACAGAAACGGCATCACACAGCTGAAACCACCTCTCGTGCAGCTGCACTCCTGTCAGCACTGCTGCTTTGGGCAGCTGCACCATGCATGCCTGCTGGGCTGGGCTGCAGCCTCATGCTGACCCCAGCATGTGTCCTTCAGTCTGCTCGTGTCATATGTTAACTAGTGGGAGCCAATGCAACCAAACTGTCATTTCATAATGATGATAGCTGTTACTGACTGTGTGTTATGGGAAGGTTGATCATCTTCAAGGGGAGAGGGGTCAGGGACGTGGTGTTATATAAAAGGTGTTTCAAAAGCAATGCATTTAAGCTCCTAATCTGGGCAAGTCTTTCAAGTTTGGGGATTCAAGTCTAAGATGCAAGAAGAACTAGCAAACAATTACAGAGCAGCTTGTTTTGATGATGGCAAACTTGTTTGGACAATTATATATGTTCTCAAATAACTATTTCATTTCAGTACAGAAAACCCTTGCTTCCCTTTGCATCACACTGCACTGACGTCTCACAGAATCAGAGAATCACTCAGGTTGGAAAAGACCTTAAAGATCATCGAGTCCAACCACGACCTTACCATACTACCCTAACTCTAACAACCCTCCACTAAACCATGTCTCTCTATACACCAAGAGCCACTGCAGAAAGACTTTGGACATGGCATCACTATCTCAATTCTAAAACAATTCTATTCCTTATTTTTTTTAACCAACGTCAATAAAATAAACTGTGGGACAGGAAACTGCACCAAAATATTTACTGCAGCACACTGGAGCAGCCCGAGAAGCGATGCGTTGCAGTAATTGTGAGCAGGAAGCGTCTTAATAAAAGGCCAGAGCTGAGGAAGACGTGGGGTGGTGTGGAAATTTCCCACAAGTGATGATGAACACCAGAATCACAGCTCGCAGGGTGACCTCATCCTCCCACTGCCCTCTAACAGCTCAGAGAATTCTGTTCCTTTAAGCATCGTGTGGTGACTTTTCCAGACTCGGCGCTGGGCTCGGATCCCCCTCCTCGGAGGCGTTACATGGGTGTGAGGGTGAAGATGCCGGTGCGGGAGCTGCTGAGGAAGGTCCGGCTGTCCAGGGGGCTGCAGGCAGCTGCCAGCCAGGTAAGGGCTGTGGGAGGGCGGCCCTCAGAGCTGGGGCTGCAAGAAGCCATCCGTGATCTGAATACTGCCCTGCAATCCATCCAGAGGTGGCCCAAAGAAACAACTTTGCCCTTTGGCTCTAACAACTCAGGCTTCCAAAAAGGCTGTGCTCCTGTCCTTGGGTGGCTGCTGCAGATTGCCTGCTTGTGGAAATTCATTCATGTGCGGTCTCTGCTGTGCAAAGTACACAGTGCAAAATACAACGCTCTTAGCTTAGGTCACACAGTTTGCCATTGTTTCACTTTCTAACATGCGAGCATTTTAAATGTAGTTTTGTTTTTATTATTATTTTTGTCTCCTCAGGAAGCCTCATCAGTGAAGACAGCAAGCAAAGGATCCTCAGGAAAAACAGGTCGGGAAGCTCCTCTCAGTGACACCACCTCCTTTTCACATAGGGACATCAGTGCTGAGTACCAAAGAGCCCCATGCCATCCCTAGGGCCCCTCCAATGCCAGGAGCAGGGCAGCCACGCACCTTCACTGCGGATGTGTTATGTGGGACAGAATAGTTCTGTGTTGGCCTCCCCTGCCCCAAACTCAAGATGGCTTTTTTCTTCCTTTCTTTTCAACAGAAAAGAGAAGAGTTCACCCTTATACAGAGAAGCAGCTTAGACAGGTATGCATAACACCTTCAGCGCCGCGCTGCCAGCCTCCCCAGGCGCATTTCACATATATCACCCAGCCAGAACAGGACACTTCATGTCTGATTTCCCTCCCCCATCTTCCACCCTCCCCACTTTTGTTGCTGTTTCAGAGCAAGCAGAGCATCGGGCAAACGCTAAAAGGCTTAGAGGACCTGGATATCCTGGTGGAGGTGCTGCAGGAAGACCTGAACAAAAGCCAGCTGAAGAAGGAATCTCTGCGTGCTGCACCCGATGGCTTTTGGCAGGGCTTCCCTGCAGAGCTGCAGGCCCCTTGGTGGGGAGCTGGAGGAAGCAAGCAGGCAGCTGGCAGCGTGCAGGAAAGGTGTCAAAGCTTCACCAAGCTGCGTTCTCATTGTTGCTTTACAGACTGCAGCTCGGCATTGCAGGAAGAGGTAGAGAGCTCCTTTTGTGATGGTCAGAAAGACATGCATGAGCCTGATTCACCAGGAACGTTCTCAAGGACAAGGGAAAAAGAAAGCAGCTGGTGGATGCAGGGCGTGGGTAGCAGCACCCAGAAGCACTGCTGGGCACAGCCTGCACAGAGCACATCTCCCTGCTTCGATCCACCAGGAGCCCATCCAGAGCCATTTGTGGAGGCTGACAGTGACTCTTTGGGTTCCAGGGGATGCTCGAGGCAGACCTCGATTGCTTTCACACAGCAGGATCTCTCCGCCATCTCTTTCTTCCAGTTCCAGCTACACAGGGAGGAAAGCTTGCTGAGGAATATTCCGGCAGACAAACTGCTTGCACCTGATGAAAATGGCAACAGGTCTCCAGCTTTTTTTCCTATAGAAATACATTGATTTCTATTTCCTGGGGCTGTAACTTCAAGTGCTACTTCAGGGCATGCCTGTGGCAAAGGTCTTCCAGCTCCATGGCGTGTTCAGATGTGCTCCAGAACCCCAGTTTTAGACCGAATCAATATTCCATTAGTAAAATTAGAAATACTTCATGTCTGTGGTATTGCTAGACTACAATTGCCATAGGACAAATTCAGTGGGAACAACATTCAAGGCTGAATTGTAAATGTAAGCTCACAAGAAAATGAACTCAAGCAAAGCGAGTCATTGCTACAGAAAAAGATTTGCAAAAGAGATCTTTTCCACGCTGCACTCTAAGGAAAATTACTTTTGGGTTCTGTGCAGTTCAGCTAGGTTGAAAACATTGGGATCAAATTCTCACATGTGAATAAAACTAATTACAATTAAGAAATTAAGACAATTTGACTGTATTTAAGTAAATGTCACGAGCTAACAATTGCAGCACACATTTACAAAGTACGTAAGCACCGGGTGACAAGGTCAGAAGAATATACAAAGGCAAGACCACACACCCAATACACCAACCCTGAGGCACAGTTATCATGCTCTGGGATAAGAGAAGGAAAAAACAAAGGGAGAAATACCACCAATGCCTGTGTCGGTATTTTCTCCAGGCAGAAAGAAAGGCTCACCCAAATTAACAAGAATTCCAGTATGAGATTCAGGAGAAATACACTATTTTGAGCAGCTCCCTGAGACTGGAGTTAGTACTCTGGTACTCGGTCCTACATAGGACTGAATTACGGTTTGGAAATACTTTCTTAGGTGCAGGAAAGAGGTTTCCCTTCTTTGGGTTTTCCTCTGCTTTTTCTGTATACTAAAGGAAAAAAAAAAAAAGGAGGAAATCAGGTTTGGTTGGTGGCTAGAAGGAAGGAGCAGCAGCTCCTGGATAGGAGAGGAATGGGGTAATAGTGAGAAGGGAGGACCAAGAAATCCTGGCAGACAATAAATTCAAACAAAGCTGGAAAATCAGCAACTCCTTTATTAATACAGACTAAATAAATTAAATGCTTAAATATCTCAAGCTTTTGGTGTTTGTGAGCCTGTAACATTTCATGCTTTGAAATCTCTGTTCCTTTTGAGTAATTTAACCATTATTTTACCTGTTTAAAACATCTTCTGTTCCAGGCTGCTGCACAAGGCTGTTGCTCAGGGAAGAAGAGCTCTGACTTACGCGCTAGCACGGAGGTTTGCGTCCCTGAACAAAATTGATGAGAAGGATGCAGAGAAACGGGTAGGATGCTGACTTGCCAAGAGTCATTTCCTACGGCACGCAGATGCCTTTCAAACCCTGACAAACGCCAAGCATCGCTTTGGGAAGGAGTGGCTGCTATCCTTGAGTAAAGAGGAAAACAGAAGGAGGGAGGCAGTGCTCCGAGCAGAGCAAGTCATAGCATAGCTGGGCAGGGATCCCAACATCCCACTTCCCACCTCATTCCCTAACAAGCACTGTGAAATGTAAGACTGGCTTTAAAGCAACAATGAGTTTCTCTCGTTCTTCTCTCCCCAGACAGCACTACATCTTGCTGCAGAAAAGAACCAGCACCTGATGGTCGGTGACCTTATATCCCTGGGGGCAAACGTCAACGAGCAGGATGGGCGGGGGAAAACCCCCCTCCACCTGTGTGCAGAGAATGGGTACCTGCGGGTCTTAGAGGTGCGCTGTCATTGCTGCTGTGCAGTGGGATGTACAGTGATAGAGCAGAAGTCAGATGCGTGCTCTTTAGTTTAAAACAGACAAGGGGTTTATGAAACCTGGAAGTTACCTTTGGTCTGATGGGGTTAAGGTGAGATAGAATAAGGGCAGCTGGGCCCAAATTGGGATTTATCGTCTCAAAATCTTCTTGATTTCAGGTTTTGAAAAACTGCAAAGACGGCGGTGTGTGCGTAGCAGTGAACCTGGCGGACCACTGCGGTAAGAGGAAGCGCTTCGCCATTTGGATGCTTTGTGTCAGAAGCCTCAAACAACAGATTCTACCTGGGCCTAAGGATGATCGATTTGGCATTGGAGCAGTCTGCCCTCGTGGGGGCTGTCGTGGGGTGGGGTGGTTCCTGCAGTGCAGATGGACGTGTCTGACTGCTCCGTGGTTTCTGTTCAGGTTTGACACCACTGCACTGTGCTGCTCTTGCTCACACCATCTTAGCCACGGAATCTCAAAAAACCGACGGTGACAGTGACATGGGGAGGTTCCTCAAACTACGCAAGGACCAAATTCTCGAGGGAATTAACTGCTTGTTGCACATGGGAGGAAAACCGGAGCTGCAGGTGAGAATCAGCAGCAGGCTGTTGACTGCAACCTTACGTTTTCCTGTTTGATTGCAATCACAGTCTCACTGCATTTGCAGGTTCTACGTTCATGTCAAACTACTGCTCCCTGTTTAAAAATTGAGGAGAACACCGAGCTGATGTGTTTGCTCCAGACTCATAAACCCAAGGAACTGGACATTCTTCAAGAGGTAACCATACAGCACCTGTTACACAGGCTCTGACCTCGTACCCGAGAACCCAGATTAACACAAGCCCTCGGTGAGCACAGGAGATGCTCCCAGCCCTGCCCTGGTTGGCACAGGGCAGAGAATCCCCTCTTCAGGGGAAAGGCTCCAAAGGATCTCTGACTGCAAACGTTGCCCCAGACATTGCCAATGTCTCCTTACTTTCAGCAATTCCTTAAAAGACGAAGAGCTGAATTGTATCCTTTCCTCCAACCCTAAGCACATCCATTCTGCACCAAAAGCACATGGCAGGTCCCAAAATATCCAGATGGTCCCGTGGGTATCCGTGGCTCTTGCTGTGTTTGGTACAGGACACAAGGCACCAGCACTGAGAAGTGAAAGCTTGTGGACTCCATTTCAAAATCCTGTTCAGCTGAAATAATGCGATATGCAGCACAGACTTCAGTATTCTTGTCCAATATTAAACAAATATTCGGTGCTTGAAAGTAACAACAGCCCTTCCACCTTTTTCAGTGTCTTTTGACTATCAGAGATGAGCTCTCACTTATGCATATGTATAGAAACTGGTAATGTAAGATTTGAACTAGGAAAACAGACTGAAAGCCACATTTCGGGTCCTCTAGGGAATCACAGAATCACCGAGGTTGGAAAAGACCTCTAAGACCATCCAGTCCATGCTCTGTAAGAAATAATTCACAACAGAAGCCATGAAAATAATTTCAACTCAGCTCATCTCTGACTGAACTGATAACTCTGCCACCCCTTCCTTTTTGATGGCAAGGAGCAGAATCTAGGTTTGGAATCTCAAAACTGGAGCATGGTCTGAACACAGAGACTTCTGCTGGAAATTTACTGTTCTGCTTTCCTCATCCATGCAGAGTAATGGTTTGCTGGAAGCTCCAGGAGTGCCGTGTCCCTCACCAGCAGATCACTTCTCTGAGCTTCTGCCCGTTTCACCTTTGGACTTCGTTGACATTATTCTTAAAGGTATTTTCTGTGAATGTTTTCTCCTTGTCAGAATCTCAGTAATATAAGAGCTGCAATGTAGTGTCAAGCTCTGGTTCATCCCCTGCACTGCTATATAACCATAATTTATGAGCTTCACGGGAACTGATGGAAAAGATGCCCAGTGATTTACAACAGACTTTGGATTAAGTCCAGAGTTCTGCACAGAACCTCTTTAGCTTGAAAATAGGGCAGTGTGTGTTTGGCATGAGAAAGAAGACATCACATGTAAACTGAACCGAATTTGTGTTCATTTATTACCTTCCAGGGAAATGCTGATAAGGCTCGTTATCTGCATCTCGTGGTCCGTGTGCTGCAGCTGTTGCTGAAGAATAGGCCAAAAACAGACAGTAAAAGTCTTCAAAAGTATTATAGCTTGAACTGCCTGTTGAAGATATCTCCTCAGTACCCAGCAATCAAGAGTAACTTGATTGGCAGGGCAAATCCTTAGACAGTGTTAGATGCTCCAGTCAATGAATTGGTCTTAACTTTCTCATGAAGCTGAGCATTAGCACTGCTTTCTGGAGGGCCATTGGAACTCTAGATGTTCTACTTTCCCAATGTCTGAATTTTTTTAATGCAGCTACCATTGGTTAAGAGGAAAACCTTCTATTTTAGCCCTTAAGGACCTAGTCCTGATGGTACCAATGTAAGGTCAGTCTCTGCAGTCTGAATTCAAGGCACTGGAAAAAGATAACAAAATCCCCCTCCTCCAAAAAAAAGACAGACCAAAACCCAAAGCACAACACACAGCTGTGCTGCTACTGAGCAGATTTTTTCAACAAGAGTTGAGCTGATTATCTATGCAATCAGAATTTGCCACCAGTAATGGACTTCAGGTGAAGTCTGGGATGTAAAACATTTGGAATGGTTCATCTGTGATGATCTAACAGAGGAATACAGCTTTATAAAACGTAGGTCTGTAAGAATACTTCACAGCAATGCGCTGTTAGACCGAGCAGCTTTGCCTAAAAAATTTTCAACTGCCAGATACAGAAGTATTCAATGGGACTGCTAGAAATTAGGTAATTAATAGAAAGAAAATTCTCTTCCCAGATGTAATGTCATTTAATTTGAACTTCTGATTGTGAATTCGCTGGTTTCTATGAAACTTCCCTGTTTGCTACGTATGGAGCAATCTACATTTACCTAGCTACGAAATGATTGATCCAGCAATCAACTCACAGATGTACCTCCCATTAAAGTAGATGGGAGATTTTTCACGTGTAACATTGCAGGATCCAGCTCTGAGTACTCAGCACGCTTGGGGAACTGATCTTTAATGATCTCTTTGGATTTTCTTGTCAAAAGGTTCCTTTTATTTCTTCTTGGGTATCCTTAAGTGTTAAGCTCCAAGAGCTACGTTGCACAACATGAAGCAAGTTTTACTGAAAAGTGACAGTGTTTAAGTTAACTCCAGTGGGATTTTGGTCCTATCTTATGTTTCTCATGTTCTGAACTGCTGATCAGGGTTGCATTCATCTATGTTCAGATTCTTGGGTCTGGATGAGACCTACATCAAGATTCTTACGTGTACCTTACAGTTTTGTGTTGCTGTTCACATAATGGGTTGTAAAGCTGAACATCCCCCTCCTGCCATAGGTGTTCTGCATGCTTTAATCCTTTCCCCTTTTGGGTTTCACATGGAAATAAACAGATTTTCCTCTTGTGCTTTGAGGTGAAGATCCCCTCTATTACCACTCATTCCTCCTTCATGTTGGCATTTTAACTCACATCTGAGCTCACAGCCCTTCCTCATGTGAAGAGAATTAATGAGGATCATCTGAGTGGTTTGGCTTTCATTGGTGGATTTAAGGATCAGATCCAACACTCACTGAAACTGAAGACCCTTTATGTAAAGTAAAAACGAAGAGATGCTGCATCGCAAGCAAAATGAAGAATGAAGTGATACAGTGAACATAGAAGAGCATCAGTAAGCATTTTAAGTGAAAAAATGATCATTTTATGGGATATCTTTAAAAAGTGTAGAAATCTACTCTATAAGAATTCAACTTTAATCAAGGAGGACAGGAGCCTTAACCTATCGTTTATTCAACATATGCTAAACTGAACTAGCCTATGAAATATATTCTATGAGTTATAACTTAATTGCATTACCATTAGTAGGTGTGCTTTACATTGCTTCATTGTCCCTTCCTTCAATAAATACATGATTTCATGCTGTATGAAGCTTTCTGGTTTGTATGAACTTCTCTTGCTGTAACACACTCGTGGCAGAACTGGTGGAGAAACTGGGAGGAAATAAGGAGCTGATGAGTGTGTAAGGGTGGGCAGAAGGGCAAAGAGACCTGACAGCACCCAAAGGCTCTGCAAGCACTGTGTTTTCCCTACTGCCAGCACAGCTGAGCTGCAGTGGTACAACAGACAGCTGCTCTCAAAGCTGGGCTGAAAGAGGAGAAATAATTATTATCAAATGGAAGTTCTGGGGCTGAGGCTTTGCACCCAGCGTGTGCAGTGGATGACTGGGGTGGGAAGTGTTAGTGATACTGGATGTTGTGTTGAGGGACATGGTTTGGTGGGAGCTATTGGTAATAGGTGAATGGTTGGACTGGATGATCTTTTAGGTCTTTTCCAACCTTGGTGATTCTATGATTCTATGATTCAGGGCTGTCTCAAAGGACACCACTCTGAATTAACACAACACAAGCCTGCCCACAGGTCTCATTGGTCCCAGTTCAAACATGCTCAGTTAGCAGTGGTTACAGGATGCTGGCAGCCACCCTGACGTTACAGCTGGGCTCACAACTGCCCAGCCCTGGGTCCCATCCATGAGCCACAGCCGCGGGCAGCAGCCTGGGACCCAGCAGCGTGCTGTGCCACCCAGCAGCATCACAGGGAGCAAGGCTGCATGCAGCAGGCGTCCTCCAGCTAATGAATCCCCAGCCAGCTCCCCGTGCTCCCCCAGGCTGCAGTCACTGCCTTTGAACTGTGGCACAAGGCATACTTAGAGAAATGCTTGGCTTCTTCACCTCGCTTCTCACCCTGGGTTACAAAATGAGTGTCATGCACTGGCTCACATGGTTATTTTGATTCCCTGCTCCTTTGAAGATACGTGAGCACCATCATGCATCATTATTTTGAAGTGCAGCGTAAGAGTTTCACCACTGAATTAGTAACAATTCAGCACAGGAATACAGAAATAGGTAACAAGAGCAGATCCGTGCTGCCAGCAGCTCTCTGGGATGTTCCTGATGAGGAAAGGATAAACGAGAGATCTGCTGCAGACTGGCTGGAAGAAGGTCCTGTTAAGGACAGAAGCTCTCACTGCACACATTTGCCACCAGTGGTAATTGCAAGGCCACAGTCCCTGCGCTTAGGAGTGAATGACAGAGCAACCACAGTCATTAATGGAGATGCAGGATCCTATAGTAATTCACATCAACTCTTAGGGCTGCCAGCTCTAAGCCTCTCCATTCAGGGCTGGGTGAAAAAGGTATCTGAGCCAGAGCCCTACGAGCTCAAGTTATCCTGAAAACAGGTTGCAAGTTGCAGCAATGTCTCTGTTAAAACAGCCTGAGGCCAGGCAACAGGAACTGCATCCTCCCTGTTACCTCAGCAGAGCTCTGGCTGCATGTTAGACCCTTCTCCCACTAAATCAGTGCCTTAAGGTTGAGCAGGGAAACACAGCATGATCACAGATGTGCAAAAGATGAACGTGAAGTTGCATGCAAGCTGTTTGTATCTGGACATAGGAGAAAGAAAAAGAGCAGAGAAGGGATCTTGGGCCAGGTTTTTAGCAGCACATCATTCTGCAGCCAGCAAGAGAGCCTGCCATAGACTGCAGCTCTGGGGGTGCAGATGGCTCCTCTGGGAGCTGCTGTCAGTAGTGGTGATGGCATGAAGGTTTTTGTGTTCTCCCACCAGTTACAGCAAATGGGACAACAGCACTAAGTTTCATAGAAGGGAATCCCAGCTAGGGAAAGAGTTGGGAGGAGAGGGATGGAAGGCACTGAAGAAAGCCCTCTGCAGCTCTCTGAGAATATGGATATATATCTGCAATTTGAGAAGAAGCATCAGCACTTCCTCTTCACCACTCTGCATCCCAATTCCCACAGCTCTGCATCCCTCCACGTGATGACAACTGGGATGAGTTGCAAGCAGAGCTGGAAGAGCCAAATTTCGGAGCCAAGCAGGAGGGAGAGGCTCTTGGCTGATTCAGATTCTTTTAGAACAGTCTCACCCATTGAGTTTTATTTTTCCTGCTCTGTTTGTGGCTGCAGAAACTTGGAAACAAAATGATTCAGTTCAAAACAAGAGTTGTTCTGCAGCTGCACCAAGCAGATGAAACAAAACACAGAGGAGGGAGAACTGCAACTGCAGCACATGGTGTCCAAGGCAGTCCAACAAAGAGTTACAGTGGGGAGAGGTAGGAAAAGGAAGGTCAGGGCACTGGCTCATGATCAGCCCAGAAGCAAGAAACCCCTCCCGGCCCACAGGCAGGGCTGGGGTTCCAGGCTCCCTGCTCCACGAGGAGCCAGCCACAGGGAGCAGTGCTCTCAGCTTCCTGCCTTTTCCCCATCCTTCGTCCCACACGGCTTCTACGAGAAGGAAGAAGTTTCAAATGAGGTTATCAGGAAAAGTTTTTCCTGAAGGAAGATGAAGGTGAGGGGTTCTTGATGAGCTCCATACAATGCCAGACAAACACCCTGCTTCTCCAGGTCTCCAGGCAACAATATAAATATATCTTGTCATCTGTTTTGAAGCCACTTCACTCACAAGAGGCCTGTCTGTCCCAGCTCTAACTTATCTCCATTTGTCATCTCTATCCATCCTCCCTGCCCCAATAAGTTTACAGAAGTCTCATGTTTTGGAACGTAATGAGATCTCCAAAGACAAATACTGAAGTCTGTGTGGTGTAACAGGTACATGCAGAAATCATAATACCATCACCTGAGGCTTGCTATGTAAGCCAGAATAAATACTGCCTTTGGATCTAAGGGAAAACATACAGCAAGGGCTGATACAAAAACATTAGTGACAGATTTAAATGTTAAGGTTCATTGGGTTTTGCTTCATTTTAAATTAAGCCCTCTAAAGCCCTTTGCTGCCGAAGAAGTCCATTTTTGAACCCTTCACCATTACTTCCAGCAGGCAATCATATAAGCTGCTCACCAACAGCATGGAAACACACAGCAACCTGCCCTGAAGGCCAAACAAATTCCATCCTCACCAACACTGAGGCTTAACAGGGCATGTCACTGTCTGCAAGCACAGCCCCTCCAACTTCAGCTCCCATCATCCTCACCAGGCTTCTCTGGATCTCATTCTCCCCATCCCACACAACTCCTCCACAGCACAGGACCAAGAGCTACGTGTGCAGCGCTGCCATGAAATCACATTTCAATTCAGCAAGAGAAAAACTCCAGGAAACGCAGGAACATACATTATTTTGCTATGGATCTAAACAGCTTTGCAGCTCCTGATTTCATTTTGTAACATTCCAGGTGTGCATGTTTTGACTGCTAGAAAAAACGACCTTTCAATTTCACTGGAATCATTAGTCACACACAAAGGCAATCTCTTTTCTGATATAAGGCGAGATAAGCTTCTGCAGAATCCAGCAGTGCTTGTTGTTAGCAGCCAAGGAGTTTATTTGCTCACATGGCGCACGTTCACTGCTGGAGTCCATCCTGATGGTATTTATGTGCGTTATGGAGGTCACCTTAATGCTGGATTTCTGTTTTATTTGTTCATAGTGAGCCATTTCCAATAGCATAATGTTGGCATACAAAAGAATCAGCTACATTCTCTGTCAATGAAATGGAGCTTTGGTTCATAAATCCCTGAGGAAACCAAAGCTAAGCCCCACTGTGTTCCATACACTCCACTTCAGCCCATCTCTTCATCCAGAAATAGAGCTCAGTTACAAAGGCATTAATTTATGTCCCACAAGGTTTTAACATTGCAGTTGCAAATATAGATATATATATGTGACTAAAAACTAAAAAAAACACTAAAAGCACAGCTTCTAGTCTGCATTGTCCCTGGGACCTGAAAAAATCTGCACTCATTTACCTGAATTAATAATTCAGGAATATCTCAAAATAAACAGCTTTCAGGTGTTTTGTTTTCCAGCACAGCAGTTGAGTCCCAAGTGCCAGAAACCTCACATTCATTTGATTCCCCAAAAGGAATGAATAAGAACAGTGGTAAATGTTGAGGAACGGGGAGAAATAAATCAGGAAGGCCAGGGAAAGAGGAAGGTACACACATAAGATATTTGTTTGGTCACTTTCACCGCTGCAATTTAATGGGTGTTGTTTCTGTGATGATGACAAATTGCCCTGAGAAACTCCATGTTATGCTGTCACATGTTCATATTTTGTACAGAAAATGATTCCTTCCTCTTTTGCAGGATGAGGTGCATTCTAGAAATGTACATAAAAACCAACAGCACAACCAAAATGCGCACAAGGAGACAACGCTGCATTGCAAAGCAAGATCCTCTCCTCCAAAGGGAAGGACATCAACTTTACCCTCCTCTCCCAGTTCAGCCAGCTGGGAAACTGAAAGGGAGCAGCCCAAATATCTGCTTGCCCCACCGCCCTCAGCCTGTGGCTGCACGGAGGAAAGCTGCAGCCATCTCCCAAGAGCCACTCGGGGTGACACCATCGAGAGCCTTGGCTTTGTCCCAAGGTACATTTGTGAAAGCCCAGCCTTTCACTGGAAGGTTTAAAAGTGTTTCAGCTTCTGCTTAATCTTTTCTTAAGAAAGTCCATACAATTGTAAACGGAACATTATCTAAAGGTATCTAGAGACCTTCTTTGGCAGAATCAGAGGCCACAGAGAGCATTACCTGGAGAACAATGTTTATACTGAAAAATAACAACGTGGTTCAACTATGGAGTTGGTTGGTCAAATATTTGCAGAAGAATTTATGCCACTTGTGTCTGTGTGAACACATTTCCTTCATTTAGAAAACCCTCATTCGATTTTAGGGAGAAAAAAGATGAAAATGTTGCTGGTCTGCATTGCTGTGTACACTAAAAACATCTCAGTGCCTCTTAATTCAGACAGCATGTCATTAAAATAGCAATCAATCCTCAAACCCTGCTGACCAGAAAGAAAACCAGTAAAGCATCATGTCCTGTTTGCAATGTGGATCTTCCACACACTGGAAACACCAGTGGTTATGTTCTACAAGGAAAAAACAGCACTGCTAACCAAAATAATTACACGATCTTAAAACAAACAAACTAAGAACAACAACAAAACCCACAAAAAATCCAACACCTGTTTTGTTCACCAGGGATGCTTTCCCTCCCATATCAGATAAGAACACTCCAGTCTCTTCAGTCAATATTTGAGAAGGTGTGAAACCTCCACATTCTGTCTTCAGTAATATGTTGCTTTTCAACACTATTCACACAACAGCCTGCTCGTTTTTTTTTTTAATCTTCTTTCACAAATTAAAGGGAAAACAAGCCGTTTGTTACACGTGGCCTCTCCCTCTTTTTTGGTGTCCTTTTGCTGGACTGAAAAGTTAAATAACAACTAAAAGTTACCTGCCTCTGTCACCATGTCAGGCAGGGCTCTGCGGATGACTCAGGCTCCAGCTATTCTTGCCCTTGATTACAGTCACAAAACATTTTATGGGGATGTTCAACTCCAGGCTCTGCCAGGCAAATGACAACCTGACATACAGAGCAACACTGTGTATCCGTTCTGTGGAAAAGGGAAGTTGTACATCTGCTAAGAACAGCAGCAATCTTTAACCTAAGACTTCACAGGGAAAAAGCTTTGCAAGCCATTTCCTTATTCCAGACCCATCACCACTGAACACAGGTTTCTACAGCGCAGAGCAGTCAAATAAATAAAATCTGTCCTGTACGGAGGAAAGCTGCCAACTTCTCGTGCTCCTTGGCTATGAGACCTGATGTCTCAGGGAGACTCTGGTGCCATTTCCTCACCCCACACACATCGCATTCCCACAGCTGAGCTCTGTCTGTGCTCTGTCTGATAGGAACCCTCTCCAACCTGACTTTCCCTGGGGAATACTGTAGCACTAGAACTCTGAGATTTACAATGGAATCCAGAGCTACAAAGAAGTTGGTTGAAATATAGAACTGTTGAAAGGAAGGAGTTGAATGCTTAACCACAGAACTATTAATTGCTTTATTTAGAGGATGTTGGTAGCTTCAGCTGAACAGAGTGATCAGGTTAAGCAGTTATTCCTCTCCACTCCCTCTTTTTCTATCCTGCTCACAGATACTGACTGGCAGCAAGGCATTGCGAGGTAAGAGAGATTGGGAAAAACAAAAGGAAGGAGAAGACAACAAAATAGTTCTGTTTTATTTGGCAAGTGCCAGAACTTACTGGGTGTGCTCTGTGACTAAGCACCAAGCAAAGCCCTGCAGGGGACAGAATAGGCAGCAGCAAAGCCAGTTCCTGCATTCCAGTCTGCTTTGGGCAGGACCTACGCACAGATTTCTCCAATGGGGCAGCTCCAGGCATGCTCAGAGACAGAGCTGGGTGCCTGGGGAATGCAGACTCCAACAAGGTGAGCATGGGCACCCCCAGCACCAGGCAGCCACAGAGCAGAAACACTCAGGACTGTGATCTCAGCTCAGATTCCAGTTAAATCTCAGAATCACAGAATGACCAGGGTTGGAAGGACCTCAAGGATCACAAAGCTCCAATCCCCTGCCACATGCAGGGCCACCAACCTCCACATTTCACAGCAGCCCAGGCTGCCCAGGGCCCCATCCAATCTGGCCTCGAACACTTCCAGGGATGGACGGGGCATCCACAGCCTCTCTGGGCAGCTGTTCCAGCACCTCACCACTCTCATAGTTAAGAACTTTCCCCTGACATCCAACCTCAATCTTCCCTCCCTGAACTTAAAACCATTTCCCTTGTCCTGCTGTTATCAACCCTTTCAAAGAGTTGATTCCCCTCCTGTTTGCAGGCTCCTTTTAGGTACTGCTGGCTGCAATGAGGTCACCCCGCAGCCTTCTTTTGTCCAGGCTGAACAAGCCCAGCTCCCTCAGCCTGTCTTCATAGGGGAGGTGCTGCAGCCCCTTATCATCTTTGTGGCTCCTCTGGACCCTCTCCAACAGCTCCCTGTCTTTCTTGTCCTGGGAACTCCAGACCTGGGCACAGTACTGCAGATGGGGCCACTTTAAGAACCAAAATACTTGAGTGGATGCTCCACTGCACATTCTGCTATAAAGCACAATGTTTGCTAGGTACACGGCACATAAAAGCTGTGTATTTTTATACTGTGTGTAAACAAGTGAATACCAACTGATCTTTTCACTGTAAAGTCAGACAGCAAATTCAACAAGCTGCGACAACCCATACGGTGCACAGTTCAGATGCTGCCCCAGCAGCTCTCTCCAGGAGCTCCGGGCCCCTTTGCTCCCACACTGCCCCAGCAAGGTCACCCTTGGTGCCTAATGCCGCGCCCAGGCCGCCTGCAGGGGACCTCCAAAGGCATTTCCTAATCCGTCCGACGTGGAATTAAAAGTCACAGCTCCGCTGTTCTGTAGCACACCGTGCTGCGGGTCGGGACGCTCCGGGCCTGCGGAGAACCTCGGGGCCGAACCCCGCAGCCACAGACGGAAGCGACCCCACCGGGGCCGGAAGGCGTCCGCTTGTGTGCAACCTCCCGGCTCCGCTCTGTCCCGCGCCTCGTCTGCCCTGGAGGACTTGCGGGTATGGCTGCGCGTAGTGCGCCTGCGCAGCAGTCAATCCATTCCTCCAGAGCAGACGAGGCTCGGTGGGGGCAGTGCGGCGCTGGTGGGGCGGCCCAGCGTCGAGGGTGGGCCTGGGCCTGGGCTTGGGCCTGCTGTGGTAATTCCACGGAGAACCGCAGTCTGACGAAATTCAGGGTCCAAAAGGTGCAGTACGGCTGTTGACAAGAGCACAGCCCAGTCATGGTTAGCATCATGGCGTGGTTAATTTCTTAAATAATGCGCTGGGATGGTTGCCTTCTATTTGGAATTGATGAGGAGATGCAGTACAGTGAGCTCGCCAGGACACTGCAGTTAATTTAGGAGGTACTGGCAGCCACGTTGCCTGGAGTTGTGTAGCATCTCGGGGCGCCCTGGTGGGCTGACAGTGAATGGTTTGTGTGGTTTGTGTGTGGGTTTCCATATAACACCAGAGTCACTTTGGAAGTGGCCCTGTGAGGCCCAGAGGAAACCAGCAGCAGTCTGAAGGCCTTTAGGGCCCCAACTGGCTCCTGGTGTGGGACAGCCCTGCCTTAAGTTCCCTGTGTTAACATGTCCATGAGGAAGCAGGTGCTGCAGCTTCTGCTCACTTCAGGTCTTGGTTTGCTGAGACCTCTCCTCTAAGCGAGGGCTGAGGGACTTCTCTGGAGAAGAGAATGCTCAAAAGAGACCTCATTGTGACCTTCCAGTACCTGAGGGGAGTTTATGAACAGGAAGAGAGCAACTTTTTACACTTTTTACTCATTCTGATATTGATAAGACAAGGAGGAATGGCTTTAAACTAAAAGAAGGGAGATTTAGGTCAGGTATCAAGGGCGGTAAGGCACTGGTGCAGGCTGCTCAGAGAAGTGCTCACCAGCACTGGTGCTGGAACTGCCCATGGCCAGGCTGGATGGAGTGCTGGGCAACATGAGCTGGTGGTTGGCAGCCAAGCCACAGCAGAGCTTGGAACTGAATGATCTTTAAGGTCCTTTCTAACCCAGGCCACTCTGATCTCTCCCTGAATGCCCTCCCTCTCCATTGCTATTTTTCCAGGCTGATGATCCAGTGCAGTGATGACTGCCATACAAAATATATCTGGAAACCACTTTTTTATTGCACCTCTAAGAAGTCCACTCAACTCTTTGAATTAATAGTTATTGGAAATACCTTTAAGAAACGTGTGTTAAATAGTGTCACTAAAGGTGCAAGCAGAGGAGAGAAATGAGGAGTGTTATCCTTAAGTGCTTTTGCATGTTTGGTTAGATATTTCACAAGGAAACAGAGGTCTCTGCTATGTACACAGTGCCTCCATGACACATGCAGGCAGGGACAGCTGTCTTTTATATCACAAGGGCAAAGGTTTCAGAAGCATTTAAGAGCCCATCAGTCTAAGACACAGCAGACTCCATTTACACGGATTTCGGCAGGGTGAGCCACTGGCTGGTGTTGCAACCTTTAAAATCCCCATGAAGAAAGGAAAAGGAGGTGTTCCAAACAAGATCCTTGAACCGTGTACTAAAATCTGCCACCAATCTTGAAAAACAGGACAAAATAACCACAAATAATTACTTTTTTTCTATATTGAACACTGAAAAAGACACAGAGTGCTCAGCAGGGTTTTTGCTTTATGCTCATCATAAATTATGCAGCCTTTCCAAAGACAGAATAAGCATATCACACACACATTCATGATCCCTTACAGTAAATGTAGATGCATAGTCTTGGAAAAATCAAGGCTGTTATGGGGACCCTGAAAAGTTCAGATTACAAAGCACAGTAACAAATTGTTTGTAGCTATAGATAAGCATTTATTTATGCTGCAAAAGTTGTATTCCATATGCAAAGTCTTTACATTGGTCTGAGAACAGTTCCTGTTACACGACCTGTAGGGGAATACGATGGGCTCAAGTAGCTGCCATGAATATTTTACACCAAGCTTTAATATGTTTCAGCTTACACCCACCATTAAACATTCAGTGGCTGAAAAGAAAGCTCTCCTTATGCCTTTGTCGTTCACATTTGAGACTTCATGCTACTAGGTGCAATACATGGATGGCCCTCTTCTTCATTTTGACCATTTTTTTGAGCTTTGCTTGTGACCATGGGGAGCTGCAACTTCCACACCACAAGGACTGTCAAAGTGGAGAAAACTGCAGAAGAAAACAGAATCTGACAAACTGCCCAGCAGGTATTTGGGGATAATATACCAGAGGTCATTAGCTTCTTTAGAATGCTTTTCTGTCACACACAGCTCAACAACAAATGCAGCCAGACATTGATTGTGTTGAATGCTAGAGAGGCCCTTAGGTAATGAATTAGTCTTGCAGCAATTAATATAATAAAAGGAAGTAGGCTTAATCAGCTACTGTAGAGCATTCAGTATTGTTATAAGATTCACATATCCGAGGACTTCCTTTTTGTACTGCATTAAAAAGGCAGCACTGAAAGCAGGCAATATTTTTAAACGAGGCATGGTTCATTTTACTGATCTTGATGTCATAATGCAAATAAACACTCTTTATTTAAACTGTAGAGGCACTAACTCTATCTGATGTACATAATAAAGCCACACTGTACAAGAAAAAACGATGATATGCTTTTGGTTTTGTTGTTCACAGGCTTTTTCTGCCCCGAAGGAAGCAGCACGCCAGTTCCGTGTCCCCGAGGCACTTTCCGTCCCGAAGGAGCAGCACTGACACCACACAGCTGCTTGGCTTGCCCAGTGGATTTCTTTAACCCCATGCCTGGCCAAAAAGCATGCCTCCCATGTGGCTCGGAGGCAGCACAACCCACAGAAGGGCAGGAAACGTGCATCTGTCTTGGGAAAGGCCAGGTGTTTCAGGTACACGGATACTTCTGTAGCAGCTGTTCAGTCCTAATGGAGGTCACCATTACTTCAGGCTTTGGTCTTTACTCTCCACCTCAAATGTGCTGCCCTAATGCAGGGTACCCCCCTCTCACACTGGCATCTTCCAGTCCTGCATCTCATTTCCACTTACACACATTCACCAAGCTGAAAATAGCATAGCAGCTCTACACGTGTTCTGAGTTTCAGGGCTGCATCCATCCCTCTTTTATTGGGAAGGGAAAGATGGTGTGAATGGACCCTCAGGTTTCCTCTGATCTCAGCCAAATAAGGCGTGATGCTTAATGTAGCAAGGTGCATAACAGTGACTTCATTTAGAAACATGCAGGCTTCTAAATGAATCCCTCTTTTTTTCTTCCAGGTTCGTGACGCCCACTGCACATGCCCTCTGGGTTATCAGAGCTCTGTGGGTGGCAGAAGTCATTGTGTCAGAAGAACATATGATGTCTGTCGAGATTCAGCCTCCCGAAATCAGGAGGGACAGTGCCTGACCAAGAAGGAATGGACTCACTATTGCTCAGAAAAGGTGTAGTGTTTTTCCGTCAGTCAAATCCAAGACCCATGCAAACATTGCCCTAAAAGCAGACTCCCTAGCTCTTCCTAGGTGCAGGCAGCATGAGGACCGAGCATTAACAGCATTTTCACAGCAGGTTTTAACTCTTCTTCAAACTGAAACAAGAAGCCTATCAGGAAGCCCAGATTTCCATCCTCGCATAAGGAGGATGGGTCATTATTTGTCTTCCAAGCTGCTATTTTATTCCTTTTTTTCTCCTGCAGGTTTGTACTATTCCCAGGGATTATCAAGGCTATGACAAGGTTCTTGGCCTCTGCATCTGTCAAACTGACCGTCTGGATAACATCTGTGATTCTCAGTGTAGGAGGCAACAAAGAGAAACCCTGCAGATCACCTGTGCAGAGGAAAATCCTCAGCTTTTTATCACTTACAGAAATGGGAGCAAGGTAAAAACTGCTGTTATTTTTAAGATCAACCTATTTCTTGCTAAACTTTGTAGACTTTGAGTAATCATTTTATCAAATAACATAATTTTTATTTATTTTTTAATTTCCTTAAAGAAGTACAGAAAGCAAAAAACAAAACCCCCCGGCACAAGCCTGTTATACACATAGCATATTTTTTGTACTTGGCCTTGCTTTGCAATAGTGTGAAACACTCACATACATTTTCTGAGTTCCTTTTCTATTAGGCTGCTGTTCTCTTAGAAGAATTAAGAACGGTTCTACTAGGATCAAATTTCCCTTTAGAAAATGTCTGCACTTCAGAACAAAGCAAATGCTCTCATCCAGCATACATCGTGAAAGCAAGTGGTAAGGAAGAGGATAACAAAAGTGATAGCTGGGTTTAGAGATATGTTATTAAATAGGTATTAAATGGCTTCTATAAAAACTGGCCTTTCCTTCTTGTTTTTAACACAAACAACAAGAAATTCGGATACTTACGTCCTGGCATGATGAAGTGATGCTGAGTCACTGCTCAGTCCTGAAACACTGCCCGAGTTCTGGACATTTCCAGTATTCCAGGAATGGACAGAGATTCCCTCCCACTCTCACTTTCTAAGAAGAGATGCATCTCAAAAGGCCCTTCTCACAATCTTTATCTGTATAGATTTTCTTTTGGGCTTCAGATTTTAATGTGAATGTATCAAGCAGAATTAGAAGGAGTTAAACATTCTTTTTTAAAGTATTCTAGAATTAAGCTGTGAGCCAAAAGCTTTTTATACAAGTGCATGAAAATTTAATAAGAACAATAGGATGCAATCGTTTCCCTATGGTACCTTGACACAGTTTCATTGACTACAGCCAAGTTAAACCAGTTGCTGCTTAAGGAACAGGTCTTGCAACACCAAACAAACCCTAAAGCCTTTGGATAAGGCCCAAGTGTTCTAAAGCACTGCCCTAGAATAAGAGAAATGAACTGAAAAGCATGTAACTTGGTTTGAGGCTTTGTAAGCCTAACTTGTGGAGTTTGTGAGCTGATACTCTATAAACTAGAAGAAAAACCAAAGTCCAGCTTGTTGAAAACCAGAAGTAATGGATATTTTTTATATTGCTTTAGGGAGAGGATTTTTAGGAGTGTATAATCCTGACCCACAGCTGTTTCATGACTTCATCATGCTGAACAAGGCTTCGTCACTTCACAAAAACAGGTCTTCCTCCCCAGCAGCTCCAGGTAAGTTCTCACATTTGGTTACAAAGCATATATTTAAATACAGTTTCACTAAGGTTTAATTGTGCTTCAACCATCTCCAGTACCAAACTAATTAGGAAACAGAAACCAACAGACCTTACCTTCTTCAAATAGCCAGAAAACCTTTTCACTCTAAGCACAGTGAAGTGAAAGAAAGAGCTGACTCCCTGCGCTGCACATCAGAGCCTCCTGCTTTGCAACCCAAGCCCACGAGGCAGCAGCTGCATCCTCCTGGCCCTGCCTCTTCCCAAGGGGTGATGAGGAACAGCCAGGTGCTAGCTGTGCCTCCATCTGGGTGCACAGAGCTGGCACGTGGCCCCCTCACTGCCACCATGTCCACAGGTCTGCAGGGAGGGTAGAGCCCAGGAGGAAATGTCAGGGCTAAGCTGTCTTCTGTTCCTCTCACACCTCTCCTTTGGTTTGATCCACTCTTTTGGTTCATTCTGCAATTCTGATTTACACCATCATCTGCGTAACTTTTGGTATTTCAGATTGCTTTCTCATTAGTTCTACTTGCATTCTTCTTGGAGAGCAGGACTTTAGTTCTTCTGTGCCTCCAGAGTTATCCTCAAAGCCATAGCCAAGCCATACAAGGGGACAGATTCCTTAAAGAGGCTGCAGATTTTGCAAGAAGTTCTGCTTCTTTACCAAATGTGCTTCAGAGTTGCGAAAAAGATAAGAAAATGTGGTGCAAAATTATCCAGTGTCAGGAAGATGTCAGTGGCATTGTTGGCTTGACAGTATGCCTTACTCTCGAAGCCAGATTTGTGTCTATAAAGCTTAGTCATAAAAGCAAATAGGAAATAGTGTATCCTGCAGCAGTTCTGTAGATGGAAAATCATTGGTAATGATCCAAACATAATGATCCAAACCTGTGCTTTTACAGTTAATTCTGACCATGAAGAACTCAGATCTTCCTCGATACAAAGCCTGAGACCTTCAACCTCCACATCAAAAATCGTATTTAGTGGCATCTTAAATCCTACCACGTGCATTAATGCTAACATTACCTTTGTGTTCATTGTCTCCAAGGAGCATTACCCAGTTTATGATGTGTAAGTACAATGTAGAACTTAGCTAATGCATTTTTAGGTGAGCTACAGAAAAGATGGCTGAAATTTTCACTTTTCTCAATGTAGAATTCAGAGGAAACATGACTAGGAAGAGTAGAAGTCTCATTAAGTGTGCTTCAATGTCTTCTTGACAGAAAAGACAGGATGGTGTAGTTGGAAACTGCACGTAAGACATCAGGAAAGCAATATTCTGTCCTTAAAAGAAGCAAAACCAAATATATACATGCTGTTCCCGTTGCCCTGCTGGTGCTATTTCTGACCCACTAAAAGGCAGACCTGTCTTAATATTTTGCAAGTTGACTTCTCACTGCCTTATGCTTTATATTCCCTCTCATTCATCCTAATTTCTTTTCCCTTTCTGTAATCACTGAGCTAAGGTTTAGGTTTTGGTAAACTCATCCTGGTAGGAACAAGCACATTCTAGTGCACTGCAGGCCTTAGGAGCTCTGCCTTTGCTGCTTTTGTTTCTGTGGGCAGTTCTGGAGATTTCTTCCCCTGTGGCCTATTTTCATTTCACTTCTGGCGTTCATCCAGCTTGAAAGCAAAGAAGTAACAGAAGGGACAGGTAATGAATTACAGCACGTTACGTGTGGGTGCCATGTTGGCATCTGTGGTGTTGAAACCCTTACAAAGGGTCCCAGTGGCTGTTTTCTTCACTTCTAAATATTTATTCTGCTTAGGGTTAATTCCTGCTGCGTTTCATTACGTACATCAGAGCTGGTTGGAACAGCCTCAAACACAGTGCCACTGTGTGGACAATTAGAGGTTCAGCACCTAAACTCTAGCTAATCCCCGGGTACTCAGTGGTGTAGATGAATCCTAAGCAGCAACCAAAGCTTGATAAATAAACCTACATGTCTTGTGCGCACACACACACACACACACACACACACAATCCAGTGACAAGAACAGACTCTTGTACTTTTGCTCCTAGGAACAACTTGTACAACACAAACACCGAATTTGACTGGGCGGACTTTCGAAGACTTGCAGAGGAAATAAGAGCTGCTTCCCAAACCTTCCTCTTCTTCCTTTTCCAGTTCCAGCACCCTGGTACCTATGTGTTACAGCTGAGCAGCAATCAGCACAAAAAAATGGTTTGTATTGAGGAATGCTGTCTTTGCATGTACAGTATCGTTAGCAAAGCATTTAAATGCTCCAAGTGATGATTGGGAATTGAAAGGAAATGTTAAAGATACGACTGAGCATCTTTTCATTTTTACATGCCATGCTGCAGAGGTGAATTCAGCAACAAATGTTGGTGTTTCTGTGCACAGGCATTACATGGGAGTGCAGAATGGTGCAGCTGCTGCAGAGATTTGACTCAGTGTCACAGCCAAAATAACACTTCAGATTTAAGTCATTATGCACACTTAAATAACATGCAGTGACAGTGACTGGCGTTTCTGCTGCTGTTCATTAAGTACATCAGGGTCCTGCCACCTGGAGGACAGTGTTACGAAGAGGGGCCATTCTTCCCCACAACTCCCAGATATGCTGTGCAGGTGGGCATTGCCAGAAAGCAAGACCTCCTGCTGAAACCTGACTGGACAGCCATTATTGGAGTAATCACAGGACTTCTCACATTGCTTATTACCTGCGTGGTGCTGACAGTAAGTAACAGTTACACAAAGTCTCTTCTTGAAAGATTCTGTGCAGTGAACCCACTAGCCACCTGTTTCCTCAGGCATCCCCTATAAAACTGAACATTTGGGCTCAACCTTATGTTTTATATATGGGGTAAAATCATCCCTATGAATTTATCCAGCCCCACTGACACTCGAGGATATTTACCTGATGCATAGGCCACTTGGAGACACTTAAGGTACAGTGAATTTCATTTCTGTTCTCTGGTTCATTAGATGTAACCACATAATGAAATTCTCCATGATATGCATCTCTTCAGGAAGGAGGATGAGATGACAATTATTTTTTTAACATAAGCACAAACCTGTCTTAAAATAAAGAAGCCATAAGTAAGTCCTGTAAAGTTATGATAAAGATCTGTCAATTGCTGATGAGTTTTTGCAGTGCTCATTCACGTGGCTTGCAGTTCTTCACTAATTGTTCAGGCAGAAGTCCCTGTGAGCACAACATACCTGAGATCAGAGCACAACAAATGAAGTGGGCCTTCAGACTGTGGTAGAAGATGGATTTATTCATCCATCATCAAACAACACATAACTGTACTTCCTTCCCCTTGGTTTCAGCCTCATCTGCTAAGATTAGCAATTCTGCCTTAGAACAGACCATCCCAGAGAGGTACTTAGAAAACAGACTCTCAGGGTCTTTGCCTTATGGCAAAAGTAATGGTGCATCCTGCTTGTTGAGTGACTGACACATGAATCACAAAATGCAACTTGTCACAATAAGAAAAGAAGTTCTTGTGTTCATTTTTGTTGTGTCCTGCAGCTTCTCTGTCAGGGACTTAGCTGGTCACAGAAGGGCACTGCCTGCCCTCCATTTCGAAGGCAGCAGCTGAAGTACAATCTGGACAGATATTCCTCCAATATACCAACAGTCTTTCCCATCAAGAAGTATCACCCCTGGCTGCAGAACAAGGGTAGCATGGATGCTGACTCTTGCAACACTGGTGGAACAGGTCAGATAACAAAAACCTAAATAACAGTGGGGCTGCCTGGTTTCTTGTATGTATGGAGCCAGGATCCCATGTCTAGCAACGTGCAGTGGCCCAGACTTACTGATTTGCATAAAGAAAACAGTCATGGAGTGAAAAACACTAATAGATGAATATTCGTGTTTCAGCCTGCTCCATGAGAAAGGGTGGCGTTTGGGAACCTGAAGAACAGATAGACCTTGAGTCGTTTAACACCAACGTTTTCTTTGAACTTTTGCTGAGGCAGTCACAGTCAGTCACAGCCAAACTGGGCCATTTCAAAGAAGAGGTAAAGTGCACTTGGGGGCTACTAATTTATACAGAAAGAGTCAAAAACTAGTAATGTTGCTGCTTCCCATCACCTATTTTGTATGTACTTTCTTTCAACTTACATGCTCTTAGAAACACTGACATGTATCCGTGTTCTTAAACATGTTGTTTATACCATGTCATATGGTGTGAAGCATAGTGACCTTAAGGCAGAACATTTTGATTTTCTTATGAATCTGCTCTGCACATTTTTGGAAATGGACTTTGTCTCCCAGCCCCAATTTTTCATCTGGAAAATAAAAGTAATACAGGTTACCTGGTCAAACACCTGGGAATCGTAGATTAAACTGAGGAGAAGTAAATATAAATGAATGTGTGGTGACACAGAAATGGAGTCCTGCTCTGTTATTTGAATTTCATAATAGTCTCACAGCTGAAATCAGCGGGATAGCATTTCACTGACCCACAGTAACTACAATGGATCTGTCTGGAGCGCTCATCTAACTGCATGTTTGGCTTAAGGGACAGCAGAGGGAGCTGCATGGCAGCATGCAGTTAGCATGGAGAGATCACTGGGACTCAGGAATGCTAGTGTGAAAATAATTTGTATTGAGGACTCAGGGCTGCCATGTACTTCTGTTGCATAAAAAGGCACCGATGTTACAGAGAAAACTTACTGCCTTCATATTATCTCTTACAGTCCTAATTTCTTTCTTCTTTTTTTTTTGCCTTAGGTGAAAACGTTTTATCGCAAGCTTACAAGTGAAATATCTGCACTGAAAAGCCTTTGGATCATGACATTAAATATCCCAGGAGAGGTGGAGTCTTATGAGAGCACAACGATGGAGAATTACTTAAAAGCAAAACAGCAGGTAGAGCTCAGCACCACTAATAGCAAATGACATCTGCAGCACTCTCCTTTCCTAAATGGAAATTTAGGTCATTTAGAACATCGTTTTGTAATTGTAAACACTTCATCTGTCATAGTCTGCAACACAGTTAACTTTGTATGATTGCAAACAACAGGCTGTGCTGGACCTTTAAAGGCTTGTGAATTTGCTGCTGCTGCTTCATGCTAACACAGAAACGCCTCTGAAAGATTGCTCACTTGTTTTGTTTTCTTGATCTGTCTGATGGACCCATTCATCTCAGCTCTTTTGGGGTCTCTTCAGTAGCAGAGCTTTCTGCTATGAGAACAGCACGCACTGGTCTGCATTAGCATAACATCTTTTTTATTAGTGTAACATCTTTTTTCCACTTTTGTTTGTTTCCGTTCTTAGAAAAGTTCTTAGAATTTTTTTGTGATTTTGTGCCCTGTAAGCAGATACACACTCATTGTTTCACTTGGAAAAGTGTGTATGCTGCACAGTAAGTAGTTATGAAAGTTACTTTTGTTAAGTGACTCCTAAAAGTTCTGCACTGCTTGTTAAAAGGATATCTTAAGCTATTAGCTTATTCAGATCTGGATACTTATCACCTGTGTGCTGGATAATTGCAGTTCAGCATATTAGACTTATTATCATAGATGTGCTCCAATTCAAATGAATAGATCAAAATTATTTGTAATTTCTGATTTTTGTTATTTTAATGAGAGGCAGAAAAGTTAGAATTTCTGCTTACATTTAGCTAAAGCAAGAGAAGAACTGTTTGGATCTTATATCCCACCTAGGCAGAAGAAGAGATGCAGCACAGGAAGCAGTTGGCTGCAGAATATGAGGAAGGTGTGAAGAAGCAGATGCAGTTACTGCAGCACGATCTGAAGTGCCAGGAAGAGCATTATGTCACATTCAATTCCGCCCTGCGAGAGGCAGCAAGGTTGGCAGAGATGCTGACAAATAAGATGGCCTGTAAAAGAAGCCCAACCACCTGGTCCCAGCCAGACTGCACAAGGTAATAAACGTTCTGAAACCTTCTGCTACAACTTTGCATTTCCTAGCTGGAAGCATCTGTGCAGATGATTGGGTTGGCTTGTATTAGGAAGAGATAATCTAAGAGATTATGAACAGCTGTTCTAAACCTCAAACAGCCATATAGTGAAGAGACCCCCATCTGAATCTAGAGGACAACAATTTTCTGAGGGTGTTTTCTTTCACTGCCAAAGGGTTTCTGTTGTGATATTATGCCAATTAGGTCAGTGTACAAACCATGCTCTGTCAGGACTTGGAATGTTCAGAATCAGAATTCTGTGATTAAGGAGAAAACAGAAAAAGAGAGAAATTGGTATTTTTAATTCAGTAGCCAAAGCAAGTACTCATAGAGCTCTCTAAGTGCCAAAGTGCAGAGATCATGTGCATGTCCTTCCAAGCTCTTCCTATACTTCTCCCTTGAAATTATTTTATCTTAACTTCATGTGGCAAGTGACCATCTTTTAAATTCCAGCCTGTTAGCCCAGATAGATGCTGCAAGCAACAGGATGTCAAGCTTAATAATAACAGAGAGCCACCGCCTCAAAGCATGGGGAGTGCTGGGTGAAGGAACAGGAGCTCACCTTCTTAACAAAGCTAAAGCCAGGATCCTTACCAAACAGGAGCTTGTGGGTAACTACAACCTCTAGAAATGCTTTTCAAAATGATGCTAGAATGCAAGGAAGGTGCACATCTGCTCCTTTTGATGCTTTCATAAATAGGTGACAAAAGCACCAACAGCAAAGTGAAGAGAGATGTGCTTTGAAAGTGTCCTCATGGAGTTCTCACTAACAACTCGTGAATAGAGGGGGTGCTCCAAAAGCAAAGTCATGGGTAGAACTTTCTTCTGCATTGTTTGTCAAAAAGAGTGGATTTCTGAGAGGATAACAGGCTGCTGTTTTCTTCCCCTCCTATTTTTGCATTGCTCTTAGACCCAGACGGCACTGCCCGAGCACCTGATGTTGTCTCAGTGGATGCTGTCACTGGGCTGTTAATTCCCAGCCCGCACTGTGCCGTGCTGCTGGGCAGCCAGTGCTCTGGGCCAATACCCAGCAACCATTTCCTGCACCCAGGCACTGGGAAGGTGCTTCACATAGCGGGCAACGTCGGTTATGATCCCATCAGATCTGGGCTGGTCTGTACTGTTGATTCTGCTTCAGGTAAGAGTTACTATGAAATAATCGATCGGTTCAGTTGCTTATTTGTGGAATACGGTTTTAATGGTGTAAAAGAAAGAAAAAAGCCAACACGAAACGCCTTGGTACACTTGCATGTATTTTAACCTTAACAAAATCTGAAACTAAAGAAAATCTGAGAAAACTTCTCTGTAGAATGGCGCTGGAAGATATTTTTCTTCATCTAAATACAAGACTCAACGTGAATAAGAAGTATTAGGTGTTACAAGGTTTATATACAGTAAAGTATTGAAGTATTCTTTATTTCCGACATATTTCTGTCTATCTGCACTTTAAACCATAAGAGCCATTATATGCCTCACTCTAAGGAAAAGGCCAAAGTACAAATTAAGTCTAAAAACAATCAACAAAACAACCATCAAGCTGCTACAGAGGGCTTACAGTCATTCGTTTAACTCTGGGCCTAAGCATTGCAAGCCTTTAGTATGAGCACTCTCTGAAAGCTCCATAGACTCTATTCTGAACTTTAATGCCTCCTTGCCTTTAGCATTAGCATAACCATGCTGGATTTCTTCTGGTTTTACGTGTAGGTGAGCGTCAGAAGCCTGAAGTGCCCATATTTCCTTACATTCCTTACCCAGTTTGTCCTGACACTGGCTTACCTGTGAAGACAAAACTTCCAGTCCTGTGTCCTGAAAGCATATTTGGTCTTGGAGGACTCATGGCAGATCCAGTGACAGAAATAGAAGTACCAGTGCTTGGGGTTACGATCCATCCTCACACTGGGCAAAAGCTGGCTGTTGGTGGGACGTACCTCAACCCCATCACCAGCACACTGACACCGCTGGAGATCGGGGGTCCTATGACAGAGCCAGAGGGAGGCAAGATTGTTCCGATCCTCGGGGTTGGTTTGGATGGTGACACTGGTAGGTGAATTCTTTGTGAACTGGTGGATGAGGTATGCACTGTGCATTCAGCCTGCTCTTAACACGCTGCCTACAGGCATGGAACAGAGGGAGCCTAAAGCCGTCACTTTCTCCTTCCACCTTTGCCTTGTCCTGTCAGGACAACTCCACACCTTAGTCTCTACTTAAAGAAAACTTTCTCTTTTCTGTAGTTGTATTTTATCACTTTAAAAGTCAGTAAAACTGCTGAAACTATGAGAGACATTTGAGGTACTACATTAATGAGTGTGGCTATGACACAAGAGACTGAAGTTGATCTGGACTAGATGATCATTTGAGGTCCCTTCCAATCCCTGATTTGATCAAATCCATTCTGTGATTTGACTCAGAGATGGTCCAGCTGCTCTGTTAAAATAACAAAAGCAGTAAGAAATACATAATTTAGGGGCTAAGGTGGCTGAAGTTCTGTACATACATCTATTCTTTATAATTCACTGCAGAAGATACACTACGCACAGACAAAGGAGGGGGAATCTTAACCTTCTAAAGTAGAAGCTAGGATACTTCATTTAAAAACATTTTGTGGGCAAATGATTTTGTAATCAGCGTCACAAATGTTTTTGCTTTATTTTCTCCCATCTCATTAGATCTGTTACTGCTTTCTTGCACCTTTTTCTGAGTGGAAAGACCAGACTGTCACGACCAGGTGATCCCAGGTGATGTCCTGACTCCTTATTTCCTGTTTCTCAATTACAGGAGAAGTTATACCTCTAGGTGGGCTGACGGATCCTTCTGGGAACCTAATGCTTCTTGGAGATTCCTTCATTGAGCCTCTGAGTGGGAAACTTGCCCGAGTACAGGGAGCTCACCTGCAGCAGGACAAGGTGCTGCCCCACGGTGGCAGTTACCAAGCAGTGCTGGAAGCCGAGTGGCTGCTGTCCCAAAGTCGTGTGGTGGATGCTCTAAAGAAGCTTAAGGCATCAGTTTTGGAAGATAGCTGTCTAGCAGCAGACAGATTGGCAGTGCTAAAGGCTTCAGTGGAAGATATGAAGAAGTCTTTCACTGCTAGATTTTATCATGCAATGCACTGCTTGAAAAGCCTCAAGAAAAAACAAGAAATAGCTTCAAAGGTCAAGAGTAATGGTGGGAATCTGGGTAGGTGTACAACAGTCTGGTAAAGAGTAAAGGGGTGTCATTACAATTATGGCTACAGTAATGAACATGTTTCCATCACAGGATTTGGCAAAACATTAGTAGTTAAAACCTTTGCAAGGTTTTTGTCAAAATAGCTTTTCTTAAGCAAATCATAGACTCACAGAATGGCTTGGGTTGAAAGGGTTCCCCAAGGACCATCAAGTTCCAACCCCAAGCCACAAATACTATGATGAGCTCAGCCAACATTATTTGGAAGCTGGAGCAGAAGGAACAGCGTCCATCCTGCATTTGTCAGCCTGTGGAGGTCCTTCCATCACAAAACATCAGTCTGATATTTTACGTTTCTCATCTTCTCTTTTGGGGGACAAACTAGGTATGATCAAATATCCGGGCACGGAGATGTGGATCCCTGCAGTGTTTGGAATGAAAATCCCAGATCCCGGTGGGTCCAGTTTGATGGTGCCAATCCTGGGCATAGACTTTGACTGGAATAGCAGGCAGCCTTCCCCACTCGCAGGGACCATGGAAGATGGAAATGGAAAAGGTAGAATGGGAAACTGAATGTGGTTATTTTAACAGTAAAGAGGAAAGGACTTCTCTGTCATCACCTCTATTCATATTACTTTCAGAGCCAAGAAATCACCCTACCAGAGCAGATCAGTTAATGTCTCAGCAATGAGTGGAAAATATCAGTGTGCATGGTGTGACATTCAAAACGGGCAGAGCCAGAAAAATGGTGGATAGGAGCCAGGGCTGAGCCCAAATCACACTGCAGCTTTCAGCCATTAAAAAACGTGATCATTAAGGTTGCAGCTGGAACAGCTGTATTCATGGTGCGCATTGTAAGGATTAAATCTGATCTTTCTTTGCCCACAGGCCTCGTCCCTATCGCTATTGGTGCCAGAACCATAAGTCCAGTGACAGGTGAAGTGGGGCCTGTTATCGGTGCTCAGACCCACCCCCAGACACACAACGTCATCCCTGTTGTTCAGTCCCTCAGAGCTTTGCCAAGAGCCACGGATTCGGAGCTGGTAATTACTGCTCAGCTTTGATAACTTCCAAAAACTCTTTGCTTATGATTTTCCACTGCTGTTAGGCAATTTCAGCTCTTCCTATGCCCCACAAATAATATTTTCTCACAGTACAAGATGAACTGAAGTATATCCATGTCATTTTACTTGCCTCTTCTTTTCATTATCTATTTTTCTCTCTCTTCTACCTGTATCTTCTGCTGCTGCTCTTCATACCTCCTCTTCTATGTCCTACGGATTCAGGACTGCAAATTTCTCATCCCCCTGTGACAGCAAATTTGGATACGTGCTGCAGTTGAAAGCACTGAATGAACATTTCATAAGTAAGGTTCAATTAAGTTTGTAATCTTTCACCTTCCTGCAAATGTAAGCTATTTTTTTTCTGTCATTCCATTTCAGCTGGACCTCCTAGAGAAGGAAATAAATTCAAGGCAAATATACTGGCACTGCAGAATAAAAAAGGAAGAAGGGCTCCTGAAGGAACTGAGTTCTCTATTTCTTCATGTCCTTGATGCTGCAAAGGAGGGAAAGGCACAGAAGGTGTGTGCATTGTTTTTGCAGCTGGCTTCTGTAAAGTTCTTTACAAAGGATTGCCCACAGGCATCCAGTTGAAGGATTTCTGGTGCTGCACCCAGGATGGTGCTGATCTGAGTTCACATTACTTCCCCTCTCAATATGGTGCAAATCCAAAATGTGAGTGGATGTGTTGTTACTTCACTGCAGCCTGTCCCACCTTCGAAGTTTGGTGTGTAGTCTCATCATAGAGCAGGCACTGGTTCAAAGCCACGATGTGTCTGTGCACAGCAGGGACAACTGTTCTTAGTGGTATCAGAAACAGATGAGCTGCATTCAAGGTCTGCACAATAAAGTAAAATTTTTAAAAAGGCCAGGAAAAAGCTGCGATCAAATTAGCCAGTCTCTTGCTTTCATCTGTCAAAGGAAAGAGCTTCAAAAGAAGTCTCTGTTGTACGAGTTTGCAAGGTTATCTTGAAGTGCTCTCTCTCATTTCTTACAGATAAAATACAGGGGGGAAGTGAAAGACATGGAGGAAATGTGTCATTTTCTTGAAGGGTCCTCTCTGCAAGAAGCTGAGAGAAGAGCTTCAAAGTATTTCAGCAGCCAGCTGGGCACTGCATTACCCTTACTATTCAAAGGTATGAAATGTTAGCTACAAACTGACAAGAGGGGAAGCAGGGTGTGTGATGTTTGCTCCCTCCCAGCATGTTAGCTTAAACTTGGGAAACTACTCATGCCCCCATGAAGCAAGATACAGGATCTGGTTATTCTGTTCTAAAAGATAAAGAGCAGGGATGTGGTGAAACATATTTAGGAAGCGTATCATTTCAGGTTTGCTCTGTGAATTTCCATTATCAGATGGGCACTTCTAATATTTGCTGCTTACAGCTGACAGAGATGAAAAAGAACAGGAAATACAGGTTCTGCTGGAGATCAGAAAGGCACTGGAAAAGCTGATGCAGTTTGTTAAGAAGATACAAGAAGAAGAAAAGAGAATATGTGTGCAGATTGCACAGAGAGAGAAGCAGAGGGGATGCAGGTCAAGTACAGAAACAGCACCCAATGTGATGCTCAGACAGGTGAGGTCACTGCTGGCTTAGGCTGAACGTCCTGGGGTCAGAGGACTTGTTAACCCTTGAGAAGCACCCCGGGGTCACACTGTCCCATTTATTTCCTCCACTGTTTCTCTTAAATCCTCCCTTTTTGAACTATTACCTTTAGGGTGGAGCTTTTGGCCCTTCCTGTCATCAGCTGTAGGTTTCTGACTGTTCTGTGATGACTACCCAGACACCAGTGCCATGTAGCTGTCACACCAGCTTTGCAGCCTCAGTATGCAACAGAAAATGAAAGCTGGGACTTGAAGTACTCTGATTTGTCTCATTTCTTCCAGGTTATAGTCGCTCTAGCCTCTGAATTTCAGGAATGCATGCTGAAACAACAAGCTAACGTGGAGACTGCATACACTAAGCTGGAACTTTTGAGGGACTTGTCAGATATCCAAACGCAGCAGGCAAAGGTACTGACCTCTTTCGCAGGCCAATGAAAAGCAGTCATGCTACTTACTTTCTAGCAAAAGCATGAACAGCTGCCATGTTCTGAGAAAAATCCCTGAGAGTGCAAAAATGATTTTCAAATACGCTTGAGTAAAAAAGCCCCCAAGGTCCCCTCTCTTAAAGGGACCTTTCACATCCATCCTTTGACCTGTGGTGTCTCATGAATCGTAGACCTGCGTCCTCTTGAGAAGAGAGTCTTCCCATTAAGTCAATAAGCTCAGAATCTGCTCTTCATATTAACTGGATTCCATATTCTGTTTTGGCCTTCTGATATTAAAAAGCATAAAATTACCAGTCTTCCCTGATTTTCTTCCCTTTGCTCTGTCTTCCTCTTCTACTCTTCCATCCCCATGAGACAATAACCACTGACTGAATTTCAGCTTATTAATATAATTGAGATAGAACTATTAGACCAGAACGTTGAGCAGAAAGCTTTTTATTACATGTATGACACAAGTGGATTCCAGAGAAGCTGAGGATATTAAATGCAAGCAATTCAGTTCCAATCATTCGTCTTACAACATCTGCAGCAGCTTGAAGGATGCAGAAAAATCAGAGCTGGGTGCTCCAAGATTGTAACCACTGGAAAAGACTTGAGGCTGCTGAGACAGGCTCCTTGTAGAATCCTATTGAGTCACCCGTCAGTCAGCGTGGGATGTCTGAACCAACAATTTGAGGTTTTCAGCAGAAGGCAAAGAGGGCCAGGATGCTTTTCCAATGAGATTTTCAACACGTGTATAACACAGGTTACATGTATTGTCTTGTGATGTTTCAGATGCTTTTCTGTGGATCACCACGCTGTTTTGAAAACTATGAGACAGCCAGCTACTATGGCAGCAGTGGGATCTCACACAGTGCAGGCAAGGCCATCGACCACAGTGTGATGCCACTGCTCAAGTCTATGGTTCAGATGCTGGAGGAAGACAGCAGAAGTTACGTATCATCTGAGACACCTGGTGAGAGAGGAGTTGAAGGTCCTGTCAGTTGCCTTGTTTTACTCTGGCCTTTAAAAACGTGTTGGAACCTTTCAACTTTAAAGGCTAGAAAGAGAGATTCTCCTTTCTGGCAGCAGCTGTCAGATACTTCAGTGAATCTGTGCTAAAGTAACAGTCATTTCACTACTGCTTTTACCATTTTTCATCACTCTAGAAAGTATTGGTGATTTTAGCTACATTGGGAAGCCTGCAGAATAGAATGGCTTGGGTTGGAAGGGATCTCAAGGATCATCAAACCTCAACCCCCTGCCACATGCAGGGCCAGCAGCCTCCATATCTAATACCAGACAGATTCATCAGCACTTTAGAACTAATCTGTGGTTATTTTAGATGAGATTGCAATAAAGTAATTGGCACACAAAATGAAACAGCATTCTTTTTTGAAGCAGTATTGATTTTCTTTTCAGCAGAAGTATTTTAACATGTGCAACTTTGGCTATTTCCACCAGAGATGAAGACAGGATTATTGCTGCATTTCCAGTTCAGGTGTTTGTTTCATCATTCAGGCAGCCTGTGGTTGTTTTTACTGTTACAAGATCTTGCAGAGCAGACAACTTTAATTCACTGTCCTCTTTGGAGGAAGCACTGTAACAATGGAGGACAGACTCAGAATACAGAATCACACCAACTTGGCTGTCGATCGAGCCTGAGGTACACAAGTCATCACCTTTCTAGGCCTTACTTGAAATGTGTAGGAAGAATGAAGTTCTGGGGGTTGCCCACGAACACTGAGCTCTGCACTCTTGAAAGAACTGATAATTCATCAGCAGCCTTGGTTTTATATGAAGAATGACAAAAATGTTAGGAGGTGAGAAATGCAGTGAAATGAAGACACATGAAACAAAAAGAATTAATTTAACAATATTCTGTTGTTCTTTGTAGAAACAGCAAGTTCTTCTCAGAGTAAACAAGATGCCTTCTCCAGTCAAGAAGGAGAGCTAATAGTAGTGGATTCTGCAGCCCTGTCCACGAGGGAGTTTGTCACATATCAGTACGGCATCTCCCTGCTGCAGTTTCTCAGCCTTCACATCGATGTAAGTTTGTGAGCTGCTGGTATTCGGTAATCAGCTCAGAAAGAACAGTTATCTAAACAGTCCTTCAGCCAACAAGCTGCAAAGCGTCTGCCCATTATAAAGCAAAATCAAGTTGAAAAAGACTAATCTGCCAACAGCAGGAGGTAGAATTTGTGTTTTCCCACAGTGATGTAGGACTGTTCTGAGATCAAATTTCTGTTGCCCAAGATCCACGGTCAGTTCTTGTATTTGCTGTGCAATCCCTGCTGTGCACCTCACCCAGACCTTGCATTACCTCATTGTTGCATACTGAATGGCATTAGGATAAAGCACATTTCTTTTATAATTTGGAGCAAGGCATTTCTTATTTTCATGTTACAGTTCGTAGCACAGCAAGGCTTCATCCAAGGCAGACTGTCCAGGGTCCTTCATAGAAATATAAAATAAATACCAATAGTGATGCCTCCAGTCAGGGCTCTGGGACAAGAGCTCACTTTAATTTATTTCATTAGAAAACTGGCAAGATGAATTGCTGCAACACGTGAGGGTTTTTTAAACAGTTCCCATTGCCCTGTGGTATTTGTTGGCTCTGTGTACCCACTGCAAATCAAAGGTGACATTTAAAGGAATTCACATCCCATAACCCCTCGTACTTTGCAGGTCTGATGTGCATGCACAGGTTTTACAGAAGCAATTTGCCTTCCCTTTGCAGGCTCCAGAAGTTAAGCTGTGTGTTGCCTCCAGTATTCCTCCCTGCAGTGCTGCAGGCAATGCCTTCAGGAACTCGTTCTTTTATCAGGTTTGCCAACTTCACATCTAACCAGCCTGTGTAATACTTTTACATGCATTAAGTTATGGACCTAGGAGGTGAACTGCAGGAAGGTTTCATGTTTTTAAATCATTATATGTTTGATGTAAGACCCTTCAAGGTTAATGGCATGCTCTGGATTTCTCTGAATGTGAACTTAATAGAGCACTGTAGAATACAGAGATTTAAAAAGGGGCTGATGTGGGGTCGTACCCAGAGCATTTTATTGTGCTCATCCAGTCTCTCATGTTCAAATTACTGAATTTTCTGTAGGTCACCTTTTATAGAAGTGAACAATTTATCAGCATTTTACTTGCTATAACCAGACACACAAAATAGATTCTGTATTCTAAAAGTGAAGTATTAGAGAGAAAAGCTTTGTAAAGTTCATGATACACGGAGATACAACTGTCTGGAAACACAGTGTGAGAAGGCTTTAGATTTCACACATAAGAAGGTGTCCCAAATTGAAGCCTTATGACAGTGCTGTGTTGTTTGTTATATGGATATTCCCCATGTAAAACCAAACCAGTGGCAGAATTCTCTCTCTTCAGCTGCCCATTGGCTGTGCTCAGCTCAGGGTATTTGTTCTTTTTCAGACTTCAAAGAACAAACTGTTCATCCTGAGGGATTGTCTGGGTTCTGTGGGAAGCTTCCTCCTGCTCCTTGTGCGCTGCTTTGCTCACATCGCTGCTGCTGACTTCAGCCAAGACGCCAACCCAACCTTTCTGAGGCTTTTTCATCAGGTAGCTCTGTGTGCTCCAAATGTAATTACGTTGTATTTGGAAAACATATACCAGATATGTACATATGGATTTATTGAGAAATAAATATGGAACAGCAGTGTTCTTCCCCTAACTTCTCAATCAATACAAGGCAGCCCTTTCCATCCAGCCTTCAAAACAGTGCACTTTCTATTGCAGGAGATGCACAGTCACCTTTTTCCTCAGAGATATCCCTACTGTGCACAAAGTGATTTTAGGCCCCTGCCAAAATCTGCCTTTTTTAAGTGGTGATTTTCCTCAGGATTGTCAGGAACGACCTCCATTGCCAGGGGCCAAACAGCAGAAATAGCCCAGCTCCTACTGGTGCTGGGTACCACGTCCTCATCCTGCTTCTGTCTTGAACAGCTGCATGTTAACCACACCACTGAGCGGATTTGTGGGCAACATCAAATGAGACCAGTAATGTTTTGGGGGTGATTATTAGGATATCAAGGGAAGCTTTTGTTTGACTTGCTCTACCCATCATCCCTACTAATCTCTGGTCAGTGGGTAGTTTTAAATGTCATGTTCAACTGCTTCCAGGTATTCAAAGCTGTTTCTCTCTCTTTCTAGGCACTGAAGACTTGCCTTGCTGAGATGTTTTCTCTCAGACTCCAGCTGTCAGCAGTTCTCCAAGGTAATAAATCCTCTGGGATAACTCAGATGTTGCTGAAGGAAGAGCCGTTCTCCAAGGAAGAAATAAGTCTGATCTCCCAACTTTTTGAGGTGAAAGGGAAAAATTTCACAGAAATTGAAGCCTTTGAGAAGATAATAAAACAGACTGAGTCCTGGTCTGGTTGAAAGCTCTTCTTTTTATACATACTTCATTACAAAATGGCAATTAAAAGCTGCTTATAGATATTGTTCCTCCCACATTTGCAGCCATCAATTCCCAACAAACACCCGTTTCAAATCTAACAGCCTCAATAGTAGCACAAGCTACCATTTTTACCTGGAAAAAAAGACCCTTGTATCAGAAAAAAATTATTTGGCCTCATACAAATCACAGCATAAAAAGCAGTACTCTGAAAAATGTATGTAAAGAGTCTATTAAAGGCCTTTAAAGTTAACACTGATCTGCTCTCTGCGTTTTGTGCTTACTGAATGACAAGTTTGAGGAGCCACCAAGTAACAGCTTGTTTGAGAAGAGAAAAAAGCATTTCCTTCATGCCTTAGGCAGCTGTAAGAAGGGCAGCTTTGGGTGGAGGATGTGATTTGTGATGGTGTAGCTGAATACAAAGCAAATCGTGACACCTTCTCACGGTGACCTCACTTTACACTACAAAGCCAGTCTTCACAACCTGCTACATCTGGGCAGGTTGCATGAAGAGCAGGTCAGATCTGCTGCCTGAGTATGTCAGACTGACTGCTTCTCCCTAAAATATCACCACCTTCTGGATAACAGAAGTCACATTTCAGAGAAATTAGTCTAGCTTGGTCTCATGAAAAGCCTACTGCTGTCAGTAACATCAGCACTTCTACTGGCTGATTTTAAGCACTCAATGCCTTTAACTCAGAAGAAGAAATCTGTACTTATCTCCTGCAGAACTTGAGGATTAAGTAGATGCATTAATGGAAAAGATACCATAGAGAATGAACACCATCTTTCACAAACATTTGCTTTTACCTTGGATTAACTACTTCAGAGAAAGACCAGTTGGTAAAGCAAATAAAGGCATTAGAAGAAAAAATAGCCCAAAACAAAAAGCTTTAATGATCCTCAGAAGACAACTTGGTCAGCTGCTTTTGGTCCCAGGCTTTACATGAGAATATTGTATTGTCATTTTATTAGGCAAAATCATGAGTCAAAGTGTGAAAGACAACATTTCTTATTCACTGATCATCACCTCTTCTGCCCCTGCAGCCTCTGGTTTAGGTAACAAGTAGGAAGAAACAGCACACCAGAATCTATGAACTTTAAATGATGTCAGAACCCACTGAGTATCCTCACATTAATGCAGCTGAATCATTCAACACTGAGAAGTGGGTGGGTTATCACTGCTTCATAAATTATGCACACATTCTGTTATCTTCACCCTACACTGAGATCTCACTAGGAGAGAAAAAACAGATTAAAATAGATGGATTATGCTGCTGGAGGACAAAGCACCGTCATCAAAGCTGCAGAATTAGTTGGAAGCACTACTGCTGACTCTCAGGGACGAAGAAGCCTCCCACCTCACATCTTCTCCTTTATTCAGTTTATTCAGTGCCATACAGATCACAGCATTTGCACAGAGCCAACTTCAAAACAAAGTGTTTTAAGAAGGAAAGCCTCTATAGTATGAGCAAAATTGTTTTTTTTTTTTTTTTTTTTATCTACTAAACCCTATTAATGCCAAGTTTGACTCCAATGTGATTTTTTTTCTGAAGACAGACAGCAAGTTGTGGTGAAGCATGACAGACATTACCTTACTTAAGAGGAACAGAGAACTCAACCTTGTTAGTTATCACCATCCACACTGTATTCAAAAGTTAAGAGAGGATCCAGTTTGAGTAACTGTGGCTTAATACAAACGTGTTGTGTGTTTTAATTAAACACCAACTATGAAGTTACCTGAAATCTACACTTATAATTTTAATCACTTATTTGACTTGATTTATACAGGCAGCCCTCGAGGCTCGAAATGGCTCCTGGTTGTCTTCTTTTACAAAGCCTCTCTTTCAGGACTGCACATCAGTCATTTCCATCACTGCTTACTAGGTAGCAAAGGAGGATTACAGCAAGAAGAAATGACTGCAGTTAGCAGTCATATGTATCTGCATGAGCTATTTTAACAACAAGCTTGCTGAGCATTTTCAAGAGATTAAGCAGCAGGACAAGCTACCACCATTGCTTTTACCCTCGTGGCCCAGTTTAAGGAGCAGGAAGTGTTGGACTAGGAGACAAGTCAGTAGGAAAGTCAGAGCAAAGCCATCGTGTTGAGTGGCTGCCAGGACTGAGTTAAATAAAGCATCCTGGAGCACAGCTCAGAAGCCCAGTAGTGTTCCAACAAGCCCTTTCTTACTGAAAGCAGTCTTCATCTCTCCAGAGTTCTGACTGAGTGAGAAGACAGCTAAAGTGACTCACGTGGTTTAGGAAAAGCTTCCTGGGGGACACAGCACTGCAGAACAGGCATCCTTTGATAAATATTCCATCCATCGAGAAGGTGATGTTTGCTGTGCTGCTCACAGCTGGGAGAGCTACACCATCATCTATCCATCCCTCTCCTGTCCATAGGCTGGCTTCTTCTGATAGGTGAGCTACAGGCTAGGAACCAGAAGCCCAGATGGAGCCACAGGAGCATCCTTCACAGCTGCACACAGCAGAGCTTCACACACAGTGAGGTGCAGACATTTTGCTCCCAGTGCAACTAACGCTGCTGCCCTTGCTACCTTGGCCAGAAGGAAGCAGAAGGTCTGCTCATCCCCAGCTATAAGGATGTATTTATTTGTTATCAGTCTTCCTTGACTCGTGTTTTGACCAAACAGCTTTTTTTGAACTCCCTTCAGGCACCAAGAGGGGATTGGACAGCTTTTTAAAAGAAAACATGATTAGATTTATTGATATATAGGCATTTCCTTTTTAGCTTACAAGTAGCATCTCACATTAATTTTCAGTCTTGTTAACATTGTTAAAATATTAAAATGTTATTTAAAAACCCAGAGTTTCAATAGCACAGAGTAAGAGGATAGGGAACAGACAGTAAACACATTCTCTTCTCATGAAGCTCTGCAGCACCAGCCTTCATCCCACAGCACAGCTGAGTGTTAGAGGCTCTTGGAACAGAGACAGCCACGGATCTACCGCTTGGTGTTGATCCAGTGGTATCTGTCAACACGTGGTCCTGGGAAAGCAACAGCTGGCCTGAAGGCTTTGAAAGCCCTGTGCTGGGCATAGGATGAGCCACTCGTGTGTGTCTTCCTATGAAGATACTGAGACCAGGACTGTATGGGTGTCTTGCAGTAGTCAAACTAGACAGCAAGAAATGAGACAGCATTAAGATGTGTCTGGGCAAGAAAAGGGAGCTAAGTCTGGCCAACAGCTGTCATCTATCACACCTCTGTGAAGGAGCCTCCAGGACACAGATGGTGGCCTTCACCAGCAGGGACAGTCACACTTACCTGGTAGACGCTGTTGGGATTGCTGACAGTAGGGATGGCCTTCGGTTCCCTGTTGAAGCTCTCCTCATCCGAAGAGGTGCCGGAAGGATAATCCAGAGCTGCTCTGTCAACAGCGTGGTTGATCTGCTGCGAAAGCTCTGGGTTCTCCTCTCCTTCAAAGTGAGCAACTGTGAACGGCCGGTTCTTCTCTCCATACCTGGAAGCAACCGCGTTTGTGCCACACAGCTCTGGAGCAGCGGTGTGGACATGACTCACCTGACGCTACCAAGGAAGCACAACCTCAGTCTCTACTAACGGGCTTGGAGAGGATGAGGTTCCACAGAACACCTGGCAGATGATGGTGCGAGTCACAGGTTAACTCACCTGCAACACACTTCAAATGGATCAACCCACAGCGTCATCTCTTTCGGCAAACCAAGCTTGTTGAAGTCCACATTGCTCTCCACACAAGCTTGCTCCAGCAGCGGATCTCTTGCCTGATGCTTGTTTATCCTTATGCACCTGGGGAGAACACAAGTGCAGGCAGAACATTAGACTTCACTGCCACTTTGCAGTTCTGCTCCAAGAAATAGGATTAAGTCCACCATATTTCACCTCGACACAGCTGGCCTGGGGGTGCAAACTCTCATTTATAGAGAACATCAGAAAGTTAGCCAGCAAGTCCACCATTTTCAGAAGCTTAATTTAATATAGAACTCAGTTTAAGGCCACCTGTCCAGGACTCAAGAAGTCAGGTCCTCTCCCCTTTCCTTAAAGGCCCTCTTACCTGAAGGCCTGTCCTCGGGATGGATTGTCCAAGTACCAGTGGTTCTTGTACTTTTCAAACAGCAGTGTCGTCAGCTTAGCTGCAAATCTCTCTATTTTATGCTTGCTCAGCTTGTCTTCCCTTTTTATCAGCCTCGTGATGAAGAAGACAGTAGCAGCAATTTCATCCTTCATTTTAAATCCAAGCGCTTTAACTGTTGGAGAGTCATCAGGAGAGATGAGACACTACCCTGGATCAATTTAATGGCATTGAGGTGCTATCGAGTTCCAAGGAGAGATGTTAAAACCCATAACCCATTAGATAAAGCTTAAATAAACCGAACTACCAAATAAGAGGATACTTCAGTTCAGGGTATTGCACCAGCTCAACAGATTCCTAGAGAGCACTCACAGTGCACTTGTTAAAATGCAAAAGCTTAAAAGGTCTTAGCCCTTAACAGCCTTTATGCATTGAGTCAACACCCAGCAGGGCTCACAGAGCTGCTTCACACACCACAAAGACCACAAACATTACCTTTTCAGACCAAAGTTGTTGAAAACCTGAGATATATTTCACGTATAACTTCAGATAGCCACAAAAGAAAAAGATTTAATGCTACAAAAACCTCTACAGCTTTTGCTTGCTTTTTTTTTTTTAATTAAAAAAAAAAGAAGAAGAAAAACATAGGAAAACTCCTCCCAAAAAATACCTAACCCTTCCCTCACCATTGCACCACCACATCTTGCTCAGGTTTTATATCCAGCTGGCCCTGAGGGCTGTAACAGCATTCAGGTGTGCTCCATTAGCTGATCAACCTGCGGGGCTCCAGGCTGCATCCACTCTAGGTGGTTTTATCCCAGTATCAGCTTCCTCTGTTAAGGTACGTTTAATGGATTTTCATCTCCATCAGCCTGTTAGTTAAACAGCAGTTTAATACAGAAGTGAGTAAACTTAACGAGTGGTCACAAACTCCTTTTAGTGGAGTTTGTGCAGCGTTGCTCCTTGCCCTCACGTTTGGTGGCCGGGGAAGGTGGGGGAGTCACCAACCCTGGAGGTGTTCAGGGAACGTTTAGATGTGCTGAGGGACGTGGATTGGTGAGAGCTGTTGGTGGGTGGTTGGGATGGGTGATCTTGGAGGTCTTTTCCAACCTTGGTGATTCTGTGATTCTATTCTAAAGATTGGATGACTGCATTTATCAATGTTCATGTCTTCTGATGACCCTAATTGGCTTTTTTTGTTGTTGTTTTTATGGTATTTCACAGAGGATGTGAGTGACTCTTTTAAAGAGTTCAAACCAGTTCCTGGAATGTGAGTGCTTCATTATGGGCCTTGAGCTGTGCTAGGGGAGGTTCAGGTTGGATGTTGGGAAATATTTCTTCACCAAGAGAGTGGTCAGGCACTGCAGTGGGCTGCAGGGAGGTGGTGGGCTCCCTGGAGGTGTTCAGGAAGCATTCAGACGTGGCACTGGGACCTGGCTTAGTTCAAAATACTGGTGGTAGGCAGACAGTTGTACTGGATGATCTTCGAGGTCTTTTCCAGCCTGCTGAGTCCATGATTCTATGCTTCATTGTTTAAAGTTGTAGGCAGTAAGCTGATGTGTTCTCTTTTTCCCCTTCTGCCTGCGGAATTTGTGCCACCAATGCTGGATATCAGAAAGCATTCAGTCAAAATGACAAATGAAGGTGAAAAGAGCTGAGCACTTAAACAGCTTCTCAATGTGGTTGCAGGTGTTGAAGCTGAGCAATGTGAGCGCTCGCAGGGCTGGCTGGGGGCTGAGCAACGCATGGATGGCTTGCAGGCGGTCTCCTGCCTTCCTCCTTCCTCCAGCTCCAACTTGTTCAGGCAGGCCCTGTGAGTTGGGAAATTCTGTGCTAAAAGAAGTGACCAGATGGCACAAAGGACGGCCAGAGAGGCCTGAATGCCTTCAACACCTCTGCATGTTGAGTTCATTGTTCCATAGCTAACAGGTGCCGTAAGCCAGCCGTAAACAAACCTTCACCTGAGAAACCAGGCTGCTCATGCAATCAGTGCTGTTTCTTACATGCCAAGGGGCCAAACAGGACTACACCAACTTTGTGCATCAGACAGGGAAAGAAAAAGAAAGAAAAATTCAGCAAAGTTCTCGGCAACCTGTCCGGCTGGCTCTAATTATTAATGCTGCCATAGAAGCAAGGCTATGAGAATGCTTTAACTTGGTGTTTTTACAGTCACTCCTGAATTCAGAACTTCTGTTAGTGACAGAGAAGCCAGAATGGCAGGGGGCATTTCTGAGCTCCCATTTCGTTGACGACTAGAACTGTCTCTTTTAATTAGGCTCAATCATTAAACTAAAATCCTTTGTTCTGTTGTCAGTTGTCACTGAATGCATGAAAACACAGCCTTGGGTCTCCTGCTTGGAGAATAAAGGAAGTCAAAGAGAAAATGTGAGCCCTCCATCCCAATGTGAGATCTGTAAAGCAACTCAACCAGTTGTGCTCCCACCCATTCCCAGCTGTGTCCAAGCTGGATCTGTTGGCATCCCAGCAGTTCTGCAACAAGCGTTATGAACAGCCAGGAGTTCTGTTTGATGAGTTAAATTAATGAGCACACATGGGTGCCTTTGGTTAAGGGGGGCTGCTGGGTTCATTAATTGTTACTGAGAAGAAGAAAATAATTATAATAGTACAATACTAGAAAACACTGCTTTATTATCCCTGGATATTCATGGGATCATGGAATCGGAGCACAGAATGGCCTGGGTTGCAAAGGCCCACAGTGCTCATCCAGTTCCAACACCCTGCTGTGTGCAGTCACCAACCAGCAGCCCAGGCTGCCCAGAGCCACATCCAGCCTGGCCTCGAATGCCTGCAGGGATGGGGCATCCACAGCCTCCAACTCTGGTTGTATTCAGAGCTCACTGAAATCAATGGAAATCCGTCCAAAGGCTTGAAGTGGAATTCAGGTCAGGCCTGAACTCAGCAGAGCATTCTTAGCTGGATTACATTGCGGGTCTCCTGGTCACCAGGCAAGCCTAGGCATGAGGTGCGAAGGGAAGAGTCAGATGCAGTTTCTCTAGTAACTGCAGGCCAAACCTAGAGCAAACATTTCCCTGAGCACCAGACCAGCTCTGCAGAAGCATTTGCATTTTCCATATCGATACCAGCAGAGCTGAGGGCAGCTTGCTGCTGGCAGCCTTCCTTCTCCACGCTGCCTCCTTTCTGTAGATGATCAACTACAGACACCTTCAGGTGAGCAGCTGAAGTCACAACTACTGATGGAAGTTCAAGGAGCGTGAGTTGTTTCATGATGGGAAAACATCTGAGAGAAAAGGCCTCTCCATCTGCTTTGTCAGGGCTGTGGGTCTGTCTGCTCTGTCCTCCTCCTATGGCTCCTCAGCTCCTCTTTGACTTAAAAGCAGCCTGAGGCTGCAAGTATCACCGGAGAGATGTGATGGAGCATCAAACCTGCATCACAGCCGCTGCAGCTCCGGCCCAACCCGCAGCCATTTGTCCACAAGAGAAGGCAGAAACTCGTGCTCCGTATTGACTTTGCCCATAGAAACCTCTTCTGCAACAAAGCTGCCCATCCCAAGAGCTGTGCGGTCGGTTCAGGGCTGGGTCCATCCTCCAGGCGCCAGCCCTGAGTGCCCATGGTGACAGAATGTACACAGAGGGCTGACCCACACCCGGCTGGGGCCACTCCAGCACAGCCATCCGTGGGGAGAGATGGGGACCCAGGTGCCCCTGTAGGGTCCGTCCCATCCCATGGCTGCCTGGGAAAGTGGTGCCCGGTGGATGGAAAGAAAGGAAAGAAGAAGTTCGCTGTTCTTCTCTTCCTGTTAATTCTTTTTGAGCATTTTATTGCAAATTCAGCCCCTAGCAGGATTTCCACAAGGTAAGCTTCTTAAGGGTAAGTCCTGAATGCTTTTTTTCTGCATTTTAACAGTATGGCAGTTATGGTTGAAAGCTAGCAAAAAAAAAAAAGTTTAATTTGCAGGCAAAGTTCTCCCTGTAACCTTACAGGCTCTGTCTCATTGCTGAGTTAGCAGCAGCCTGATAAATCTATATAAAATAATGTTATGGTATTACTAGTTGCATACACATACATTAGACACGAGGCACAATTAATTATAACTACTTTCTGCCCATTCCACCATGTTCTGCTGACCAGATTTTCCTGTTTCTTTGGTAGCACTGCAATGTTTGAGCAGCGTGGGGGCTGACAATCACCTCTGCCTCTGTTCCTGTATCTCTGGGGAAAAGAGAGAGCTCTGGATTTAGTGAAATAGCACTAAGGGTGGTACGACCAATGTTTTCTGGCTGTTGCTATAATAACACATGGAGTACTTTAATATTATTGGGAGTGCTTTCTTCTTTTTCCAGGTGTGAATTCCACAGCACCATCCCGAGAGCAGTGCTTGGTTTGTAGGCAGTGTAGTTAGCTGATTGTACCCAGTGCCCCACAATCACTACATTCACTGCCATCAAAACAAGGCACAGGACCCTGCATTGCAGCCTCACTGCATCCTTATTCCTAGTGCAAAAAGGGTCAATGTTTCCTTGTTTACATCCTTATTGCCAGTAATGTTAGCTGCCCAACAGACATTGGTATATGTTGCCAATATCAAGTGAAATATTAGATTTGCTTAGATGTATGGTCTGATTTTTGGGTGGTCCTGTGTGGAGCTGGGAGCTGGGCTGGGTGAACCTTATGGGTCCTTTCCAACTTGGAATGTTTTATGATTCTGTGCTAAATTGGTGCTAAAATCCTTTGGGACATTCCTGGGACAAGAATGCTGTCTGCTGTGCTGAGCTCATCGAGTCACATGAAGACTTTTTGTAGACTCGATTGTTGGTGCACCAGGAATGGGCTGAGGATGTGTTCTGTTCTGCCTTCAGCTGATCTGTCAGCTGCAAAGAAAGCCATTTGCATTCAGCTTTCATGTCTGACTTAACAAGCCAGTAAGCCAAAAGGGTTTTAAGCACTGATTAAATATAAAGCTAAGTGAACGCTACCCGTGGTTTTGACCACTTTGCTTAACGTTTAGTAATGATAATAAGGGGGAAAAAACAAACTTAATACTACTGCAATATTGGAGGGAGGAGTGTTGTTTGTTTTCTTTTTTAGAAAAACCCAAATTTCATACAGGTAGGAAGAGGAAGGGAGGAGCTCATCCATCAGCCTGGTTACTAGGCAGTGTAGTTAGCTGATTGCCACCAGTACCAATCACTAACCACACAGCCAGGTGAAAAGGCTGGGGAGGAACCCAGGGGGGCACACAGGAATTCATCGTGCCCAAGGACATCCCCAGCACTTCTGAGCAAAGCAAGTCTTTTCTTCTTCCCAAGATTCGTAGACGTGGGCTGTGCTCATCTCAGCCTTGGGCTTGCCAGACTTTGCGTCCGCCTTCGCGTATTGAAGAAATGTCATTCAGCCCCAAATTAAATCAAAACAAATGTTTTTATCATCAGTCCGAACAGCAGTGCCTGGCACTCAGGCTGTGGGGTGGGATTGGAGCCACCAGATGGAGAGGGGCCATCAGAGCACAGCCCCACACTGGCCCACAGAGCCTGATGAGCCCCTCGTCTTTGCTGGATCGAGCCCAGCTGATGTGGAGTTTGCCCGCATCTTCTGGAGCACAGCCGTGCTGCCGCCGCTCTTTGAGCCCTGCCTGTGTCCCACCAACCTGTGCCGTGAGGGACCTCCGTCCCCTGGGCAGATCCCAGCCCACAGATGGACCCCATCAGCAGCTCACGGCGTGCAGGAAGCTGAAGCAAAAGACAAACGCCGTCAGCAGGTAAGAGCTGCTCGCCCGACCCTTTTCTCATCGCCATTCCTGATCTTTGTGCCTCCCTTGGTGGAGCTTTGGAACTTTGGAAATGACGTGAAGGGCAGATCCAAAAGCAGCCTGGTCCTGGCTAACAGTTGTGCAGACAACAGCTGGGTGTGCTTCCCAGTCACCGATGTGATCTGTAGGTGGAGCCTTTTACTGAAGCCGTATCACTCTAACCCATGTATTAAAGCCCATGTATGTATCACAAATGCACACTAGTGGAAACAAAGACAACTAGCATTGAATACGTAATAACGTGGCCTGACTCTGCAATGATACCATGTTATTTTTTGGTATGGGACATGCTATGAGCTTCAGGTATCCAATGAGAAGATGGAAATCCATGCTGAATGATAGCCGTTGTATTTAGAGCGTTCCTTTCGCCGGGCTGAGCTGCACATCAGTCATTCTCATGGGCTTTGTAGAGCATTTCGTGGTCAGCAATGAAATTTCAAAGTTCTTAACACTGCAAATCTGAGAAATCCGTGTAACCCATTTAAAATAGGAAGCCCTGGCATTGCCTTACTCTTGAAAACTCCAGACACTCAGGCTGACTCTCAGCTTCAATGAAGAATTTCAGGTTTACACCAGGAGCATCGTGTGCTTTTAGCTCCTTTTTTTTCTGAGCTCATTTTGCTAAATGTTTCTTCTCAGGCCAAGAAGAAAGAAGAAATACTGGCTTTGCTGAGGAAACAGAGAGAAGAAAGGATTGCGGTACGTCTGGTTCCTTTGGGTCCTGGTCTGGTTCCTTTGGGTCCTGGTCTGGTTCCTTTGGGTCCTGCTCTGGATCCTTTGGGTCCTGGTCTGGATCCTTCGGGCCGTGCTCCAGCTGTGCCTTGAGGTGTGTGCATCCTTACGGCGCAGCTCCCAGGTTTGCTTGGATCTGCTGAAAGAATCCTCACAGCCCCTTTGCTGCGTTCTGAGGGGTGACGTTTGTCCCACCATTGTTTCCTTCAGCTCTGATTCACACAGCATAGAGCAGAGATGGGTGAGGTTTTACCCCATTCAAGGTTAAACTTCTGTCCCTCTGCAGGGCCATGTATCCCACCTAATACAACTGAATTACATTTGGTAGAAGCAGGTAGAAGTGGAAGGAACTAATGATGATCAGAGGGTCTTTGTCTTTTCAGAAAGAGCTGATTTCTCGTCCACATAAACCAAAGATGAAAAGTGATCAAGTAAGGTAATGAAAACCAAAGCTTTCCTGTCTGAATAGCCAGGATCTGTGCTGGGAGATGTTCTAGTTGTTATTTTCACAACGTTAAGAAGTCGGTTTTATCCTGTATGAACACTTGTCATGACAAAACTTAGAAGCAGAAAGGAGGGGGGAGCTGCTGCTGCTATGTTCTTTACTCCATGTGTGCTCCATCTGTTTATCAGTAGGTCATAGAATTGTTTGAGCTGCAAGGGACCATTGAAGGCAACGCACAGCTTCACTGATCTCTGTTCTTTGCAGCAGGCAGAAGGCGTTTGAAGCAGAGCGTGAGGATCAAGAAGCAGTAAAGGCCCTCAGATAATTCAGCCCAAGTCTGGAGGTGACAACCTGCACCGCTCAGGCTGTGTACATCCCTGCTTTGGTCACATTTCTGTTCACACCGAGACACAGCACGACTGACAGCAGCTTCTCAACGTAGCCCAAATGTCCCCGTGCTGCTGAAGTGAAAATGAACACTTAGTTTGGAAAACTTACTGAGCTGCGGTGCCCTTTGTGCTGGTGGTGGTTTTGGAAGACCTCTCCATTGCTGCCATGTCAGAACCACTTCGTGTCCTACAGCACTTTGTTCCCAGTTGGGTTCTTCTATTGGAAGAGACCAAATGCCAGTAGCAGAATGTGTACCCACCACTGATTGCAGAAAACATCATGCTGCTGCTTGCCATGGATGTACTCCAATGTTTTTTCCTTCTGAGTCAGTACAGAAATGTTTTCCAATGGGTTCAGCAGACGTAGATGATTTCCTTTGTGTTGGGTGCTGTTCTGAAAACTCCTGATGTAGGTGGAGCTTTAAGACCGTGTCAGAGGCTCACATTCAGCCCTAAACCCAGGCCGTGTCAGTTCAGGTGCTCAGTTATTCCTTGTATTCAAGGCATTTCCATATGATAATAGTAATGGTGAAAATGGGACATCTTCATGGATAAGCCATGCTTTGAAGTTCCCTTCCCTTCCTTCCCTTCCCTTCCCTTCCCTTCCCTTCCCTTCCCTTCCCTTCCCTTCCCTTCCCTTCCCTTCCCTTCCCTTCCCTTCCCTTCCCTTCCCTTCCCTTCCCTTCCCTTCCCTTCCCTTCCCTTCCCTTCCCTTCCCTTCCCTTCCCTTCCCTTCCCTTCCCTTCCCTTCCCTTCCCTTCCCTTCCCTTCCCTTCCCTTCCCTTCCCTTCCCTTCCCTTCCCTTCCCTTCCCTTCCCTTCCCTTGCTGTGATTTGTGTTTAAGAAGTTGCCCAGCAGAGAAGTCTGGGCAGTGACAGTGTTACCCCAGGTGTACTTCAGTACAAGACAGTGCTGCCTTTCTCCTTTAGATGCTGAATGCTTTTCTTCCATAAAAGCATGACACGTTTGCCTCTCATTTTCACATCAAATCTAAATGTTTTGCACTAACTTTGCCTTTTTTCTTATTTAAAGACAGGATGCAGAGTCCTCTGGGTGGGGAGGAGGAGTGGGGTCCTGCAGTGTGGCATGACCAGTGCTGGGCTGGGGGTGAGGGCAGCCCCACAGCTGCTCCCTATTGGCACTTTGTCAGCTGAGGCTTCAGATCCTCCTCCTGCCCTGCAAGCAGAGCCACCAGGCATGGACACAGCCAGCTCTGCCTGGGGGAGCAGTGCCTACAGGGTGCGAAATGCACAGCATCTCTGATCCCAGCACACAGCAGGAGCTGTGCTGGGAGTGCAGCAGGGCGAGTGCCCCCTCAGCTCCAATCCCTCCCCATTCCACCTCCCCTTGCAGCCCAGGAGGGCTGGCTCTCCCTGGGCCTTTCACCTCTCACTCTTTTGCCCTGGTTCAGTTTCTGGGTGTTTTTGCACAGGAAGTGGTGGTGTTTGTTTTCCTGGCAATGCGGGGACTCAAAGCACAGTGGTTGGCACACGGACGTGTTCTGCCTTTCAGGTCAAGCTGAAAACAAGCCAAGCCCTAACAGTTGGGTTGGAGGAGGTGGATTTCCTTCTCCAAAGCAGCTGCCTGTGTGTCTCAGTCCTAAGCTGCTCTGTCTGTTGCCCTCCCTGCCACCTTTCTGCACTATTTAGCAGAGCCCATCGCCTCTGTTGGGAAAGAGGTGAAGGTAAAATGGGAAACAGGTGACCAGCAACCACAGGGCAGCCCGCCCTGCCTTGGGATGGGCACCATTATGGTTGATCCGACTTTGCTCCTCACTCTGTGACAATGGGGATTCTGATTTCCCTCTCCCAGGGATGGATGTGAAGGGAGGGCATGAAGCTGACAGCACCAGGCTCTGCCAGGCTGGGAGGTCAAAAGCACAAACCAAAACAGAAGCACAGAGCACTTTATTGGTGGTCACGCATTGGCACTGCGTTACAGACAGCTAACGGTCTCCACTTAGAGAGAGATTTAAAGCCCCAGCAGGGAGCATGGATAAACGAGAACCCCACCACGAACCCCAGCTGCTTTTGTTTTCCTGAAGCAGCAGTGCTGCTCTTACACAAGAGGGCAGAGGAGGTGCCTGATGTGCTCCACATCCTCAGGCCATTTTAGTGTGCTGCAGGCAGCCCCTGGGAGCACAACAGGAAGCTGCAGGCTCAGCCCTTGGCAGCAGCTCTGTAACCATGAAACTGGTGTGAAGCTGAATAAATGCAGCAGGGCTTTTGGCAACCCGCGTCTTCCCTGCAGCCTCCACTCAGCTCTGCTGCTGCTTTGGATCCAAGTGGAACAGAGAGCACTTGTTCAAACATTTCTGTGCATAGCTTCACACTGCCATATGTCAAAGCTCAAGCACCCATGCGGGGCGCTCAGCTGGATTCTGCACAGCGTCAGGCATACAGGAGCACCAGTTATACTGGTTTAAGTCATAACTGTGCTCTTAACAGAGACTGGGAGCAGAGTCCACAAGCACATGCCAAGCAGCATGCGCAGGGCTGGCCTCTCAGCCAAGGCAAGGCTCACAGCAGAAGCTGCCAAGAAAAGAAAAGTTGCACCACCAGCTTCGTCCTTCCCTCCCCCCACCAACTGCATTCTTCTCCTTTTTTCTAAAGTTATCCTTCCTATGGGGACCTTCACCAAGTACATCAGCATCCTGCAGGTCAAACAGATCATTGATATGCCCCAGGTGAGGAGGAAAAGAAGGCAGACAGCACTCAATACTGCTACATGCTGACAGAGCTCCCTGCCTGAGCTCCTGGCAGCAGCTGCTGGAGATCACGCACAGCTTCATCCAGAACCGGGGGGGGGGGACCTACAAGCTCTTCAAGCACCCGAAGGTAGAGAGACTCACTGAGACGTGGGTAGCTGGAAAAGCAACCAGCCTGGCACCGAAGCTCAGGACCTTCCTCACAGCAATACATAGTGAGTTCTTCTCCCACCACCACCCCACCCCAGAGATGAGTTCCCCCAACCCACACCTGGCCAGCATCAGAGAGGAGCCAGGCCACCCCCAGTGGCCAAGAGGGCACTCTGTAAAGAAAACTTTCCCCACCCCAGCAGCAGCAGCACATCAAGGCCTCTGCCTGAGTGATGAGCTGCAGAGCACTGTGCACAGCCCCCACTCCAAGCCCTGCCTCCCACCTTCCAACATGGGGGGTAGAGTACCGCCAAGAAGCAGAGCCCACCTTCCTCACAGCCCGGAGGTGCTTCTGCCCCTGGAATCTGCCACCACCTCCTTCACCCAGGAAGATGCTAAAGAAACAGAAATAAACGGAGAACTGAGCTGCCACACCTGCACGATTCAACAGCGCTGCTCACCATCACGCTGCTTCTCCACACCCAGGAAAACAGGCTGGAGGAGCTGCACCCCACCCAAAGGGGCAGCCTTTGGCCAACCAGCACCACCAAGGGAAGCCACTGCTTCTGCCAACAGCCAGAGGGAATGGGGCCTGGGGAGTACAGAGCCCACACCAGGCAGGGTGCAGGGGATTGAGGCTCTGCTGCATCCGAGGACCAGCATGCAGCACTCACCTGCAGAGCTGACGTCTGCCTGTTGGGTCAGCTCAGCCTCTGCTCTACATGGAGGGCACACTGCATCCTTCGGCTGAGCTCCATCACTGCAGCTCTTCAACAGGGAGATGAAGACAGGGCTGGTTACCTTCCTCTGGGAAAAGAGCTGCATCAAGACTTGAGGAGAAGGGCAAAGAGAGCAACTCCAGGGTGCTGAGCCCCTGCACCCCATTGCAGGAGAGCAGGGAGTGGCCCAGAGCAGGAAGCAGCACCAGGACCCCCAGCTCCAGCAGGGAAAGGCTGCTGGAACCCCCCCCCCCCCCCCCCCCACCAGCACCTCCCGCACTTCTCACTGCCTGAACCCCATCCTCCAGGGGAGCAGCAGGCACACACCTCCTCTGTGGTCCTGTTGTTTCTGGAACTGCTCTCAGGTTTGGACTGATCCTTATGGCAGCCCTCAGTCGCCCTGCAACAGAAGATTAAAAAAAAAAAGGAAGTGAGATAGAACAGATTTCAAGCATTTCTTCCATTCTAGCAGCCCCTTGTGCTGTTTTGTATCCCCAGAAAGAAGCACTGGGGCTGGAGGAGCATGGCTGCATCCTGCTCACCTCCATTGCTGCAAGCAGAGGGGGCTGCAGCACCCACAGTCCCCTTTTGCAGGGCTGGGGGCACCTCAGGGCTGTGCTCAGCCTCAGGAAACAGAGCAGAAAAAGCAGGTTGGGAAGCCAATAGCGGGAACTCTATAAACAGCCCCCAGTGGGGTTAAGAGGCTTTGGGACCAGCCCTGCCCTGGGATCCCATCCCACAGCAGGTGGGAGTCACTGCTTTGTTAGCACGGCTGGGACTCATTAGAGCCACCCCAGACCCTGTCCCTGGGCTTGGCTCACCCAGACCAGCACGTCCCCATGGAGGTCCCACTGTGTGGCCAGGCGGCCACCTGGCTGTGTGGGTTGTGGTGCTGGGGGGGGGGTGAAGGATGCACGATGAGGGATGCAGACAAAAGGAGGGTGAAGGATTTGGGGTGGCCCTGTGCAGAGCCAGGTGGACTCAATGATCCTTCAGGACATTCCGTGATTCTGGGATGCAGGGTGCAATGAGGTGGGTTTGGATGCGCGGGCAGAGGACGTGAGGCTCAGGATGAACAATGTGGGATGAAGGATACTGATTGATTCTCTAACAGTTGAAGTATACGTAGACCCAGAAAGGTTCTGCTGACAAGTATTTTATTAAGCACACGTGCTAATTAAAAGCACCATGATACTCTTGCTGCAGGATCCACAACGAGGGGGTATTTGCATTAGGAACTGATCAGGGAACAAAGGCTGCCTTATCCCACCTGCAGTGCTGGCCGTGGCTTTGTGACCAATGACCTCTATGAGCTGAGCTGAGGAAGGAGGACTGGGAGCTCCTATGGCCCCACAGCACAGCGATGGCTGAAGGAACAAAGCACCTCCCTGATGAGAAGCTTCCAGCAGGGGGATAGGAGTCCCTGATCTCGCGTCCATCCCAACCCCCCGGGTTCTGTTGCTCACTCATCAGATCCCTCACAGCTCCCAGTGCAGCCCAGCGGCTTCTCCACACGCGATGGCACCACACAGAACCACCAACCGTGGGCTGGACGCCCCCCGTGTCTCCCTGCAGCATGGCTGGGGCTCAGCGCCGCTCAAAGAAAGACGTGAGACCACGCTGGTGTTCCAGGGAGCTTTTATTGAGTTTAAATCAACAAAATCAGGATTTTATCATGTCTTATTTTCGCACTCTGAACTCGTGAAACTCTCCGCGAGTCGGTGCTGCGACACACACGCATCCAGAAATACATTCTCAACCAATTCTCAGCTCCGCCGGAGAGTTTGCCAATTACCAATTTAACCAAACGCCAATTTTCCCCTCCCCCCCAAAAGTTTGCAATGATTTGTCCGTGTTGTTCACTGATTAACAGTAACATTCAACTTCCTGACTAGGGACCGGTGGGTTATGATGCCCCACCTGAACTGCAATATTTTTTTCATCAAATAAAGTTGCTTTTATTTTTGTTTTTTTTTTTTCTGTAACGGGAACAATGACTGTTTTCTTCTCCTGCCACCCCTTCCCTTTAATTATTGGTTAAAATACAGCAAGGCTGTATCTTAATAAACCCATCCCTCCCACCACCCCTCCTTACCCTTCCCTCACTTCGTCTAAAGCAGAATTTAAAAATGCTTCCACGCAGACACATCAGCAACGCCGCAGGAACCGAGCCGAAGGCAGGGGACGATGCAGCACAGCCTCCAGATGCTCTTTGGTCCAGAGCCCTCGTTTATTATCAACTCCAATTAAAGAGACTGCAAGATCCTAGCAGTCGGAAACAGCTGTTGTGCCCAACTGCGCGGCAGCAGAAGGGAGCTGCGCTGCGCTCAGCTGCACTGCGGCCTCCTGCAGGACGGAGCCGCTGCACAGCGCTGTGCTGCAGGCTGCCCCCCTCCCCATCACTTCCATCACAACGCGCGAAGCATTTTTAAATCCTGAGAGCAGACACCCTCCCCCAACCCGAGTAAAAAAAATCAAAATCAAAATCAGAATGAGATGATTTGATACCAACGTGTGTACGACAAATTCATACCGAGCTTCCGTGTTCTTACCCACAACAACAACAACAAGTCGCAGAACGCAAAGGAAAGATGCTCCCATCTCATTCTGGAAATTAAAATACCTATTGGAGACCAACCCACCCCCCACCCCCCCCGAGGGAAAGCCCTACAGAGCTGCACCCTGAGGCCGGCCTGTAGCTGATCGGAATACATTGGCTGCAGATTGGTGTCCATCTCTTTGCGGCCATTTCACCTCAATTTTTAGACTTCTGGGAGGAAAAAAATGCAGAATTACTCATATTATCATCGATGCCATCTTTGTCAGAGGAAGTATTTGGCCCAAGGGCTCCTCTGCTGAAGGAAGAGACTGGCTCCAAGCAATGCACAAATGCAAAGGCTGGCACGACCAGAAAAAGAACAGGGTGTCACAAGGAATCTCAAGAAGCCAAAATCGATTCACAATTGATCTTGGGGAGAAAAACAAACAAAGGAAAAAAAACCCTAGGCTTACCCTAGTCATTTGGAGCATCTTTCCGTTTGCATCTGTTGGAGATAGCCTGTTAGCACCAAGAATAGGCTGCTTCCTTCAGCACTGGAAGCCGCCTAGAAATGGTGCCCCCGATATTCAGGTAAGTGCCAATCCTCAATAAGAGGCCAAGTTTAAAGTAATACTTTCCATTTAAAAGTTCTGTGCTTCAAGAGGGACCATCAGAGCATGGCACCGGGCTCACTGCCCCCATCAAGCAGAGCACACGCACCTCACCCCACACTGCTGTCCTGTTCTTGTCACACGCGTGTGCCCCGCCAAGATCCTACACTTGTATTTACATCTGTCATGTCTTTGTTGCACTAAAACGATCCCTCTTCTGACTCTCTGGAAAAATCATAAGCTGGCTGCAGTACAAGAGCAAGATTTTACTTTTGGTCAAAGTTTGCACCCACAAAGTCCCACCCCCGCCCCCCTCCCAGCACCCCAAAGTTGTTTACATTTAGTACCTGCCAGTCAAATGTAAGCTGTGTGGCTCACAGAGTGTCTGTGACCAAGCTCTTGAGTTTGTACTCTAGTGCAGCATTTGCTACAGTTACGGAGTCACTGCTGACACAAAAAAAAAAAATCAAAAAAAAACACCCTTTCCATCATCTTGTAAAGCTGTTGTCAGGAGGCACCTGGTTTGGTGAGTGTGTTCCTCGAGGAAAAGGACAGGAAAGTCTGCCTTTTGGTTCCAATCATACTCAAAACAACAGAAAAAAGTGTGGGAGGGGTCAAAAAAAGGGAGAAATTAAGACAATTAATTAATTCCTGCCTCAAAGTAAGCAAGCATAGTGTGAGTGCAGCATCTGTATACAGAATAAATGAGCAAAAGGGATTGCATTCGTCCAGGTGCCTCCTGACGCTGTTGTTGAACAGGCTAAAAGGGAATTTTAAAAGTTTACAGTTTGATTTGTCTCACTCCTTTTGCCTGGAGATCAGGCCAAACATCAAGCATGTTGGGAGGGGCACAATTTAAAGCAACACCGTTTGACCAGGAGGCGTCCCAGCGACAGGCAGCAAGCGGTGCCTGAACAGAGCGATGGCGAGCAGCTCTCTGCAGCCCCAGGCACACGGACAGGGCTTCACCTGCCCTGCTCACCAAACGTCTGTACTGAGGTCGTGCTGGGCAGAAAATACGCAACGCTGCAGGAAATCAATCGTTCCCATCGAGCTCCAGAACTGTCCGTTCATGCATCTCAGTTTCCTATGGTTTAAGCCCAAATCCACACCTTACGCACATCCTGCTCAGCAACGCTGACACCCGCCGCATCCCCTCGTGCCACGCAGAACGCGGCTCGTGGCACCTTCAGAGCTTGCCAAGTTCCTGAAGTTTCTAAGGGGAAAATTGAAGAGCGTCTCAAACGAGCTGAGCCACAGACTGCTGAGACCTCAGGGCCTCGCAAATAATCTCCTCCACACGAGTGGCACTGGCAGCGTTGCTGACAGCGGAGCAAACCCACCCCGACCAGGGACACACGTGGAGGCTGCCCTGCTCACAGCATTTCTCATCGCTTAGTGTTGCAGAAAACTGAGCCCCTCTCATCTTTAGCTGCTCCCATAATCAGTCAAATCCCTTTAACCCCAGCAACCTTCATCAAAAAAAAAAAAAAAAAAAAAAAAAAAGAACAAAAAAGTTATATATGAACCCAAACAGGAAAAAAAAAATATTTACAAAGTTTGTACAATATACACATCTGATTTTCTATGGGACACACTGCACCAGAGGAAAGAGGGCCACGGCTCTGAAACAAGTCTACATATCAAGTGCTGGAACTACTAATGGAGACTTATGGTAACCAGTCTTTAGTGTTCTGCTAGAGCATAGGGGTTTTCTTATGGCTCCTGCAAGAGATGACAGGCTACTCTTTCCTTCTGGAGCTATGATGCTGCACCTAATCAGCCCAGATTTTAAGTTGGTTTTGTTTTAAATACAGGTATTTACAGTGTGGGTGAACTGCAGATGCATATCAACTCCTCCAACTAAAGAAAAAAAACAAAAAGGAAACAGAAGTTGAAGACAAAGTAGTATTACCAATAGGTTTCACCTCACAGCCCTGGCCTCGAGTACTTGGAGAGGAAGAGAGGGGGGAGAGAGGGGAACTTTGACCTGAAACCAAAAACGGCGGCTGACTCCTCGGGCTGCGTCAGAAAGGTGATGTTCTGAATGGTCTCATAGCATAAGGCACTTTGCACGAATAAGTAACAAGCTCTTTAGCTTCAAAACAGATGAGTAACCAGGGAGAAGTTGAAATGCACTCAGTCGACGGTTGGAGAATTTGAAATCGCAGACAAGCTCGTGTTCAAAGATTCTTCTCTTTCCAGGGTTTCTCTTCTTCCCTTGCTGCCCCTCCCACCCAAAGAAAAAAAAAATTTAAAACCAGCAGTTAGTGCAACTAATGTTCAATCAGCACACAGTGCAAACGAGTGGAAAAACAAAAAGACATTCCTCCTTTCATCTTCTTTCTTCCTTGCTGCCAAATTTAAAAAGAAAAAAGGCCGAGCTCTTTAGTCTTCATAGTTCCAAAATGAAAAGACGAAGAAAAACCCACAAAGAGAAGGGTATCCCCAGAGAAATGATGTGTCACAGATGTGGATCAAAGGGCTTCACCTTCTGGCATATGTAGTCAAAGCCTGAATAAATAAATACACAAATGACAACCTGCAGTAAGTCAGCTCTGTGCAAAACCTAACAACTGAATCACGCTGACTGTGGGGCAGCTGCACAAAAGCCGCCGCCATGGGGTGCAGTTCAACCACCGCCCCTCAGATGTGCCTCTACCACCCAACTTCTCCCCCCAAGGAAGCCACCCAAGAACCCTGCCCAGCTTCACCGTTTGCTTTGCTTTATTCATTTTAAAACATGGAGAAAGCTCAGCCAGCAAAGTAGAGGCCACAAGTCAACCTGAATGACCAGCTGGCTAGGGCTGGCCTCCAGTTATTTCAAAGAGATACAGGCTTCGTTTTAATTTCCATTTTAATTAACAGACTGTTTCTTCGGCAATTTTTTTTGTCAACAGAGAGCAATTTCAGCAGCTTTGTTAGAATTCTTAACTCGTAATCTCTAAGAGAAGATACACCACAGAACTCCCTTCAACCCAAATGCTTTGCTGCATCTCAACAAGCAGCAGATCAAATATTGCCCGATTGCTGTGGCTGTGAGAATAACAGTTTCCTTGGATTGTGAATCGACTCAGCCTTCTTTCCTCAGACAGCCATCAAAAAGTCACACTTCCAAAGTCCTTGCCAAAGAAACCTCATTTTCTTTTTATGCTATGTAGACCTCAAGTGGCAACACAGATGAATTACAGCTCTGTTACCTGCTGTGCTTACTGCAGAAGTTGTACAAATCAAAGGATGCAAAACAAATGAGGCACCCATGGCTTGAACCTGCTTCTCTCAGCTGCTGAGGCGAGCAGGCTGTTCTGTTGGTGCTTTGTTCTTAGGAGAGCTGTGTTCTCTCCTCACCTTTCTAATCATCACTTTCTGCCCGTACTCCTCTTAGCTAAGAAATACAGAAAGAATTCACTCAGCTGCTCACAGCCATCCTGGTCTCTACACAGGATTCTTAGACAGGATTCCCCCATCTCCTCTGACAGCCTACTTCAAACCCTTGTTTTCACATCCCAACCTCCTCAGCACAGCAGTTTCCCCTCCTCCCCCACAACGCCACTCCAACACAACTCCAAGTCAGCACATACGCACATGGTTACTGTTTCTCATCTTCTACAGGTTCGCTGTGGTATTCTGCCACGTAAAGGCTCTTGTCAATGTTGCTTGGTATGGGTTTGATTTCAGTTCCCAACTGCTCCTCAATACTTTTCAGGTTGAATCGATCATCATAGGTGATCAAGTTGATGGCCAGGCCGAGATGTCCAAAGCGACCTCAAGAAAGAAACTCAGACTGAGTCACAGGAGGTCAACTGAAAAGATTCTGCAGTGCTGCTAACACAGCTCCCTGCTTATGAATGTCCACCTGGACCTGCGAGCTCACACCAACATCTGCTAAGGACTTCCTACTACTAGAAGTCTTCCACTACTGCAGCGTGGAACTGTGTGCGCAGGTTTGTTCTTCACTGCCATTCTCAGCACGTACCTGACACCACAAACACCTTGGAGCACGTGGAGACCAACAGACAAACAAGACCCACCATGCTTAAAAAACCATGGAAACCACGTTTTCAATACACAACCTTCCCAAACTGCAAACAATAAACATTGGCAAGTGTCATGAAATTAAAGCAAAAGGTGCCTTTTTCCCCCTCATTCTCTTTGTTTCTTTTTTTGTTTGTTTTTGGACTAGGCTCTTCAGGCTCGTTTAAAGAGCACAGCCATTTACTCAGGTATTTGTGAAGAAAATCCTATGAGATGGTGCCTGTAAGTAAACATCAGAACAAAAACAAAGCTACTCAAAATAATTATCAAGTACAGTAACAGAAAGAATCCAGCCAAAGCCTAAGGAACGTTACAGCTATCAGCACGGTCGTTCCTCAAAGATGTTTCTCTCCTCTCACCTGATCTGCCAATACGATGGAGATAAGTCTCTGCCAGCTTTGGAAAATCAAAGTTTATCACCACATTCACAGCTTGGATATCAATACCTCGGGTAAACAGATCTGAAAGACAACCCAGGTCACAGAGAGCATTAACTTCCATGAAATCTAATGCTGGGCTGGGAAATTTAGGAAATGCACATTTCTGAACACGGGTTAGGACTAGTTCCTAAAGATAAGCTTTCTGTATATCAAGACATTTTGCATACAGCTCTGTTACAGCCTCCTCCTGCTCTTTATCCATTTTAAGCATAATAAAATAAGAACTATCAAGACATCAAATCTTCAGATCTAGGTCAACAGAAGTAATTCACACCAAGCCAGTTTTTGCACATGGAGTCTATTTCTGAGCTGGTCACCTTATATAAGCACCTCATCAAATAAGGCACGCACTGCCATTATCACAACAGACTTAAATGTGAGCTACATCCCACTAACTTAACTTTCTGTTTCATTTCAAGTGAGTTTTGTTAGCAGCTCTAAGATAACTCAGGTCATATACAGACCAATCAGAACTGCAAAGCATTTAGAAAAGATGAACTACAAACATTTATGGAATCAGTAAATCATTACTCAATAATCCTAGCCACCGTTCCACCCACAGTGCTCCTATTTCATATCCAGCAATTTACAGAACGCTCAAATGTTAGAACATACAGAAAACATAACTGAAATACAAAGGATAATCACAATGAAAGGATTTGTTAACATGCTGCACCACCATGGTTTGACTACAAGAGAAAGCCTCTATGCCTCTCCATCAGCAGAGGGGTGGCCAGCAGGGACAGGGAGGCGATTGTCCCTCTCTGCTCTGCTCTTATGAGGCCCCACCTGCAGCACTGTGTCCAGGTCTGTAGCCCCCAGGACAAGAAAGACAGAGAACTGTTGGAGAGGGTCCAGAGGAACCACAAAGATGATCAGGGGCTGCAGCATCTCCCCTATGAAGACAGGCTGAGGGAGCTGGGCTTGTTCAGCCTGGACAAAAGAAGGCTGCGGGGTGACCTCATTGCAGCCTGCAGTACCTAAAGGGAGCCTACAAACAGGAGGGGAATCAACTCTTTGAAAGGGTTGATAACAGCAGGACAAGGGAAATGGTTTTAAGTTCAGGGAGGGAAGATTGAGGTTGGATGTCAGGGGAAAGTTCTTAACTATGAGAGTGGTGAGGTGCTGGAACAGCTGTCCAGAGAGGCTGTGATGCCCCGTCCATCCCTGGAGGTGTTCAAGGCCAGGTTGGATGGGGCCCTGGGCAGCCTGGGCTGCTGTGAAATGTGGAGGTTGGTGGCCCTGCATGTGGCAGGGGGTTGGAGCTTTGTGATCCTTGAGGTCCCTTCCAACCCTGGCCATTCTGTGATTCAGGAGCACTGCAGCCCATTACACACAAGTATGACAAAAATTCTCTTACTAAAACAGATTGGTTTTATCACTAAACAATTGATCTGTTATTCCTGGGCTAATGGCTACTCCATCACAACCTTCAGAAACAGAGAAATGCAAAGGAACTCTTACCAGTGCAAACAAGATTGCGGCATAAGCCATTTCGGAAATCATGGAACACGCGGTTGCGATGCTCCTGGAAACACAGCAGGAAAAATCCAATTAAAGAACAGCTCGACTTGCAGCTGAGTACTCAATTTACAGCCACAAATCCCACCCTCACCTCCTCATGAACACCAGCTGACTCAAAGCTGCTCGTTCTACTTCTCAACACCAGAATTTTTTGGTGCCCAAAGCGTATCTCCATTCCCAATGCTTTGACCATCATCTCTCCCAGCCCCATGCCAAATTCTATGTATTAATATCTTACATCCTAAAAATGTATTTGTGAGCATTTACATAAAATCTGGAAACATCCTTCCTTTAAAACTTGCAGTAACTCCATTTTCCAAGGCAGCGTGTTTTCCACCACTGGATCAGTCAGTGATGGATGAGCCAAGTGTCTGTGCAGCCTCTCCTCTTATCAACAAGCCACTCTGGACCACACAAAGATTAACTTGTATCACTTCCAGAGAGAGAAATGAACAAGTTGCAGCATCCCATCAAACAACCAACCTCCATTTTTACCAGAAAGTTGAACTACTGACAAATCAGAGAAATGAAAAATCAGGTCTCAAGCAACCCATCTGCACATCTGTGTCCTCAACACTGACATCACCTTCACTTCTGCTTCAATCCCTGCTCCACATATAGCCCAGCAAATGTTTGTATTATCTGTCAGGCCAATAAACAGCTAGGTTACCATTAAAGCTGTTGCTTTAGTTTGTTCTTGCTTACATACAAAATGAAAAATATTTTAAAGTCCAACTGCCGTCTGCACATCACTTCGACCTCTTGTGATGCCCCAGTTCACTGGCTAACAAGGAAAGCTACAGCATGAAGCTCGAGGATGTGAGCTACTCTCCAAGTCATATAAATCCTTGTGCACCAAGGCCACGCTGATATTTTTCACGGCAAGGCCACGGGTGCCAAGTTGCTATGCAGTAGTTGGCACTTCTACTAAGAGCTCTGATCAAAGCTGCCTCCCCGACTTCTCAGATTCCCCTACAGCATGGAGCAAGAAGTGTTGCTTGCAGACATGCTGTGTGCTCACCTCAGCTGAGTACTGCTCTGTTCGGATTCCTAAATACCAACTCATCAGTTTGGAAAGAGCTAAGTGCAGAAAATGTCTGGACACAAAGTGGAACCAAAACAAAATACATTTTCACAGGACAGGTAAATTTAAAGCAAGCCTGAGACTTCGTTCAGCTATGCAGTAGAGCTGAGAAGAACCCAGGCAGCAACTGCTGTAACCTCATACTTACCTGCCTCATTTTAGCATGGATGTAGAAGCAGGAATAGCCCAACTGGGAGATCTTTTTGGCTAGCAATTCAACCCGCTGAGAGGAGTTGCAGAAAATGATCGACTGGTTGATCTGGAGCTGGACATATAATCACAGCATTCAGTAAACACAGAATTTTAACAGCAAATCTAAGGCATGCATCTAAATCCCTTTCAAAAAGAAGGGAGAACAGGAGCTGCAAGCAATTCATACCATATATATTTCTGAACAACAGGGGGAAAAATTGCAAAGCTCTGCACCACAAAAGTGCACGACAAGAATCATTTCTAATTTCAGCTTATACAGCAGCATTAGTGCATTCTGTCAAGGAAAAATCTCCATCACCTTAAGTCTTATTATTCATTTTGAAGGGGCAAAATACTTCTGTAGGTTCTTGGCCCTATCTCTTACCCTGGAAAACAGCGTGTTGAGGCAGTGAACCTTCTGACGCTCGGTGACGTAGGCATAGTACTGGGTAACTCCCTTCAAGGTCAGCTCCTCCATCAGATTAATCTCATAGGGTTTCTGCAAATGGGAATTCTGAAAGACAAAGAAAAATAAGGCAGGTGAATCTACATGCAAAGCAGCATAAAGACACCCGATCCTCTGGCACACCTCCATTCCTCCAAGGCAAGAATGCATTTCCCAGCCACTCCGTATCTGCCATAAGAGAGGGCAGGTCAAATGTCAAGAAAGATTACTTGTAACTCCAAGGCACCAGGCCACACTAAAAGCAGTTACCTTCTATCCCATATTTAGGCTGATATATGAAATCAAAAAAGCAGGGGTGCATAAATAATAGCAGCAACCACACAGCACTCACTGCAGCACCCTGTGCACAACGCCACATCGTGTGTCAGAGATTCCAGCTGCACTCACCATGAACTTCTGTACACTCAGAGGGAAAGTGGCTGAGTAGAGCAAAATCTGTCTGTTTTTAGGTAGCGTGAGAATAATGTCTTCCATTATCTGAACAAAATCTTGAGACAGCAACTTATCTGCCTGCAACAACAGAAGTACAAGACAAGACATTAAAGAGATGGGACAAGATTCCAGTCTCCTGGTAGTGTTACACTGCAGAAGGAAAAGATCACCAGGAGCAGCCTCCTCTCCAGCTTCATGATGGGATTGCTCCCTTTGGAGTAAATGCTACACTCTAAGAGACATCTGATTTAGCTGCTGGAAACAGGATTCACCACTTAAAGGAAGTTTACATTTCCTGGTTTTCAAAACTGTTTTCAAAACAGAATCAAATTAAAGAAAAATAAATAAAATCCAAGAGCCTTCACACAATTGTTTTCTCAACCTTCTCACTCAGAAGCCTGTAATCTCTCAGACATTCACAAATCACATGCCCCATCCTGCAGGCATTCAAGGCCAGGCTGGATGTGGCTCTGGGCAGCCTGGTCTGGTGGCTGGTGACCCTGCACACAGCAGGGGGTTGGAACTGGGTGATCATTGTGCTCCTTTGCAACCCAGGACATTCTGTGGTTCTATAAAAAACCCAGGCCTATTCTATGGTTCTATACAATCAGTTTATATGAACTTGTGCTAAGCACCACCCATTTGTTATGCACTGAAACTAAACAAAATGCATTCCCTCCATTCAGAAGTGAGTGTTCATCTGTTCCACAGCAACAAAAAAGTAAACAGAGAAGTAAAACTTTCTTAGGTGGCTTTCCTAAAAAATTCCCTTCTTCTGCCAAAATACCTTCTCAAAACATCAAGAAATGAATTAGTTTGGTATCCTCAAGCAAAGCTATTTGTTGCTGTGCATAACGAGGTGGCTGGTTAAGATACATCACTGCTTTAATCTATTAAAGTGAAAAGTGTTTCAAGGTGAGCAACTTGCCTCATCCAATACTATCATCTGGACATGCTCAACTTTTGCTACTCCTTTCTTGATGAGATCGAGGATTCTTCCAGGGGTAGCTATCACCACATGCACTGTGGAGTCAGAAGAGCAAAAAAAAAAAGTTAAGGCAACTCAGGCAGTGTTTCCAGCATTCAGAGACATGTTTTATACCAAGGGTTTGAGAAAATAACTAAATACTGCGACAAAGACACATCACAAACTATTTTCTAACAAGCAAACAGTAACACAGGCGTAAGAGAAAAGTACAAATTCTCTGACTCAGGACAAAAGCCCCAAACAAACAGTGATTGTAATGCAGCAAAGTGCTCCAACCTGTATCATCAAGCCTCATTATGTCATCTCGCAAATTGGTTCCTCCTGTTGTTGCCATCACTTTGGCACCTCCCATGTGTTTGCTGACTTGGATACAGATTTGACTGACCTGCAGGGCTAGCTCACGGGTGGGAACAATCACCATTGCTGAAAGTTAAAAGTACAACACGGATTACTACCAACACACAGTCTTCAATACTTCCCTGCAGAACACAGAAGCTTCACAAAAGCCACGTTTCACAGTGTTGCAGTTCCACTATGGATATCCTGGTAGATACTAACAGAACTCCTAGCAGCTGCTTACAACAAGATAAATGCCACACACCCCAGACACTCGCTCCACACAGCTCTCCCAGCCACCACACTTGTTTATTACTCCAAATCCACTTTTTGGGGCAGGAAGGTAAAGCCTGGAAGATAGCTTCCAATTCAGGTTCCTTAAATGAACTGTGCAACTTTGACAATTCCACCTTCCCTCCACCATTCCCCGCGTCCTTGCTTTACAAGTACAAGCAGACAACCTACATCACTGCATTTCATCAACCAGCTTTGGATTCAAGTCCAGACAGTGAGCACCATCGCCACCACCCCCATGCAGCTCAGGCAGACCCGTCCCAACTGACCTTGTATGTTGTCCTTCTTTAAGTCTAGCCGTTCAAGTAAGGGAATGAGGTAGGCTCCACTCTTGCCCGTTCCATTTTTCGCTCTAGCCAAGATATCCCTACCAGATAAAGCAATGGGGATGCTCTCCTCCTGCAATGACAGTCAATGCATGAACAATCATGAGCTGGGCTCACTGAAGAGATGAGCAAAATCCACCTCTCCTCACTAACAGTGTAACATTACGTGTTTACTCTGTGAACAGAACATCCTGCAAGTACTGCGCACTCGCAGTGGGAAGGAGTTAAACCTATCAGCAAAGAGCTCTCCAACATCACGCAATACTTCTGCTCTCAGTGTCCCAAATAAAGTTTTTATCCTGCCCAGTGTTGGACTGGGGAACCCATATGACACATCAGCAAAAAGTAATTTAAAAAAATCAGAGAAAAAAAATTGAGGAGGCAGCGACAGATGCTTGCAAACTCCTCCAACAGAAAAAGATGCACATCTCTCAATGCTGGAAATGCATCAGCCCATGTAATTCCCAACCTGCATGCTTCTGTGACAGACTTTTCAAAAGAAAGCCTGCTGGTTTTGAGACTTCAGCCATGCAGTATTCAAATTCAGGCCACATGTATTCTTCATTTTGCTTTCTTTTGCAGCAACACCTGAACAACCCAAGTATCTACAATCTTTTCATTTGGAAAAGGTGATGTTAGAATATGTTTCAAAGCAGATATGTTAGAAATAAGCCATAGCTTTCTCCATTCCTTACAGACAAAGTGGCCCAGCTCTCAATGATAACTCTCCAAGCCACAATTAAATACAAAACTGACACTATCTTGCCCCCAACAGCAACTTCACACACATCAACAGTTACTCATAAAACAACTCTTAAAAGCAAGAGGAAGGGACAGAAAACTTACTGACACATTACTCTCCTATAATTTCCATTATGACTCCTTCCAGTTGCTTACGATAAAAAAGCCAAGAATGGTGATAAGGCCATACAGATACCCCTGTAACAACTGATATGCAACCTACAGCAAATCAAAGTTCCCCAGGAAATGTGTAAGAACAGCCCTGTTCTCCCTGTGACTGCCATCACTACTGACGCTACTGAATGAGGAACACACTGATGCCTCCAGAGTGAGAAGGAGAAGTTGGTTTCTCTAAAATCTCAGTCAATGCCAATCTCTTTGTCAGCCAACAGCTATGATTTACTTGGACACCAGTGCTTCTTCCCTCCTGCTGTTCAAACCCCCAGTTCCCCAAGCCATGACACAAGTGTTCACCATTTAAGCACAAGTAACATCAGCGAGTTTGTAAGAATTAAGCTGTTGCTTAGAACTGGTCTGTTTATTTTAACAACCTGAATAGGAGATGGCTTTTCCCAGCCCATTTCAAAAATTCCCATCAGCAACTCCCGTTTCAAACAGTAATCTTCAAACTCATTTCCTTTTGTGGAGGTCACGTCCTGGATAAGCAGAAAAAGCACATCCATAAGATTAGGTCACACAACCACAGCCATCAGCCAGAGCAGAGGAGAGGCTGCTCGTGCAGGAAGATCAGAAAGCATGTTCCACTACTAGACACGAGTTCTCACTTCTCCATGCAGTATCACACAGTGCAGAAGTAAATGATCAATTTTCCAAAACCCAAAAACAATCCTGTGAATCTACAGGACATCTTTTGATTTCTGCCTTGCAGAAGGCATCGGACCCAAGCTGCAGGAGTGATAAGAAATAATTAAACTAAGTTACTGAGCTTCACAAAAGCAGCATCTAATGCTAAGAAGCAATTAATTTTAAGAGACCAAATTAATTTTACAAAGCAATTTCTCATTTAAAACAGCTGAGAAAAAGTTTAAGTGCTATGGATCTTATACGACTGGTTCATTGCAGCTTCTCCCACAACTTCCATTCCTGCAATTCAAGCATCCTTACAGAAGTTTTGATTCTCAAATCCTTTGGAGGGAGTTTTAAAGTCTTCTTCCAGTCATCGCCAGGTCTACAGCAAAAGAAACAAACAAAAACAAAGGCTGGTTTAGCAACTCTGTTTTGCATTCTGATTTTCTTGGCAACAGTGATTAACATGTAATATTTTCAGCTCCTGTGTGCTGAAAGCATCTACAAGTACAAGCTCCAGTCTCTTCTGAGCAAAGTGGGATGCAACAGGCAGGAAATGGTAAACAAAGGCACTGAGCAGCCTGCCAAGTGCAAAGCAAACTTGGGAAATCTGTGTCCTGTCATGATTCCAGCCCCATTTTTGGGCCACTGAATCAACCCACAAGAACACAGGTTTCAAACTGAGCTCTGATAGAGTGATGTCAAAGTAATAAATCCACACAGGTATTTTCTACTACTGGTGTTAAAAAATAAAAAGACCCACATTTCTGAGTTCAGGAACTATCTATTTTATATCCATGAGTAATGTAAGATGAAAATATTTCTGGGGAGAAAACCAAGTGAACACACACTATATGTTGAACATGTTCTCAATTTGACTCTCAGTGAGATTCAGGCACTTTTCCCCTCTGAAAAGACCCCACATGGAAGAGCACAAGTTCTCCTCCTCCCCAGTCCCAGTCAGAAATCAGTTCTGATGACTTCTGACGAGTTCTGCCCCTCGGTTTGGGTAGTAACCCAGTTTAAAAACACAACTGAATATGAGCTCAGCAAACATAAAGAGCTAGAGCATCCCATGACACACTCTCTCCAGCACAGATTTTCTTCACCAATAACTGAGCAGCAAAACAGAAATTCACGTTGCTTGGGAGGAGTGGCAACTATGGGAGGAAAAAAGTGACCTGCTATTGTAACATTCAAACCTCACGGATCTGAGGGAATTTCCAACCAGCATGAATCATTAGCACACTTCCAATAGCAGTTTGATGGGAGAAGAGAGACAAACAAGAGCGTCATTAAGGTACCACCTTGATATGATCCCTTAGGCTCTAATTGAAATTGGAGTGTTACACAGGGAGTGTAACACCACTATTTAAGTTCCATGACAAAAGAGAACCAACTGGGAAGAGTTTCTCACCACAAGAGATCTGCAACAACTAACCCCACAGCAAGCAAAACTGGACTGAGATTAGGCTGTGCTTCCTCCTTTGTCTTACATTTCTGTTCCTTCCCACACCACTTAAAACGGGCAAAGAAAACAGGATGCTGCTGCTCAGTGGGCTGCCACTGACAAGCAGCCACACGTTCTGAAAAAGCAAAGCATCAAGTTCAATTTTCACAACAAATAAACTGCAAAGGTAAACGTCAGTGAGAAGCTCACACCTGGAAAGACAGCTTTCTTTTCATATCACACATTCCAGGACACTTCTGTCATCAACGCCATAAAACAGAAGCAAACTTTTTAGAAGCACGTTCCCAGAAGGCATCACTCGTGTAAGCATTACTCTTAAGGCACTCGATACCAATACTCACTTAATAGTGGTGGTCATGCTCTGTGCTTGCTGTTGGGTGCCGTTGTTGATCGTGTTGGCATTTTTCAGCTGGTTCATCTGTTGCTGAGTCTGTGTGCCTCCACCTCCTGGGCCCCCGCTGGGTTTCACAGGGCCTCTCAACTGCCCGTTCTGACTGGATAGACCCATTATAACAGGGTTCTCTGTTCTGGCCGTGCTCATGTTTCTATGTTTAAAGATGTCTTTTTAGACTTCAAAACTTTGAAAGTCAGTACAGAAACTGTAATAACAGTTTATTAGACTCTCCAAAATGAAGAGATAAATAAGTCTTGCTCAATATATGAGTCCTTTATTGCAATGCAGGCAAGCACCTGTAAGTCACTCAAAAGTAAAGTAGTAACTTGCTCTGATGCACTGTGGATCAACTTTTTTTTTCTTTAAAAAAAAAAAAAAAAGCCCTCTAACAAAGCTGAGTTATATCAGAATTCACTTGCTTCAATCTGAAAGAGAAGCAGACAATCACAATTAATACACGGACTTCTGTACACACAAATCCTCCAGTTTGCCTCTGTATTCTCAAACAGCCCACAGAACAGCACGTTATGCAAACATCACCTCTGTGCAGGCAGCACAACGCAGTTCTTGCTTTTCTGTTTCCTCAGCACAATTAGACACATATCAAACCTTTTCTCCCTGCTGTGAAGCTGAGCTGAGGTCACCAGAGATGATTCTGTAAACAGCTGTGCTTTCAGTAGCCTTGCAGGGACTGCTTGAAAAACACTACCTAGGCACAAATTATCTCAAGTGCTTCGCCTGTTCTTCAAGTTCCTTTTCTGCTGGGACACAGAAAAACCACCATTCTAAGCAACAATGTTAGGCACAAGGCTTTGACAGAAGGCAAAGTGACAGCATCAAATGGAAATTAACATGAGGCCTAAAGAAACATTCGACTCCAAATGCCCTTTTCACATAAAAAGTGAAATCAAAACGATCTTTAAAAATAAAAAAGAAAGAAAACCTTCAGCCAACTTCCTCCAGCTCTCAAGTTCTGACAGCTTATTCACAAACTTCTAAACTGGATATTGATTGAACTCCATTCAAAACAGAGAAGCCCATGGTATCTTCAAGCTGAACGCACACAGCAGCTTCTCACTGAATCTAAGCAACCATGGCTAAACGAAGCAGTTGGTAAAATACATTTATAGCATGTATCCAACTCCCTGCTCACACGCTCTGCATGACGTTCTCTTCCAGCTGCCCGCACAAACTGCACACAGGAGCTGGAAGCAGACTGTCTTCAGAGGGCTCCTCCAACCTGAACCGCTCCATGGTTTGGCACAAGACTTAACCCTGACGCTGCATTTGCCAAAAACATTGCTAAAGCCACAGAGATGACACAAAGTCTGCAGCGTAGGGACAGAAAGCAAGTATGGCCCAGAGACCGATAGCTCCTTACAACGCGTTTAAGGAGGCAATTCACTTCTGGTTCAAAACCCTTCAGAGGAACAGAAAGTGGTGCTGCTGGCCTGGGCAATTTGTCCCAACAGACCGAAAATGCAAGGGAAAAACTGCTTGCCCCTCCCCCCACCCTCCTAAAGCATTTCTACAGAAAATAAAAGATGTACTAGAGAGCATTTCAAGAGATTGGAAAAGGAACTCAAACTCCTCTTGCACTGCCCAGCTGTTTCCATGTGCATCAATTATAAATTCGCAGTGAAAGTTTAAAATCGGGTCCTTTTCCTGCTTACCTTCCTGACTAAAACCAGTTACAGATTCTCTTTGGGAAAAGGATTCTCCTTCCCATTAACTTGGTAAAAACCACGCGAACCAGGAAAGTAACGGCAGACACCGATCGCACCCTGATCCGAGCAGCAGCAAATTCTCAAATATTTGCAGCACGGAGAACCTCCCGGCTCCCTGAGGCTCACAGCTACGCTTTAAAAGGACGCAGACCAAAGCACAAAACAACACCTCGCCAAACACAGCGAATCACCGCCCCGCTCGCCAAGAAGCGCCACCATTTCACGAACGGCCCAGCGGAAACAGGGCCCCGCACAACAACTTTCCTTCGGGCCGCCCCCAGCCCCATCCCGCCCCGGGATCGCCGCGGAGCCGTACCGGCCAGGCCCCGCGCAAAGCGGCCGCGCCACCGGTAGCCGCACGGCGCCCACCGCGTGCTCCGGACCCGGGCCGCGCTGCGGCGGCTCTCCCGGCGCGGCACGGAGCGGCGCGACCCGCCCGAGGCAGCTGCGCCACAGCGGCACCCCCCGCCCGCGAACAATGGAGCGGCCCCCGCCCGCGGCCCCGCCGCTCGGGCCACCGGAGAGCGCCGCCGCCGACCCGCCCCGAGCTCCGGCCCCGCCGCCCCCGCCGCCCGCCGCCCCCCGCCCCGATCGCGGGCCCTCGGCGCCGCCGGGCCTCGGCGCTCCCGCGGCGCCCCGCAGGCCGCGAGGCCCGGCCAGACGGTGGCGACCGCCCCGCCCGCTCCCTCGGGCCCGTGCCCGCCCCGGCGCTCCGGCCCGTCCTCACCGCCACCGGCCGCGCTCCCCCTCGCCCAGGTAAAAAAATCCTCTCGCTCCCACTGGGTGCCTTGTTATGGCGACTCGACGCTCCAAGATGGCGGCTTCCTCCTTCCTCCCGTGCGCCCTCCCCCTCCCGGCAGGGTTGGGCACGGCACGTCGCCCCGCCTCGCACGCACGCACGTACGTCCGCACGCACGCCACGCGTAGGCCCCCGGGCGGTGCTCCCTCGGTCACGTGAGCTGAGGCGCGGGGCGGGATCACGGCTCGTTGGCGCACTTCCGGTCCGCCTGCTGGGTGGAACTTCCGGGGGAAAGGGCGGGTTGCGCAGCGAAGTGGCGCTGGAGGAGCTGTAGCGCTGACTCCCTCCCACGTTTTTTTTCCTCTTTTTTCCTATTTTTCTCTTCCTTTTTTTTTTTTCCCTCCTTTCCTCCCACTGTTTCCCTCTTTTCTCCCCCTTTTTTCCTTTTCTCCCCCTTTCTACCTTTTCCCTTTTTTCCCCCTTTTTTTCTTTTTTTCCTTTTTCCCATTTCTTTTTTTTTGCTTTTCCTTTTTTCCTTTTTTTTTTTTTTTTTTTTTTCCTTTTTTTTCCCTCTTTTTTTCCCCATAAAAAGGAAATCCACTTGTTTTTCTCTCATGGTGTTTATTTTTCTCCTTGTTCCTCACATCTACCACCAGTTTTAGATCATTGTTTTATCTCTACCCTCAAAACCAACGTGTACGCAGCGTATGCTCCTGTTCTGTTTTCCAGAATAGATGAGAATGAATTCACTTCTTCTGGGGCTGTTTTTCTTCGCAAAGTCTGGATGGGGCCGAGTGGTTCCAAATGGAGTCCAACCTCCAGCAATGCACTGAAGATAGAAGCAGAGAATCTTTTTTTTTTTCAATAAATTCAAAAATAAATTCAAAAATACTTTTTTTTTTTCAGTTATTCCATTTAATTTGAAAGCAATTACACATTTTCTGCCACAGACAGCACAATCATCTCTGTCATGCCTAGAACCCTTCTCATGTAGTTACTTTGTATTCTCACCATAAACAAGCCTCATTATTAAGTTATTCACCCCCAAACCACTCACTCTGCTGCAGACCCCTTGCCATGTCAGCCATCATCCCAGTGCAGAGGGCTCCCCAAATCCTTTCTCATCCTCTCTCCCACACGATGTCCTCCTTTTTAAGCTTCCCTTCTGTGCATGACGAGAGAAGCAGGAACCTGAAGATAGATTTTGTGCCAGGGGAACATCTCACCTATGCCGTGCTGCTGGCTGGCTGCTGGGCACAGCAATGACTGCTGGAGAGGTCTCTGCTGCATCTGTGCTGCCTGGGTGCTTTTCCTCAGCTCTCAGCAGAGCTAGGCATTGTGCTTTGCAGAGAGAGATGCAGGAAATAGGTTGGTGCACCAACCTTAAAAAAGCAAATGACAGCAGTAGTTAACAGATGGGTAAATCTGACTGGGTTTGCAAAGCTTTATTTGTGATGATAACAACAAATGAGATGACTGAAAACATCAGAGAGAAGATCCAGGAGTCAGAACAGATTTGGCTCAGAAAGTCAGTATAGTGTCAAACCGGTCAGTTGAAATGCTTGGTAGTTACAGAGTAGATCATCCTCAAGGAGGGCATTTTGTCATCTTTTTGTACAGCTCGTTTCCTACTATCAGGAAACCTTATACAAGTTAACCTTTTTTATTAGTCATAATGTGCAATCAGTTCTCCAGCTAGAGTATTTACCTGCAGCAGAATGTCAGAGTTCAGCCAGGAGCTGCTATGCACAGGCTCCAAAACAGTCCTCAAATTTTATTGTTGAATTTAATTGTAGTTTTATTCAATTGTGGGTCGCTTACCTGCTAGTATCCTGTAAAATGGCATTGTTTTTAATATAACTGTATTTCATCTCTACTTATTTTTCGTCCGTGTTTTCCTCTCTGTCACTTTTCCTACATTTAACAGCACAGCATCGCACGGATCCAGTGCTTCATCTGTGGTAGCAATCACACAGTGCAGTACGTACTTGCAAGGGAAATTGTTGCCTGTGACCTCAGAGTGCGTTCCCTGAAACCTGTTCATCCCCAGCCCACTTCTAAGGGCTGGACTCACAGCCTGGGAGATGCCTCCTGCTAAGAACCATGAAGAGACAAAATCCAATAGTGACTGCCAGAGTAATGTCCCCTTCCTCACCAGTGTGACTCCTGCCAGGCTTCTTGCTCAAACAGAGGCTCCAGCACGCTTCTGCCTGCCTTCCTCGAATTAGAAGCTTTCAATTAACTTCTCAATTCGTTAGAAGTCTCTGCCCTTCCCCAGAACTGCAGTGCAGCCACTGAGGCAGCGCTTTCCATCAGAAAGGTCTGCACTGCAGTATGAGTGCAACAAGGGGTGAAGCAGCAGGAGGAGATGGAGAAAGGCTGTAGGTCCCTGAGGCTGAGGCCAGGAAGACCCCAGCAGAAGATAAAGGTGATGCAAATGTAATTAATGGTGTCTGCAAAGTGTTACAAAGCTCCAGAGGGCATCCAGACCTGGTGAGATTTCGGTGGGGCACAGAGCTTTCAGGTAGCCCTGGACTAGGACAGCAGCAGCCAAGAGCACTGGAGGTTTGCAGGATGGAATTATGGACCTCATGGATCTTCTCGTTACAGGCCAAAGGAATGTGGAGTTTTCAAGCTTCACTGTGAAAATCAAAACACTTAAGAAAAAGTGATAAAGCGAGAGGCCAATCTCTACAACATATAGGTCACCCTTCACTTGGAGCTCATTTGCCTTGCAAATACTGTATTGTTACTTGCTGGGTCCCTCCCTGCTCACTTAAATGACTAACTCCACCCCGAAAAAGAAGAACTTTTCTGACCTGCTGGAGGAGAGGCAGATCCTGACACCATGGGGCCTGTCAGCTACTCATCAGAGACCTACGACTTGGTGAGTTTGGCCTGGCTTTGCTTGTTGGAGAGAACGAGGGGGTAGAGCTGGCAGAGCTGCGGGTGGGCTGAAGGACCTGGTTGCAATGTCACCGTCTTCTCATGGCTTCTGTTAGGAGCAAGAGGACCTGAACAATTACTTACGTCCATGCAATTAGACTTTATATCCCTTAATTCTGGACTTAAAGGATGGAGGAACTTAAAAATGACACTGTTGTGTTTGTGGAGCGCTAATGCAATGCAACCCCTGACAGTCAGGGGGTGCAAAATGTTCCTGTGCTGAAACCCCCAAATCCCCAACTCCTGTGGGAATGGCCAGAGCCTCCCCAGGACAGCCTGGCCCATGCCATCTTCTGCTCCGTGCTGCCCGTTGGTCCGAATGCTTCCCAGCTGGGATCCCATAGGGAAACTCATCTCTGCTGTCATCACAGCTGTTGGCATGGACACAGCGTAAGGATAAAGCCTGCCTTCTGTGAGCAGGCTGCCTGAGGCTTCACTGGGAGGGAAATACTTAACTTACGAGAAGGGAATTAGAAAACGAGGAAGATAAATTGCAGACACTTCTTCTGAGACTGATGACAGCATATTCTGCCCCGTAGTTCTCGGCGCTAAGGTTGCAGGTCAAAGACAGCAGCTGTACCTCTTAGAGCGCATTGTGCTGCCTCAGGGGAAGTCCACAGCAGTGCTATCATTAGCCAGATTCTATAACGTTGCAACTCAGAATTTCTGTTTTCATGTCGTGGCTCTGTGCGGCAGACCTCAGTTTTTGTTTATTTTCTGTCTCGGAGAGAAATGCCAGATTGAATTTTTACCTATTTTTCTGTCTCTTTCATATACAACGGGGGAAAAAGAGAAGAACTGAGTGGGAAGGGGCCTCCCCTATCCTTTTTATTTGTTCTAATTTATCCAGCATAAAAAATCCATGGCAAACAGGGTTTGTTCCTCCCCGTGACCATAGGTCACACAGAGCAGTGCCACATGTGGTTTGGGGGTGCCGCACATTGCCACATGCAGTGATTGCATCCACAGCGTGTCCAGAGAGATCTGTAAAGGCCTCAGTGCTGTTCTAACAAAGCAATGACACACACCTGCACTAACAGGAGAGGACCAGCTGACCAACAGGACAAATGCAGGCTGAAAACAATTGGAATGTTTGCACTGAGTGGGCATTTATCTCAGTGTTGCCCAGCAAGTGCAGCAGGAGCCCTGACCAAGCTTTGCAAAGTTATGACCCCAATTCTCCATAGCAAGAAAACTTTGCCTGCTTAACCTTCCCTAGCTGCAGGCTACACAGAGAAAAACACTGCGGAAGGACCACTGAGATCTCCGTGTGGTCTTCCCTGGTACTGAAAGCCAATTCTTATCATAGGGCCAACGTGGCTCAAGAGGCAAACAGGCATCAGCATGGCATGATGCTCTTATGTATGTGTTTCTCTCCTTCAGCCTCCAGAGAGCTGAGGAACAGGATTGCTGTCAATAGCTTGCAGAACTGCACACCAATGCGGGCAATTTCTTTTATAAGGCTTTGGGAATGCGAGATGCTTCTCCTGGCCCTGGATGGGCTAGAAGGGAATGAGTCACTTGGAAAATCCCTAATAGCACACAGACTGCTGCTGCTCTTCTACAGGCAAATGTTTTGACTGCTGGCAGTTGTGCAGAACTGAGAAAAGCAGCTGACGTGCAGAGGAGGCCTGCGTGACTCTGCAGTGTGGGATAGAGGGGATCCCTGAATGTGACAGGATCGTGCCTCCCATTGCACAAATACACGCATGCATTGTACTGCTTAGTTTCAGGAAAAGGCCCCACTTCACTTTTGTGTTTCCCCAGCAGAGCACACGCACAAATTGCTCTGGCTGTTACTACCTTTGTGAAGGTGCCCACGTGTGGACTGTTTCCAGGTCAGGTGGCCACATGCTTCCAGTCTGAAGGGAGCAATCACAGCACAAGGTTTGGCTTGTTGCATTCGGTGCATCTCCTGCAGCTCTGGTCATCTGCCCTTCCAATCTGAGCCTGGATGCACACGTTTCATCCTTTCATGTTCATCTTCAACTCATCTCTGCTTGCTCCCACCCACACTCGTTGCTCGGAGATGCACATGAGAGGATGCCTCAGATACAGCTCTGCTCACACTTCCTCTGCCCGCAGCGAGTGGCTTACAGTAAGAGCCCTACCTGCCATCTTATCTGCAATCAGATGGTGGCTGATAGTGGCCTCTGCACCTCCAGCTCTGACTGTAGGGTGACACTGGAAACCATTCTGCAGCCAAAGCACGCATCTCTCACCTGCAGCTCCAGCATTCTGGCCAGCACACCCATCCACCCATCATTTCATTTTACCCTTTGAAAGTGGAGTTGTTCAACCTCTCTCCAGTTAAGCTATATCCAGTCCAACTTGTTCCCCTTGGGATTCTCCAGCATAATCACTCCAAGTCCCAAGCAGCCCAGTTTGGTCATTGTGTCAAATTGCTCAGAGAGGTGGCAGATGCCTCGTGCCAGCAGACAGCCAAGGTCAGGCTGGACGGGGCTGTGAGCACTGCTGAGCTGTGGGTGTCCCTGTGCACTGCAGGGAGCGGCACCAGGCGGCCTTTGAGAGTCTCTTCCAACTCAAACCATCCTATGATTTGACATTTTCCCCAAGGAATTGCTTACCCTGCTACCTTTCAGTACCTGAGGACCACCCAAGCCTTTTGCACACATTCAGTAATGCTCTGTAGACTTCGCCTTCTCCAACACCCCCAGGCTCCCCTTGAAGTCACACACGTGGTTTAAGCAGTGCAGCAGTTTGAGTTGAGCACTGCCACATCAGCTCCTTACCTGAGAAGGTTGCTTGCAGAGGCATCCAGCACATCACACGGGGACGGCTTTTAACTGAGAATAAACGCGATCACCCTTTCTAACGAGGTACAGTGCAGGACTTGAGGTTACTTGCAGTCACTTGACTTAGCACATGCAGGGAGAGGAGGAAAGGGCAAAAAATTCCCCTAAATTAGCTCTAAAGCTGTCTAAAGCAGGGCTGGTATTTTTAGATGGGAACTTTGGCTGCCGAGTGAAGGCGCAGCAGGTGCAAACAGCCACAGCTGGCAGTGAAAGGTATGAAAGCAGCAAGCAAAGACTTCCTCTGTGGTTGATGCCGAAGTCTCAGGGCTGGTCTCCAGAGAGGCTGTGGGTGGGGGAGTGCAAAACAACTATTGTGAAGCTCTTCCCGTTTTGTCAGTGATGGCTGAGCTTGCCACAAGCCTCCCGTGCTGAGTGTACATCTGAGCCCTTTGCTTTTGTTAGCAGCAAGTTTCTGCCAAGTGCCTGAGGACAGAGCATGCCCACCATCTGCAGCAGCTCTGCCACGCTTTCCTTACCGGCTGTCAGCCCAAGGTCTGAGTGGTGTTTTCAGATTCCGTTTCTGGCTTTGCAATTAATTCAGAACCACAGAGTTCACCAGCAAGCAGATTTCCCTTCCCGGAATCATGCTCGTAGCTGTGGCATCCCAGTTCCTCTGATGCATTCACTCCTCCACTCGTTTTGTACCTGTCAGCAGGCAGGACAGGCTGTGCTACAGGTAGGTGGGAAAAAAAGAGAAGAGTTTCTGTGTGTTGTAAAAAATCAAATGCCTCCAGCAAATAGCTCAGCAAAAAACAGAATTGAAAGTGGTTCTGCTGGAAGCCAGAGTATCCCCAAGTGTGCTAGCTGACAATTAGGGAGTGTGCATCCCCTCACAGGGGGAGATTTTGGTGATGGGGTTCTTGTGTTCAGAAACTGCCCTCCTGTAACCAGACTCTCTGTTCTCCAGAGCCAGGTGGAACTGAGCGGTTACTACGAGGCTGAGAACAGCACTCCTTCTTTGGAAGGCTACTTTTGCTTCAATCCGGCCTCATCTGTGGTTGGCAACCAGAGAGACCCCTTCAGGAAGGTCTTCATACCGCTCGCCTATCTGCTTATGTTCGTGTTGGGAACTGTGGGCAATGCCCTGGTCCTTGTCATTTTAGAGAGGTTCAAACGCTCTCGAACAACCACGGAAAACTTCCTCTTCCACCTCACCCTGGCCAACCTGGCACTGCTGCTCACCTTCCCCTTCAGCGTGGTTGAAAGCCTGGCTGGGTGGGTATTTGGGACTTTCCTCTGCAAGATCCTCAGTGCGGTCCACAAGATCAATTTCTACTGCAGTAGCATGCTGCTGGGCTGCATCGCGGTGGACCGCTACTTGGCCATCGTGTACGCAATCCACACCTACCGCAAGCGCAGAGCTCGCTCCATCCACCTCACCTGCACGGCCATCTGGCTCTCCTCCCTGCTCCTGACTTTACCCGATCTCATCTTCATGGAAGTCTGGACAGATGAGAGCAACCGCAGCATTTGCTATTTTCCAGAGGCTGGGATTCATGGCAACAACGTGTGGCTGGCAACTCGCTTCCTGTACCACAGCGTGGGTTTCTTCATGCCCCTGCTGGTCATGTGTTACTGCTACATGGCCATCGTCCGCACTCTGTGTCATTCCCAGCGCCTGCAAAGGCAGAAAGCTGTCCGGGTAGCCATCCTGGTCACCGGTGTGTTCCTGCTCTGCTGGAGCCCGTACCACATCGTCATCTTTCTGAACACCCTTACCAAGTTAGAAGCCTTCACCAAGAACTGCCTGCTGGAGGATCAGCTGGACACCGCCATCATGGTGACGGAGGCCATCGGCTTCACGCACTGCTGCCTCAACCCCATCATTTATGCCTTTATAGGAGTCAAGTTCCGTAATGACTTCTTCCGTATCCTGCACGAGCTGGGCTGCATAAGCCAGGAGACGCTACAAGAGATCCTAGAGGTGACAAGGAAGGGCTGCGGAATCGAGTCTGACAACACCACCTCTATCTCCACTTTCTAACTCAGAAAGGTTGCTGCAGGACCGAAATGGCCTGCCCAGTAGCGTATGTGCTGTGTCCCAGTCCTAAGTTTTACAAGTGTCCCCACCACTCTCTTCATTCCTTGGGAAACCAAGGCCACCTAACACCCAAATCCCACCGCATCGCTTCTGTGGTTCCTTCTGGTTCACATACGTACCAAAATCTGTCTGGCAGCTGTTGGCAAATGCCGACTGTCCGATTGTCACTCTGGCAGGGATGGAGGAACCAAAGCAGGTTGAGCCTGTTGTTGCCACATCTCCATCACCAAACTGACTGCAGGAGTCCTGTGCACAGAGCCAGATGCAAGACTGAGTCACGGGGCGGGGGGGGAGGGCAGGAAAAACGCACAGCCATGTGGAAGTGGAGCTGCATCAGTGAGTGAGGGCTGAGGAGAGGACAAAGCAGGTTCCCATCTCATCTGCTCACGTCACTGAAGACATGCCCAAAGGAAGCAGTGGGGGACAATTGCCATGGTAGCTAGAGCAAGAAATGCGGGTAAGACCATCAGGGTACCCAGAGCTCATCCCAGTGACAAAGGCCACACGGTCTGTGGATGGAATATTGCTCCTCCTGCTGCATGACGTCCTGCCATCCAGTCACAGCACATCGCTTTTCCCAGCACAGCTCACCCCAGGAGGCCTTGGACTCGAGTTTGACTGCTGCAAATTCCTCTCCTGACATCAGCCACATCCTTCTCTGTTCATTTGATTTGTTCACAGCGACAGCGAGCGACTTGCTGAAGCAAATGCCTGAGTATGCAAAAGCTGTCTTTTAAAGATGACTGTCTGAACAGATGGCTCAGTCTTGTGACTGAGCACGGAGAAAATGAACCACACATCTTTGTGAGGCTGAAAGTGTAACCTTTTTTTTTTCCCCCTTTTTCCTTTTGCAGCTCCTTGTACATCGCTTTGTGCATTCTGCCCCACAGTATGGTAAAACATAGGAGACGACCTAATTTGTATCAGTTCTGTTTGTTTTCAGTGGGCTGAGAGGCAGTGCTGCATTTTGCTTAGAACCGTGCTTTCAGATATCCTTGCTCCACCTGCACACACAGGGCCTTTGGGCATGGGGTGCATCCAATATCCAGGTTCACATAGAAAATCCCTGCACCATGGGCATCCAGCAACATCAGCAACTGATCCAAAACAAGAGTGGCAGCTTTGTACCATCGTTAATGATGGCACTGCAAGCTGGCACGCAGGGCAGCCCCAACAGACTTGTGCAGCTTGCTGCTTCCTACTAAGTCTTGTCAGAGAAATGTATCAGCAGGTACACAGGGTTGCTTCCTTACATTTTTCTCATTAGCCAAGCATTGCTTTGGCCTCCACTTAATGACAGTCACACACACACTGTCAAACGAGAATGACCCCAACCACTGCAACACATTACAATCTGCTGTTCTGCTCACCTCACTGCTTATGCTTAGTTGGCACAATACCAGTGTTGCCACTGCAGGAGGCATTTTTGTGTCTAAATCACCATATCCTCACCATATCTTGTCACCCTGCAGACAGCAGGCATCGCAGAGTGGGTCAGGTCAGACTATCCCAGCTCAGGCAGAGGTTCTGAATGAGCTGCTTACAGATTCTGTCCTGACAAGGAAACTCCTGAAATGTAAGGCATTCACAGAATGAACAATCCCCCAGGGCCCGGCCCGGCCCTGCAGAGCATCTCCTACAGCAGCACGCTGCTTCCTATTCCCCGTGATGCCCAGGGGACGTCACTGGGGAGTTTTAGCAGAGCACCCTGCCCCACACAGCGGCCGTGGGGCCGTGACAGGCAGCAGAGCGTGCACAAAGCCAGTGAATGCATGAATGAACGCGTGCCTGGGAGTGCTGCAGAGCTGGGGCTCCCCACCCGCCCTCGTGCAGCTCGCTGTGACTCACGCAGGGTTTCATTTTCCTTATCAAGAAGAGGACCTGCGTCCTCACAATGATGCCCCAGTGCTCGCAGCTGGGCCCCACGCCGTCACCCACCGCTGCCCAGGAGGGGTGGCTGGGAGCAGGTGTGCTCAAACAGCGCTGGACGGGATCCGCAGCAGCAGGGAACAGAGGAAAATGAGGCTGTTTCTCACTGACAGCAGTTGAAGAAGAGCTGCTTCAAGCCACAGAGGCGAGAGCAGCCATGTCCGACACACAGCCCCACATCGTGGTGGCAGCTCTGCCCCACACCGCCCCGTGGGCTGAGACCAGGCCATGGGGTTTTGGCAGCACAGACGTTTGTGAGCAGCCACGTTCAGAGATGAGGCACAGAAAGAAGAGAAATATTTCATTGAAAATCTCTGACCAACACTGTGAGACCACTGCCCCAAACCACAGTGGTGCCTTAGCTTCACAACAAGGTCACATAGCCCACCAGTCTGATGGCTTTGTTGCCCTTTTTACCATTTTAATAAAAACATTAAAGATTAAAATAAGCTTCGTTACTTACATACATTGACTACATCTTGTATTCTGAGGGCTGCTCTGAAAGTAATGCCTCCTGTTTTATGATGTCAGCCCACCACATCAGAGCTGGATGCTGGTGGTGCAGCAGTAGAGGTGGAACCTTCCCACCAAGATCCATTGCATGTTGTTGCCGTGTGACAGATGGCAGCAGAGGGGCAGTCTGACACAATGGTGTCTGACATGGAAGCGAGGATGAAGCAAAGGTGTGGAATTGAATTCCTCCATGCAGAAAAAATGGCACCCACTGATATCCACTGATGCTTGGTGAATGTTTCTGGAGACCAAGCAGAATGCATAGCTCATAGTAGGGACTGTGTTGAAAAAATAGCACGTTGTAGCTGAAATTTGCTCTGTCAAGCAGTGTTACTGTGCTCACTGTATCAACTGCAGTTTACATGGAAATATATAAGAGGCATTACTTTCAGAGTGACTTATGGACATGCAGCCCAGGGAAGCCAAAAGGTTGGACACCCACTGGTGGTACAGCAGAAGATGGGACAGAACAGCACAGCCCCGACTTAGGCAGCAAAATCCTCCTTAGGACAAGGAGCCACAGCGAGCTGCGCGGCCGGGCCATCCACTCCATGCAGACTATGGGAAGCACCTCCTGCTGACTGCTGAGAGCACAATTTCCCAGCAGGGAAGCTCCAGCTGCTGTGAACAACCCTGCAGGACATCACACAGACCACGGACGAGAGGCAAGAGGTCAGGTTTTGAAATTTGTCTTTTTAATAAAAAGGCACCTATAAAACAGGTCAATACATTACAGGCAGCACAGATACCCAAAAACAAGCCTAAAAATTGTTTCAAATAAAAACCAATAAGATGTCTTCACATATTGTATTTATATATTTATATTTATATATATATTTATATAATGGTACAAAATGACTGGGGAAGTTTCTCCATGGGATGATAGAGAACAGGTCAGTCACCATTACCTCAATGTGAAAGCTAATTCCAGGTGCTTGATTATTGGACTGAAAAATGCTGTTTCCCAATGATTACTTTTTGGAGCTGAAAAAACATTGCAACGTCATGGTTAAAACATGGGCAAACCTTTTGCTGTGATTAGGTGGAGTCAGTACACAGAACTCAAGCTGAGATGCTGAGCAATAAACTACGAGACATGAGAACAGACACAGCTCACAGCAGCGGGCAACCAGCTGAAGGCAATCTGCCCCGGCCTGACAGGGTCAGTGCTGCTCTCGGGCACAGCTGGGAGCAACATCCAGGCAGAGGTGCTCCACAGCACCTCCTCTCCCCACAGTTCACCCATCACAGCAGTCAGGGTAGGGCTGGCTGGCTTTAGGGCAGCACGATTTTGCAGAAGAGCCCTGACTGCTGCTCTGCAAGTCCGCAGCTCTGAAAGAATGCCAGGATTTCCCTTTTGTATACAGGCCTGCTGAATTGAAAGGCTTTACTTCTTAGTTATCACTGGAGGACAGGTCTCCCTCCTGCTGTCAGGCTGCCCAGGGTCTGCAGGGAACGTACCGGCGGGCAGAGATCTCAACGGGGCCAACAGAACAGACCAACAAAAACTTTCCTTGTACAGAACAGAGTATGGCTTAAAATTAACTGAGACTAGCTGGTGGGTGATGAGCAGGGCAGGGGGCTGGCAGTGGCGTTTGGATGTCTACAAGCAAATACTGGCAGCCAACATCCCGAGGTGCAGCCAAGAGAAGCCACAGCCATTCAGGCCACTCAAGTTGAGAAAAAGCTGCATACGTTCAAGCCACATCCTCCCATGTGAAATGCTGAAATGCACACTCTGAAAGGATGGAGAACTCAAACAGCTACAACGTCAGGTCCAAAGCACGCTGATTTAGCCCTGGGTTAAGTTAGCCCTATTCCTCTCTGCTCTAAATGCCAAGGCAGGGGTGAGCACTTTGTTCCTTTAAAATGATGCTCAGTCAGATTGCAAACAGCACAAAGCACGAGAGCAGAGTGAAGTCCTTACTGAAATCCAGAGCTGCACTTCCACCCTCATACTGCTCTCTACAAAATATCCCATTGGCTCAAGGTATTCCTCATTAGATTAGATTATGTGGCTACATCTCATTACAGATCTGATCAACACAGCCACAGGTTGACATTTCAGCACCCAACAGCTTTTTCTAGCAGCTTGCAAGATGACACAAAGTTCTGCCATTCCCTCCCTACTTGACAATCTCCCTTTTCTTCTGTGGTATCTAACAGGGAAAAGTGAGCGCTGCTACAAGAGAGGTAGTAAGCAAAGTCTGGCTTTGCAGAGATAATCCTCCAACTGGTGTTCATGTGGCAATCAAATGCCCTGAGTTCACAGTGGGATACCCATGGGGTACACCATGCTGGAATGGGGTCCTGCAGAGATCCAGAGACTCTATGAGTGCAGAAGGGCATGTGCTGAATCCTACAGCCCCTTCAGAGAACAAACACAGGAAAGAACACCAGTGCTGCGTGCAGGAAGACCTTACAAAATGGAGGATGGGAAGGGTGAAGCACATCCAGAAAAGCCTGAGTTGTTCAAACAGCTTCCACGAGAGCCTGGGAATAAGAACCTCAGCCTCTTCTATCAGAAACTTAGGGCAGCCTGTGGACGGCTCGTGGCACGCAGCTGGCATCGCACAACACAGCTCTGATTCAGAAGTACAGCAGTGCACACAGGGACAGCACCCTGCAGGCACTCAAGGCCAGGTGGGATGGCGCCCTGGGCAGGCTGAGCTGCTGGGGGGCAGCCCTGCCCATGGCTGAGGGTGGCCTTTGAGCTCCCCTCCAACCTGAGCCGTTCTGTGATCTTCAACAGCAGTGCCTCCCAGTGCAGTAGGACAGGGCTGCTGCAGAGAGCTCAGGGCAAGGAGGAGCAGGAGACCCCTGTGAAAGCCTGGAGGAGGGCAGCGTGAGGAAGGAAGACCTGGGAGACCAACTGACAGCAGAGGGAGAGGGGATGTGGCATGGTCATGGAGGGTGATGGGTGGCAAAGGACTGGTGTAAAAAGGCTGCAAAAGAGCAGGGTTCCCAGCTAGCCCCTCCTGGAAGCACAAGAATGAAAGTTCCAGCTCAGCTCAGAGTCTCTCCATCCCTACACACCGCCCTGCATGAAGGGAAAGGGAAGGCCCAGAGACAACACAGCTGACAGAGACCTTCAGGCCCAGCATGTGATTACCAACAGAGCCTGGATCATTGCTGCCTGTGTCAGCTGGCTGGCATCCTCCCTTTCACAGCCAAAGCAGCAGTGACAGCTGCATCCTAAGGAGCTGCAGCCAAGTGAGCACTGTTCCAGTGGCCGGGGCCACAGCTCTGACCTGCCCAACGGTCCTCAGCCACCAGCTGTGTTCTCGTGCCCAGCTCAGCCTCCACAGGGGCCTGAGATCTGCATGGAGCCGAACACCCTGCACGAGCAAACCACTGCAACACCAAGAGTCGCTCTACGATGGGATCTCCCAACGCCCTGCACACCCTGGAGGATCCTCCTGGCCCACCAAGGAAAGCTTTCAATCCTTGTACACTGTTGCCTTTAGCATTTTTTTTTTTTTTTTTTTTTTTTCTTAAACATGTTTTGAGGCTTCTATTAAAACACAGAAATACAGAACAATTAAAAACCAGCACAAGTTTTGCCTTTCTCAGCGACCTATTTACAGCTAGTTCCCAAAACCCTCTTACACAGTTTGGTTGCTTAAAAGGAAAAAAAGGGAGAGAGAAGGAAACAAAAAGCCAAAACAAACAAACAAAGAACTAAACAAAAACAAGGAAAGAAAAACATTTGAAGGAGGAAAATAATAAACTGCCACAGGGTCTGGAAGTCCCCGGTCACCACACAGGGTTCAAAATTAACAGCCCCACTCCCAGTCCCTCCACCCTCTCCTTCCCCCCCAAAAAAGAAAGGAAAAAAGAACAAAAAAAAACAAAACAAAACCAAACCCAATTCACATCAAGTTTACTGCACATCTGGTTTTCTGTATAGAGGCAAATCCGATATGAAAAGCATCCCACTTGGTGTCCTCCTCTGGCGTCGGCCCCCAACCCGCCCCCAACGAAAGGTTTAAAAACATCTGTACAATCAGGCCCATGCTTTAGAAAGGCAGGTTAGCCATGTTCCCCGGCCCGGGGATGTAACTCATTTGGCTGTCCAGGGAGACGCTCCTCTGCCTCATCTGGTGCGTGACCATTAGGTTCTGCTGCGGTGGGGGTCCCATGAGAGAGCCCTGAGGTGACATGATGTGTCCCGTCTGGGCATACATCTCCCCCGACACAGACATGCTCCTCTGCTTGGCCTGCATCAGCATGAAATTCTGCTGGGCCATCAGGCTCTGCTGCGGAGACATCATGCCCTGATGCATGCTGTTGCCCATCATGCCTTGCTGGGGCGGTATGCCTGTCCTGCCCAGCATGGGCACTTGTCCAGGATGGCACATGGGCATGCCGAGTCCCCTCTGCACGCCCTGCTGCCCCGGAAGGCTGGGGGCATTCATACCTGGCCTCACGGGGGGCTGATCAGCCATCATGTTCTGCAGGTTCATGAGGTGGAGGTTGGAAGGCTGCGATTTGGGTGCTTGGCTGTCACTCTTGGGGAAATACTGCAAGGTGCTGCTTGGCTTCTCCGACGGGATGATCCTGGAGAGGTCAAACTCGGGGATGCCTGTGGGCGTGGGCCGGATGACCTCACTGAGCTCAGGATCGTTCAGTACCGATGCCACCCCGGGGAGCACGGCTGGGTAGGGCTCGCCGATCCGAGGAGGGATGTTCTTGCCCATCATGTGCTGCTGAGGAGGCATCTGGCCGGGCTGCTGGGTAGGAAGGTCCTCGGGTGGCAGTGACATCCCCGGTGGGAAATGCTGCTGCATGCCAGGGCCACCTGCCCCACCAGGGGCCATGGGCATGCTTCCTGCAGGAGACTGCATGGCGTTGTGGGGCTGCTGCATGCGGGGGAACACGAGCTGGTTGGAAGGAATCATCTGTGAACTGTTGGGCACGGGGCCGCACTGCTGGTTCAGCGAGTCCTGGGGCCCTGGGGGCAGCATCATGGGGTTCTGGGGGGGCACCCCCGGCCCCGGCGCACTCGGGTGCATAGGAATGTTGGAGCCTAGCGGGTTTGGGGAGGACATCATAGAAGTAGGGGGTGGTTCGTGGGAAAGAGGCTGCTGACCAGGCAGGTTGATTCCCATGGGGCTCTGGGAGGATCCAGGTCCCACGGAGTTTAAGTGCAGCTGATTTGTTTGATTCCCTGTCACACCTAAGGAGAGGAAAGAAGAGAGAAGGGTTAATTCTGCCCACAGACCTCCACCCTGTGGAGCCCGCTGGGACCCACTGCTCAGAAAGCCCTGAGCTCCAAGGAAGGGGACGCAAGAAGGACTTGCAAAGCATCAACATCCAACAGAAGAGCTCCGAAATTCAGCTCCCCAAGCCCACAAACAGCACAGAACGATTCCAGTTTTGCTCACTGCAACTCCACACAGAGGAGTGACCCTTTAGCACAGCTCCTCCTGTGATCACACACTGCTGAGTGGCAGCATCCCAACACAAGTGCTATCCAGGAGGGACAAACAGGCTCATCAGTACAGCAGAGCAAACTGTTCACAAAAAGGCTCTGTTTGGAAGGCAGCATGTGCATTTGCATGTTCGTGGCCAAACCAAATGACTCCTTAGCAATCAAAGAGTCAACAAGTTGATTTTTCACTTTGAAAACCACCGAAAATATTTATCAAATAGCTTCAAACCCCAGCATCAAGTGGTACAGCCTGCTGGAATTCCCCTTCCCCTTCATACCGAGCACAGAAGGCAATCATTTGCCTTGCTGTCCTCATCAGTGCCACCAGCTAGCGAAGCGTATCTGGCTGTCGCTTACTGAAATCACAACTCTGCTGAGATACAGCCCTGCTTGTGCAGGCACCTGGGCTCCACTGAAAGCCACCAGGCTCCCAAGCCCTGCTCTGAGCATCCCTCTCCCACTGCAGGTTCCAAGCAGCGGCCTTCTGCCTCATCCTGGGCCTGAGATCTCTCTATCTGCAGTGAAAACCCAGGGCCGACACGTCCACACTGGGTCAAAGATGTTTTGAAAGCTTCCAGAGCTCATGGGAGAAGCGTGCCAGACTGGGTGATGTCCATCCAGACAGCACAGACAAGCCAAAAGCTGATGGACACAGTGTGGAGAGGTGAGCCAACAAACAAGGGCAAATTTCAGCTGTTGGAGAAGGAAGCTGATGAGGGAACACACCAACACAGCAGCCCAGCCCTACAGGCACATACCTGCCATACTTCCAGGTGGAAGCATAGGCCTGTCTGGCAGCAGCTCGTCGTCAGAGGTGGCAATGGTTTTGATGGCATTGTGGTAGAGTGGTGTGGAGCTGGGCATGGCGTACTTGGACATCTGAGACATCATCAGAGAAAGGGGGTTCTGGGAGGGGGATGGATCTGGAGAGGAAGTAAAAGGCATGTTGGGGTTCATGGTGCTAGAGGCTGGTTGGTTGCTGGCTGGTGCAGAAGAACTACTCCTGGGCCCAGAAGGGAGAGAACCTGCAAGCAAGAGAGAGCACAGCTTAGCACTGCACACACTTAGCAGCTCTTCCTGTCAGACAGCAGCCCTGTTCCCTCCTTACAGTAGCTGCCAAACAGCTGGCAAGTCCTCAGGACTCTGAGGAGACTCACACTCCAGCACTGTGATGGACTTCCACTTCAAACTGCCCATGACTTTCCAACTCAAGACACATCTTTTTCTACCTGTATCACAGAGCATGAGCTAAACTATAGGCTGCACCATTTGCCTTTCAGATTATTCAAAAAAGCCCTTATTGGGACCCCTAGGGAAAAAAAAGTACTCCTCAAAAATTAGGCACGAGTGTCTCCCCACTCCTGGGAGACCATACAGACATGGGGGAAAAATGGCCTAGCAAAGGGGTGGCAGAATGCAAACACAGACCACAAGAAACATAACTCTTGCATCGTTCCAGTACATCACTTCCATGGCATCCACCCCAAGTCCTGCAGGTAGCACTTATCCAGGCTTGTGCCTGACATCTCTGCTGACTGTCAGGGAAGAAACTGCTCTGCTGTGCCAGAAGGCAGGGGCTGCAAACGCGCTCTGGGCTGCCTGCAACAAGCAGCCATGTGAGCAGAGCAGGAAGGAGAGCAAGACCTGCTTCACAGGGTACAGAAAGAATGAGACTACAGCCAGTCCAGGTAGGTTGGATTTGGGGGATGGGTGACCAGTGCTGATCCTACAGAGCTCTGGTCACAGGGTGCTTGTTGCAGGGTTCTGGATGCTCACACACTCACCAAAACACACACGAAGGCACACTAGCACACAAGATACTGACATACCCTGATCCAGTCCTGCCATGGACGTGGAGGAGTTCATGCTGAGTGTCTGCTTGCTCTGGTTGACTCCTGGGCTGGGCATTGTGGGTTTGGGAGATGGCACCCAACCCGGGGAAGGAACAGCCATAGAAGGGGACTTGAGGCGGCTTGGTGAGCCAGTTGGAGAGCGGACGTTAAGTGAGGAGCTCATCACCTGGGGAGACTTCAGGGGCCCAGACTGGTTAGAAGGCGGCATGCTGACCATCTGCGATGGCGTCTGCGGGGACTTGAGGTTGGCAGAGGGCGAAGTGACCAGTGGGGAGTGCACCTGGCTGAGGGTGGGGGACTTGAGGTGACCCATGCTGGGGGAGTTCATCTGGCTGATGTTGATGGTGAGGTCGGAGGGTCGGCGGCCCAAGCCACGGGAAGGTGCTGGGTGCATATTGGCCAAGTTTCCCCCTTGTGCAGGAGCGGGATTGGAGGCTGGGGGCAGGGGGATGTGGCTGAGTCTGGTGGTACCACTGATGCTTCCGACAGGCATGGCGCCCTGCTCAGGGCTGAACATGTCTGAGGCACTGCCCATCTCCTGAGGCATGTTGGGGTAAGGTCCTTGCCCGCTTGAGAAACCTTGTTGTCCTTGGCTGGGAAACTGGGAGGGAATCATCATTTTCTGTGGTCCCCCCAGCATTGCACTGCCATTGCCATTCTGAGCCCTTGCCCTGGCCAGCTCCTCAGGGCTCATACCCTGATGGGCCATCATGTCAGGGCCCCTCATCTTCTGCGACATCATCATCTGCTGCTGGGGGGTCATCTGCACATTGAGGTTCATGTTCATGTTCATGTTGACATTCATGTTCATGTTGAGGTTGCCAGGGCCCATGGGTGCGTCCATGTCCCGAAGGCCTGACTGGCTCATAGGGGGACTCAGTATCCCACGAGTTCCTGCAAAATCCATTCCCATTGGGTTGCTGCTGAGGTTGTCCCCTGCTATCTGCCCAGCAAACATGGATGGATCCATCTGTCTGTGAGCCTGTATCATCCTCTCCATTTCCATACCCTGGCTCATGGAGTTGCTGGACATCCCCATGGGCCTCTGCATTGCCACCGGGCGTTTCTCCATCAGCTGGTGCCGCAGAATCTCCTCCCTGGCACGTGGATTCATGAACCTTTCAGGGTCCCCCTGCCCTGATGGGTAGGGCAGGGAGCCCTGTGGGAAGTTCCCGGGACCTCCCATCGGAGGCAGATCATCACTCCACCCCATGCCAGGCCTGACCGGCCTCTGCATGGCATTCATGGGACCAAGAGCATCCAAGGGCATGTTCTGCATCCCTCCAAAGCCAGAGACTCTCTGTATTTGATTTCCGGGGAATCGTGGCCCTGGGAAGGGTGGCCCTCCTCTTAGCTGCATAGGGTCCTGCACGTCCATGGGTCCCCGCAGCTGGCTGCCCATGCCTGGCGGCCATTGCTCCCCAGGCTTACTGTGGTAGGGTGGGGGGGGGCCGCGCATCATCATGCTGCCCATAGATTGTGGAATCATGATTTCCTGCATGGGTCGGCCATGGATGCTGATCTGCTCCTCTTTCCGGCGCTTCTCCTCATAGTACTCTTCCTGCAACTTCCTCCAGGCCACTTGCTCTGGCGTCAGGCTGTCCTGGTTCAGCCGCTGCATCATCATGTTCATCTGCTGCCCCATGTCAGTGCCGGGGTGGTGGGGCACCTCGTGTTCCAGGCTGGGGCCACCGAGGCTCTGGGTCTGGGAAATCATGGACTGCAGAGGCTCTTCGTACTTCTTCATGCCGGCAGGGGGTGCGGGGGGCTGGGCAGGGGCAGCCTGTGGCTGAGGGGCAGTCCCACCCTCACCAGTGCTTTGGCTGGACTTCATGAACGGCTCAGCCTCCCCGCTGCGCAGCAGCAGACGCTCAATGTCCCGCAGGGTCTGCAGAGAGCGCTCTCGGTGCTCCAGCTGCTCCTTCGAGAGCCCTTCCGAGTTCATAGAGTTCCTGGAGCCCAGACCTGCCTGCCCATTCCCCTGCATCCCTGAGCCAGGGCCCTCCCCAAGGAGGTTGGAGCTGGACGTGGCAGAGTCCACTTGCCCAGGCTGCATGGTGGTGGTAGATGCAGTGGGTGTATTGGGGTGGTTACTTCCAGGCTGGTTGCTGCCGCTGTTGTTTCCTAGAGAGTTGGGAGTCAGTTCTCTTCGGACATCTTCACTCGTGCCCTCCTGGGGCAGGCTGTTGGGTGCAGGTAGGGCTGTCTGACTGATGGCCTGAGGTGGAGGAGGCGGCTGCGGTGCAGGAGGCTGCGGCTGTGGCTGACTTGCTTGAGGTGCTGGTGGCTGAGACTGGGGAGTGTTGGCAGAAGGAGGGTTAATCGGAACCTGCTCAGCAACTCCCAGCACTTTAGGAGCTGGCGCCTGATAGAGAAAAGGGAAGACAAGGTGAGAATGAAAATGCTCTGGCTATTCTTCCCATACTCTATAGGAAAACAATCTGAAACACGCCACATGGCAGCTCTGCCTTCATTCCTCATGGGGAAGAAGCAGGCCCCATCACATGGCCTGGAAATACACAGTCATGTATTCTGCCCACGTATCTGCGGGGCCACATATTGTGCTCCAGCCCAAAATCTTCACACTTTACAGAAACCAAGACTCATTCTGAAGTGGCTTCAAAGAAAAGCACTTCCCACACTGCTGAAAGGGAATTCTGATTCCCTGTTCCTCCGCAGCTAAGCCAGGAGCTGGGGGAAATAGCCATGTCAGAACAGAATGGTCAGCAGCGCTTGCCAACAGGAGCATTTGGTCCATGGCCAGTATACCTGGTCTAGCTTTGCCCGTGGGACGTTTTGCTGATGATAGGCCAGAATGGAGTCAGCTCGGCCCTGCAAGACAGCTTCCGCAGCTCTGGGGAGAGAGAATCAACCACTCAAGATCAGACATTGTGCCCCATCCCGGGCCCCAGGCACCACCTCCTCTCTTCAGTCCTATGGGAACAGGGAATTCTTAGGAGGTCAATAGGAATGGGGATATTCTCAGAGTCCTCCCACCTGTCCTGCACAGGCCACAGTGAGGTTTTCCAACTGAAGATCACCTGCCTTGGAATTTCCCTCTTCCCATGTCCTGTGCTGGGCCTTCTGCTCTGCTTTGTGCCTGCTGCTCCATGCTGCCCTATAGGTGGCTGTTTCCAAGATGCTCTAACACACAACATATGATCTAGCAAAAAGCCCTAAAACTCAGTCTTGCTAGACACGATGGCTGAGACAATGCAGAACAGAAGTGAGGAACTGAGTGCAGAACGCCAAGCATTACATGGCATTCCCTGCGACAACCCAACCCCACGGATGCCCCCGGATCAGCAATCCACACTGCTCTGGGTGAATGGACAAGGTCTGCTGCTTACGTGTTAGCAAGGTGCGTTGTAAAGACGTAGACGAACTGAGAAGGCTGCTTTCCTGTTCCACCACCTCCACCTCCCGCACCATCCGACCGTAAGCCTGGGGCAGTACCATGAGGTGTGCTGGAAGAACTGGTCTCATTCAGGTTTGGCAGCGGGTTGGACCCTGGGCCAAGCTGCGAGGCCGTGGACATTGCAGGATCTGCTACATTACAATCTGTGGGAGCACAGGACAGGAGTTACTGAAGCCAGCGCTGCAAGAGAAGCAGAGCAGCTGCTGAGCGGCACTGCTGTCTGGACCAGGATGAAGAGAGATGGAGGGAAGCAGGAGGGCTCCCGGCACCACCAGATGGCAGCACCCGACCAGCAGTCCCTGCAATCTTGGTGGCCAATGTCCCCAGGCACTCGAGCGGCCCAACTCCTCCTTTGGTCTCTCCTTCATCTCAGGGTGGCCCCAGGCTCATCTCATCTCCCTTCCCGTGGTGCTAACAACAGGGACCCGGGTAGCAGGGGAAAGAGGAGATGCTTTTCACCGGCGATAATTATTAATCATCATTAATTATTGAGTAATATTCCTAATTAATATTAATAAGCATTGTAATTAACAGCAGCATTCATTGCTTTCCTCTTGCTCAGCTCCATACACACACTGTAGCCACTGAGCCAGGCCTGCTCTTCTCCTACCAACAGTGAACACTCAGACTAGCAGTCAGCCTGGGGCAAAGCAGTGGCACTGAGGGACGTGGGCAGTGGGCAGCACTGGTGGGCAGTTGGACTGGATTGGTTGGACCTCAGTGATCCTATGATTCTGACCAGCTGGCAGGAAAGTCTCGCAGTCCTGCCTTCCATCCTGGCCCTGGTGAACCACACAGAGATAAACATCTCAGGGAAGACGGCTGCTGTGCGCTGGCAGGCATTAAGGCCACACGTCACACAGCTTTATGGGCATGTTTGCTGACTCACAGTGATACCGAACTGCCACACAAGGGAGAATACTTCTTCCAAAGAGAAAGAAACAGCCGTATTTTTTCTAACATCTCGCACTCTGGTGGACGGGAAGAGATGGAAATTAAAGCAACCAGACCTGAAAGTTCACAAAATCTTTACACCTACATAACCTCAAAACATCAACCTGAACTTTAGGAATAGCTAGCTGGGCCTCACTAATGGTCATGGCTGGAAAAAGAACTGCCTGCTCACACTGGTCTGCTCAGCTCTGCCTGAACCACTGTCAAGACACCAGGAGCACCTTTAGCCTCATATGCACAGTTGAAGGTATCTGGGCAGCACGGACATCCAACCTCAACACCTTCCCCCTCCAGCATCTCAGTGCATCTCCACAGTTGTTCTGTGCTCCCACACCTCACTGTGTGGCTGCAGATACTCTCAGAGCACAATGATCAGCCACAATCCCAGCAGAGATCTGGCTTTATTCAAGATTCCGGGCAGGTAAGGAGGTAGGCACTCACTGTGTGCACTGCTGATGGGTTTGTCGTCTTCCTCGCTGTCTGGCCCAGAGCACCATTCGTCCCCACTGTACGGCTGCTTCCTTTCCAGCACGCACCGCCGCTTGCTGCGGGGAGCCACCTCTCCTGCAAAGGACACAAGAGTCAGAAGAGCTGAGGAGAGCTGCCAAGGGGCTGAGAAGGCTGGGGCTCTGCCTGGCTGCAGTGAAGGAGGTTGGGGAAGCACGGCGTGCAAGGCCAGGCTCTTTAGCTTGGAGCTCACCAAAGCCCAGGCTCAGCAATCATACCCTGCAGGTATCTGGGCTGGCGCTGAGACATCATCCCCTTGGTGGCGAGCCAAGACCCCAGGTGGCAGTGGGACCCATGCAAGGCTTGGCCATGCTGTCAGACATGGCCTCCTGTACTCTGAGCACTGTGCCAGAGCTGCAACACAATCCCTTCCAGCAAGGCCTTGTGAGAGGCCCGGGCTAAAAGCCCTTCAGCAGCAGCCCTGCTTGGCCTACGGCACTGCTCACAGAACATCTCTGCAGCCCACGCTGGGCCCAAGCTGTTACCCTTTGGCTGAGGATGCTGGCACCTCGCTGAACCCAAGGATTATCTTGTAGGCACAGCCCAGATGCTCGCTCATTGAGAGAGGCACAGCACTGGCTAAAGGGAAAGCACAGTCAGTGCTAGATGTCTGCCATTCAGAAAAACAGTCTGGCACAGGAGACAGACAGGGAGCTTGTTAGAGGCCTGCTAGGTTCCTCCTCCTTCCCTCGCCAACTCCCACAAGACACATCCTGCGAGGAGACCTCCCAGGTGCTCGTCTTGCCTGGTACCAGCAGAGCACTAAATCCTGCAGCTCCCCACCAAGCTGGCAGTCAGCGCTCGAGATCACTGCCTCATCCCTGTCCTCCTCCCTTCCTCCACGCGTGCACTGGCTCTGCTCCTCCACAGGTCTGCATCCCCACATGCACAGCCATCCGTCCTCCCAGACACAGGACTGCACGGCTCTCCTGATGAAGTACTGAGCAAGGCTCTTTTTTGTGTGTTTTTTGTTGTTTTTCTGCCTGGACAAGGGCTTCAAAGAACAATCAGTGGTGAGAAAGTACATTAAAAGACAAGTAAAACCTGAAGATGTTTACAACCTTGGTAGGAACAAGAGACACATACTCTGCTTTTCAAAGCCATTCATTGGGCAGAGCCTTTATACTCTCTCTAAACTCAGATGCTCCCTTGATTTCATAGCTCAGGTTGGGGCAGCTTGGAAAGGAAACAGCTTGCCTGAAGGCACCCAGGAATCATAGAATCATAGAATAGCTTGGGTTGGAAGGATCATGAAGCTCCAACCCCTTTGCTGCATGCAGGACCACCAACCTCCACATTCAGTACCAGCCCAGGCTGCCCAGGGCTCCAACCAACCTGGCCTTGAACACCTCCAGGGATGGACGGGGCATCCACAGCCTCTCTGGGCAGCTGTTCCAGCACCTCACCACTCTCATAGTAAAGAACTTCCCCCTGACATCCAACCTCAATCTTCCCTCCTTCAACTTAAAGCCATTTCCCCTTGTCCCAGGGTTAGGGTTAGGAACAGGGACCAGATGACCTTCAAAGATCCCTTCCAGCTCCAAGGATTCTATGATCAATAACTTCAGCTCTGTGTTAACTCCAATGTAACATATCTGGTCACTCTGTTGTACATAATCTAGAGGTTTATGGGCCATATTAATGCAAAGTGATAGCAAACTGCAGAAGGATTCCGGCATTCCTGCTCATGTTATTTCAGTAGATTTCCTGTGTCACATGGAGCCACTGGGCACCATGCTCTGTGAGATGCAGGACAGCACAGGGAAGGCTGGCTGGGACAGGGGAGTCAAAGGATTTGGAAGTACTGACTCAGCCCTTTTTTAGAAGCCAAGTGTTTCTACACAAGAGTTTCATCCACATCTAATGAAACCACAGAGCTGCTCAGACAGCGACCCTTGCAGCACCTCCTCATTAACCAGGTGAGGAGCTGGGCAGCTGCAGGAACACAACAACGGCAGCTCTTTGCCAGCAGGGAGAAGACACAAAACAACTAACTCTGTCCTGAGCTGAAAGTCTCTACGTTGCAAAGCAGAGCTGCTCAGAACAGCGTAGGTGAAGCAGGCTCTTGTTTAGCAGGCCTCAGAAGCCTATTCAACCCACAGTTTCAGACTCTCGATGTAACCAGCAGTTTAAGAAATGACAGTGCTCAGCCACTCTGGTCCCAGAACTGCAGATGAGACACATGGTGATGCACAGGCTGCTGGGGTAGCTCCAAAGAGAAGGGCAGCATAGAAACACAAGCTGCCTACAGCTGCTCCCATCCCCACTCCTGCCCAAATACTTGGAGCAACTGAGAGAAGGACTTTTGAAGCACAGTTTAGGAGCACATTACCTTTCGATTCTGTGTCCAGCGACGGGGTGCCAGCTTCTCTCTGCTCTCCAGAGTCCACTGAGATGCTCCGTTCCCGTTTCACCTTGCCTTTCAAGGAGCTGAAGTTCGGGACAGTGTTCTGGCTGTTTTTCAGTCCAGAGTTGCCAGGGGAGATCTGGGTGGCCTTGCCGCCATGGCTGCCTGCACCCACACCCTTCGAGCCCAGGTTGCAGGTGGGTGCTTGGCTCACGTTGTGGTGCTGGGCCGGGGCACCGCTGCTGCCTGCCTTGCCATGGCTGGGCAGTTTGTTGTCAGGGTGCATTGGATTGGCTGAAGCGTCCCACAGCACCAGTGGAGGGAGCTCCCAGGCCCTTCTGTCACAAACCTGCAAGAGAAGAGGGCAGAGGGTGAGCAGCGTGCCCCACACAGCAAGGCAGAACCCAGAGTTGCTCATACGACATCGCTCAACCTGCAGCTCAGCACCAGCCCTGGGTGCTGCTGTGTGCATCCCTCACAGCTACCTTCAGTTCCTGCATGGGACAGGCGCTGTGGGACCACAGCCAACCTCATCTCAGGAGCACCAGAATGGGCTGCTTAGGGCGTCCATCTCCAACTTTAGGGATGCACCTCTTGAACAAAGACCTGTAGCATATTCATTGCTAAAGAGTCTGATGGTGCTCCTGCAGAACAAAGAGCATCCCAGTGAGAACGGCTCCTCAGCTCTCCTGCATCAGGGCCTCACACTGCCCTGCCACAGCCCTGTCATTACTCTTCTTCTTGCCACAGGAGAGTCTGGGGAAGGAAAGCAAACCACGTGTTTGGGGAAGCTGAGGTATCCCTGTCTGCTTGCATACTTCTATGTTGTTCGCATGACACCCTCTCCACACAGGCAAGAACCTTTCCCTTGTATAGGCAGACGCATTTCCCAGCACGCAGGGGTTACTGGGACCACGCTCCTCCCATCTGGACTGAGCAGCCCAGATGCTGAGCACAGATTTTTTCTGCCACCCTGGGACAAGCAGCACTAAACTCTGCAGCTCTAAATAGAACACAGTGCCCAGCAGCACCGTACACACCACTTCCAACTTGCTGGTGATGGCTGCGAGGCACAGGCTGCATCTTGCAACTGACTGCCAGGGAGCTCCCTGCCTGTAAAATGGACTTCTCCACACCTGCTCCCTGCAGCAGGGCTGGCTGGAGTGCAGCAGTGTGCAGCAGTGCCTGGCAGAGCAGCATGTGGCAGGAGCCCTACTGCACAGCCCTACAGCACACAGCCCTACTGCACACAGCCCTACTGCATAGCCCTACTGCATAGCCCTACAGCACACAGCCCTACAGCACACAGCCCTACAGCACACAGCCCTACAGCACACAGTCCTACTGCACACAGCCCTACAGCACACAGCCCTACTGCACACAGCCCTACAGCACACAGCCCTACAGCACACAGCCCTACTGCATAGCCCTAAAGCACACAGCCCTACTGCACACAGCCCTACAGCACAGCCCTACAGCACACAGCCCTACTGCATAGCCCTACAGCACACAGCCCTACTGCACACAGCCCTACAGCACACAGCCCTACTGCATAGCCCTAAAGCACACAGCCCTACTGCACACAGCCCTACAGCACAGCCCTACAGCACACAGCCCTACTGCATAGCCCTACAGCACACAGCCCTACAGCACACAGCCATACTGCATAGCCCTACAGCACACAGCCCTGCAGCACACAGCCCTACAGCACATCCCTACAGCACAGCCCTACAGCACACAGCCCTACTGCACAGCCCCACAGCATACAGCCATACTGCACATCCCTACAGCACAGCCCTACTGCACACAGCCATACTGCACAGCCATACTGCACAGCCCTACAGCACATCCCCACAGCACACAGCCATACTGCACAGCCCTACAGCACACAGCCATACTGCACAGCCCGCCCAGGCATTCCTGCCTAGTTAGCAGGATCATTTGCGCACAGCTTGCCCTATCACTGCTCCCTAACTAGCGACTCGTTAGCTGCTCCCTCCTCCTTCCCGCACACCTCTCTGAGGGCTCCGCTTTAGCCCGGAGGAAGATGGTGAGCCACAGTGCTGATTAATTTTCACAGCACATAAGGGAGTTGCTAGCCCTTTAAGCATCAGCCAGCCTTGCTCGCGCGCTCTCGTTCTCTGGGGACCTATTAATAGCAGCTGGAAAGATCACATCACTCTCTGGATATTTATACCCCTCATTCCACACCAGGAGAGATTTATGTCAGAGCCGCGGTCCCAGTGCCTGCCCAATTGCTCTGTCAAAGCGTTTGCAGGGGGAGGGGAGCGGAGTGGGAAGGGAGACACAGAGAGGGCAAGCAGGGAGGAGGAGAAGGTCCATATGGCACAGACTGCGGCATTAAGCACACACGCTGCCTGCAATCACAGGCTGGCCAGCCTCGGGGAGCCTTCACCCCGCTGAAGAGGCTGCTGCCAGACAGCATTCCATAGAGCGAGCCCCGCAGCAGCCCGTGCCACCGATGGCCCCCAGCCCTGCCTGCTGCTCCACCAGCTCCGCACCACGCAATTTGTGCAGCACATTGCTGGGCTGTCCTGAGGGTCACAATCTGATGCACGCCCAGATGCCACCAGATTAGCAGACAGGAGCTACCGCCACCGCTGCTATCTGCGAGGAGACGCAAGGCCGCCTGCGGCACATCTGCATGAACACAGTATTTCATTCACAACAGATCCCAAAGTGCTTCACCAAACATGCTCAGCAGCACTGCAGCACAACAGGAGCTATAGCACAGCACAGATGTGAGCGTGCTGAGGAAAGAAAGAGAAAGCCACGTAAGGCCATGCCCACGGACTGATGGTCAAGATGCACCCACTGTCTCTCCCTCCAGTTCTCAGGTCAAACTCACATTCATCAACGAGTCAGAAGCAGGAAGGTCCCCTCCAAAAGGCCCAGTAGTAACCACAGCCCTTTCAGCAGCCAATGAGCCACAAAACGGCTCAGGTCGGAGGGCAGCTCAAAGCCCACCCAGTGCCACCCCCGGCCGTGGGCAGGGCTGCCCCCCACCAGCTCAGGCTGCCCAGGGCCCCATCCCACCTGGCCCTGAGTGCCTGCAGGGATGGGGCACCCACAGCTCTCTGGGCAGCAGCGCCAGCGCCTCACCGCCCTGACCAAAGGATTGCTTCCTCACAGCTCACCCACATCTGCCCTCTTTTAGCTTAAAGCCATTCCTCCTTGTCCTATGACCATTCCCCCTTGTCCTATCATATAAAAGCAGATTCTTTCCCACAGACATGCCTACCACGCTACACCTCCATCATACAACCTCTCACTGCAGCTAATCATGGAAGTTCACCGTGAAAGGTGCTTCACTCACAGATACCACACAGCCACCCACCTCGTGCAGCCTGGATAACCTCACCCCATTCAGGAAGACAGACATCCCTCAAAATGCCACGAGGGAGGACGGCCGTCAGCCCTACAGGACCCAGCAGCCACCCCAATGAAACCTTCAGGTACAGAGCAGCCTCGCTCACCATGGGATCCCCTACAGAACACTGTGTTCTAAGGGCATCTAATTAGCACTCCTCCTCGTTTCATTTTGGGTGCTCCAGGGAGGACATCCCATACCTTGCCTCAGCTGATGATAGCACAGAAAGCCACGCAGAACTGACTGTGACCCAGGGAAATTCTCCCATTCCATCCTATTCCGTTCTTAACCGAGCCCAGCCACACCATGCTCGCAAATCCTAACAGGAGAAAGGCCAGAAGCAACTGCCTGCAGATTCTACTGTGCTCTCAGAAGCAGCAACAGTTGGATCTTGCTGAAGAGGCATGGCGGGACTCCACCCCAGCCTCCCATCTGTCTGGCTGCAGCACGCTGATAGACATCTTGATTGCTGCGAGCTCCTTGCACACACCCCTTCCAACCAGATTCCAGCAGGCATGCCACGCATCTGGGCCACAGCAGAGAATTAATTAGAAAGAAGATACACTGACACAGGCAGACAAATGATCCAAAACGTCTTGAAAAGAGCACGAGAAAAAGGAGATTGCATAGAAATGTGGCTCCCTCTGCAATTTAGCAACACACACGCTCCAGCCCAGCAGTTTTAAAGACAATAGAAAATCCAATTCCCAGTGGCTACAGCGAGGAGCCAAGACTCCTGGGTCCTAGCCTTGCTGCCACCAGATCCATGAGTGATTCTGAGCATGATGGGTTTTGTCTGGTTGCCTTGATTTCCCCATCAGAAAACAGGCAGCCAACCTACCTCATGAGGGGAAGGAGCACACAAAGCTCAATCGATAGCTCTGCTGGAAGATGTGCTGTATCTAAATGCAGAGGGAGAATATTTGTGTCTTGTAGGTCTGAAAAGCTTTAAATCAAAGACTTGGGCAGAAGATAAACCTCGCATGGAAACAACAAAACTGCTTTCAGCAAAGCTCCGCTACACTCTGAACAACAGCAGGGGAGGAGGAAACTGAGCGAGGAGAGACTGAGCTGACAAACTCCCCGTCCCGGAATTGATAGCTGATAGTTCAGGAAACCTGAAACCCCAATGCCTTCCCGGAGGACTTTCTGGTGAATCATGCTCCCACTCTCTCTGAACAGCAACACAGATTCCCAACACCACCGCAAGTATGCAGAGTGTGCACCGCGTGGTGCAGGGCAGGAAAGCTCCTAGCAGCACTCTGCCAGCCCAGCAATGAAACCTGGATAACTGCAGAGTTGCACACGGTGGATATCAGACTCCTGAGCTGCACCGACATGCCCCACCAACAGCAAAGACGAGAGGCGTTGTGATGAAGTGATGCAACAAGCAGAGAGCAACCAGGCCCTGCTCTGCCAGCCAGCTCAGGGAGTAACAAGGGCAGGCCGCTGCTGCACAGTGCTGAGCACATCACCTATGTTGGCAGCACAGCTGCTCAGCCTTTTAGCACTGATGCTGAGACAGCCCTGATCCAAAATGTCCCATGGATATCACCACAATCTCAGTCATGCAATGGTTTAGGTTGGAGGGGACCTTAAAGACCACACAGTGTAGCCACAACGAGATCTCCCCACAGCCTTCTCTTCTCCAAGCTGAACAAGCCCAGCTCCCTCAGCCTGCCTTCACAGCAGAGGTGCTCCAGCCCCCTGAGCATCCTCGTGCCCTCCTCTGGACCCGCTCCAGCAGCTCCACATCCCTCCTGTCCTGGGGGCCCCAGGCCTGGGCACAGCACTGTAGGGCACTCATCACAGAATCACAGAATTACAGACTGCCCAGGGCTGGAAGAGACCTCAAGGATCATGAATCTCCAGCCCCCTGCCACATACACACTCATCGCCAGCCTCCACCTGGACAGAGCCACGATGAGATCCTTGGCAATGAGAGATCCTTGGCAAGCTCAGAGGCTTCCTGAATTAAGTGTTCATGGGTCAGCAAGAGACACCCCAAAGAGCTGCTGCCATCTCCTAAAAGTCTCTCTTACCCCCAGTCTGGATGAGACCATGGCACACTGCCTAACAGCCCTAAGAGCAGCAGCTGTCCCACGGTTAGCAGCAGAAAGGGACAGCACGCTTTCAAAGAGATAACACACTACTTCATTAAAGTCAAAGCATTTCACTGAGGCACGGGCTATGACAAGCTTTCCAGAAGCAAGATTTCTGATGTCTAAGATTCCTGAATCGTTTCTGATTTCAGAACAAGACCAGTTTCAGAAATATGCCTTGAAAAAGCAAAAATAATCATTCCAAAAACAATCTGTTTCGCGAGACCATCCAGTGGACTTTGATTCTGTTCCAGTGAGAAACAAACCCCCCCCAAACAGTAGGAGAACTGTATAACTGTCATCCTGCCATCTCCAGCCAAGAGACCACGATGAGCATCAGCAGCCAGAGGCGCCCTGAAAGCCACCCGAGCCCAACAAGCACAGCTCAGCACCAGCATGCCATGCAGCAACTGTGCAGCTACAGGAATGCCTTGTTGTTATCAAGCATCAGGAAATTATCTTGCTCTTATAGACTCAGGTGGATAGCCTGGAGAAGCCCATTCACTTCTTGTATCCTTTGCATGCCTTTTTCAATGGCAGAAGAGGTGACAGCCTCACAGCCTCTATAGGAGGGTTGTAAAGACCTGCAGAGTCTTTAGTGCTCTTAGTGCTCTGTCAAATCCTAGTGGTTCTCAGAGTCATTTGGTAGATCCTGCTGCTCTCCTGTCATTTGGAGCTGCCTTGGAAATAATGCATTTCAGTAGGGCTGTTTGGCCACAGGTCTCAGAGGTCTCAAAGGAGGATAAAATCTCAGCTTCACCTTCCTTTCCACCTATGGAGAGACATCCCCATGTAAATAACGCTGAGAAATGCACCCAGAGCTGTGCCCCACACTGCCCTCTAATACACTGACACTCATGAGCAGCTGGTTTGGAGGTGAGATCCTGAGTACCCAACTTTCCCACAAGTCTCACAAGGGAGTCAAGTCTTGCCTGGAGTCATGTAAGTCAGGTAAGGCCTGATGTGTATTGCCATAAAACCACTGAATCATAAAGCACTCTAGATTGGAAAGGACCTTAAAAGATCATCTAATCCAAACTTGCATGGAAAATGGTGCCTAAATGAGATTATCCAGTATCCTGTCCAGACAACCATCCCCAAATCGTCATGAAATGATGTTTCAAGTCCTTTTTCTTTCCCCCACATGTAAAAAAGTCTCCTACATTTCTTCAGCCCTTTCACAGATGGCCCTGCATTTCACCACTTTCTCTAGGACAATTCATGTTTTTAGAGCCAACACCCATGCCATTCTGAGCTCTTACAAATGCAGATTCATATACCTCCACCCATACTTCACTTCTGCTGCCAAAGCAGTGCTAAGATGCAGGGAGTATTTGGAACCCTGCCCTGCAGGACGATCCTTAATTAGCAAGTAATCTGCAAAGTAGCCCTGGGACATCGGTGGGTAAACTAGTCTGTATTCCAACAAAAGCATCATAGAATGGCCTCAGATGGAGGGGATCTGGGCACAGCACTGCAGGTGGGGCCTTGCAGGGGCAGAGCAGAGGGACACAACCCTCTCCCCTCCGCTCTCCTCCCCTTCCATCCCCTCCCTCTCCTCTCCTCTCCCTGCTGCCCCCCTCTGTTGCTGCAGCCCAGGGGGCTGTTGGCCTTCCGGGCTGCAGGCGCACACTGCTGCCTCACGCCCCGCTTCTGCCCATCAGGACCCCAAGTCCTTCTCCGCAGGGCTGCTCTCAACGAGTTCTTCTCCACTCTGGGCTCATGTCTGGCGCTGCCCTGACCCAGGAGCAGCACCTGGCCTTGCTGAACCTCATCCTGTTCTCTCGTGCCCACTTTCTGAGCCCGTCCAGGTCCCTCTGGATGGCGTCCCTTCCTGCTGTTGTGTCCACTGCACCACTCAGCTCGGTGCCATCAGCAAACTGCTGAGGCTGCACTCCATCCCATCTCTATCACTATCTATCACTCCATCCTATCGTCTGTCGCTGATGGAGATGCTGAAGAGCTCCGGTCCCAAGATGGACCCCTGGGGGACACCACTCATCACCGGCCTCCACCTGGACATGGAGCCATTGACAGCAGCCCTCTGGCTGCGACCATCCAACCAATTGCTTATCCTCCAAATAGCCCAGCCTTCAAATCCATCTCTCTCCACTTTGGAGATAAGGATGTGGTGCAGGACTGTGTCAAAGGCACAACTCCAGGCAGGTGACATCAGTTGCCCTTCCTTTGCCCACCGATGCCATCACTCCATCACAGAACGCCACTGCATGGGTCAGGCACGCTCTGCCCTTGGTGAAGCCGTGCTGGCTGTCTCGGGTCACCCCCTCACCTCAATGTGCCTTAACATCTCTTCCAGGAGGATCTGCTCCATGATCTCCCCAGGCACAGAGGTGAGGCTCCCCAGCCTGCAGTTTCCAGGCCTTCCTTTCTTAAAAAGCATACTAGGTCCCTTCCCACACACTGCCAAAGTAACAGTTTCTGCATTGCTACATGTGCAGGACAGGAGGGCAGTTAACTCCTGGCACCCCTCCACCTTCAACCCAGTAGAACCCAGCATGGTTCTCAGCCACTGGAGAGCAGACTGAGTGCCCCAACCCACTGGCTGCCCCATGGACTGAGGGGTGAAGCCACTAGATGTCACCCTCACCCAGGGCATCCTCAGCCCAACGCTGCCAACCGGTTTCATGTCCACACCAAGCCCTCCTTCTGCATTCCAGCCCTCAGACCGGGATGCAGACAGCTGTCCTGAAGGCCACAGCCATGCAGTCCTGGCAGATGTTTGTTCTCCTTCCTCAGAGAAACACAGCAAGAAGGTGGTGGTGCACACTGCAGGCAAGGGTTGGCAATCCTTCTGCACCTTGCAGAAAAGCTCTTCCACAACAACTTGGCCAGGTGATGACCCTTTGAGGTCTAAGATGCAAATCCCAGCCCGAACAAGAGCACCTCCACCACTCCTCAATGCCTTGCACCCCACTGCGCTGCACAGCAGGACCTGTGCTGCAAGTGAGCAACAAGCACGGCTACCTTCAAGGACAGTCCATAATGAAGAAACAACATCTGCCACAGGCAGAAAGGTTTGGAAAGGAGCTCATTTGTATTGCTTATATCTTCTGGTGTCCTACAGTTCATGGCCTGCTTTGAAAACAGCCCCATTTTCGGGCAGAACTGGGCTCCTTTCCTGTGACCTGCCCCTGCATTAAGTACAGTGAGCAAAGGGCACACTGGGACTTTGTGAGGTGACAAAAACAGAGCTGGAGCGCCTGCTGGGTAGCAAACTGCCCAAATCACTGCATCTGTGCGCACACCTCATGTGTGCACTGCCTCACCTGGGGCAGAAAGGCAGCAAAGGGATGGAAGAGCAAGGCTGGCTGCCCCAGCACCTTGCACAGAAATCGTTATCCATCTGCACTGCCATGCAGAAGGGATGCAAGAAGTCAGCAAGCGCTCCTCCGCGATTATAAATAACAGCCCCAGCACACAGCAGAGCTTTGGCTCTATATTTAAACCTTGGCTGAGGTCACTTCCTTTTCCCAGCAGCTCCCTCAACCCCCACTCCCGCTCGCTCTTATTTGCATGCCATCATGACTCAGGCACATTGGGGTTTAAGGTCAAAGGGGAAGCAGCCGTGCATCTGCCCTGCAGGAAATTCCACCCTGGGAAACCCTTCGCTTTCCCCAGCACTGATGGGGTGGGCAGTGAGGATCCGCTGCTGAGCAGCACAGGGCTTTACATGGGCTGGGGGCATGGCACGGGGGTTTCCCCTCCAAGCACCCTGCGAGGGCAGCTGCTCCACCTCCTCACCACGTCTCAGAAGCCTCCTCCACATCCTAAGTTGAAATTTCCCAGCTTCTCCCACGTCGGGGTTGCAGAAAGGCATGGCCTGTCCCGCAGAAGCAGCCCAAGGTCCCAGGGGTTGCTCTGCCCTTGTACAAATCCTCCCACAGCTCGCCAAGCTCTTGCAGAGACATAATTATCTAACCCTGACCCATGCTGCCAACTTACAGCAGAAACAGGCAGAAAGTGCCAGAAATCAGCCCATCTCACTAATTGCAGCCCTCTGGAAGGGCTGCAGGATGAATGTTTAACAGCAGCCAAACACAGACACCGCAAGGAGGGGCCAAGCAGCAACCTTTCCTTGTGGCTGCCCCCAGCCAGCCCCTCTTCTCCAACAGGAGAGAGATGCCTCATTGATTTATGGTGCACAGAGTTGGCAAGGGCTTCCAAAACTCCTCCAGCCCCTCACGTCTGAGGCTCACAGGAGGCCCAAGTTTTGAGGTTTACAGTTCTCACTGTGGCCAAAGCCCTGTTCTCTGCAGCCAGATAAAGCTCCAGAGCAGTTTCACTTACACTTGGTACTGTAATTGAGGGCATGAAGCACTTCCAGCTCAGCCTGGACGCTCAGCTCCAGTTATTCCGTCAATTACAAAACCCAGAATGCACCAACGAGAAGAGTGATGGCGTTTACAAAGAGTTGGGTACAAGGGAGAAAGAGCACAGAGGCTGTCTAGTGGGAGAACTGGAAACAACATCACTCTTGGAACTGGGATGGCTGTTTACATTTTCATATAGGCAAATGGGATACAGGGTTTCCAGTAACACTGACTGGTAAGCCGATTCAGCGGCCTCTGAGCTAGCAGAAGACAGGCTGTGGTCGACACATTTGAAGACTGACAGCCAGAAGATTCCCATGCACAGCCTTGGCATTCCAGCCAAATGTTTCTTCCTCTCCCTCATCCCACAGATTCAAGAGAGGAAATCTGGGACAAGGCAGAGGTGCTTGAGGCAGCCCTAAAACCCCTCAGAGTCAGCTTACAGGGGACTAACCAGCATCATGGACAGCAGGGATGGAGATGGCAGCTCCGTACAGCCTGTACTGCAAACCAGCACGTGCTGCAGGTCCTTCAGCAGACAGGCAGCACAGACCCAGCCAGCAAAAAGCAGCACAGAGATGTCCGGTCCTTTTCCAGCCATGGGTTACTCGCGCTCTCCTGACCACAGACAGTGCATCTCTGGCTGTCTGTGACCTCTGGACCTGAGCCTGTGTGCAGGCAGTGTGATTTGCTGGGGAGCAGCCCTGCCCACAGCCAGGGGTTGGGACGGAGTGATCTTTAAGGCCCCCTCCAACCCAAGCCCTTCTATGGTTGTATGATCACACTGGTAAGGCATGAGTGCTCCTTCCAAGGTTGTGCATTTACAACAGGAATTAGAAGCAGGATCGGGAGCAGCTCTCTGGCCCGTGATCACGTTACAGGACAGGAAGGAAGAAGGCACTTTGATCAGGCTGGAATCGCTTTACACAGCTTCCACACCGATATCTCAGCCACTGGAATTAGCATCCCAACACCCCAAACATCCCATTCCGAAAGACACTTCCTGCTCCAGCATGTGTGCTAGGGCTGGAGCAGCGCAGCTGCTGGTGGCTGTGCCAGGGTGGATGCAGGATGCTTCCAAACCAAGGTCACAGTGCCTAGAGGTATGGAAGAGTACCTAAAGGGGCTGTAAGAAAGACAGGGGCAGACTCTTCAGCGGTGTCTATTTGGTAAGTAAGACAGGGGGAAATGGCTTCAGACCACAAGAGGGGAGACTGAGGTGGAGCTGAGGAAGAAGGTTTGGCAGTGAGGGCGGTGAGGCGCTGGCACAGGTTGCCCAGAGAGGCGGTGGTGCCCCGTCCCTGCAGACAGCCAAGGTCAGGCTGGACGGGGCTGTGAGCACTGCTGAGCTGTGGGTGTCCCTGTGCGCTGCAGGGAGCGGCACCAGGCGGCCTTCAGCTCCCTTCCACCCAAACCACTCTATGACACGATGAAACGCAGGCTCAGCACAGCTCTGGCTCTCCATTTACACCTTCTCGAGATCACAGCTCGGCTCCCCCAGTCACTGTTCCTGTGCATGCTCACAGGTGCCAGGTGCCTTCCCACTGTCCCTCCTGCTCCACACGTGCCCCATGCACTGATGCTGGCAGACAGAGGGTTAAAACTGCCCTGGGAGCTGCAGGAAGCCTCCTCCTTGCCTGCTCAGAACAATGGGGCTGTTGTGGAGGCCGGGCAAGTGTGGGCAGCTCCCTGGGACTGGCAGTTACCAGCCGTGTGCACCGCATGCTCTCCTCCTCTACAGGAGAAGCAGGTAGAAGGGGAGAGGTGGCTGCTGGTCTTTCCTGCAAGCCTTGGAGGAAAACAGCCGGCCCAGACATAAGCATGCCACACAGCCTGGCTCCCACCAATCCACCTGGGTGCAAAATGCATAGTCACACACTGTATCTGCAGCTAAGAGAGCTGGAAAGGACAAAGTGAGGTTGGAAGGGTAGACACCCATCATAATATACACCAGCTAGAACTATAGTGCATGTTGCAGGAACGCAGAATGGCTTAGGTTGGAGGGGAGCTTAAAGATCATCTAGTTTCAACCACCCTGCCACGGGCAAGGTTGCATTTCTCAGAGCAGAGAACAGTCTAAATGTATTCTTTCTCTGTTCTTTCCAGCTCAGGAACTGTAAAACAATCCTGAGATGCCAGGAAGATGACAGGAGAACATGAACTTTTGGCTATCAAAACTTCTGGGAAACCTGAGAGCTCTTCAACTCAACTCACACATGAGCAGTGAGAACAGAATCAAGTTCAGGGAGGGGCTGAATGGGTGAAGGGCAACAGCAACGGTCTGGAATTGGGGTAAATGAGCCCAGGACCTGGAGGTGATGCTGTAGATTTCAGCTCCCAGCAGCTGCATTGCTCTAAGCCTCAACAGGGGAAGATGCAGCTCAGCAAAGACTCAAAATGCAGACAGGCCTGAGCACAGTGTTCCATCCATGCTGCTGTGCATGGTCCCTGCAGGACTGACTGCCAACCCAGCACTTTGGAGCTTTACATTTCCCACCTGAGGGCATCATTTCCTTCCCAGCCTCCACGTCGCTCTCCCCTTACTGCTGCTGCTCATCGCAGCCAACCCCACTTGGAGCTGCACTATGCAAGTTAAACACAAGACTACTTCAGGTCCCAAACAGGAGGCTGGCTGCTCCAAAGGAAGGGCTACAGACGGATCTGTCAGCACAAATACACTGTGCTCTTTCCTTTGCAGCCAGCACTGTTCGAACAGCCCACAGATTTTGGTGTTCTCTAAATATTCAAGCAAGAGAGCCCAAGACGAGAGCAGGTGAGTCTCACAGGGCAGGGTCTAATCTCTGCATCTGTACAGGGCAGCAGGCATGAAACAAAACACACTTTCCTTTTCAACTAGGAAAAGGAAGGATCTGTGCAATCTCTGCAAAAAAAGAAGAAAAAAATATCACAGAAGCACAGAATGGTTGGATTGGAAGGGACCTTAAGGACCACCCAGCTGCAAGCCCTGCTGTGGGCCGGCAGCTGCATGGATGCTGCAGGCTGCACCCGCGGCCTCAGGCACTGCCAGCAGTGGGGCAGGACTCTCATGTCCCAGGGAAAGCGGTGACCCCAGGCCTGAGAAAGTGCACCAGCAGGATTTCCAGACTACCCTGACATGCAGCTCACAGACAGGACAGCACACGCTCCGAGGTCACGGCCGCGTTCCCTTCAGCTGCTGTTCCTTTCAGCATGGCTCGGAAGACCACACAAGGGTTAAACCTGCCTATAAATATCTGTTCTCAGCAGGGCTGCTGCTCCGAACCCTCCAGCCATCTGTTCTAGCTTTCCCCCATCTAAGACTCTAACATCTGAACCACGCTCAGAATTCTTCGGAGCGCTCCCAAAAATAGCCCAGCGCCGTGGCTGCGCCGTCGCCGTGGCTGTGAGCACAGCAGTGTGCGCGGGGCCGCCTGTGTCAGCACAGCCCCGAAGCTGAGCAGATAGGAACAAGTCTGTGTGTGTGACGGCAGGCAGGCCCGCACCGGCACCGAGCTGCCTGCATCCACGTCGGCGTGGGTGTGCCTGCCTAACCGCGGCTCGGTGGGAGCATGTTCACACCAGCACCAACCTGCGGCCACGCGCGGCCCGCCCAGCAGCCAGCAGGGCAGATGCGGGTTCTCTTCTTCGATGCTTGGCTCATGGAAGAGCGATGCAGCCAACCCCACCTCCGGGCACCAGAGCCTCGCTGCAAAAGCAAGTAAAGCCTGATCTCTGCGCGAGGCCGCCCTGCTCACATCCAGCCGGGGCTTGCAGGATTTCCCCAAGCGCTGCACGGAGGTCTGGGATGAGGTTCTAAGGACGGGCACCTCTGAAACCCTGGTGACAGTATTTGTGGAGAGAGCTTTAAATTGCAGGCCTTCGTGCATGCTCTTTGCGGAGCTCCCCATCCCCATCAAGGCCAGGTGGGATGGGGCCCTGGGCAGCCTGAGCTGGTGGAGGGCAGCCCTGCCCATGGCCGGGAGTGGCACTGGGGGGGCTCTGAGTTCCCCACCAAGCTGCTTTTGCATGGGGATATGCTGGGAAACAGCCTCAGCAGGCAACGCCAACTCAGCTATACTGTATTTCTGATGGGGGGGGAGGGGGAATTGATCTGGGTATTGATTTGATGCAGGAGTTGGTGCTTGTTTAAAAGTTTGCCCACAGGTCAGACCTTGTTACAAGCAGCTTTCCTGGTGATTAGGTTAAAAAGAAACTGTGCTAGCAGCGCTAACCAGGACAACGTGGAACTGACAAGTCTTGCTTTCTACTCTCCAGTAAAAGCAAAAGCAAACAGGTAAGCAGCTGTGGCCAAAACGGGGTCTTAGAAACCATCCCCAGGTTTCCTACCAACATCAGTTACAGTCAAACTGCAAATGCACTTTCAGCGTAGGACTGAGGAGTTTGGGGTTTGCATGGATTCAGGTCAAATAGGTATCTGCTAAAAACAGCTTCCAAAAGTGCAGCACACGAGTATCTCCTCCAGCAGCCCAGGTGCTCGGTGGGCTCTGCATTTGGTGTGGAAGAAGCGTGGCTACATTGTGCTCCCTGCTTTCATCCCAGAGGCACTCACATATTGCTACAGAGCGCTCCTCTGCCCACACCTCCTAACGCCCACAGGCACAAGCACTTAAGAGACGGGGAGAGAAGTGAGGAAAATTCCCTTCATTTCAATGGAGCCCAGTAAACCGGAGCCCAGCCTCTTTCAGGAGGCCTGATTTTGCCTTTTACATCTCTTAGCTCTTCTCAGTAAACCAGCTGCACCCCATCCTTGCCTTTGCGGCCCTGGAAGCATGGCTTGCAGCTGAGTGCTGCTAGATGACCGAGGAAGCAGCAAACCAGTTCAGAGCAGCGCAGGTATCCTCAGATAACCGCATGCCTCACAGCAGCCAGGCAGCTGCTCGCCCTCATGCAGCATTCTCACTGAAGCACACAGGAGCCAGAGCAGAGCCGAAGCATTTACTGGGATTTATGCATTTGGAAAGAGTAAAAATCAACGTACAAAGTCCTCACTTCACCCACGTGCTCAGCACAGCAATGCAACGTCCCCCGCTGCAGGGACACATTAACTCTCAGCACCAACTATTTCCTGCACCCTGCTCAGCTCTCCCTCGGGCACACAAGGTGCTCCTGTCCCCAACACTGACATACAAGCCTGAACCCAGCCCCACACTTAGGGCAGAAAATAAAAACCAGCTTCCACGAGGCCCAGCCCTGAGACAGAATGAGAGGTTTGTTGTCAATACATGAAACTGTCACTAAGTGCAGGAAAAAAAATACGGGGGGGGTGGGGGGGGCGAGGGAGGGGACAAAACCACATCTCTGCTCCTGGTGGCCAGCCAGCTGACTGACTCAGCCAGCTTGGTCGCCTGCCATAGAGATGTAAAAACAAAACCGAGCTCTCCGAGAGGGGAGAGAAGGGGATTCAGACGAACGCGTTCTTCCGATGCGCGATCCTACAGCAGCCTGGAGTGTATTTAAGAAAATGGCTCCTCTGTCACTTTGGCCAACAGCTCAGCACAGAGCGAGGCGCAGCTCAGGACTTCTGCTGCCCGTGCCTGCAGCAGGTGCCAGCCGCCACCAGCACCTTCCCCAGCTCGGGGCAGCTGCTGTCTGCAGGCACTTCCCCACCTCCGCCTGCTCCCTGCTGGAGGAATGTGCACAGGGCTGGGAGGAGCGGGGAAAAGGTTGTTTTGAAACACTAACTGCGATGTTATTTATCTGGATCCCACAGTGCCTGTGGCACAGCAGCCACTCGCAGCAAGCGCTCGCCGTTCCCAAAGCGCTGTGCAAACACTTGCACACTCCCCACTCCCTTTGCAGTGCAGCACGCTGACACACACAGCACGCGGCTCCGAGCCCCAGCACAACCGGATCACCGTGAAACCCCGTGTGAACAAGCAGCACTTGGCACTTCACATCGCAGCAGGCATTACAAGCATGATCTGGCGAAGCCTCGTGAGCCTCCCACGCAGCCATCTCCCCTAGAAACTGGCCGGCCTCCCTGGAGACCAATCCCTGATGCGAGTTACCTAAGGAGCCGATGACACGTAGAGCTCAAAGCTGGGCTCTTATCAAGGTGTCAACATCGAGGCTCAGGCTCCGTGAGAGCCTTTGCACTTTGCTTCCTCAGCACGGAGACAACATCACTTCTTTGCACTGGAATGCGGTCACCTGTGAGCCGCTCTGCGCAAGGAATCGCCTTCCTCGACCCACAGAGCTGCAGATGTGCATCCCACAGGGCAGCAGGTGCAGGGCTGCTCTGAGGGGCTGCAGGAGGACAGCAGAGTGTGGGATCAGCAGGAATGGGGCAGGCAGACGGGACGGCTGCCAAGGATGGGATCCACCACCACCAGCACCGCCCCGCGCTGTGCCCTGTGCTGACCACCCATCTGCTCCTTCAGCAGTGTTCCTGGTTTGAAAGAAGAGAGAAAGAAGGGGTCTGGGGGCTGGGGAGAGGAGTGACAGTAGAGGTTCACCGTGGAGCTAAAAGGGAGATTTAGTAACTGTCGGAAAAAATGGCTGCTTTATTGCAGGCAGCTTGTAAACCCTGGAGCCTGAAGGTCTGGGAGTAATTTCTCCCTCCCACGTGCTGGGCTCAGTTTGTACTGGGGGTCAGGGGTCAGTGCTTTTCCAAAGCATTCTGGGAAACACGCCAACTGGAGCAAGCTGCGAAACAGCGCTCCTGCAGCACGGAGCAGGCTGCCCGAGGAGCCGACCCAGCGAGCTGCAGCGCCTGCTTAACCCTTTGCAGGGCGGCCGCTCCGCTGCCGGGCCGTGATGTGGGCACCGGAGGAGAGGGGAGACAGGCTGGTCCTCCAGGATGCACCTCCCAGCACGGCCCAGGTGCTGTGTCTGAGCCGTGCTGCAGGTTGGGTGCAGGCAGTCAGACTTTCAGCAGAGGGAGAACAAGCAGAACGAGAGCCTTGCGCCCAGGATGCAGCCTCAGCATCACCTGCTCCATTTCAGGAGAGTAACTGTCTCTGAGCTTCCTTCAGCCCAGATGCTCACCCTCACCCCACCAAAGCACCACTGAGCAGCAGCAGACACCAAGGCACAAGCGCAGCACTGACAACGTGCCGAGGCACCTCTAGAAGGCAGCTCTCTCACAGGCAGGGCAAAGGGAAGGATGCCCTCCCTCCCTCCTCATCCCTGGCACTGGGGCACAGCAATGCTTTCCTCCCGCAGCCGCGCCATGCCCTGCTGAAGCTCTTCTCTCCCTCTTTGCACCCTGAAGGCCGCACAGCTCGGCATCCAGCCTGGCACGGCCAGCACAGAAGCAGAGCCCACCAGCAGCACGGCGTGTGGGAGCCTCGCTGCGCACAGCACCGCTTCCTGCGAGCTGGCAGGGGGTGTGGCTGTGCCTCTGCACTCCTCCGCCACAAAGACTGTCACACCGAAGATGATCCATCTCCCTCCAAACAAAGACTTGTGCCTTCTTCTCTAAATCCCTTTCAATCGCTCTCGCAGCTTTCCACGCGGGTACAAAATGGCAACATTTCCCCACGGGCTCTGTTTACCCCCTCTTCTCGAGCTGCCGTTCTCACGTCCCACCTGCAGTCCCTCCAGCTCCTGTTTCCTGACCTGCCTTTACACCCAGAGCTACCAAACCCTCTTTCGTCCTCCCCCTCCTCTCACTCCTCTCCAGCCCACACACCCCAGCCCTCCTTCTGGGCTCTCCCTGCAATCACAGCCCAGCATTGCCTTCACGCTCCCAGCCACTGCTTCACCACCTTCAGGAAAAGGAGCCTGTCGTGCCCCCTGCAATCAATCCATCCAATCCTTCCCCCCCGGCTCCTTCACACCCATCTCCACAGACACCCGATGCCAGAAGCTCCTTACAGGGCATCCCTGATGTGGGAGCCAGGGGAGCAGCTGGCTGCGGGATGAGGATGTCCTTGCAGCCTATCTCCATCCCTTATTGTACCAAACTCATCTCACACTGGAGTCACTGAAGCCACCAAAACGCTGCTTTGCAGGGTCTACGACCAAATCCTCCAATTACTTGGCCGCAGCAGAAAGAAACACATTTCCCTTCTCCCAGAAGGGCCCAGAGGAGTACCTGGAACAGCAAACTTTGCCCTTTGCAGCTGCACAGGACGGAGCGAGGCAGACATCAGACCAAAGCATCCTCTCCTGGCACCAGGGCTGCAGCTCCCAGCTGACCTGGCTGCAGCACCTCCAGCCAAATGGCTCCAAGCTCTCTGCCCACACTCGGTGCATGTCTCTGGCCCCAGCCGCAAGCTGGAGCCCTGCCAAGCAGAGGGCTGCCTGCCTGAATCACGAGCCAGAGCAGGGTAAGCATCGCATTTAAGCCTTTTCCCTCCATCAGGCACCCTGTTTTGTTTTTTTCTTTTTTTTTTTCCAGCTACGGTCTTGTGAGACGGAAGGCTGCTTGGAGCTGAGCCAGCACCAGGGAAACCACCATTTCAAGGTCCTGTGAAGGAGCCTGTAAGAGCAGAAGGGAGCTTTGGCTGGGCGTTTGGGGGGGGGGGAGGGGGGGGGAAATGATGCACAGAGCAGGCTGTTCGCTGGAAGCTGCTGCTGCTTGCCAGGAGGCGGTGGGGGGAGGAGGCAGCAGATGTCCGCAGACAGCATTTGCTGAGAGCCTGCAGCACTCCAGCCCAGGGAGGGGAGGAAGGCGGCGGCTGGTGCCACTGCTGCTGCATTGTAATTGAACAGGACAAACATGACAGAGTCTGCTGAGAAAGCTTACGCTGCCTTTCCCTCCAATAACTGCGAGCTTAGAGATGGGAAGTGGGAGTCCTGGGACAGCGACTTGGGGTCAGGACGGTGCTGCAGGGAATGCTGCATGGCCCTTCCCCAAGCTGCACACCCCTCTACGGCCGAGTGCAGCCACCAGCGCTGTGTCTGCCTGCAAGAACTGCTGGGAAGGTCCTGCTGCAGGCCACGAGCTCTCTCTCCTCCTGGCACACACAGCAGAGTGCAGGAAGAGAGGCAGTAAGCATCCAAGGACGCACAGCAGGAAGCAGAACACAGGGCTCAGCCCACCAGCTTCCCCTTTCGGGCACCAGCTCTCCCAGCACCCAGGTGCCCTGGCTCACAGCTGCTTCCCCTCAGCAGCAGCTGGCAGGGAGTGCTCAGGTTTGCAACAGCCCCGTGCAGATCGAGGCTCCGCGTTTCCCCTTCATTGTAAAAGTGGATGATGAAGAACACAACCGCCGCTGCTGTGGCAGGCAGCCAGCAAGCCCAGACCCAGCAGCACTGCTCTGTGCAGGCGTGAGGTGTCAGCTGGGCTCTCGGATGGCCCACGTGGCTCCAGTTTCCTGTCTCTGGGCAGAGGAGGTTTGCTTCCTCCCCGCAATAAATGAGGCCGATCAGAGGAGCTCTGCCACCAGCCACGCAGTAATGTGGGCTGCCTGGAGCCAGGCTTCTCCCATAGGTTTTGTTCTGCATCCAGGATGCTCTACAAAGATGGTGGGTGATGGGAGCTGCACCTCAGCAACTGTGTCCTGCGCCACCAGTGCACGGAGGGTGCAGCAGGAAGTAAGCACAGCACGCTCCTACCTGGCCAAAAAGGCCCTGGGACACCCAGAAACGAGCCATCACCCAGTTTGGATGGAAAGGAACTGACTTAAGCCAGAGGGGCCTTTGGCTCATTAAGCAAAACCACCCTAGGGCTTGTTGTTCAGATCAAATCGAGCAGCTCCTGGTTCCCTCCCACAGCATACTGAGACACAGTCTGGCACTTGGGTCCACTTGAGTCCTCTTAAAATAAAAATTAATTGATATGCAAATAAGATCAGGCATTAGATTAGTCTACTGGCCGAGGGCAATGCACAGCTTCCCCACCATTCCAAGCTACAATCCCAGCATTGCAGCATCCTTCCCATGCCTGGAGTCAACCCTGGACAGCAGCTCAAGAGCAGAGGGTCCCAACAACGTATGCCACGTGCACAAGGGAGTCTGGGTGGCACAACATCCTACAATGGCTGAAATTGTTTGAATTAAATAGCATAATCAACTAAACGAGAAACATTTGCCACTGGTTCCTGAGCCTCTCTTCATACTTCAAAATCACCATCTGGGAAGGGGAACAGTTTCTTCAAGTCCTGACCATGCAAACGATTGGGCAGGTAGATCACTCTTCTCACTAAAATAACACAAGCACCTGCGAAATCAGAATGCTCTGCTAAAGTTCTGGATCGAGGCGAAGTAACTCCTTTATAACCAACAAAATGTTTAGATCTCATGAAAAAAAAACACCTAATGGAAGCATGGCAAACAAGACATGTCTGAAAGATATCACAGAGTCTGCCACCTTGTAGGAAGCACCACAACAGCTGATCCAGCATGTTTTGTTTTCACGGCAGTCTCACCCAGTAAGTTGCTTAATGGGTGTCTAGAGCTGCCCTGCGTGTTTCAGAGCCAGGCTGACTGAAGGACTACAGCAAACGTCACTGCCATTTTTTGAGAAAGGGAGAAAGGAAGACCTGGAAACTGCAGGCTGGGGAGCCTCACCTCTGTGCCTGGGGAGATCATGGAGCAGATCCTCCTGGAAGAGATGTTAAGGCACATTGAGGTGAGGGGGTGACCCGAGACAGCCAGCACGGCTTCACCAAGGGCAGAGCGTGCCTGACCCATGCAGTGGCGTTCTGTGATGGAGTGATGGCATCGGTGGGCAAAGGAAGGGCAACTGATGTCACCTGCCTGGAGTTGTGCCTTTGACACAGTCCTGCACCACATCCTTATCTCCAAAGTGGAGAGAGATGGATTTGAAGGCTGGGCTATTTGGAGGATAAGCAATTGGTTGGATGGTCGCAGCCAGAGGGCTGCTGTCAATGGCTCCATGTCCAGGTGGAGGCCGGTGATGAGTGGTGTCCCCCAGGGGTCCATCTTGGGACCGGAGCTCTTCAGCATCTCCATCAGCGACAGACGATAGGATGGAGTGATAGATAGTGATAGAGATAGGATGGAGTGCAGCCTCAGCAGTTTGCTGATGGCACCGAGCTGAGTGGTGCAGCGGACACAACAGCAGGAAGGGACGCCATCCAGAGGGACCTGGACGGGCTCAGAAAGTGGGCACGAGAGAACAGGATGAGGTTCAGCAAGGCCAGGTGCTGCTCCTGGGTCAGGGCAGCGCCAGACATGAGCCCAGAGTGGAGAAGAACTCGTTGAGAGCAGCCCTGCGGAGAAGGACTTGGGGTCCTGATGGGCAGAAGCGGGGCGTGAGGCAGCAGTGTGCGCCTGCAGCCCGGAAGGCCAACAGCCCCCTGGGCTGCAGCAACAGAGGGGGGCAGCAGGGAGAGGAGAGGAGAGGGAGGGGATGGAAGGGGAGGAGAGCGGAGGGGAGGGGGTTGTGCCCCTCTGCTCTGCCCCTGCAAGGCCCCACCTGCAGTGCTGTGCCCAGGCCTGGGGCCCCCAGGACAGGAAGGATGCGGAGCTGCTGGAGCGGGTCCAGAGGAGGGCACGAGGATGCTCAGAGGGCTGGAGCACCTCTGCTGTGAAGGCAGGCTGAGGGAGCTGGGCTCTATGATGATTCTGAGACTAGATGCACAGTTGAAGTCTTTGCCTGTGTATGCAGTGCTGGAAGTAGAAATTTCTCTGAGTTGAAGCTCAGAGGTCTCTATGCATCACCAAAGGCCACAACCCCCAGCAACCTCCAGCACCTTGAAAGGCAGCCATGCCCCAGCCATGCCTTAAAAGCAAAAGCAGACACACTTTAAGAGGAGACCCAGTGCCTCTCTCTGCAAGAAAATCAACAGGAGAGCTACATTCATACCTCTGAGCAGCAAAGCAAAGGAGCTTGGCCTCTACTGTCACATACAATCTCCACTTCTGCCCGTAAGCCCTGAGAAACGAAGCAGGACTTATCACTCATTTTCCAGGTGGAGGAGGGGATGCAGCCCCAGGGAGGTGCTTTCTCCTGCCCAATGCAGCAGAAAGCAGGCAATGGGAGGAGTGACAAAAAAAAGGGAGAGGAGTGCATGGTTCTGGTGCCCGCATCCCACTCTTAGGGCTGCCAGGCCTGCACAGGCTGCCAAATCAAATAGCAATCCAGAGCCACCCTTCTGACAGACAGAGCAGGACAAGCCCTCAAAGCAGGGCTGGCGCAGGGCTCCTTCTACCCAGGGCAATCACTGCCCACATCTGATGCTCATTGACTATGACTGGCAGCAGCTGATGCCTACGGATCACACAGAAATCTCAGTCCCTCCCACTGGAGAAGCTCTGTGGCTCCCCAGGCAAGCTGCAATTTCACGTTTTCCAACCAACACCCCCAGCTCTGTCCCCAGAGACAGATGTCTTTGACCATTAGGGACACTGAAGCAGCGTTCAGATCAGAGCACGCACCAAGGAAGCAGGCTAAGAAGCAAACCCATGGCTGAGAAGAGGGCGAGCCCCTGCCCCACCAACACAGAACCACACAAAACGCCTTGGCCAAGGGCCACAGGTAGATTCCAGACCACAGGACTCACACTGACCCTATGCTTTGGCCACAAGGTTCTGCTGATCCTAAGAGACAGGTTATGATGGGGGTGGGCAAAGTCACACTGTGTGTTGTGCCCCAGTTTCTCCTACTGTAATGCAGTTCCTCAGCCAAAGGGGGTGAATCCAGCAGGGTTGTCCCTTGCAAATTACAGGAGCTAGCAGCACCTTCATTCCTGCTTCCCTGTTCCTCTGGGTCCTGCTCAGATGTTGCCACGCTGCTGCTCTTCCTGCAAAGCCTCGTGCACTGACGTGCAGCACATCCCTGTGCAGGAGGAGCCTCTGCCTGCTCCCACAGCAGAAACAGACAGTGACATTGAGAAAAATACGATTAACAAATATTAAATGGCCGGTAACTACGGTGGCAGCTGGGAGGAAAGATGCAGCCCAGCACTTCCTTGCAGATGGAGTACTGATAGATGCTGGCATGTCAGCTCAGATGCATTGGCCCTCCCAGGTGACAGTGCCTCAGATCTGGTCCCCACACACTCTCCACCAGCAGGATCCTTTAACCAGAGCCGGAAGGGCAGAAATTGGCACTCAGTGCCAGGTTCTGCTGTTGAGCCTGGGGATGGGGACAGTGCTGGGAGCAGGCAGCCAACAGCGGGGTGAGGAGGGGGTTGGAGATTCATGATCCTTGTGGTCCTTTCCAACCCTGGCCATTCTATGATTCTGAGGAGAGGCTTGGTGCTGCAGAGAGCTGGCCTCCATCCATCACCATTCACGCATGCCACCTCTTTGCCATCTCCCCGTGCTCACACACCCGTGGGGTGCCTGCAGGTCTCACCCCACGCTGTGCACAGCCATGTCGGGGAAGGACCACACCACTCTCACACCCATCACTAGAAAGCGTGCGGCAGGGAGGGGGAGCACCCAGCACAGTATTCCAAATCGTTCCTGTCTTCTCTTCCAAGCCCATCTTGGTCCTCTCTCAACTGGGACCCCCTCATAAAAATAAGAAGAGACAGGCCTTTCCTGGCATTTCCTTTTTCTGAAAAGGCTGTAAAATTTTCCAAGCATAGCCAGAGCCAGAGCAAAGTTTGTCAGGAGCTCAGCTCATTAGGCGGCTGCTCAAGGAGCCCCGCGGGAGGCGCAGGCTGCATAATTCAAAACAGCTTGGACCCTGGAAAAGAAAATAGAAACCAGGCACCGAGGACGAGGGGGCAGCGCTCAGCTCTGAGCGTAACCCCGTCCGCAGGGCCCGCGAGGAGCCCCGGCCCCACAGAGGTGCTGTGGCAGCCCGAGCAGAGCTGGCACCAGGCAGAGGAAATTCCAAGCCTGTTGCTTCTGGCAGCCGCACCAGGCCCTGGCTAGGACCTCGGCAACCTGGAAACCAGCTACTCAGCAATTTTCTTGCCATCCAAAGGGCTTGTTCTGAACCACAGTTTCACTTTCCCCCCCTCCGCCTTCTCCCCACATCGCAGCCCAAGAGGCAGAGAACATCAGAGGCGAAAATTGTTTGCTCTAAAAGCAGCCGGGACCGGAGCCCCCAAACTGCTCAGCTCCTGGACTGCAGTCTGGAGCTGCTGCTGTTCCCCCACTTGCATCTGGAGGCGGGGAGAGCAGAGGAAACTTGCCTGGACCAGCCCTAGGTCTCCCCAGTTCCTTTTGCTCCTTGCCAGGGAAAAGTTCAATCGAGGCTGCACAGACACAGGACACAAGCAGCTTTCAGCCCAGCCCGACTGCTGTGCTCGAGGCCCGGCTGTGGCCGGAGCAGCTCCGTTCAGGCCCCGTCTGGCCCAATCTCCCATTGCAACCCAGTGCTGGAACACATCCTACCGAGGAAGTGGTGAAAGCTCCAGTGCTGGAGGGGTTTCCACAGCCCGGGCCAGCTTGCTGCGGAGAACAGTTGCCCAGAGACTCATCCCTTGTTGTTAGTCAATGCCCTTCGGAGCCTCCCAGCCAGCTCCTCACTGCCTTGTGCCCATGAGCTGCCAGGGCTGTGGGAAACCTACAGCACAGCTACTCAGGACCCCTGCAAATGGGCTTTGTGAGCCAGCACCCTCCTCTACCTGCAGCCTCACCGTGCCTCTTCGAGGAAGCCCAAAGCCCAGCACTGCACGCACACAACACGAAGCAGCCATCCCTTCCCTGCTGTGACACAGACACTGCTGAAGGTGTGTGCGAACACTGATGCACAGCTACCCAACTTCTTTCCTAAAGAAAATAGGAAGAGTATATTTTCTGTTAGGAAGCCTGAAATTAGGCACGGGTTGCCCAGAGAGGCGGTGGTGCCCCGTCCCTGCAGACAGCCAAGGTCAGGCTGGACGGGGCTGTGAGCACTGCTGAGCTGTGGGTGTCCCTGTGCGCTGCAGGGAGCGGCACCAGGCGGCCTTCAGCTCCCTTCCAATTCCAAGGATTCTGTGATTCAAATAGAGTTCCTTTCTGCAGAACTGGGCAACTAATACACACCTGATGAGCCAGAGCCCTGCGTTCCCATGCACAGAGCAGGGGCAGCAGCAGGGTGAACTCACCGCCTGCAGTTCTCCTCCTCTGCTGCTCATTTCACCAGAGCGCCCTGATTCCTGAGTCACAACAGCAATCTCCCTGTCCATTCTACCAGAGCCACAGCGGCCCCTTCATGGAGCACAGCTCTCCCTGCAAAACTGGGCACCAGGCACCAACCAGCCTGCAGCTCCAACCACACCAAGCGCAGCTTTCTGAACTACAGCCGGGCACATCTTTGAGATCTCAGACTCTCAGGGACTGGAAAATTCATGAACACAGCAAGTGCTGAGGATGCTTCACAAGAAAAACTATTTTGCCAGCTTCTGGAACAGCCTGCTTACACCTGGGTTCAAACAGGAGGCTGAGACCCAACACAGCAGCTGCAGAGGAGCTGAACGATGAGCAAGAATCGGGATTCCTGGCTTCCATCCCCAGTTCTGCCCCATATTCACTTCCTGCCTTCAGTTAAGTCACTTCCTTTCACTTTTCCTCCTCACTCGGAGGTAAAATATCCAAGTCCCTGCTTCTGCAACTCCTCCAGCCTGTGATGGTGCAAAACTCTGCTACACCGGAGGCCGAGCAGCACAGGGCGCAGAGCCGCACACCGCCCCGCCGCAGCCTGGCATTTCCTGTGCTTACGTTTCAAGGGGCTCGCAGTCTGTAAACAGCCAACGTGGTGAAGCATCTCTCACACAAACCATATCCTGGCACGGCGCAGCCCTCCTGCTCCTGGCAGATTGCGTCCCACGCACTGGGGCAGAGGGAAGACCAGTAGGCACAGCAGGAACAAGGAGCACTCTGTGGTTTCTCTCGGTATTTCAGGCCATCTCTCGCACAGGAGGAGCTCTGCTTCCCTTTCCAAGTCTCTCCCTCTCTGGCACGGAGCACAAACCTGGCTCCTGGCCCAGGTCTTGGCTCCGGCACAGCTCCTCACCAAACAGGGTGCCGCCCCACCTCTGGGAACAGCGCGCAGCCTTACAGCCATGCTGAGGATATCTTGCTCCCACCATTCCTTAGCTGGAATTCAAGGTCTTGTGTGCCAAACTGGAAAGAAAAGACAACCCAACCAACCTAACTCCTGCTCTCAGAGGGAGCAAAGCCCGCAGCCGAGCAGCTCCAGGATTCCTGGAGGTAACAGAGACCGAGCAGATGGGGACAGAGCAATCCTACCCCTTGGCTGGAGCAGAACAGGTCACACTGAAAGGTGAAGTCTGCAGCTTCTGCACTACGGACCTGAAGGATGGAAGTTTGCAGAGCATGCGGAGAGCAGCTGTTGTTCAACCTTCCAGCAGAATGCTGGAAAAACAGACTCACAACTTGAAAGGTAAAGTGTGGGGCTGACTGTTCTCCTCAGGAAATCGGATGCTGGAAGGGCAGAGAGCATCGTGGTCCCCTGTGCAGGCAGAGCCAGCGTGTGCAGCTTCAGTGTGTACACAAGTTCACAAGCCATGAAAAACCTGGGAATGCTTTTTCTGTCATCCTACTCCCTCACCCCAATCTCAGAACCGATGGAAACATAGAACTGAGAAGCGAAGGAGCTGCAATGCTTCCCAGCTTCTCTGCTCCAAGGCGTGCATTTTGCCCTCTCTTCATCACCACACAAACCTCCTGGGGCAGCTGTAATCTCATGGAGACCCAACAAACCACATCAAGCCAGCAGCAAAGCTCCAGCACCCCCTAAAAACAATGAACCATGCGTGAGATCCACAGAGTGCCTGTTTGTCAGACAACTTCATGCTGGGAGGAATGAAACAGAGCTTGGCAGAGCTGAGGTCGGACCTATATTAGGGCTTGATTCATGCTAGCAATCTTCCTGCAGCTTGAACTGCCAAAGCACCCTTCTATCTGTACATCACATCTCTGTAGTACCTCTGTCCACCCATACATCCACATATCTAAAGCACCACATTTTCTGTTAAAGTGAACAGACAAGGTTAAGCCACGAAGAGCACTACAACAACAGCCAGGAGCCACCTGTAGGGCTGCAGCTGGTGCACCCAGGTGTTCCTTTCTGCACCTCCTCCCAAAGCAAGTACTGTGGGGATGGAGAGCACCCAAAGCATCTCAGCAGGATGGAATAGCAAAGAGAGGGAAAACCAAAGTCTTCTCCTCCCAAACCAGCAAGATTTCCTTCTAGCTGTGCTGAAGAGCCAAGCTGCATGTGGACCACGCAGGTTCCAATCACACACCAGCAAGGTGCACAGCTCTATGGACCTGAGTTCTACCAGAGCTGTGCAGTGGTTTAATTCCAGAGGCAGCTCCTATGGAGCAGGAGCTCACATGTCCAGCTGCACCGCAGCACTGCACACTGTCCCGTTGCACAGCAGCACCACAGCAGCCAGCGAGTATCAAAGGCAGGGCTCAGGGTGGCAGGGAAGCACTGATCACGCTGTTTGCACAGCTGCAACGACAAAATACACGTCAAAACAACACAGCAACAACAACAAAAAGGCTCTACAGCATTTAGGGCGTGAGGAGTCTGCAAAAAAAGAAACTGTAGAGAAAGAGAACCGCAGAGCAATGTGGACGTGGGTGATCTTTGTGTCGGTACCACCCCGGGCGTGTTACACACCCATGTGTGCCACAGCCGGCCTTATCGCAGGCACGGCCACGCTGCTCAGCGCCGACACTCCTCACAACACGACCTTGTGCAAATCACTTCCTCTGTGACTCAGTTTTCTGTGCGAAAGCAGCAGAGCAGTGCGTGCACCTCTCAGCAGGGAGCTGGCGGGCGGGAGGAGCCGCAGAGCTGCGCTCGGATGGGGAGCAGAGCCGAGCCCCAAAGGTGTGCAGCCGTCACCCCGTGCCCCGGGTGGGCAGCAGCCCTCCTCCTCGTGCAGGACGCAGCCAGGTGACAGCACAGCCCTGTGCTCTGACAGCGCTGCCCCCGAGGCTCGCAGACGTTGCACACAACAACACAACAGCGTGCCCCGTCATGCAGCATTACTTATGTGTTCAGATATGCATCCTTCTCACATTTCTACTCCAGCAAGTGGTTGCTAGCAGCGCAGGGCCGGGACAAGTTCACCACCTGCCGAAGACATGTCCCTAACATGGCACAGCCAAGGTTTTGTTGCACTGATTCGTTCTTTCTCAGGAAAGAGCAGCAGCACGGCCAAAGAGAGGGCAGAGCTCTGCCCTGACACCTCCTGCGGGCTCAGCCTTCCGGGAGTGCTTCTTTCAACCCCACGTGAAACGCAATGACACCAAACGCAGGAATCCCCATTTCGGTCCTCCCCGGGGCTTTAACAACGCCGGAGATTTGGAGCAGCCTAGGGAAAATCGGGCGAATCGCGAATAAGAAGTTCTTCACACCTGGAGCCCAGCTCAGGCCGTCTGCTGCTCGTGCAGTTACCAGCAACAACGCGACGGACGGCAAGGACGCGAGGAAAGCAGTCTCTAAAACGTGAAAGCGAAGTCGGAAGGGCCACGCAGAGTGCGGGCGATGCCCGGGACGTGCCCAGAGCGCGCTGACAGCAAAGCTACGCGCACGGCCGGGCGGGAACGCGGCTGAGCGCCGGGAGGGGACGGCGCGGTGCGGGACCACCACCTGCTGCAGCCCGCCGGGCCCTTCAGCGGCAACTTCCACCGCAGCGGCACCGCGGCTCGTCGGGGCGGCGCGGCTCGTCGCCGCCCGGCGCTCCGCCGTTCCCGCAGCGCGGCTCGGCCCGCGGGTCCCGTCCCGCCCCGGCGCCGCTGACAGCCGCGGTGCCGCGTCCCTCCCGCGGCGGAACAATGGGGCGCTGCCGGCGCGGCCGCGGAGCGCTCGGCTCGGCTGGGCTCGGCTGCTCACTCACCTCGGCGGCGGCGGCGCGGCTCAGGGCAGGCCGGGCGAGCTCCCCGCGGCGGCGAGGCGCTGCTCCGCGGGCTGCTCAGCGCGGGCCGGCGGCGCGGGGCCGGCCCCGCAGGCCGGGCTCATGGCGCGGAGCGGGCCGTGCCACCGCCGTTCGCCGCGGGGCCGGGCCGCGGGCGGGCGGCGCTCCGAGCCCGGCGCCCCACCGCCCCGCTCCTTTCGCTTTCGCCGCCGGCGGCTCCAGCCCGCGCCCGCCGGCGGAGCTCGGCGTCCGGCCGCGGCGAGCACCAACTTCCCTCCCGGCCGCGAGTTGCGGGCGCTTTCCCCGCCGGGCGGGCGGCTCCGGTGCCGGCGGCCGCGGCAGCCCGGGGGCGGGCGGGGGCGCCGTGGCGAGGGGCGAAGCGCTGCGTGCCGAGTGCTCCTTTCTCCGCCGGAGCCTGAATAATCATTTGGAGAAACAGGATCATTCACTTTCCTCCGTGCAAGGAGCCAAGCGCTGCCCTGTCAAAATAAAAGCCCCGCTCGCTCCGGCGCTGATTAACTGCTTCCTAATCTCGGGCTTTCCGCCGGCCTCCCAGCGGCCTGCCGGGGACGCGCACCTTGCGAGGGCGGCGCTGGAGGCGCACGGCCGCCGGGACGGGGCGCGCAGCCCGACCGCATCCTCGCGCACCGCCGCCCGGCTCGGAACGGGGAGCGCCGGCCCCGCGGCTCCTGGGAGCCCCGGGCGGGACTGCCGAGCCGCGGGCCTCGGCTCTGCGATTACTGCGAGGAAGGAGACGCCGTCGCCTGGCGGGGGACGCGGACAAAATGACCTCATTTCTGCAAGCAGCCTGCGACGGAGAAACCTTCCACCACCGAAAGTAAAAAAGGCTGCAGGATGGGGTTCTGCTCGTCGCACCCTGCGGCGGGCGCGGCAGCTCCCCGGGCGGAGCGGCTGCTGCGTGCCGAGCGACGGAGGGGGAAACACGCGGAACGTCCTTCTCGCAAGCACGGTGCGAACACGCAGGGCGCGTCCGGACGGAGCCGGGCACCGCCGGGCACACGGTGGAGCTGGGCCGGGAACGGCCACACAGCGCGCGGAGCAGCAAGGAAACACCCGCCGCTGAGACACGGGGAGATTTCCGACCCGACGGCGGGGAAAGGCAGCGTCGGGCGCGCGGTGCTCGGTCTGAAGCCGCCTGCAGCCCCTGCAGCAGAGGTGGCTGCCTGCCTGCGAGCGGCTGCACAGATGCACATCCGCCTGTGCGACATTACACGCCCGGTTATCTCGCACAAATGCGATTACCGGCGGGTTTCTGTGCTGCCTGCAAGGGGCAACGTCACCCGTGGATCCACACGGCCCTGGCTTCCCCACGACAGCGCTCAGCCCTCTCTCAGTGCTGTCACTCGGGCCTGGTTCATCGCCCTGCTCCCATCCCCCGGTGCGCTTCAGATGAAGCCCCGCAGCCTCATTGGCACCGCAGTTCAGCTTCCCTGGGACCGTCCCCGAGGTCCGCGTCACTTTCTGCCTGCAGTGCCCGGATCGCCCAGGGATGGGCTGGCGGCACGGACCGCTCGGCAGCATCTTAAAGCGTTGCAGAGCTAAAGGGGATCCAGGGACAAGCAACGCATCGCAGCTGCCGGGAAGCAGCGGCCCTAACTGACAAGATGCGTCTCTCCCTCCTGCCCGGCGTGACCGCAAGTCAGCGGCCACGACCGGAGGCAGAGCCTCGGTTACCGACTTGGCTCGGGGCGAGGAATGACACAGCAAGAAAGCCACCGCGGCATCCAGAGAGGACCCTCAGCAAAGACCCCGGCAAGGAGCCCCGGCACGGAGCTCCCGGATCGGGCGCAGCGCCGTCCCGCCCACCCCCCGCACAGTGCTGCCCGCACCGGGGCGGCCCCGCGGGAACCGCAGCGCGGGGGGCGGTCGGGGACGCGGCGGCAGCGCCCCCTGGCGGCGAGTAGCGGCGGAGGACCCCCGCGGGGGACGCGCAGCGCGGCCGCCCCCGTCGCGCCCGTCCTCAGCCAGGGCGGTGTTGTGAGCAAACGAGCGACGCGAGCGCCTAACGCGCAGCTCGGCAAAGCAAACTTTGGCTGCCACAGCCGAGTGACAGCAGAGGCACGGAAGGCAAGTGAAAGCTCGCTGCTCCTAAAGGAAAAACCAGAAAGGATCGGTAATTCCCCTTTGAAGGCGTTTTCCCCCAGGTGCACCCAAAGCAATGCCTGGGGAAAACATCTGAGGCCAGAGCAGACAAAAGGGATGACGTACAGATGTGCCTCTGCTCGCCCCAGGCTTCTCTCAGCACCCAGCCTTGGTGGGCGGCCTGGGCAGCGGGCACAGTGCGACCTGAGAAGCTGAGAGCTGCTTCTCTCCATCTCAGCCCAATGCAGAGAGGACAGAGGACCTTCACCTGTTTGCCACCTCTCCTTCTCCCCTTCCCCTTTGCTCCCAGGCTTCTGACATCACAGCCCCTCACATCTCTGCACACACATAAGTGGCTGAGTGAGACTGGGAAAGGGCAGTGGGAGGCCTGTCCCTGTGGGCTCCGTGCTCAGCTCTGCTTTTAATTAACACTCCCAGTCTCCCCTTTTCTATCATTACAGCCACACCAGCAGAGACAGGAGGGGAAGGAACTGTTCCAGGTTACAACCTGTGCTGGGCATTTCCAACAAATACGCCACTCCTTCCTTCTGCTGTCACATTCATTCTTCCAATGGCAGGAGCCGTTGGCTCTCCCAAGACGATGACCCTTGCTCAAAGGGAAAGATGCAACAAGAAAAACACACACCTAGGAAGCCCAGAGTCTCCTTTCCAAACTAGTGTTCCCTGGGCCAAAGACCAAGAGTGCTTGCTGTCAAGGTCACGGTTTGGCTCAGATCAGTCCATGCAAAGAGGTGGCTGTTTTCTTAAGGAGCTTGAGCAGGTCCCTGGTGAGGTGCTGTTGAGTAACTCGCTTAAGCAAAGAGCTTGAGCCATACAGAGTGGAAAGCAGCAGCCAGGAGAAGAGGGAGCTAAAGGTGGGGCACAGGAGACACCGGGCTGCAGGGCCACAGCCTTGTCCTGTTGCACTTTCACTGATGAGAACATTTGGGATCCAGGGATGTGTTCATTCCCATTGCTTCTCTAGAACACCGTCCCCAAGCTCAGACCTCCACAAGACCCCTGTGGGCAAGGCTCTCATTACACTTATGAATATGATTAATTAGGTCCAATTAACTACACTGGAATTAACGATGTGATTCACAGTTAGCTGGAGCTCTTTGTGAAAGGTTTCCCTGGTGGCCCATTCCAGTCCCAGACCAACCCCCCATTGAGGCCCAGGGGATGGAAGAGCACACATCACCTGGCATGAAGGAAACGAGCCTGGGCAGGGAGAGCAGGGAGATCACAGCAGCCCCAGCACTAAATCTGCAGACCTGGCATGTGGAGGCTTGGACTCATCTGCTGCTCCCCAGGAGAGGAGAAGGAAGAGATGAGATTTCAGCTGCAGAGGTAGTCCAGCCTAAAAACATCTCTGTTCTCCTGATGCTGCCTCGGTCCTGCCCTCCAATCTTTCTCTATGTGGATTCCTGGCCACCATGTCTCAGCTCCCGCAGACGCTGGCACAGATCCTATCCCACAGTCCTGCAGGTCCCTGCCATGCCTCCGTCTCTCCCAGGCTGCACGGTGAGTCCTCAATCCCACTTCTGTTTCGATGGTACCACAAGCTGTTGCTCAAGGAAAGGGGAAAAAAGCCAACCAGGCAAGGCCCCAGATCTGTGCCCAGCCTTGTGGCCAACAGGGAAGAATGGGCTCCCTCATTACGTGCTCATTAGAGTCTGAGCAGTGCTGCAGCCAGCAGCAGGCAGCTGTGAGAAGCCTGTGCTCCCTCTTGCGCTCCCGCAGCTGCCCAGGCACAGTGTGCCATCGGCCAGATGGATCTGGAAAGGATCAGGAGCATCCAGCTTGGCGTCTATACTCCTTTCAAAGGAGGATTCCAGGCTGTTGTGTTCATGCTAACTTATTAACCGCCCCCTATCCAACAGGCCAAGGCCGTTCAGTCACTGCTGCCGGAAGAAACAGGGGAGCACGAAGACAACACGTGAAGGGATGCATTCAGCCTCAGTCTCCAGCTCAGAGTTCTCATGCTGGCGTTGAGACCTGCTCTGTCTGACTGCATGGGTCCTGCAGCTCCCTCCACACCCTGTGGGATTTTCTTGGCACTGCTGCCCAGAGAGCTGTGGGTGCCCCATCCCTGCAGGCACTCCAGGCCAGGTGGGATGGGGCCCTGGGCAGCCTGAGCTGGTGGGGGGCAGCCCTGCCCACGGCCGGGGGTGGCACTGGGTGGGCTTTGAGCTCCCCTCCAACCTGGGCCATTCTATGAGTCTGTGATTTCTATGCTGCAGTTACAAAGCCAAAATGCCACCTGTGCTGAAGTACCAGAGGAGAATTTAATCAGGCTAAACAGTTCCCCACATGAAAATACACTGCTGACAAACCACCTTCTTGCAAAGACAAACTGCTGACACAATTCAGGATCACAAAGGCACCAAGGCTCGGGATGTCTTACAACATCAGATGCACTCCTAATGCACACACGGCATGGCGCAGCTCTCCAAGCCTTCTCCCTTCACTGTTACTCCCTTGGCCACGCCAGACTCATCTTCCCACAGTCTCAGATGATCACTGCAGCTCAGAATTCATCCTGGCCTGCTGCGGTGCGCACAAAGCCTTCATGCCGCTGGAGTTCTGGCACAGCAGATGAGTTTAACTCCCACTGCAGCAGCCTGGTCTCTGGTGACAACGGCAGCAATAGCTTAGGGCTGCCGGCGTCGGAGCTCGGGGGGAGCTTCTGCCGCCCAGCAGGGCGGGGGGCTTCCTGCCACCTCGGCAGGGACACAGAAATGGGAGCCCCAAGGGCAGCTTGCACGGCCGGGGCAGCCGCCAGCGGGACGGACCCGAGCCTGCCGCCTGCAAAGCAACGCCGGCAGCATCTGCAGGGAGCAAAGGGTTAAACCATTTAGCGAGGCCACCGGTGTAATAAATGCAGCAATCAGCACGGCCGGCGCCTCCCACTGCGACCCGGGGCCTGGGCTGGCTGGGGAGCCGGGAAGGTGGCAGGGAGCGGGGTGGGTGGGGAGGACTCTTATCCTGATATGGCTCCTTCCTTCCAAGTGAGGGTTTGGAAAAACTGAGCAGGCAGGGTTGGCTCTGAAATCACAGCGCCTCAGTGACACAAAGCCAGCCAGATTCCCCCCGCGAGGCAGAGGGAGGCCGGCAGCCGGGTGGGCCGAGGCTCTGGGCTCGGGGTGCCGAGGGCGCCGGGATGAACCCGCGGGGCGAGGAGGAACGCGGCTCCCCCCGCAGCACCGAGATTTCCGTGTGACATTCCTGGCCGGCTCGCAGGCACCGGCAGGCCCTGCGCGGGCTGCGGGGGATCTCGGGGTTGTACAAACAGAGGCGGCTCCGGCGCTGTCTGCCCGCCCGCGATCGCATTCCTGAGCTCCGCTCCGCCGCCCGCAGGTGCCCGCCGCTCCCCGGCAGCTCCATCAGCGTGCACGCGGGGGCTGTCCGGACAGACGGACGTCCTGCGCGCGTGCACAGCCACAAGTAGCAGGCGGTGCGCGGAGCTGCGGGTGCCCGCCCCGAAGTTACAGCACGGCGCGTTGTAGCGGGGAGCGAGGCGTAGGAACGGGTTTTGTTGTCCCTGTTGCTGCAGTCTCGTGGCGAAGCAGAAGCGGGCACGGAGCAATCCCTCCCCGTGGTTATTTACTCAGTCCCTCCATCTCCCGAGGAACGCTGGGAGCTCTGTCGCTGCGGATACGTGAGCCCTTTGTCAGCGAGCCCTGGAGCAGAGATCAGGATTGCTCTGCGAGGCCACAAACCCGACACAAATACAATTTTATTCAATATCTCTATTAGCGTTTGGGGTCGCTGCTCCTTCAGCTCATCCATATCCCAGGCCCCCGAGACATGCATCCCTGATGGTGCTTCCCTGATAGAGATGCTCGGCACCTCAGCCGGCTGCCAGCAGGACTCTGGGAATTGGTGCAAGGGAAAGGTCCTCCTGCCCAGCCACCTGTCAGCTGCTTCTCAATCCGTGTTCCTCCCACGTTCCCAGCTCCCCCAACCTTGCTCCGTGCTCTCCCACAGACGTGTGGGCACCACCGTACCCCACAGCAGCATCTCTGCAGTGCAGCAGCTCAGTGCTGGATGCACGCCGTCTTCCCAGCACGCAGCATCACAGAAGCAGAGCTCACAGCCATTGTGCTTTTCCGGCAATAGTAAGGTTTTGGGGGGGCGTCCCACGGCACAGGCAGGATGAGAAAGACGAGCCAGCAGCGCCCAGGCTGACCCCTGGAGGATCAGGCAGCTCGCAGCAGGAGCAGAGGCACCGCAGACCTTTGCCCCAGGCCCCCGGCAGCCCGGGCTCGTCGCCCAAAGGCGCGGCATCAGCGCGTCTGGCAACAGCAGCTCTCCACAATATCGGTATTATGAAACGTTCACCTTATTAACCGCCACTCGCACGGCTACACAGAACTGCACACAAGCGGCCGGCTCCTCCGGCCTCAGGAATACGTGCGTATCCCTCCGTTTCGTTGGCAGAAACACAAAAAGAAAGAAAGATTCCCTTCTTCGCAAAGAAACCCGCTCTGCGTGCAAGGCTTCCGAGGCAGCCTAACACCGGACTCCCACTCTCTGGGCCGGCCCGGGATTCTGACATTTCCCGTGCCCCCGGGGCAGCTTCTCAGGGAGGAGCCGCTCGCGGTGCGGGACGCCGGGGGACACCGGGAGCCGCCCCCGAACCGCGCGGGGCCCCGCAAAGCGCCGGCTGAGCGCAGGGGAGGCGCCGCGGCGGCTGAGGGCCCGAGCGGCTGTTATGGCGCCCCCTTGCGGCCGCGGGCGCCCCGGGCGGTGGCTCCGCGAGAGCGGATAACGGAGTGAGGGGGCCGGGGGGGATCTGAGCGAAGTGAAGGAGGAACTGTGGCTGAAAAAATGCCGAGAGCAGATTTTACATCCAGCCACGCAATGAAAGAAGTGAATGGCTGCGGCGTCCTCGCTCCTGCCAAGCAAACACCCCCTTCCAGGAGCAGCAACTGGCACTGGAACCACTGAATCACCCCTTCCTGCGTGCCCTGCTTTAATATCTGCCTAACAGGTACCTTACAGCAGTTCACAGCTGTGCATACTCAGAACTGATCATTAAAATCCTCTCTCAGGTGGAAGGCAGTGCAGGAGGGCTGAGCATCTGGCAGCAGGTATCCAGGAGCACTGAAGGCTGAGGTGCTTTGCCAGGGCAAAAACCGAGGCAGGGTCTGTTTAGATGGGAAAAGTCAGGGCCAGAGGCAGTGGAGCACAGCCCTGCTGCTCTCTCTTCCTCTCACAGTTTAAGGAGAGATGTTGCATTGGAAGCACTAAGGCACATCACGCAGCTGCGTGAGGAGCAAGGAAACCAGAGAAGCCAACAAGTGTTAATTCATTAAGATGGGGTATCTCAGCCCCTTGCAACTTTCTGTGCATGCTCTTGAAAAGGCCCTCAAAGCAAGCCCTTCCTCCTTGGGCAGAGCAAGAGGTAGCATACAGACAGCGCAGGAGACTTGGGCAGCTTCTCCTCCCTTTTTTTCTCTCACCCGTATATCAGTGCCACACCAGTGACCGAGCTCCAGGCCACACGAGCACCATTACTTCCTCCAGCTCCTTCAGGCCTTGCCGTAATTCCCTGTTCTTCCTTCTGACTGCTGCCTTCCTGCTGGTTACCAGAATCCTTATGGGTTTCCCCACCCCCTGACAGCTCTGTGCCCAAGGTGGAAAAGGGGAAAGGGAAAAAGGAGTTTTTCCAGAAGCCAATGAAACGCAACTGTGAACATAGTTCCCATGGTAACAGCCAGATCCAGAGGAAGAAAAGGGAATGCAAATTGGATTACAGAGGGGATGAACAGGGAGGGATGAACCACGTGCATCAACCAGACCGAATAGCACCTGTGTGTGTATCTGACAGGTACCCGGTTCCCTCTCCAGCTTCGTGCCTGCGTGCACTGCAGAGTCCTGTCCCCAGGTCCCCCCTGCACAAAAGGGCTCACAAGAGGAAGAAGGAGCCGGATTCCTACTAAGGGACTCCATTGAGGAGCACAGTTCTGGACATTAATTGAGATAAAGCTGCTCCACTTTTCGGGGATGTCAATCTGAGTGGGAGGCATTTGGTACAGCTGATACATTTTTCCTCATACACAGCTCTTCCATATGAGGTTGTCCTGCTCAGAACTGACAGTGCATCTGTTGAGATTGGCTCTTAGAAACCAAATGTTCTTGAAAATATAAAGGGCTCTTCCCTCACATATAAAGTTGTTTAAGTATTTTTTACTTTAAAACAACAACAGAAAACCACCCTGCATTTCTGTCCCACCTCCCATAGCTGCTACCAAGGGCTGAGAGCAAGCACTGGTCTGCTTCAGCAGGAAGACCCCGTGTCCAGGGGCAGGCCTGCTTCCTCCTCAGAGATTGCCCTGGGATCAGCACGGACTGCAAACTCTGGAAGAGGACATCCCATCTGTTCCACATAGGAGCCACACAGCTCTGCAGCCTCTGACTGCCTTGCTATGCAAGGCACAGAAGTTGCAGTTATCCAGCATGGCCTGCAGCACGAGCTGCTCTTTCTTTGCAGGGAATCGGCCACACTGGTGGCGAAGCACAGCGACGGCGGGCTGCAGCACTCCTGTGAGCGTTGCTTGCCTCATTAGCATTCAGCACATGGCTCAAGCAGCTTTTACATTACTCCTTCCTGACTCTGGGACCTCATGCGTGAGTCATAGGTTTGCACATTTGCTTTTCCTAATCTCTGCAAGCCCCCAACACATGGCAAATGCTGTTCTGAACAGTTCCTTTCCTTTCTGCACGTGCACAACCTTCTCACTTTTGCTGAGAAGCAATCATCCCCTGCCCCCTGTGCTCACATGGCCCACCACCTTCTCACTGAGACCTCACATCTTGTGAGCGGGTATTGAGCCCACTTACACCGAAGAAACAAAAGCAAAAGGCTGTGAGCACTGCTCCTTTTTTCTGTTTCCCAATCACAGTTGAAAAAAAAGAGCTTTTGCTTTGCACCTTTCTCTCCACTTCAAACCACAGGAATCTCTGCAAGGCACACGATGCAAAGAAGAGATATGAGGACTGGAAGTGTGGCCCCAGTCCATGAGACATGGAGTGCACTACCCAGGCATGCAGCTAAGCAGGATGTGCACACCTCTGCCAGGAAGAAGACCCAACAGCTCTCAGCAGAGCTTCTTGCATGGGCAGCCAGCATGCCACAAGCACTGCCAGCTTCTCCTGGTTGCTTGCAGAAACCTCTATTTCTCCTTATATTCCAGTAATGCAAGAAAACCAAGTCACTGTCTGAGCAACACCGCCAGTAAATGCTAGAGAAGGGTGATGATGTCCCTTTAAATGTTACTAAAGTGTTGTCAATGGATCTGCCATGGTAGAAGAGTTAATCCCCCCCAGCCCCTCTCAGCCACTGTGATGGGATAATTAGATGCGAGGGCTCAGCACAGATGATGCTCCAGTTGCTTAGCAACTAATGGTTTCCATGGAAATGGCAAAGCACAGCCTTCAGAGCGGTAAGTGAGCAGTGCAGCAGGGCAGGGAAAGATGCCTGAAACTCCTGCACTGATCCTCTCCTCCAGAATCACTCAGAGGCCTTGAGGTATTAGGGGAACGGGAGGGGGTGCCTTAAAGATACAAGCTCTTGCAAGCTGCAGGAAAAAGGTGATTTATTTGGGGTTTTTTAGATGAAACGTGTAGTGACATGGTCCTCCTGACTCTGAACTGACAAGAACAGCGAGGCTGAATTACACAGAGCTGCCTTATGCCCAAACACACAGACTGTCAGCATCCCGCTGCTGCCAGGCACGACAGCCATGGGCTGCATCTCTTCCAACCCAGCACTGCACGTGTTGGCAGCACGGCTCACTGCTGTGCTGTGGCATGGCCACAGCTTCAGCTGAGCAGAGACAACCTTGGCTGCCAAGCTGCTCTCCATCATATTTGAAAAGTCATGGCTGTCAGACAAAGTCCCTCGTGATGGGAAAAGGGGAAACATCTCTCCTGTTTCTAAGAAAGGAAGAAAGGAAGAAAGGAAGACCTGGGAACTATAGGCCAGGGAGCCTCACTTCTGTGCCTGGGAAGATTGTGGAGCAGATTCTCCTGGAAGAGATGTTAAGGAACATTGGGATAGTGGGGTGAGACAGCCAGCACGGCTTCACCAAAGGCAGAGCGTGCCTGACCCATGCAGTGGCCTTCTGTGATGGAGTGATGGCATCGGTGGGCAAAGGAAGGGCAACTGATGTCACCTGCCTGGAGTTGTGCCTTTGGAGGAAGAGATGTCTGTGGGGAGACCTCATTGCAGCCTTCTTATGGCTGCAGATTTCCAAAATCTCAGCCCCAGTGGTACCACAGGCAGCACACCAACACAGGCAACACAGCAACACAGGTAACACAGGCAGCACAGTGACAGATCATCTTAAGTGAGATCACATGGCATGTGTGGGACAACCAGGGGATCGGGCATAGCCAGAATGGATTCATGAAAGGCAGATCCTGCCTGACCAACCTCATCTCCTTCTATGATTGAGTCACCCACCTGGTGGATGAGGGAAAGGCTGTAGATGTAGCCTACATTTCAGCAAAGCCTTTGACACTGTCTCCAGTAGTATTGCCATGGAGAAGCTGCAGCCTGTGGCTTGGACAAGTGCACTCTTTGCTGGGTAAAGAACTGCTCCTCTGTCCTCACACCTGTCCCTGCCTGCAGTGCACACTGCTGACTTCAGTAAGGCCTTTGACATTGTCTCCATGTAATAAAACTTAGAAAACATGAGATAGATGAGCAGACAGCGAGGTGAGCTGGGGACTGGTGACTGGCAGAGCTCAGAGGCCTGTGACCAGCAGCACGAAGAAGGTCCTGAGTGTCCTGGTTGGCCATGAGCAGCAGTGTGCCCTAGTGGCCAAGAGGGCCAGTGGTATCCTGGGTGCATTGCACAGAGCATAGCCAGTGGGATGAAGAAGGTGATCCTCCCCTCTGCTCTGCCTCTTTGAAGCCACATCTGGAGCCCTGTGTCCAGTTCTGGGCTCCCCAGTTCAAAGAAGACAGAGATCTCCTAGAAAGAGTGCAGCAGAGGGCCAGAAAGATGACGAAGGGCCTGGAGCATCTCCCGTGTGAGGGAAGGCTGAGAGCCCTGGGATTCAGTCTGGGGGAGAGAGGGCTGAGAGGGCATCTCAGCACTGTTTGTAGATATCTACAGGGAGTCAAGTCGTTGGGGCTGGGCTTTTTTTGCTGGTGTTTAGTAATAGGACACGGGGCAACAGGCAGAAACTGGAACCCAGGGAGTTCCACATGAACAGAAGGAGGGATTTCTTCACTGTGGGAGTGACAGAACACTGCAACAGGCTGCCCGGAGAGGTGGAAAGTCTCCTCTGGAGATACTCAAGACCCATCCAGACGCCCACCTGAGCAACCTGCCATAGGGAACTGTTTTAGCAGGGGGTTGGACTCGATGGTTTCCAGAGGCCTGGCAGTGTCCGCAGCTCCAGCCATGAAGGCTGTGACAACCACTGGTACCGCTCTGCTCCCCAGTGCCCACAGCCCAGGTGCCCCCAGGCCCAGCCTGCCCCCCACCGCCCTGATCTGAGGCCCGGCACGCACCGAAACAGCCACCGAACATTTCAAACTCCGTCCCCCATTGCTTTCAAACGAGGAAATCAAAGCGGAGCGCTGCGCTTTGTTCTGTGGGGGAGCGGAGATGGAGGTGAGCAGCAGCACAGCCCAGCACTGCTTCAATCGGCCCCAGCCCTGCTTTGAAGCGGAGCAGAAATCTGAGAGGAGGGGCAGGGATCCGAGTTCTGCTCTTTCACTGCAGCTTCACAGAACTGAGAGATGTGGGGGGTATGAGCGAGCCTTGCCCGTGCCGGAGAATACACCTCTGCGCAGGCAGAGCACAGAGCCAGAGTGTGATGAGAGCAGGAGCAATGCTGCGCAGCCAAACCTTCGCAGCCTCTTCTTTTTCCCACAGTTCAGCCCCACATGCTGCCCTCTGCTTTAGAGCCACACAGGATGAAGGGCAGCACACTGCGTCCACATGCAAGGCGATTTTCTGTTAGGAAGCCTGAAATTAGGCACGGGTTGCCCAGAGAGGCGGTGGTGCCCCGTCCCTGCAGACAGCCAAGGTCAGGCTGGACGGGGCTGTGAGCACTGCTGAGCTGTGGGTGTCCCTGTGCGCTGCAGGGAGCGGCACCAGGCGGCCTTCCAGCTCCTTCCCACTCCCATGGTCGTACAACTCTCTGCCGCCAGGGGGAGCCCTAAAGCGATGGGAGGAGCCTCGTTAAGCCCCGCGGACGCGGCTGTGGGCGGGGTTGAAGCGAGGCTCCTCCCGCGGCGCTCAGCGGCCATGGCGGTGTATCGCTGCTGGCTGTGCCGCCGCACGTTCTTCACCGGCCGCCGCCATCTGTACAGCACCGCGCACCGGCAGCGGCTGCAGGAGGCGCTGGGCCGCTTGGAGGAGGAGGTGGCGGCGGCGCGGGCGGCGCTGGACGGCGCTGCGGTGCGGCTCTACGACCCGGCGGAGCACGAGCGGCGCGTGTGGTGTCTGTGCTGCGGACGAAGCGTGCGGAGGGACGGGAGGAGCGGAGCGTTGGCTCTGCCCCACGCCGGGCTCCTGCAGCACCTGGCCGGGTAGGAGCGGGCGGTGGGCTCGATGCCAGTCGTGACCGCGGTGCCGGCCGTGACCGCCGTCCCTCCGCGCTCTTCCCGACCCAGGGCTGAACACCGACAGGAGACGGTGCGGTTCTGGAGGGAGAACCGCGCGGATGCGGCGCTGCGGGAGCGGTTCGTGGTGCCGGCTGAGGAATACGAGCGGTTCGCGGCGGCGTTGCGGAAGGCGGTGGGAGCGCACGAGGAGCGTGAGGAGGAAAACATCCGGCAGGTGAGGGATGCGGAACCCCCGCAAACAGCCCTCCGACCTCCGCTCGTTAAGGGACCGCCCCTCAGCGCCGCTCTGTCCCCGCAGATGGCGGCCCGCATCCGGGAGGCGGAACGGAGGCAGCGGGACACCGTGCGGGCGGCCCTCGAGGTTGGTGCCGCGGAGCTGAGCCGTATCCAGCGCTGCTGCGCCGAGCGACGGGGGTTGGACGGGACGGGAAGGGAGGGGGGGGTTGGCGGGCATCGCTGAGTACCAGAAATCTCGTTGCTTTTTCCTGAATCGAACTCAGCCTCCAACAGAGACAGAGCGTTGTGTTGGACCTCCCGGCTGCAGCTCCGCCGTGGGATCTGCCCGGTAAGAGCCGTTTCCCCGCCCCAATCCCGGGCCTCAGCATCCTCCGTTCATTCATGTCCTTAACCAACTTTTACCTGAAGTATGGCAGGCAACAAATGCCCAGGCAAATTGTTCTCCTCTCCACAAAGAAGTATGTAATCAGCAACCATCATAAAAATGCACTGTGTGTACTCATTGTGGCCTTCCAGTACAGTATATAAGTATATACAGTATGTACTTCCAGGCAGTATACAAACAGGAGGGGGAATTTTACATGGGGATGTAAACTTTACATGTACACTATTTACACGGGGATGGTTTTAAATTAAGACAGGGGAGGTTTAGGTTGGATATTAGGAGGAAGTTTTTCAGCCAGAGGGTGGTGAGGCACTGGCACAGGTTGGCCAAGGAGGCTGTGGATGCCCCATCCCTGCAGGCATTCAAGGCCAGGCTGGATGTGGCTCTGGGCAGCCTGGGCTGCTGGTTGGTGACCTGCACACAGCAGGGGATTGGAGCTGGATGAGCACTGTGCTCCTTTTCAACCCAGGCCATTTTATGATAAACCAAGACCAATTCTCCTTTTTTTTCTTATCACAAAACTCACTGAACACCACTTCAGTGCTGTTTCAGGCTCATCTCTCAGCCTGCTTTGTGGTTCCTGTGTTCCAGGGACATCTCTGGTTGTGCTGAGCTGTCCGGCCCAGGCGTGATGCAGACAGGACCAGATTTAAGCTGGATGGAATCAGGCCAGGCTTTGACCTTCATTGGCCACCAGGTGGGAGCACAATGTTGTTAATGAATTCAACTTAAGTAGCTACAAATTACATGTTACGAAACAAAACGAGGGGTTACAGTCACCCCAGTGAACCTGGTGCTGAAAAAGGCATCTTTGCAGTCAAGCAATGAGCTGAGATTTACACTGGGTCGCACTTACATTGAAGCAAACTGTTTAAAATGCGTTTTAAGAGAGCTCTCCTTAGAGACAAGAGAACAGTTGCCCTTTTTGTAGCAGAACTGGAAGGGAATTTCTCAGATGTTCCTTGTGTGCGGCACTCGCGGTGTCACCCCCTGGTCACAGAGGCACTTAAAAGCATCACTTGTTAATTACTGTTTTATCTTCCCCTTAACAGGAAACAGAAGGGAAAGGAAATGTTCATACAGGTAATCTTGCTTGCTTCTCAGCTACTTTTCCAGCTACCCTAAAAACACGGGTTGCAAGAGGGGTAACTTACAGCAGTTTTGGAATGGTTATAGCATACCCAAAGGTGCTGGCTCTTGTGCTACAATATTGATGTGCAAATATCAATAATAATAATGCTAATATAGAACACTTTCATATTGTGCTGCTGCTGTGCAAAGTGTCTGGCTTTAGGTGTGATTTGGCCTTGGCCTTAACCAAGGCAGGCCAGAAGCCTTTTTTTGCCTTATTTACAGAACATAAACTTGACTTTTTCTTTAATGCTTACTTTACAAGGTGCAGGTACAGGGGAAGAGGGAATATTCCCTCTCTCAGGTTGAGCCATTAATTTTACTGCAGTGATTGAATGCATGTTCCCTGTGCCTTCCAGGAGCAAAACCTCCCTGGCTAACAGATGAAGATGAGGAGGATGGAAGCAAACAACAAATTGGACCTTCGTATGAGGAATTTCTCAAGCAAAGTAAGCAGCTTATATACATTTACCTTTAAATACACTCCAGTACTGCACTGAAGAATCAAAAGGAATTTGACTGAAAAATTCTCCCCAAATTGCCTTTTAGAGGAGAAGCAGAAGCTCAAAAAGCTTCCAGCAGAGCGTGTTGGTGCCAATTTTGACCATACCTCCCAGACAGGGGACAGCTGGCTTCCTTCCTTCGGCCGTGTTTGGAATCATGGCAGGAGGTGGCAGTCCAGGTGAGCCTGAATAGCACAGGACTGATGCTGAGTTGAGTGTGAGCAGAGGACACCGAGCTGAGTGGTGCAGCAGACACAACAGCAGGAAGGGAACCATCCAGAGGGACCTGGACAGGCTCAGAAAGTGGGCACGAGAGAACATGATGAGGTTCAGCAAGGCCAGGTGCTGCTCCTGCCAACAAGAAGGCTGACAGTCCCCAGGGTGGCAGCAGGGGGAGGAGATGGAGGGGGCTGTGCCCCTCTGCTCTGCCCCTGGAAGGCCCCACCTGCAGTGCTCTGTGCCTTCCAACCCCATCAGCCATTCTATGATGGCTATCAAGCAGCTGAAGCACGGTTCACTGAAATAACTGAACAAATTGAGGGGAGCTCCTGCTGTAAATTATCACATGTAGCACTATTCTATGAGATGAGGCAGTTTTCATTACCTCTTTATAAAGGTTATTGAATGCTGACATCTGTGCTCTCTTTCAGACATCAGTTTAGAGCCGAATCAGGAGGAAAGAAAAAAAAAAGGTGATCAGAAGAACACAGAACAACCCAGGCTCTGGTCTCTGTGAAAAGGTGGACTAGAGATAGCTGTACCTCCTGTACTCGTGTATGTATGTACACATCTAGACGCATTCAGTCTCTTGAAAGGTCATATTAGTAGGGAAGTGATGAGTTGAGCACCGTAACTGAAAGCTACGTGGGAAGGGGAAGCTGCAGCAGATTCCATGTACCATGGATCCAGGCATTGATTTCTGAAGTCACAGACAATACAAAGCCAGATCCTGCCAGCAGGGATAGTCCCTTGCCCAGACAGTGCCTTTGCAGGCAGAAATTCCACCTTACACAGCATGTCTTGCCCCTGTGCTACGTTGCATTTCAGCATAGTATCTCCTTAAATAAACTTATTCAAAAATCCAGTTCTGCCTCCCATGAAGGGTAACTAATTAACTTTCAGCAGGAGAAAGGAAGGCTCAGATTTTTTTTTGTATCCCTCTAAATAATGCTCTTTCACTTTAAGTCTGTTATCTCCATTTACCCTGCCCTGATCAATCTTGTTTCCTTGCGAAGAACCAAAGGGGCATGGCTGGTTAGAAGTTGGAACAAACAATCAAAATCTCCTACCCTATGCAAGGAAGAGGCTTCTGTTTTCCTCTTACTAAAACTGAATGTGTCTCACGTCAACTGTAGCAGCTACTGCTGTTAAGCATTCTTTTATCATGGGAAACTTTATGCTGCATTTGCAGTGCTTTATAAAACCAAAAAAAGAGAAAACCTGTCAAGAAGTGGCTGATGTAACAAGCTAAACCCCAATTTATACCAGAATCTACCCTGAGTAACACATGAATAATGAAACATACACATTTTTGAAAAAGAAGGGAAGTAATTATTTCAATAATTTTATTGTATGCATCTGTGTAAGACGTTGCTGAGGAGGTCGCTGGAGAACCTGCAAAGCAAGAAGTCCCAAATCAGACCAGCAGCTCAAAGCAAATGACTGGGAGTCTCTGCTTAAACAAGGGCAATCAGTCACAGCATGCTTTGGCAGCAAGGATGCATGATCTGCCCACAGTGGTGGGAAAGATGCTGCTGCCTTCCCCATCCAAAGGGCAATGCAGACAAAACAGCAGATTCTTCTAATCCCAAGGGCTGACGTTTCCAGAAATTCCACGTTAAGAGTGCAAGTAACAGCCTCTGAACAGACTGGAGAAGTGACCAACCCCGAGCAACATGGAATCACTCATCACATGCTTCCTGCTGCTGCGTGCAGCTGTTTGCTAGCCCTGGATGTGGTGAAACCCAGTACACAAACACTGCTGTCTCACCTTCCTATGCGTCCTCCCCTGCAGCAGGAGCATCTCCACCTTTTGTGTTTCTGGTGTAGATCACTTGGGCTCGGTGCTTCGACACCAGTTTGATCAAACCTGTGAAAGAGGTGGTTTGAGTGCACATCTACTGCATGATACCAGGGATGTTGTGCAGTCATTTTAATGCAGTGAGCAAAAAGATGTCCAACAGCAAATACCCCTAGGGTTCATGATATTTAATGTTACAGATTAAAGACTGTTTCCACAGAAAGAATGGAATCGGTGTTAGCAGGGATAATGACTGAGCATACACACACACAAAGGGTTTTGTTCAAGACCAGGAGTGGCTGCGTTACAACCTATTTTAACAGCATTTTCTTAGCACAGCATTACTACTAAATGCATCTGAGCCTTCGAAATACAGATGAAAGCAGCAGCCTTTGAAAACATGCTGAAATGTGTATTTCAGGTGCAGCATATAATGGTGTAAAGTAGTGGTAAAAATCCCCAATTCCAGCAGCCTGGTGTTCTTCCAGAGTTTTGAAGGCTTACCTTTACCGAGCAGTTCCTGCAGAGCAGCCCTGGCCAGAGAGCCTCGAATCTTCAGTCTCTCTGAGACCACCGCTGGCGTGATGAGTTTGTAGTTGGGCACCTCTTTGCACAGCTTGTCGTAGGTGGCCTTGTCAAACAGCACAAGGTTGTTCAACTTGTCTCTCACTTTCCCCTTGGACCACTTCTACTCAAAAAGGGAGAAACCAACCGTTAATCCATCTTCTAAGCAATCTCTAAAGACTGGCCTCGGTCTTTCTGCACGTCCTACGCACCACCCTCAGCTGGCTCCGTCTCGCCCCTCAAACAGAACAAACGAGGCACGTAGGAGCAAAGCGTGGGGTTACTCGGATTGAACGCTGCGCTCTGCGATTCTCCGCTCCTACAGCGGCTCCCACAGCCCGACGGCACCCACAGCGCGCAGCCAGAGCCCGGCTCGGGCCGTGTGTGGGTAAGGCCGGCGGCCCCGCTCTCCCCCGCGGGCTCCCACCTTTTTCTTGGCCTTTCCGCCCGACTTGTTGACCGGATCCTTGTCCTTCTTGGCGGACTTGCCGGCGTCCTTCTTCTTCTTATCGTCTTTGGGCGGCTGCGAGACGGGAGAAGGGACGGAACGATGAGGGAAGGCGCCGGCGCCCCCGCCGCTCGCTCCGACCCCCCGCCGCTCGCTCCGACCCCCCGCCGCTCGCTCCGACCCCCCGCCGCTCGCTCCGACCCCCCGCCGCTCGCTCCGACCCCCCGCCGCTCGCTCCGACCCCCCGCCGCTCGCTCCGACCCCCCGCCGCCCGCACCCGGCCCCGCGCTCACCATGCTGCGGCTGCTCCCAAGATGTCCGCTGAGAAAGGAAGCTCCGCACGCGCGGCAGCCGGAAGACCCCGCGGGGGAGGGCGGGTGCCGTGACGTCACTTCCGCCGGCAGACGCGACGACGTCACTTCCGCGGGCGGGCGGCGCCATGGCGATCTTCAGCGTGTACGTGGTGAACAAGGCGGGCGGCCTCATCTACCAGCTGGATCACTACGCGCCGCGCAGCGACACCGAGAAGACGTTCAGCTTCCCGCTGGACCTGGTCCTGCGCCCGCGCGACGAACGCGTCGTTGTGGCCTTCGGGCAGCGCGACGGCATCCGCGGTGCGCGCCGGGCGTGGGGGGTGCCGGGCCGCGCCGGGCCCCGCTGACACCGCGCTGTTCCCGCAGTTGGCCACGCCGTGCTTGCCATCAACGGCGCCGAGGTCAACGGGCGCCTGACGGCCGACGGCAAGGATGTGCTGGAGTTCCTGAGCAACCCCGCCAACTACCCCGTGTCCATCCGCTTCGGCCGCCACCGCCTCTCCTCCAACGAGAAGCTGATGTTGGCCTCCATGTTCCACTCGTGAGCCGGGAGCGGCGGGGCCGGGGTGGGGAGGGGGAAGGGGGCGGCGGGGCCGGGGGCTCAGGGCCGTTTCCTTGCAGGCTGTTCGCTATCGGCTCGCAGCTCTCCCCGGAGGTGGGCAGCTCAGGCATCGAGATGCTGGAGACCGACACCTTCAAGCTGCACTGCTTCCAGACGCTGACAGGTACTGCCTGGCCTGCTCTGCTCTGCAGGGCTGCCAGGGGCTCAGCCCTCCTCATGCTCCTCTTTGTCGTTCCAGGGATTAAATTTGTGGTGCTCGCTGACCCCAGGCAGGCAGGGATAGATGCTCTGCTCCGCAAGATCTACGAGATTTACTCTGACTTTGCTCTGAAGAATCCTTTCTACTCTCTGGAGATGCCCATCAGGTAAGGGAGAAGCCTACTAGTAAGAAAGTAGCCTCACCCTGCTCTGCTTTGTGCCTGTGCAGTAACAAGTGCTGGCACAGCCCAGATACAGAGATGACAGAAGAGGAAAAACAGTGACTGCTGCAGGTATGCAGGGGAGTTGGACCACGTGACCTTTAGAAGTCCCTTCCAACTCATTTCTGATTCTACATGGCAGTGCTTCTTCCAGTGCTGCGCTACTAAAGAAATGGGAGTTGCTTCTCCTTGGTGTGATCCGTGCAGTCCTAATATAGTGTTAAAGTCCATATGAGAAGCTTTCTTCTTAGCTGACAGCCAGTCCCAGGTTGACAGCAGATTGCTCTCTTAAGTTACAGAATCTCTCCTTGAAGGATGCACAGCCAGGCACTGTAGAGGTGCTGTCTGCCTTGGCCTTTCTATAAATAAAGCCATCCATCCTCTTCTGATTTTCTCAATTTCAGATGTGAATTGTTTGATCAGAACTTGAAGCTTGCTTTGGAGGTGGCTGAGAAAGCTGGACCATTTGGACCTGGATCATAGAAAATGAGTTGCCTGTTGCGTGGTCTCCTCTCCATGAAGAGCAGGGCCTTTTTCTTCCCTGGCAGCTGTGTCCCAGAGCTCTCTTCACCACAGCAGAGACCTCATAGTCTGAAAACATGTTTCCTATCTCCCAGGATACTGCGTTCTGCTCCTCTCATGTAAAATTGACCTTAAACAGATTTATTACTGCTCTTTACTTCTGGGCTACAGAAGCTTTTTCTGGTGTTGTAGCTCCTAGACCTGTGAGTGAACAGTGGAAGACACAGCGTAGCTCTACTGCAATTGTTTCCTTTCACGACTGTATATATGAATTTTTTCTGTATAGCTCTAATTTATGATTTTACAAAGGGTTTCTGTGTAGAAATAATAAACATTCCTTAGAGAGGTGGATGTTGTTTTCTGTCCTGTTTTCTCTTGGGAAGGCCTATTTACACCATTACCACCTCACGAGGAAAAGGGGTTTTGGACAGTTCTGCTTTCACCAATCTCCTCAAGACAACCAGAACCCTAAAGACACTGCTCCAGTTTTATTTCACAGATAGTACAAGATATAATTAAGTACAAAATGTCCTTTACTTCCATTATTTTAATTAAGGCTGACCATCTGCTCTTGCAACCAAGCTGCTCAGTTAAGTACCTGTGATTCCTCAGGAGTTGAACTCTCCTCTTCCAGGATCCAAAAGCAATAAATCCCTCTGGGGAAAGCATGAGGATATTCAACAAAACCATGACCAGAAACCTGAGTCCAGTTATTGCCAAGAGTGTTGGGTTAGAGTGAGCAGTGCTGCCCACAGTCAGCGGTAGCCCCGCTCAGGTTTTCTCTGAGACAGACCAGAGCTGTAAGAAATGCAGTTTGGGGCTGAAAACGTTCTAGATCATACATCTTTTAATGACAAAACGCAACCCAATGCTAGAAATACTAGCTAACATAAAACCTAGCTGCAGAAGATGTGTGCCTGAGGCAACTGCTGTTGCAATACCTGCTCTCAGTTATCCTAACTGCTCTGCAGTGTGCGCTGCGAGCCGAGCTGGCAGCAGCTGCCTACCTTGCAAATCATTAACATCATAAACAGGAGTCACACTGGGCACAATCAGTTAACAGAAGGAGCTTCTGTAAATGCTTTTCCCTGAAGTGCTGAGAGTTTTCTTGGAAACCTGCCTATTTCTAAGTGGCTGTGGAGAGCCACCTCACAGCACATCAATGTTCCACTTGTCCAGAACATAACGCTGCTCTATAAAAAACAATCCAGGGTAAAGCTAAAGCAGCACTGCTCTCAAATCAGTTGTGGAGCTGTACCGTAATAATCATTATTCACTGTTCTGTCAGAGGTCAAGGGCAGAGATAGCAGGGAGCTCTGGCCTAAGTCAACTTAGACAGCTGCATTTACAGCAGCTGCAAGAGATGAATGAACGCAGCAAAGGTGCAAGTCAGTGCTCCTAACAACGAGGTCAAATGACAGTTAATGGCTGAGAACAACAAGGACAAAATGAAATGTGACAGCACCTGAAGCCAGTTATTTTACAGCACTTTTAGCTTAGTACCTCAGGCTGTGAGACCCGCTTGCTTTACCAATAGTGCTGTAAAAAGGAGGTACAGTAAAATCACTGCACGTGTAAACTAGCTGAATTATCACATCTCAAGGGAAAAAGCCATCGGTAGCAGGAACTTTGTGTCTTCAGGCACGTGAAAATGAATGAGAAATTGAGATTTTTATCTAGGTTGCAGCAACAGGTAAACTCACTCTTAGGCCAGTTAAATAAAAAACAAGTATCATTCATTCGCGTCAGTGCAGGAGCATCCTTTTCACCAAGCAGTTTATCCTCAGTCAGCTTTCCTGGGAATCCGCCCCATCTTGGTGCGGATGTTCCTCAGTAAGAAGAAAGCCACAGTGCTCACAGCACAGGTGATTTCAGCCACCCAGAAGGCTGTGGCCCAGCTGTAGTGCTTGGCAATGGTACTGAAGGGCAGTCCAGCCAGAAATCCCCCAACTGTAACGAAAACAAACAAAGCTAGCAACACTTGAACTTCTCACTTTCACCTGGCGATTCTGCTTTCTAACTTTTTGTTTTAGATATTGTTTGAGCATAAAGCACGTGACAAAAACTTGTCACATACACCAGAAAATGTCTCTGGGACTTCCAGCTCACAAGTCTGCTTGTTAGATGTCTTCCTGTGATCATTAACTTGGCACTGAGGAGTCATGCCATACCTCACCAACAACACGAGTCAGTTTCTGGGAAGGGGGAAATGGACATTACTCACCGTTGGCCATTAGAGCCACAATGGCATGGGAGGTGCCACAGAGGTTGGCAGGGGCACTTTCGTTGGCTATAACCCCAAACAGGGCGATGGGCCCATATGAGGAAAACCCAAACACAGCTCCCAAAGTCAGGATCCACAGCTGTCAAAACAAACAACATCTTTGTGTTTTGCCACTGCCAAGTCAGCAGCTACATAGGTGCACAGTACGAGGAAGAGGCTCAGACATTTTCTGGCTGGCACTGATTCCTTAATCTGCAGACAGAAGAGCTCAAGCCTCAAACAACAACCCAGCTGCATCTCCTACACACCAGTCAGCAAGGGCGAGCTTCCCACTGTCCTGCAGGTCAGCCCCTAAGCTGTGTGCACACGACATGCCCCATTCTGTAAGGAAGAACCAGAACATAGATGGGCATGGGCAACAGGCCTGTGAAATGACAGAGAACTGCAACTCAGATCATCTCTAAAAGTGATCCCAGGGACTCCTGACTAAAAAAGCCATTCTCAGTTCAGATGCAAGCAATGGATCAGATAGGGATAAAGACTAGCTAATAACTTTGCTGTCACTAAACAGAAACAACAGTAGCAAAACAGCAACAAAAGCTCAACATTTTCAGTTCGGTGTTAGCATACACAGAAACATTCTGAAGCAGGTAGTTCTTTCTAATCGCTTATGGAAAGACAACAAAGGGTAAGTAACTGTCCAGCCTCCAGATCACAGCATGCCTTATGAACAATAAACACTGTTTCAAGATGCTCAGGAGGGAGTAAGTACCATCGTATTTCCCAGGTGGGGAATAGAAACAGGAAAGAACTTGCCAAAGTTACACAGAAGAGCACCTGCAGGAGAAGGATCATTCCTTCTGAGCACACTCAAACCCCCTTAAGTAACTAAATTTCACCCCATGAGCAGATATCCTCAGAACTTCTTATATGAAACTTGAGAGTTCTGGATTCAGACTTTTTGCAGTCAGTTAGTGTTATCAAATAGTTGTAAGAAAAGGTTTCTTTTACGAAACTTACAGTAATCTTCTGAATGCCCTGGTTCTAAGGTCTGTAGTGCTAACCAACCTTGCAGGATTGGAAAAAAGCAGATCAGTGAAAGCAGAAACAGGCAGAGGGAGAAAGAAATGCAAGGCAGAAACCTCGTGTTCTTTTAGGCCTGTAAGATCAGCTAGAGGTTGGAAGGCTACAGTCCAGAAGTGATTTTCCTGAAGAAGAAAAGAGTAAGATGGAGAAAATATACATTTCAGTTATTTAGCAATCAGTGTCAGATTCAAGTCAGGTATACGCTTAGAAAAAACTGCCAGCTATCTTTAATGTTGAGAATCACTGAACACAACAGACACCTATTGCAAAACATCAACACATCCATCATTTCATTGCTAGGCAGCATCCTGCACCTAGGACTACAGACTCGGGTCAGTTTTCACACTGAAGCTTCAAAGCTGCATTTATCAAAGGCTGCACCAAACTCCTTGCTGATCAACTGTCAGCAGAAGTGCCCTACATTTCTCTGCATGGGCAGCTCTTCTCATAGCATAACGTAACGACATTACATTGACAAAAATTGCCTGAAGTTACTCTCCACCAAAAGGAATTTTTACATTTTCTCTTGGTTTACACCTCTCCTCCATCGCCATCAATGGAACCATTTTCACTTGGTCAGCCTTCAAACACAACACCTAACCCTGCCATCCCACTGCGTTTGCGTGGCTCCCCTCAAGGCACCCCTCCCACCCCTACCCTGCACTTAACTGCTGCCCAACTGCTTGAGCATGGATTACCTTGGGAGAGTTGCCTGTGACTGTTACCCGGAAGAGGAACATGGAGACACACATCCCTGCCATCATGGAAAGGAGCAGCGCGTGCCGAGGGTTCCCGTAGTTTGACAGACCAACCTGTGACACAGCCAGGAAAAACAAGGGTGAGAGCCTGCAAGGATTCCTTCCAGCTTTTTATTCATAGTGAGAATGCCATCCTCACAGCCCTGTCAGAAACATGAGTGGTGCATCAGAAGCACAGCTTTTAGCAAGACTTCTGGCTTCCTTTGAAGAAGAACCCGGTGAGTTGGGTTTTAGTTGTCTTCTGCTGGAAAAAAAATTAATTATCAACAACCACATTGCATCTCTTTCAACATGGAAATTCGGAAAGCACGAAGCAGAACTGGGAACGGGCCTATTTCTTGCAGCTGTGTCCTGCAGAGGCAACACCAGCCTGACTGCACCCAGTTAACACCTCTGTTACACTGCTGAGATGGGCTGCGTGCCTCCAAACTACCTCTGTGTGAAGGGAAAGAGAGGGGTTAAACCAGGAATGGTCTGGTTTTTAGGAGTCCTATTTCAAAGCAGGGTCATTTAGACACAGCTGCATCCAGAAGAGCTTGGGAAGGAAGAAGGAAACATGAAACTGAGAATTTTCTAGCACAAAGCAGCTGTGCTCTGCCTACGCGTCCTGGACATCCTGAATCTCCAGAACAACATAAATGTGCGCACAAGGAAAGTGTAGGTCTGTGTGCACCAATGCAGGTATTACAGGAAGAAAAAAATATACCCTTAAGCACTCCCCAAAGAAGCCACAAACAAAATTCAGAAGCAGCTCACATTGAAGCCGTGCTAGCACACAGCTAGCATGCACACCTGCATACTTACTTTTGCTACTGCTCTGTCAGAAAGGTATCCAGCAGCAATGCTTCCCACCAGGCCCCCGATCTCCAAGGCACTCATGTAGGAACTACCTAGATCAGAGCCAAGGAAACAACAGTCCGTCAGCTGTGGTTGATGTGCTTTAGGCCAAGCTCAGTGCTGCCAGTTTACTGCAAGCTTTGAGCAGCACTGCAGGATGAGATCCTCCAGCTGTGCAGGAACACCACAGTCTGCCAGGAGGGCACAGAACAGCACGGAGGCACTCAGCACATGCAGTAACTGTGTCAGCAACTTATTTCAATACCTGTGTGCATCAAAGCAGCCAGGTGTGTCTGGGTTCTCTTGCTGTTCCCAGCTGAGCTCTCTGAACACCTCTCAAACACACACACACACACACACACACACACAACATCCAAAAGCGCGGCTTTGCATCTTACCCACAAGCATGGATTGTCCCCTCTCCTGGATCAGGAAGAGCTGTCCCCAGTCAGTACAGCAGGTTTTCACACCAAACACCACCAGGTAGCCTGTAGAGAGCACCCAAAGGTATGGCGAGAGGAGCAGCTCTGCCAAAGTGCTGTTGTCACTGGGGGAACCTATAAGAAAGATCAGGATCAGTGTTGCTCCTGCTTGAGCACTGCCACAGAACCACAGCAACTCAGGGGCAGCACGAAAAGCTGTCAGAAGAGCATTTCTGCATAAGGACACCCTCACAGGGAAGATATTCATCCAGAGACGCTGACTTTCAGGTTGTACCTTGGTCTTTGCATCAGTCACACCCTGCAGATGTGATCTCCCCGAAGAACACCCCGGGGAAGCAACACTGCTTTCTTACACTAAGAGAGGCAGTCCAGCAGCACATGCATCACAGGACAGTGCAGGTGATGGATGAGTTTCCACTAGCCTTTAAAATTCAGCAGCAAACCTATGTTGCAATTCTCCTCTACCTCTTCTGCTTTCAGAGATGCATCACGCTCAGTACTTTGAACAAACATTTACTAACCAGATGTCCTAGTTAGGACAAAAAACACTGAGCAGAGTCCACCACAAGGCAGGGGTCAGGAGAACTGTGGAGGGGTGAGGGGAGAGCTGCCTGTCCTCTGCAACAGGGGAGAAAAGCTTAAGGAGCCATTTCCTGCTGCTGCACTTTTTCCTCTCCATTACCCCCTGGAAGGCTCTGCTCACAATCCATAAAAAACAAGGTCCCGTGAAAGCAGGGTGGTATTCAGTATGAGGAAATAATATGGACTGGTGGATGAAACAACAACATTCATGGGCTGGTGGACTGAGGAACAGAACTGCAGTGATGGCCAGGCCCTCCCTCTGCATGTCGCTTCCACAGCCTCAGAAATATCAGCCCCCACCTGCATGTAGCTTGGTGTCTGATTTTTATGTGTGCGTGTGTTTCAGCTATAAGTCATATTATTTCACATACATACCTATAAAATAAAGCACACACATATATATACATATATGTATGATTTTAAAGTAAAACACAACAGCTTGGCACTTAGCAGAATAAAGCTGCTGAAAGCATTCCCTTAAACGTATCCTCCTGAGCAGCAGTTTCAGGAAGAAGAAAGGACTGAGAGCTCTGCCCACTGAGGGTGACACATCTGTACCTGAACACACAGAAGGCACAGCAGCATCTCACACGCTGCTCACTTACAGCTGAATCTATCGCTCACCTTTCTTCCCTTTCTTGGTTCCTTGGTCAATGTTGGGCAGCCCAACATCCGCTGGCTCATTTTTAATCAGGACAAGGCAAACAAAAGAGACAATCACGCAGATGAAGCCAGAGAAGGACAAAGTCATGCGCCAGTCGTAGTTCAGAGACACGAGAGCAGCGACAATGGGGCCTAAGCCTCCAGCCAAGTTCATGCTTGTAGACAGGATTGCCCACCAAGTCCCAAACTGGGAAGGCTCAAACCACTGTGCAACAACAAGAAAAATGGTGTAAGGGATGTGAAAGAAGAATGCAGTGTTGTACCTGAAAAACCTCAATATAACTCCAGTCTGAGTGTTCTGGGCAACCCGAGTACAGCTCTACAAGCCCAGTTGAAGTGGGAGCCTCTCCTCTCGATCTGGGTCGTGTAGAAAGCTCCAAATGTTACGCCAGTGTCAGTCACAGGAGCTTGACAGGTGTTTGTACCATGAGCCAGCTCAGGACTATTTCCATTTACAGACGATGAAACTGAGCCATGGGATGGGAAAGGCAAATCTGTGAGCGTGCAGTTCTGTGTACTCACTGGGTAGGAGCTGCTCCTCCTGGAAACGCTGGCACTGCACTGTGAGCAGTAAGGGGAGAGCTGGGGGATCTTTAGGACTCGCTGCCGCGTTAAGATCCACGCTAACACAAGGAAGAACTTCACTGTCAGAGTGATGGAGCCCTGGAACAGGCCACCCGGAGAGCTGGGGGAGTCTCCTACTCCCGAGATACTGAAGACCCATCTGGAAGCCCACCTGGGCACCTGCCGGTCGGGGGGGTGGGCGATCTTCGGAGATTCCCTCCCAACCCCAGCAATTCTGTGATCAAGCACCGGGCTTAACCACCAGCTCCTCACTGAAAGGTGCGCTCGGAGCCATTCGGCTGTCGGCGACATGAGAACGGCGACACGAGAACGCGCGCTCACAGCGGCGCGCAGTCCGCTCCGACGGCTCCCCTCCGCCCGGCTGCTCCGCTCGGAGCCGGACGCCGCGGCCGCTCGCCCCGTTTCCCACAGCGCTTTTGGATCCCGAACGCTCACCTTCCGCAGCACCTTCCCGCACGGCGGCCAGCCCAGCCCCTGCGCCAGCCCGTTCAGGAACCACAGCGCGGCGAAGGCGCCGACGGAGCCGCTCCACGAGAACAGCACGTTGACGATCCCGACGAGCAGCAGCCCGGCGGCGAACAGCCAGCGCGCGGACAGCCGGTCGGACAGCACGCCGCTCACGAACTTGCTGACGGCGTACGCGGCGGACTGGCTGCTGGTGATCAGACCTGCGGCGGCGCGGCGCGGTGTCAGCGCGGTGTCAGCGCGGCGCTCCCGCAGCCCGGCCCGCAGCTCCCCGCCCGGCTGCACTCACCCAGGTCGTCTTTGTCCAGCGGCACCTCGGCCATGACGGCGGGCATGACGAACGAGAAGGTTTTGCGGTTGAAGTAGTACAGCGTGTACCCGACGAACATGGCTGTGAAGATGACCGCCCGGTACCGCCCGTACCCGCCGACCGCCATCGCGCCGCGCTCCCAGGAACGCCGAGCGGAGCGGAGGAGCCAGCAGCGCCGAGCCCTTCCAAGAACCGGCGGCCGCGAGCGACCCCGGCCGCCCTGCCTAGCGCGGAAGTCCCGCCCCCCTCCGCCTTTCCCATTGGACGCCGCTCCCCGCGCCCCGCCCCCGCTCCGTTCCGCCGCGCGCGGCATCCCGCGCTGCCGAAGGCTGCGGTGCGGCTCCGCTCCGCCGCGCAGAACTGCCGCCAGCTTCTAATTCTCAAAGCAAACAGGACTTTTTTTGTCCTTAAAGAGACGGGCGGGAAGCGTCGTTTTAATTTGTTTGGGCGGAGGCCAACGGAGAACAACACGGGATGCACAGCGACACGAGGTGCCCGGGAGCCCGGGGCGGGGACACGCGGGGCACGGGAGCAGTGCGAGCACACGGACAGCACACGGACAGCGAGGGAGCAGTTTACACACTGCCGGGAAGGTCTGGTTCGGCCCACAGTCCGTTGCAGGGGTCGGTCTGACTGTCAGCTGCACTGACGCCTTCATTCTGCTGTCATTCATTCTTGGCTTCAGGAAACTAAACGCTCAATTAATAGTTTTCAGACTCTGCTACAGAGCGTGGATAGAAATGGTTTTAATTGCAGTCTGTGGAAATAGACACATCTCGTTCTCATCTGCCTCCCCGCTCCTCTTCCCCTTTCCCACGGCTCCAAAGGAAACACGCCTCCCCTCCCTGAAACCACACTGCAGGTCGGGGCTGCACAGACACCAACCATCCCAGCCCCCCATTAACCCCACTGCCCTCCTCCAGCTGAGCTGTGGCGCATGGCACACGTTCCAACTTGCTTCAAACATTTCTTAAATCGCTTTCTCCCTACGGCAGAGTCACAGTGGTGACTTCTGCACTGAAACAGCTCCTGGTGGGCACCTTCCTGCCACCTTCAAACATGAAAGAAAAACAAAAAACAACCCCAATTCACTAAGTTAGTAGCGGCAAAATCCCCAGAAAGAAGAAAATGTACATCTCTATCCCATTGTGTTTTCAGACTGTTTGTTGTGTTCCATTTACATAACTAACCCAGTCCATTATAAAAACAAGAAGGTAACGATGAAATAAATAGATGTTGACACTAGAGGGATTTCAGGGGTGTTACAACTCATCATTTTTCCTGCTTTCTCCTCCAGCTTCTGCTTTCTTCTCTTTTTTGGACCCTGTGCAATGAAGTAAACACTGTTACACGCTGTAACAGCTTTAACAGCACAGTGCAAAATCAAAAGTCACTGATATTCATTAACTATTCAATTAAACTTTTGATCTATGGTACATAAACCAAGGGAATGTTCCTGGAACTGATACTCAGCTGCAGAGTGCTCAACACGTGATCCCCCACCTGCTGAAAACTGGATATCCTCAAAAGAGACGGCAGAAAAACACCTGCACATCAGTTCCTTAAGTGCTCTGACAAAGGCAGGCTTAAGCAAAAGGTCTGGCTATAAACTGCTATAAACCACTGCCATAAAGGCATAAATCAGCTTTGCACTGAACACTGAAAACGTGGAGCAGTAAGGAACCAAAGATTTTCATCCTAAGAACTACTCCATAACCTGGAGTTCTACCACATTCCACCTCCTACATCTAAAACATGAAGACAAAAAGCCTGCACTCAGCCCCCAAGTTCCAGACCATTATTCAAACACACTCACCGGAGTCTGATCCAGGCTCATCATCTGTCACTACTTTCTCATTCGTAGGGGGTTCCTTGGCTGGACTGATATCCTCAGGTTTCTCTGTATTTCAAGCAGAAAGAAACAGCACAGAAGTGAAAAACTACTGAGATCAGGTGCAAGATCTGGTGACCAGCAGTGGTATCTAGCAGGACACTGCAGTACTTCACTCTGACAGCAATCTCTTTACAACATTCAAAAGAAAAGAGAACTTCATCTTCTCACTGCCTCTGTCTGTTGGCTTTCAGTCCCTAGAAGCCCTGGAGATTCACCCACTGCACCCACCAGCAGCCTTAGGGGCTGTGACTACAAGCAGAACGTCTTAGGCAAGAGGAACTGTGCTGACAAACACAGCAGTCCAGACTGAAGAGTAACAGGGCACTCAGAATTTGAGGATCCTAAAAAACTTAGGAAAATACCAAGTCTTAATGATGATGGTGATTTTTTAACGAGTATCCCCCAAGCTACAAACCTCTCTCATCTATCTATTCCTTGACACAGAGCACAGCTGTGAATACTTGTTCTAGACATCCAGAAGGCAACTGACAGCTTGTCCTTCTTATAAAGGATATAGCCAACACACCCTAGGAAATACAGGGTTTCAGAGGGGAACTAGGAGGATCATTTGATCCTTCAGCTAACTCACTTTCACATATTTAGCTGCCTTCATTCAGTGCTACTGTACGGTAATTGTGTAACAGTAAGGACATACTCTCCCACTGCTCCTTACCTTCTTGCTTCCCCTCCGTGGGAGGGATAGTGTTCTCACTCTCAGAGGTTGCTGTAGCATTCTTGCCTGAATCAGTTTTAGTGGCATTCTTCTCCTTTTTGGGTTTTGGTTTTGCAAACTTGGCCTTGTTCAGAAGATATTGCACTTCCCTGTCCAGGCCTGCTATCTTCAGCTCTATATCTTTGGACAGCAGGACAGGTTTCTCAGCAGGAGACAGCTTATTCTGTTCTGCCAGGGTCTCATTTTTCCATGCCTGTAGGATGGGTGGGGAAAAGTACTTTTTGGAGACTTCTTAATTCCAGGAATTACTCTATATCAAACCACCTCGGAGTCATTGCTCCTGAGCCTTCTAATATTGCTCAGGATAACACTGCTCCTTTCAACTAGTTTCTTAGTTACCCAGGGGGCAAAAAGAAACAGAACTCTCAAAACCCAGTGGAGAGCTGCATGTAGCAGATGATGGGCTGTGAGATAACTGTCCACATGCAGAACAAGAACGATTATCCCCTGGTGCTTTCTGAGGTCACAGTGGGGATTAGAAGACACTGAACACACAAAAGGTTTCTGGTGCCATTGAAACAAGACATGCACTCTCTATTCCCCAACCTGGAGTGAAAGCACACAGTTACTCAGAACAAGCAGCACAACCCAATCTGCCCCATCACTGCAACCCTCATTACCGTTGTTTCATTGATTGCTTTTTCCAGTGTACCCAGTTCCACCTCTGTGAATATCTGGTCAGACTCCGGGATCATTCGGGCTCCCCTTAAAGTTAAAGAGAAAGTTTAATTTTGTTTAGCCAAACAACCATGGACAGACTGTGCTAGGAATGGGAAGCAAGGCCAGCAGACAGAGCCATCACAGCAGCGTGAGGCCATAGGACAAAGAAAAAAACTCTGCTTGGAAATGGTGCATACAGCTATGGATGCTTTCCTCCTTCCACTTTACACAGGGTTTGCAAGCTTCTGTTAACACAATCTGCAGAACTAAGCTCTAGGGAAGCTGAATTTTGGCCACCTCTCCTCACAGGCATTAGTGACTTTCAGAAAATATTCAACGTGGTCATGTTTTGTACACATCTCTTACGGTATCACCTGCACAACTCTTCTTCCTAGCAGCTTATCTTACTTGAGGAAGATGTTTGAGTGGTTAATCAGACTCTCCAGGGCAGCCAGCCGTTCTGGCCATTTCCTCCTTTCCTCGACACGGAAGAAGAGGTTCCTGCAAAGCTTCTTCAGCTCTGCAAGCTTGTCTTTCAGCTCCTGTAAATGGAGCAGAGCAGAAAGGAGAAAATTAGCTTGCCCAGTGCCAACTCCAGAAGTTATAACTACAGCTGTGTAGTTCTCTATCCAGTACACTATTTCCATATAGTGAAAATATTAAATCAACAGGTTATTGATGAGGCTGCTCAAGATCATTTGTGAAGCTGTGACCGGAAGAACTAACACACATTATGTCCATGCACAGTGCAGTGAGGAAGCAAGACATTCTCAACATTTACATTAGAAAGGATCAAGTTGGATCTACGAGCTCACGTGGTTATTTCTATGTCAGCTGTAGCAGACTGGTATCTCGACTGCAATACCTTAGTTGCAGCTGCATAGCCCTCCTCCTCCATCCAGTTTGAAGCTTCACTAAGCTTTTTGGAAATTTCTTCTCTCTCCTCCTCTGTTGAGACAAACAGGTACTCTTCTTGGTAAAGCTTGTCCTGTAAAGAACAAAGCAAGGACTTCCTTCAAATACCACTGACTGCGGAAGGAAAAACAGCCAGTTCACCTGCTTCTAATTGGACTGGGCCCTGATCTCCAAGGGTGCTGCATTTGCTGACTACAGATTCTCCTTCAGGCCTCCCAAATCTGGGCTCCTGCTCACAGCATTACAAGGTGCAAGATGGATGCACACAAGGGGGGGGGCAGGCAGTGGGGGTCACCAGGTACATGATGATAAAGGTTGTTGCTAATTGCCTCTTCTGTACAACAGTCTTTGAGAAGCTGTAGCTTCTGTCCAGCCTGAGTGCAACTGATCCAAAGCACACGTACAGGCATACATATGGGATGCTGTAACCACAAATCTAACATGCTGGAAACACTCCAGTGAAGTGGTCATTCTGTGCCGAAGAAAACTCTCAGCTCAACGTGTTTGATAGGCCTAATGCTAGTAGAAAAAGTGACTAAAGGAAGAGAGCTGAGCTCTTCTAATCAGCTCAGAGAAAATCCAAATCAGCCAAGCTACACAAGCCGCTTCTACCAACATTCCAGGAATTCTTATTCCTGTATTTTCCTCTCTTACCTGGGTCTCAAAGATGAATGACTCCAAGCTGTTGGCTGATTTTTCTCTTTCCTGTTTCTCCAGATCTCTGACTGTCAAATCTTGGAGCCTAGCAAGTGAACAGAGCAGAAATTGAAGGCAGCAAGCGCCTTCAGCTGAGTACCATATCATAAACACAAGTGCCTGTGCACAGCTGCACCATGCAAGCAATTACCATTCCTTCAGTCCTCCATTTCTAGGAGAAGGTGACAGAAAAAAATGTGAAAAAATAACGAAGAGCAAAGAACTCTAAATTCAACTCTTCACCAAACTCACAGCATTGACAATTTAAAATCTGAAACACTTCTTGACTAAAGAAACCCAGCAGAAAGTATTTGCACAATGCTTCTCTGGCTGCTGCTATACCCACCACCTCCAAGATCCCTGTTAGATTGAGAGCCACCTCTAGGCAGATTGCTGCAGTCCCAGAACACGGACACAACAAAGTTGCCAACATCTACTTTAGAGATATTTTCCCCTGGCTCACTTCAAGCAGTTGCCAAAGACAGGAAGCTAATCCAAGGCCAGATGGCTGCTTCAGGCCACGAAGCCCAATTTTCACTCAAAGCACATCAGTTTAAGGGAGTACAAAAGGAATCACTCTTGCACGGGGAACAGAATTCAGGAAGATCTACTTCTTTTATTTTTTTTAAGCCTTCTCTTTGTTTGGTCCCAAAGCAACTCGTTTCCTTCATGTAGAATTTTAACCAAAGAGAGCCATTTAAAACATACTTTTTCATTGAGCTTTTCAGTTCATCCTCCAACAGGTCAGGCACATCATTTACATCCAGTTCCATCGTGATCTCATGGACGAGCTTCTGCTTCTTGGGTGCTTTGATTTTTTTCTCTTCCTCTGCTTTGGCAGCAGTGCCTGCACCAGAACTTTTGGAGAGTTCTTCCTCTTTTACAGTTTCTCTATCTTCTTTAGGATCCTATAACAGACAGAATGAATTTTTAGGCAAGGGGACAGATTTGCTTCGTATTCCAAATAGTCTGAAGGACATTTTAATGCAGCTGAACTCGAAAGACCTGGTTACACAAGACTGGTCAAGGAAGCAAGAATAAAACTTGGGCGTCAGAGGACAGAAGTGGAAGTGTGCACTGGCACATTTCCACAGGAGTATTGGGGAATTCTGACACTGCCCTGTAGCCTTTGAGAGTGTTCTAAGAGAGGCTTGCGTAGAAGAGAGAAAATGCATTTACTGCAACTGAAGACAAACTAACCAACTATTTCCAAGGCAGGGCATTTATAGAGAAAGAAGAACGCCACTGACCGTTTCAAGACCATAAGAATTGTATTTGCTACTTTACATACTACTCAAACACCAAAATCTCCATCCCATTCCTTCCACACAAAGCCTACCTGAGCCTCCGATTTCTCGCCTTCTTCGTTTTTCTGAGACTCTTCCTTAGGATGGACGGCTTCTGCCTGATCTGGAGGTGGTGACTGCTGTTTCTCCTCTCCCTGCTCTTCACCAGCTTCTTCTGCACTACTCTTCTGGCCCTGTTTCACCCCCTGCTCTTCTTTAGCTGCTTCTGCTAGGCTTTCTTCTTCTTCCTGGTCAGCATAGGAAACCAAGAGAGTGCTTCTTAAGTAGAAATTCCATGCAAATTTTTCACAGAACAGAAAATTCTCTGCATAAACAAAGCATTCACAGTGCCTTCATTCACTGGTGAGGGAATGCTCTAGGAGAGCTAGAGCCAGATAATTGATTAAGAGATAATTCAGTGTAGGACATGCATCCAGGGCACAGAATTTTCATCTCACTGGAAGGAAATTGGATCAGTACTGCCAGAGTAACTGCAGTTGTGCCTGTGTTACCCATGAGGATGCAAGGAGCCTGGTAGACCTGCACTAACAATGCACAGGCAGAAACCTATTTATATGCCGCCAAACAATTTAGAAATGTGAGACTTCTTCAGAAACAAATTATTTCAAGTTAGTCCACCATTGCTAGACTTGCCAGCAAACCCCCCCCCCCCCATATTTCTTTAAATGCATACCACGTGAAACTTGGAAGAATTCTGCACTTCCTGAAAAATACAGACTTAAAGTCCTGATGCTCTGCCAGTCATCCTTAATCCTGCTCACGAGTTGCTGCCTCTTTAGCAGCTCCAGCAAGAACCAGGGGCTCCCCAGCCCCTTAGCATCAGGGCACTTAGCCCAGGTGACTCACCTGAACTGAATCTGTCAGGTTCTCTCCAGCCTCTGGTACTTGGCCACCGCCCCCAAACAGGCTTGAGATGGTGTTACCAAGTTCTGTCAATAGGAGACAAAAATTGCAGAATATAGTGCTTGCAAAGGAGGATGACAGCCGTTGTCAGCACTCAGTTCTCCTTCCAGTTGTGATAACCACCAAGGAGTTCCTAACTACTTCACATACGCTACAGAAGCTCATTCTTTCCTGACTTAATTTTGTGTGCTTACAGAAGTTTGGCCTCCACCTTTGCAGGAATATGACCTGAAATTTGTAACTTCAGCTAAAAAGCTCCAAGGTTCAGCCTGTACCTGCGTCAGCCCTCCCTGCATCTCTCCTTCACCGCCAAACACGCACATTTCCAACTTCTCTCTACATGGTAGTTTATGCGCTTGCTCTAAAATCCAAACAGTGCAAAGCAAAGATCAGAATATCACAAATAGAAGGGAGAACAATGCAGGGCTGCGAATGCAGGGCTTGCTTTCTGGACAGGCTTTCTGAAATGATCGATTGTAGATGAATAAGGAGAGAACATCAATTTCTCAAGTTGCAACGCATGCCAGTCACCATAGGAGCAGATGACATCTCAGACCTCCTTGCAGAGGACACCTACAAAGGGCTTTTAAGTTTTCTGGAGCTGTACATACATTCCAAGGCTATGGTTAACTCCTTAACCTCCTTCCCCTCTCACACATGGTGCCTGCTGTGCTCAGATAAACAGCAGGCTCACAGTAAACCCGGCTACTGCTGGTAAAACAACAGCCAGCACAAATATTGAATTTCAGCATTTACTTGTCAGCGTTGACTCCTCCTCCAGCTTGTCTTCCACCAAGGTCTCAAACACAGATTCCACCTTGGAGAAGCGAGCAGAGAATTAGTTTTAAGCAGGGACCTTCACGGCCATAGACAGGGACAGAACTGGGGAAACACACAGGCTGACAAACATCGCAGGCAGTGCTTACCCGGTCAAGACTCAGCACTCCGCTCTCATCCATATTGAAGTGAGCTTTGATGCCTTTGGACTCATAATCTGAGTGCTTCTTAAAACTCTCCCCAACTCCTTTTAGCCTCACTGTAGTGAGATTCAGAGATCCAAAAATTCTGAGACAAAAGGAGAAAATGATTGGACATCAGCTGCAGAACAGCCAGTCACTTCTCACACTCATGGCGATGGACAACTGCACAGAGTAAGGAACTGCCACTGCTGGTGTGCTGAGTACGTACCGGTGGCCATCCCATCATAGGCTGGGCACACTGCACACCACAGAGCTGTCTGCTCAGCTGCCTTGACTCACCGCAAGTCATCCTGGTTGAGGAAAGACAGATCTCCATAGTTGACATAGAACTCAAAGTCATCAGTGTAGCGGTTGAAAGTGATGACTTTACGCTGTGGATAAGGAGCCATGCGCTGGAACAAAATCCTCTTGTTATGCTTTAAACTCTTGGATTTATCATCTTCCTCAACTTCACGAGTAAACTCCACCTGCATCACGAATATAAAATAAGACACCACAACTACAAACTTCCTTCGCAGCATTTTACATTAGAGGTTTACAACAGCATTTGGACGTTCTACCTCACGTAAATGTTGGGGGACATGTAAACATTTTGCAACACATTTCTGCACTTATTGGGTAAATCCTTTCTGTATTCCTGAATACTCTCTTCTGTTTGCTTTTTATGATTGGCAGAAAGATCTGCTTAACTTCTTTACCCCCTAAAAATATCCAACAGGTCACCCGAAATGTTCCTCCCAACGCAGCCCATTTACCCACATGATGCACAAAAAGGTGAACAAAGGATTACCTGGATAGGAAACATGGCTGCATCTCGAACCATGAAAGGCTTCACCTTAAAGGCTTTGCTCAGAGCAGCTGCCTGGTAGACTGCACCCATGGCAGCAGCCTCATCAGCATTGATATTCTTGCCCAGTTCCTCCCTGTGAAGCAAAAAGCAGGAGGTATGAGCTTTGCAGCCACTGCCACGTGCAGCAGTTTACAATAGGAGACATACTACAAGGGGGCCTCACATACTCACTTGCCCACAGCTTTCAGCAAAACTTCCTGCACTTTGGGGACCCGTGTGGCACCGCCAACTAGAATCACCTGGTCAATTCCATCCTAGGGATTGGAAACAGTCACCTTGTCTTTGAGAAAGCAATTTTGGAGAGCTAAGTTCAGGGTTTCCTTACGTTCCTTCCCTAGGCACCACACAGCAATGCGGTGCTTTGAGAGTAACCACGCTACATGCTGCAGTCCCAGTGCAGATCAGCGCCTGAAGTCCCAGACACACTGACACAAGCCATGCCAGCAACAGGAACCAGGTCTATCAAAAAGGTTTGATACAGACACTGCTCAGTCACCTGAAACACGGGACTTTGATCAGAATCAGTTAAACAGATCACAGTTTACACCAGGGGATCAGTGACTCACAGGGTGAGCTGGAGCAGAAGAGATGAAAACACTGCACCTTAAGAGGGGAATCAGTGTGTTGCTCTGAATATCAGAGCCAAAGGATGCTCGAGAGCATCCTGGCTGAAATGCCGGAATGGGAACATTTAGTAAGTTTCTCCAAAGGACTGCATCACATTTGGTTCAACTACAATCAGCAAAAGGGCTTCTAAGTGGAATTCCCAAAAGAGAAGCCTGTAGAGCAGTAACTCAGCTTCCATGCAATTTGAAGGTAAAACTGCAGAAGAGAGACCAGAACTGTCATCCCAGACAAAACAGTGAAAGAGCAGTCTTTAAAATCTAAACCCCAAGAGTACAGATTTAATAACAGAAACAAATCAACCCTTCAGCTACCTTGTTTCAGGTGGAAAGTGCAAACAGCCATGACAGACTCCTGCTCCACAGTGCAAGAAGTAACTTCTGCAGCACCAACACCACTTCCTTTTACAGCAGCAGGCATCTGCACCTCTCAGCAGTGCTAATGCCTTGCCACAGCCACTGATGCTTTGATCGTGAGACAACAGCTCTACCAACAGAAACCTTCTGACTTCCTAATGCACTCCTAAACGTACCAGGTTCATCTCTGCGCTGCTCAAAGCCTGCTGCACAGGTCCTGGGACTCGCTGGAATAAGTCAGAGCACAAATCCTCAAATTCTTGCCTTGAGACCTTGGCTTTGAAGTCAATGTCATCCAGCAGCCCCTCAATCTGCCCAGTAAAAAAGATAAGAATTCAAATTTCACAGAGCATTCTACAACCAGAATCTCTGCCTAATTTGCCTAACATGCAAAAAAGTTCCAGTGTTGTCATTGCACTTAGGACCTTACAGCATTCCACCTGAACCCTGTAGTTGCTGTTATGAAAGGATGGAACACAGGCACAACAGACAGCTTCTCTTGAACCCAATGGAAGTTTAGTTACCAAGCTCCACACAACTAACCTTCATCCAATGCACTCATTTGATCAGAACAGCTATTAAGTGAGCACAGGTCTGAAGGAGCTGCCAGTGCCACCACCCCTGAAATACTACAGGTGATTCTTTCCAGTATACTGACACTGCAGAGGAGTGGCTGGCATTTAATGACATTATCTACACTATAAGTAGTTAATTCTGTCCATATTCAGCAATTAATCTAAATAACATCATCCCACCCTCAGCCCTAAGAACTCTCGGAGTTCTGCACCCCGTCCCACCTGTGCCATGTGGTCAGCATTTGCACTCAGGACAGTTTTCAGGCGGTTGGCCTCCTTCAGCAGCTTGGCCATGGCCCGGGGATTCTTTCGGACATCTTTCGAGGGGTGCTGATCATTAAAGAGTTTTGCCAAATAATCTCGGAGACGAAGCTCCATCTCCAAACCTCCAAGAGTACGGTCAAACCTGAGCAAAAGAAAGAACCAAGACAGAATAAGCTGCGGCGGGTTGAAAGCAAAAAACCTCACGTATTATTTCAGAGCAGAAAGCGGTCAAAGATAGCTGATGTACTGTCAGCTGTGACTGCAAAAGAGTAACAATTACCCCCCAAAAAACATGTCAAGAAAAGAAAGATTCACCACCACAGTAGCCACTAAGCAAGAAACATCACAATGTTTATGGCAAAAGCCTTATTGCTAAGCACATCAAACAGCTGAGAAGCCAAGCCATGACTGTGCCAGGTCCTAGGTATCTTGTCAGCAACAGTACTGTGTTCTAGAGTTCAAATTGCTGAGCTGAACATGAAAAGCAACTCTCCCCTTTCTTATTTGGCAACATTTAACTGCAGTGCATTTTCACTCCTCTCCAGAAGGATATTCCACTTTTTCCGAACTGTCATGTTCTACTTCTGTAATGCTGTATGAAATGGAATTGAACAAAAATGGATTGAAGCTGTTTAAAAAACAGGAAACATAAAAAGCAGCAGTCTGAAATAGACTAAGTATCAATGTTACCTCCTGGGCTCCTGCAAATTCTCAACTACCTCCTGCACAAGACAGTGATGTCAGAATTATTAATAACCATAACCATCTCACTCTAAATGTTTTCCACTTTGTTATCCAAATTACCATCCCGAAGTCTCACTGAAAAAAATCTGTGCAAAAGAGACCACGAAACAGAAGATTTCTTTCCTGAGACCTGCAGGTTTTGTGAGACTCGTGTTGAATTCTTACCCAATGCCCTGGATCTGCAACTGAGGTTGGGTTCCCGAGTCCTTAGTTTTCACTGTCTGATAGGTAACAATAGTACAAACGGTGCTTCCTGCTCCCATGTCGTAAAACATGATATTCTGAAAAGAGAAGCTGGGACGGTGAAGCAGAAACACCTCGATATCCCCCATGAACAAGGAAAGAACCCATGGCTTTCCAAGCCTGATAGAACACTAAGTTTATCCATGCCCTGGACAAGCTTTACTCCATATGACAGCGATGCAGGACTTGTGCTTCAATCAAAAATAAGGAGACATTCAGGATCATATATGACAAGCAGACAAGAAAGCTTTTTCAATCATTCTATAAATCAGAAAACAAAGCTTTGCTCTTTCAAAGTTTCTTAAACCTCAGCAAGATCAACTAGTTCAGAGTCAGCCATCAAAAACCTCAAGAAAATGCTGATATTATTCCCCACCAGCTGACGAGCAAGGAACAAACAGCCTTACAAGATGTGAACTCCTATCCACTTAGCTTTCACCACAGAAGCTCTGTGGCCTCTATGGCTGTACCCCACACACGGAGAGTTTAATCTCTTCATCTCATTGATGAACACATGAAGACCGAGGAAACTAGCTGAACAGCAGGTCTGTTTCCTCACTGTTATGGTATTTTGACTTTTCACTCTGTAGCACTCTCTCCCTGCATGCATGCAGTGTGGTACTCTGCATCTCCCAGTGACACCTACCTGCGCAGTGGCATTGATGTCTTTCCTCCTGAAAACTCCATAGTTCAGAGCTACAGCAGTGTTGTCATTGATCAACTGCAGAACCTTCAAGTCAGCCATGCGAGCAGCATGCAGCACTGCTCTCCTCTCTGCCTGGTTGAAGTAGGCAGGAACAGTGATCACTGCATCCTTGATGGGCTGCTCTGAAACAGACATGTTGTTCCATTAGAGCAACCACATGCAAATACATTATAACACAATAACAGCTATTTAAGTCCTATAATACACAAACATATGCAGATACTGTAAGAAATAGATAAATCTTTCCAACCTGCAAATTCCTCAGCCAGACCACGTGAATAGTTCAGGACCATACCAAGCATCTCCTCCGGGGAATACTGTAATGCTCTATGAGAAAGAGGAGAAGTTTGCAAATACAGTCAGCTATGCAAGTCCAACAGCAGAAGTCCTACCCAGCAGGAACCCAGAAGCAGTCACTTACTGTGACAGCTTGAAGATAACTGTCTGTCTTTTCTCATCCTTCACCAGCTCATGCTCTGGGAATCGGGACTGGTACAGTGCCACTTGAGGGTTATCAATCTGTTTACCCAGCAGATCTTGAAAGTATCTGAAGGCCACCTTGGGGGTCTTTATAGACTACAGAAAGAAAGAAAATCACCCAACTGCATCTCTTTGGCTCGGTTACTGTCTAACAAACCTCTCTCAAGAGCAGAAACATGCATTCTGTGCATGTGAATTGCAGCTGGCATAATAAGTAACAAGAATTCTTACCATTCCTAATGCGCTATCACCAAAGAGCCGCTCATTCTCCTTCAAAGCAACAGCCACAGGTGTTTTCCTCCGTGATTCCCTGTATAGAAAGGAAATACAAGTCAACACTCAAAACAGAAGTCCTCGTGACAGATGGCAGCGTTTTCAGTTCAGAAAGACTGCAGCAAGATGCTCAGATACCACCTACTGAGAAGAAGACAAACTCCACTAATTGGAAGCGCTGCAATAACTCCTCTCTAGAAAATTTTCATACTTTCTAATGTTCCTTACGATAAGCTTGACTGAAACATGGACAGAAACCTTTCAAATTAATAACTGAAGCTGTGGAGCAGACCACTGTTTTTCCCATAACACCAGAGAACTTCAGAATGGATGCATCATCTCTGCTACAAATCCAGCATGAATGCCCTAGGAAGAGTATTTCACTACAACAACTACCAAACGGCTCGAAGTTGTCCACTAAGCTCACAAATACCTCTGTGTGCCATCCATTTCTGAATGCCTTGTAACACAACAGCAGTCTTCTAACAAAGCTACAAGAAAACAACTTGCCCTGAAGAGCAAAGACTCACAAGTCATTTTCTGGAACATGCTACTTCATGATTAGACAAAACTTGCTTTATTTTTGCTTTCTTCCACCAGTGAGCAAAGCAAGCCAGCTTGTGCCAATGCCTGCCAAGTTTCAGAGTGAAAAATGCATTTGTTATCTGTCTGAGCCTAGACTCCTATGAAGCAAGGATGGTCCTGAGTGCACATGCTCTCCAAGCTGCAGTTTCTCCAATCATTGTCTTGAGGACTGGAACTGGCGATAGCACCCGAGAGAGAGGAGGGTTTTATTCACTTCACAAGTGACTGTGGGTTGTGGCAGGTGCAGGAAAACGAACCAGCCTTCGTGCTCCCTTATGGAGAAGTGATAACCCAGCTTCTTAACTCTCTACACACAGAAACACGATACCACATCCTCTCATGTTTGTAGCACAAGATATTATTCAGACTGTGGGCTGCCTGCTTTTAACACTTCCCCCCCTCACAAAGAGGGACCAAGCACCCTGAGAGAAGGGTAAAGGCCAAGCTGCCGCCCAGCTGCTCAGGTGTGTGCTCCACAGCCATGTCAGGAAGCACGAGTGCTGAACTCAGAGCACTCTACGCTACATGGAAGGGGATGTTCCTCTTGTGCCGCAGAAACAGAATTATTTGAGCTCCCCCACGATCCCAAAGTTCCAGCCCCTAAAAACCCCCACGTGAGCGGCAGCCCACAGCCGACAGCAGCAGGTAGGTGCGCCCGAAGGACAGCAGCTTACTTGTTCAGGACAATTTCCATCGGCACGCCAGGTTTCACAATGGCAATCTTCATGGACTCGCTGCCCATGTCCACGGACATCACAGCCAGCGGCTCTGCGGCACGGCAGGAAACAGACGTGAGCGCTCGTCCCGAGGGCGGAGGCTGCTCGGCACCGCATGGCCACCAGCCGTCCCCGAGCGGCCGGGGCTGCGCCGGCCCAAACACGGCATCGGGGCCGCTATCGCCCGAGCCGGGCCCGGCGGCACGCGGAGGAACGGCAGCCCCCCACATCCCGCCCTCCCCCGCGGCGGCCCGGCCGAGTACCTGCGTGCGGCAAGCAGCAGGCGAGCAGCATCCAGCCCAGCATCCAACGGGGCGCCCGCGCCATCCTCCTGGCCATCGCGGCTCCCGGCCCGCTGCGGCGGCGCGCCGCCCCCCTCCCGCCCGCCGCTGCTGCGTCCGCGGCTCCGCAGCTCGCGCAACCCCCGGCCCGGACGCGGCACGAGCCCATTGGCGCGGACGGCGACGCCGGGAGCCGCACGCCCAATCCGGCCGGCCCGCGCGCCCCCATTGGGCCACGTCGGGGAAAGCCGGAAGCCGGCATGACGGGAGCCGCGCCGCCATTGGCCGGGCGCGCCGGGGTGGGCGGAAGCGCGCGTGACGGCGCGACGCGTGCGTGCAGCACTACCTCCGCGGTGACAAAGGAGCGGGCCGTCCGTTGCCCGCGAGCGCCCCCTGGCGGCCGGAGGACCCCGCCCCTCCCGGCCCTGCGCCGCCCGGTTTCACATCTCAGTGCTCTGACGCGTTTCCAGTAAATTGTTTTTAAAAAGTTAACATAAAAAACAAAAAACAAAAAACCCGCCCGTGGCCGCGCCCGCAGAGCTCTGTGCCGCCCGGCTTCGCCCAGCCCGGCCCTCAGTTCATGAACTGCGTGTAGCCCTCGGCCCCCGTGACGATGACGTCCATCCAGATGCGCATGGCCTCGGCCGACGGGGCCACCATGAAGTAGAGGCGGTCGTGGGTCTTCACGCAGAACGTCAGCGCGGGGTTGGGGCTCTGCAAGGAGAGCGTAGGGTCAGCATGGCAGTGGGCTCCCCCGGCCCCTCCCACCCACCCACATGCTGGGACACAACGCGGCAGCCGCAGCCCGGGCTCACCTTAGCGGCGCTCCGGAGGTGGTCGTAGTACACCTCTTCGATGGCTTGGAAGTAGATGACGCCTTTCAGCTTTGTCTCGTGTTTATCTGCCCCACGGAGAAAAGCAACGTTAGCGGGGGCATGGGGAAGGGATGCGGTGACAGCCACCTGGCCGTGGTGCTGGGGCTGAGCACAGCCTGGCACGCCCAGGGACTCACCCACGTAGTAGGAGACGGTGCGCTTCATGCGGTCAAAGACGAACCAGCGCTTCTTCCAAGACTTGATCTTGCCTCCCATCTTGACCAGGTAGCCCTTGCACATCTTCTCTGTCAGAATGACGTGATAGCACGTGTCCACGCTGTGCCCCGAGGACTCGATGTGCAGCCGCAGGTCAAAATCCTCCTTACGGATGGGGAGGTACCGCGTCAGAGGCCGAGCCTGGGAAAGCAACACTGTGCTGCAAACCTCGCTGTGCGGGCACAGCGCTGTGCACCCATCAGCACCACCGAGCCCAGTGGCAGGTCCCTGCCTGGGGAGGGAGCTGCGGCATCCCAGGAGGAGCTGAGAGCTCTGTCCCGAAGCTCCACACCTGCGAGAAATGTTTCTCCCGCAGCTTGACCTCCTTCTCGACCAGCTTCTGCCGGCGGGCCGTCTCATCCTGCAGCCGGCGCTCCAACTGCTCCCTGCGCCGGCGCTCGTCCTCCAGTGCCTGCCGGCGCAGCTCCATCTCCCGCTCCTGCAGGTGTAGAGGTGCTCAGGCTTGGGGACCCAATGGATCAGGGACACAGCCCCTGTCCCACTCCCAGCCTGCTCCCAGGGGTACATCTGCTCACCCGGGACTCCATGAGCCGGGACTTCTCGGCATGTGCCTCCTTCAGCATCTTTTCCATCTCCTCTATCTTCCCTGCGTCCATCCCGCTTGCACTGCAAGACAAGCACAGCTGCCATCCTGCAGACGACTGAACACCGCTGGGTCAGTACACACCCACAGCATAACTCCTGCTGCCCTGCCTGTGCCAGGGCCTGGCTCAGCACAACTCAACGCTGCTGGAGGTTCTCAGGAAACCGCAGCAAAGCCCCTTGGCTGGGGCAAGGACAAGACGCTGGGCCCCATCCCTCCAACAGGGTCAGCCCTGCAGAGCTGGTGCTGGCAGAAGCTGCAGGTGAGTGTGGGATGGAGGATGGTGCCATGAAGGTGTCATAGCAGACAGCTTGCAGCAGGCAGCTCTCATGCAGCACTCAAGTCCCTCCTTGCACAACACAGCAGTGATAAAGAGCCCCTTCACACCCCCTTGTCTCTGCAGTCAGGCTGCACCCCTCAGGTGTGAAGGGAATCCTGGCTCAGCAGGTAGCTACAATGCCTACAGCAAGGACTCTGGGCCAAAGAAGACATGCAGCCTACACTCCTGCACTGCTCAGCCTAGGGCCTACAGCCAGCCCCAGGATTACCTGGACATGTTATCAGGTGAGCAGGCTGAGTTGTTGCCTGTGGAGATGCTGGTCTCCATGCTGTCTGAGCTCTCCAGGCTGAGGGTGTCATATGCGTGGTCCAGCTCCTCGGCCCGTGGGCCCGCACCGTGGGCGTGGTGGTGATGGAGGATGGAGTGATGCATGAGCGGAGGGTAGGATTGGGGGAAGGGGGGCTGCCCGTGCAAGGCTTCCCACTGCGACTGAGCCTCGGCCGCTGCTTTCTGCTTCAGCTCTGCCAGGCGCCGCTTCTGCTCCTCAATCACCTGCTGACCTGCGCCCCGGGAAGAAGGAGAGAGCAGGTCGGCAGGCAGCTGTGGGCCCGCAGGCTCTGCTGCCTGGGCATGGAAGGGCACAGAGCTGCTGCAATGGAATGCCGCACTCAGAGTTTGCCACAGCCCGGCTCAGGGCTGTCCTCAAGAGCCCGGCTCTGGCTCTGCAGCAGCACCATGCCTTGCTGAGCACCACATGCTCAGGAGCTGCACTCCTGGCTCAGCATCCATGGGAATGAAAGGGGTTGAAGTGGGGCAGGGGGAGATGGAGGTGGGCTGCAGCTGTGGCTCTGGTTCGTGAGCAGTAGCACCTGCCAGGAGGAGCTGGGCCCAGGGCTCAGTGAGAGACTGTGCCCTGATGCTGGCCCTGGCTCCTCGGAAGGGCTGGGAGGTTCAACCCAGCGGCCAGGCCCTGCTGCGCTCACAGCTGCCAGAGCTGCGGCAGCTCCCCCAGTGCTCCTCTCCAGGCGCAGGGCTGACATGCGGCACAGCCCTCCCCAGGGACACGCAGCAGCTGCTGTTCCAGGTCAGCAGTTGGCACAGGGCCCTGCCTGCGCTCCGACACACGCGGCGATGGCAGCCAAGGAGCGCATGCGTCAGGCTGGCGGGAGCAGGCTGGCAAAGCATTGGCAGGGGAACAGCCTGGGATCGTGCCTGCCAAGCCCAAAGCCCAGCCTCTGGGAGCAGTAGCTCTGGCCTAAAGAATGCTGCAGAGAGGTGCTGGCCATGGCGCAGCCCTGCAGCATGCCTGCTTTCGCCTCTTGTCCCAGAGGCACTGTCTGTCCATGCAGCACAGCATTCAGGAGGATGAGGCAGGACCTGAGCTCCCATGTCCCTGGGGGATGTGAGAGCACTGAGCTTCTCTTAGCTCCTGTGTCGTGCAGAATGCCTGCAGGGGTTGAGGGGTTTGTCCATAAGCAGACACTGACAGCACCCTGGAGTCCTGGCTAGCCATGCCCCCTCCCCATCCACACAGAAGGTATCAGCAAACAGCCATGCTTCTGCCTTGGGGCTACTCTAGGCAATCCGAGCTGCTCCACGTCTCTACCTGGTACATCGCCTGGCTGCAAGGGCTCTGCTGGGAGCGGGTCGGCTGGAGATGCACCGTCAGGCGGAGGGATTGAGGGAAGGGGAGAGAGGGGAAAAGCAAGAGACCGTGAGCAAGGCGCTGTGTCCTGCTGGAGCCTGGCTGCTGCCCACAGGGCTGCCATGGCCCTGGCTGATCCCTCTGCCCTTGGCTGGGTGGGTAGAGACATAGCCAGATTCCCTCCTCTGCCAAGCTGTGCAGAGAAGCTGGACCACCACCACAGCCTCGGCTGCTCTGCGTGTCTGGGAAGAAAGGCATGCCCAGTGGGAGCACAGCCCCATTGAACTGCGGCAGTGTGGAGCTGGCACTCACCCTTCTGCTGCAGGGCCAGCTGGCGTTTGGTCTCGATGTCCTGCAGTGTGGCTGCCAGGTTGCGTGGCAGGCTGCCTGCGTGGCTCGGGGCATGCAGGGGACCCTAGGGCAATACAGCATGTTTTAAGCACCACCCTGTGCACTCAGGATGGGGCTGGTGTCGGGCAGCAGCAGCCCTGCATGGGGCACAGCTCCCACCATGGCCGTACCTTGGGCGAGGGGCTGCGGCCCAGCACGGAGATGTTGAGCTGTGAGGATGACGGGGTGCCACTCTTCATCCGAGGGGTGAGGGCACCAGTGTCACCCTCCATTTTGGCACGATAGACCTGGGCACAAAGATGCAGAGGTGAGTAAGGAAAGACAGGCTGAAAATTCCCACATCGGGCTGAGAGCTTCAGCTCCAACATCGGTACCAGCTCCCACACCACTCCTGCCCTGTGCACGCTGCACATCCTGACAGTGCCCTCGCCATGGTGACAGCTGACGCATCAGCACAGAGTGGTGCTGGAGGGAGTGGTCCACACTGCTGCAGGCTCCAGTATCCAGCTGAGCACCTGCCAGCTCCCCTGGCCCATAAGCCTCCCCCAGCACAGTGGCACCATATGATCCCCAAGGCCTGAGTTGTAGCCCCATGCAGCTGCAGGGGGAGCAGGGCATTACCTGGAGAGGCTTTTGAGAAGAGTAAGCTTTAGCTGGAAGTGGAGGAGGGGAAGAAGGAGGAGAGACAGGAGATGAGGTCTCAAAGCCAGCCATGACCTCTTGGTACCACTTCTCTAAATCAAGAGCCGGGAGCCATAGTGGGCCCCCTGGAAGCTGCTTCTCCATCTGAAGAGACACCGCGTGAGATAGGAGGGACAGACAGAAACACAAAGACAGAGACACAAAGAGAGTGAGAGATCAGAGCATCACTGCCCTGTGTGGTGCTTGGCCCCAGGTAGCAGGGGCATGGCAGGCGAGGTACAGACCCCAGGGACCCTGGTGACCACTGGATAAGCCCTAGTAGCTCCAGGACACCCCTGCTCATCAGCAGCCCAGCACGTGCCAGGCAGAGCTCGGGTTGCTGCCACACAGGTAGCAGAACAGCAAAGGCAGCAGTGGGGCTGCAGCTCATAGTGTTGTTTGGGCTGTTTCAGCAGCACCCTGGGCACCTCATCCCTTTCTGTATGTGCCCCTCAGCCTGCTAGCACCTCTCTCTGCCCAGGGAATGCTTGGGGATACAGGGAGGGAAATGGGACACAAACCTCTGCGGAGATGGAGGGAGAAGAGAGAGCCGGCAGAGAAGGAGGAAGAGGAGTGCAGCCTGAGGATGAAGAAGCTGGAGGGGCACGGCCCAGTGGGGAACCAGCAGGGGCACTGACACTGCCCAGGATCCCTGAGAGCTGCTCAATGGTCACGTACTGGGCAGAGAGAAGCAAAGTTAGCTGTGAAGAAGGGCTGTGGGCCAGGACAGCCAGGCAGAGATAGGTACAGAGGAGCAAGCGAACAGTGATGGGGAGAAGCCCTCAGAAAAGGTATCAGCATCCCCAGGAGAAAGGGCAGCATGTGGTGACGCTGATGCTGCAGAGTGCAGAGCATGGACCTCAGACATCCTTTCTCCATTCCCTCATCATGCCCCCAACCCAGGTAGCATGCAGCATGGACAAAGCTCTGCTCCCCCCTGCTCTGCATCCTCCCTGCATAGGTGCAGTGACCACAGCCTGAGAGATCCCCAGAGCCAAAAGGCAAAGGGCTGCCACATTGATCTACCTGCTCCCTGCTCTGCTCCTGAGCTCTGCTCCAGCACTCAGAGGGCGAACCCTGCACGGAGCAGACAAGAAGTGCTCCCTAGCAAGGCTGGGTTGCTCCCACCGCTCCTCCCTGCTCAGCTGCAGCAAAAGAAATTGCCCAGCCTAGGGAAGAGGTGAGCTCTGAGCACTGGGCGCAGGAGGCGGCCACATGGCCAGCCCACCACAGCCCCAGGCAGGCAACCCGAGCATGCTCTAGGGCAGGTACCTCGTTGGCTGCAGGGGGCACAGCAAGCAAGAAAGAGTGTTGAGCAGCAGCGGGAGCAGCAGCAGAAGCTTTAGTGTCCAGGCTGGAGCCGTATGCATTGCTGTAGAACCTGAAAACGTCAGACAGCCTCATGTACTCCTAGAAATCCATGGCGGAGAAGGAGGAGAGTTAGACCTATGTGCTAGCCTCATGGCATTGACCTCAAAACAGGAGCAAACCTCCCCATGCACACACACGACCCACCGCTGCCAGATGAACCCTTCCCTGCTTGCTATCGTCCCCTTCTGCAGCTACCTGAAAGCAGGGCTGGGAGTCCCAGCACGATGCCTTTCTGCTGCTTTAAATGCAGTATCACCACACGCTAGAGACAGAAGACTCCAGCCTGTACTGCCACGGCTCCATCAGCCTGAGCCAGGAGTCGCCAAGGTCCCCAGGCACAAGCCATCCATGGCAAGATGGCACCATGGCAATAGGAGGTGCCTCAAGCTGCCCCAGCACCACTGCAGGAAGGCAGTTCCTCAGCCAGTGCTAAGCAAAGGCGAAATGTGGGGCATCCACACTGCACCAGGATTAAAGCAGATGGCAGCAGCTCAGCACCAGCTGAGCAGGTACAGCCCAGAGCAGGAGGAGCATGGCAGGGACAGGCAGCTGGTGTTACCAAGCTCAAGTGTCAGATAGCTAAATGGGGAAGAACCTGTCTGCACTGCCTCAGCTTGCTGCTACAGGGTGTGACATGCTGCCTCAAGGCATCATTAGGGGTCTGGCACCCACCCCATTGCCAGCAAGGATATCCATACACAGGCTCAGCCCGCCCTGCATAGGGCAAGCACGCAAGCACATGCAGTTAGTGCCATTACCTCTTGCATCTTGGGGTAGGAGTGGGCAGAAGGAGAAGCTAAGGAGGCAGCTGCTCCTAGTGGGGGACTCAGGGGCTTAGTTCCCTCCAGCAGCTCATAAGGCTCTGAAATATGGAGGGTTTCCTGTGGGAAGGCAAAGATCACATAGGCGAGGCACGCAGAGGCAGAAGGGTCATAGCAGCAGCAGCAGCCCACATGCCCAGGTAGGCAGTAGGACATTGAGGCACGAGGGCACCCCGCCATCCAGGAGCAGGCTGGGAAGCACTGCACCCCCAGCTTGGTCAGAGCCAGACTGGAAAGTTCTCTGCAGCTGTGCTATCCCCTCTCCTGAGGGCACCCTGCCATGCCACCCACTAACAACACGGGCTGGCACAGGGCTCCTGCAGTCTGCCCAGGCTCCTGCAGCATCCCAGCAGTCTGACACGGGAGATGCTGCTGCTCCCAAGCCCGCTTATGTTGCATTTCCCTCCCTCCCAACTTGATGTCAGTCCCTGCAGCCCACAGACAAGCCTGGAGTAGTGCAAGTGCCCAGCTTTAGACAGATGGCACTGGGAAGCAGAGGAACTGCTGCAGACATAAACTGCAGTGCCCCAGGCTTGTCCCTGGGGATGGGAACAGCCCAGCACACAGGAGAGCAGCTCTCAGGACAGTGCCCCATCTCCCCAGTTACCTCTTTGAGAGCTGAGGACATCTTTGGGAAGCTCCTGCCACCTGTGACAAGCTGGTACCGTCTCTCCAGAGATGCAAGCTTCTCCTTCTCCTGAGCGCACAACAACAAGAGCAGAGAGAGGAGGAAGGTTATCATCATGTGGTGGTCAGGCCCCATCTCACACCCTAACAGCCAACCCCTGCTGCAAGAGGAGGCAGGATCCCCTCTCAGCCTAATCAGCAACATCCGCAAGGTGGAATGCTGCAGTGACCTGTGACCCCCTGGGAGCATTTTGCACGCTCAGGCACCCATGATGCAAGCATGCAAGACCATGTGACAACCCTCTGGCCCTAGATGTAAGCCTTACCTTCTGGAGGAGCCGCAGGACATCGTTCCTCTCCTGGGCCAGGCGTTCAGCCTCCTGGGCACTTTGCAGCCGGATCTGGGCAGCCTGAGCATCCAGTGCAGCCACCCGCTCCTGGGGATGGGCAAGGGCTGAGCTGGCGGTAGGGGAAGCTTGGCAACGTGGCTGGGCTGGGGACATGGGGTGCTACGGACATGGGGTGCTGGGAACATGAGTGCTGAGGAGCAACTCACAAGGGACTGCTGCCCTGTGTCCCTACCTTCCTGCGGGCGATGCTGCGGTGGTACTCAGCCCTGCTCTGCAGGAGCTGCTGGCTCCGCGTCTCACGCTCCTCTTCCAGCCGGCTCTCCCTTTCCAGCTGCTGGAACTCCAGGTCCTCAAAGAGCTTGGTTTCTGTCTCCAGGGCCTCTGCTTCCTTCAGACACACAATGGGGTGGCCACTCACTCCCTTGCCTCAGTGCAAAGGTGGTGGAGGACGCACTGGGCACAGATCCCATGGGATGAGCTTCTCGCAATGGCTGGGAGCTGCATCCAGATCAGCTGCTCCCACCTGATCACATCCAGCCTACGGTGACACTCTGCCAGGCTGCAGAGCCAGAAAATGCCCTGTGCTAGCAGCATCACCATTGCCAAGCAGCAAGCAGGGAGCATGGCAAGCACCCATGTCACCAAGCTGATGGCAAATCCACCACAGACCAGCACTACAACAGACAAATGCCCTTGGCCCCCCAGCCTTTAAATAATGTGGCATCCTGGGATGCTGGCACTCAACTCAGTGTCTGCAAACACCGTCCTGGCAGAGCTCTCACTGCAAGAACACACTTCCCATGCCCCAGGAAAGGGACCACCACCACTCCGTGGCCACATAGAGTGCAGTGCACGCAGGGCAGCTGCCGGGGCTCCTGCACACCAGGACCACTGAGCACCCTGAGCATCCCATCACATTCTGCGGGCAGCACCTGCTATCACCCAGACCCATGTCAAACGCAAGAGCATCCACCACCAGCCTGGAAAGGGGACACAAGCAGTTGTGTGCTAGAGCTGTGCAGCGAGGGCTGCTCCAGCCACAGGCTGAGGAGAGCCAGCAGCTACCAGAAAATACCAGATAATGGGAAAAAATGCTGCAGACCGATGCTAACATAAACTGACAGTGCTGTGTAAATAAACACTCGCAGGAAATAGCTGGAAGCACACACACACAGGGACACGGAGCTCCCTGGCGCTCCCCTCTCGAGAGGCAGCCTGGGGACGGCACCCTGGGAGAACAGGGACCAACTTCCACAGGCAGTGCCCAGCCGGACACACGGACACAGCGACGCCTCCACACCTCAGAGATGCTCAGCATCTGGACGCAGAGCACTGCAGCTCGTGGGCAGGCGGGCAGGGCACAGCCCGGCTCTGTGAGCCCACGTGTGGGGCGGATCTCATTGCACGGGGTCAAGAAGGACCCCAGCAGAGGACACCATGCTCAACGTGGGGCTGTGCTGCGGGGAACACGGCTCCTCCTCAGCATGCTTGGGGCAGATCCATGCTCGTGCCCTGCCCGGTCCAGAGCCAGCACCGTGCCATGGGGCCGGGTGAGCAGCAAGCTTACCAACACGGCGCCAGCCTCCTCCGGCCCGGCTGCGATGCTCTCAGTGCGGCCCCAGCTGCCAGGGAAGAGCTGGCCTAAGCTGGAGCGGAGGGAGGTGGGCCATGGTCCAGGAGGGGTGGGGGTGAGACACTGACCCTTCGCATCTGCTCCCGCAACTGCTCCCGCATTGACTCAGGGCAGTTATCAAGGTGGCTCTTCGACTCATTGTAAAGCGCCCGGAGTTTCTCTAGCTCCTTCCTTTCAGCATCAATCTTTGCCCTTTCCTAAATTAGGGGAGAACAAAACAGAACGAAAACAAAACAAAACAAAACAAACAAACAAAAAAACAAACAGAAAAGGGAAACGAAAAAAAAAAAAGAGAGAAAACACACTTCTCAAATCCGCGCCATGCAGAAGCTGCAGGATTAGACAGGGGTCAGCCAGAGAGGGGCATTTACCAAGAGACTGAGAGAGCAAAAGCCGTGAGAACCCTGGGCTGGGCAGCGTTACAGAGGTTATGACCAGCCCTGGACCTCTGTCTCATGTTTCCGTGCCAAAGACTTAAGGACAGTGGAAAGATCAATGTTGACCTGGCTTTGCAACTTGGGTTAAGTCATCCTAATCCTGCACATTGCCATCAAAGGACTCCAGGAGCTGCCAGAGGCCCTTGCTTTACCACACAGCCATCCTCACAACCACCACCAGAGCCTTCTGTTAACGTGCCCAAAACCCAGGATGCTGCTGGCAGCCAGAGCAGCTCCAATGCGGCGGCAGTGTGGCTGCTGTGCATCTCTGCAGCAGCGTGGCTACCCGTTGGGCAATAGGAGACCAAAGTCTGTGCCGTCCTTGTGGAGCTGCTTGGGCTGTTCTTCAGCACGTTAGTGGCAGGGCAGATGCACAACAAATGCTTGTTTCTGTCCACAGTCCATGCAGCCAGAGACACCCGGCTGGCAGGGCACCACATGTAACCCCAGTTTGAGCTGCTGAGAGCGGGGAGCACAAAAAGGACTGGGAATCCCAGCTCTCTGTCCTGCAGGCTTTCTGCCAGGACAACCCCCTGGCACATCAGACTGTGCACTGCTGCATTTTTGTGCATTGCTCAAACAAGGAAAGCCCCATCCTTGCTGGAACATTACTTAGAAATCCTGAAAATTCCTGCAATCCTGGGAAGGAATCTTGTCCATGAGTATTTTGCCTCAAGGTCTTGTCTCACAAGCACCTTTGCTCACTTGGGCTTCTACTGGATTTGCTGCTGCCCAGCATTCAGGTAACAGCGCTGTGTTGTCTGTGTATGTGCCTACACTGTCCCCCTCTGAGGACTGTCCTTGCACACCAAAGCAGCCACATCTCAGTGGCAATGGCTCTGGTGGCACCAGCATGTCTCACAGCTGCCCCTGCCCTTCTCCCACTTGGCACTGAAGACACATCCCTGGAGTGGTGCAGGATCCCCCTACCCCCTTGGGGAGCTGATTCCTGCTCCCTCCAGCACAGGAACACAGTGAGCCGAGGCCATCCCTCCCTCCTGGGCACAGATGTGGGGGCAAAGTGGACAGAGGATGCAGAGGTGGATGGGACGTGCTGCTGCCCCACGCTCCAGACCTGGCTGTGAGTGGGGAGAGCAAAGGTGTCAGAGGTTAGTGACAGAGCTCAGAGCAGCCACTGTTAGAGCCAGTTAGTGCAGACTGAATAGGAAAGCAGGTGGTTAAGTCAACTGAGACTCTGGGAATGAGGCTTCTTTTTGCTCCTCTCCTAGCGCTGCACAACGCAGTCTTTCACTAGAGAAAATGCCTGCAAACGGTCAGAAAATCAAAAACAAACCACAAATCCCCAGTGCTGCAGCAGTGCTGCTGGGTGTGTTGGTGGCAGCTCAGCCCCACACGGCCCCAGTTGCACACAGGCACTGAGCAATGCACGTCGGGGTCTCACAGCCTGAGACCAATCGCAGGGAGGTGAGACGTGGTCTGCCCTCCCACCAGGACTGCAAAAAGAATCCAGGCCCAGGAAGGAGCAGCAGGAGCACACCCTGCAGTCCAGAGCTGCTGCTCAGCATCCTGCAGGGAGCTCCTGGCCAAAGCTGCAAAATGCTCAGAAGAGAGCAACCCAGCCACCTCTAGCATTACAGATGCTACAGATGCTCAAGCAGTCACCACCACTGTGTGTGACCAAAGCATCCCCGTGGGCAGCAGATCCAGTGGGCCTGCTGCAAACCTCAGCTTGCAGGAAGGCTGTGAGCTGGGCAGTGCTGAGGCCTCATGGTCAGTGCTGGGGCAGCCCTGCAGCACCAAGCCTGACAGCGAGACCGACAGCACATCCCCAGCATCTGCCTCTGCCCTCCTCTGGCAGGGCTGAGGGACACCACGCCGATACCAAGCAGACAGACAGACAGAGCCCGGCACAATGTGAGCACAGAGAGAGGAGAGAGAAAGGCACTGCCCAGCTCGCTCGCCCATTCCTCTTCCTCCCTCTCTGCACAAACACTGGTGCTCCCATTGCACATGAAGACACCTGGGAAGACCTCACGGAGCTGACACAGCAGCTGTCACCGAATGCCTCTGCAGAATCCAGCCACATGTTCCAGCATGGGAGAACCCCACCAGCGTCATCCCTGCATGTGGGCACCAGGGCAGGGGACAGCATGTCACAGCCCCAAGGGGACAGCCCTGCGTTGGGGCTCACCTTGTCCCGCTCCTTCCGGATGCTGGCGTCCAGGCTGGAGAGCTTCTCCTGCAGCTGCTGCACCACCTCCTGCTCCTGCTGCAGCCGTGCCACCTCTGACTCCCGCTCGCCCTGCAGCAGTGCCCTCTCCATCTCTGCCTGGGGTGACACAGCTGTGTCAGCATGGCCGCTCCAGCCCAATCCGCTACCCAGTGCCCATGTGGGTGCTGCCCAGACCCTCACCTCTCGCGATGTCTCCTGCAGCTGCTGCTCCAGCTCCTTGACACGGCCTTTCAGCTCATCCAGGTGGCCGAACACGCAGGCTCGCTCCTCTTCCAGCCGCTGTGCCTCCTTGGCGCGTGGGCCCGCCAGCTCCTCATGCTGCAGAGGGAGCAGGTCAGCACAGCACAGCACGGAACGGCTCAGCCCGGACATCCCCATCCCCTCACCTCGTGGTGTGTGCTCTCGGTGCTGCTGCACTCTTCCTTCAGGTTCTCTTCATCTGACCTCTCCAGGCTCTCCCTCTGCCGCAGCACACCCAGCTCCTCTGCGGCACGGCCCAGCCCTGCTGTGCCCCTTGGTGCCCGCCGGCCGGCATCCGTATGACCAGGCAGCAGCTCAGAGCCGTCTGTCTTGGTGTACTCAGCACAGAGGTTCAGGATGGTCTCCAGGCGCTGCCGCTCCTGCAGGGAGGTTTGCTCAGAGCAGACCTGCAGCACCCATCCCAGTGCCCACAAACGTCCCTCACCAGCATGGCTGCCTGCATTGCTGCGGGGCACAGGCATCACTGCTGTGCCCAGGGAGGGGACGCAGTGCCCATCTGGCAGCAGGGCACATACACACAGACCACAGCGTGACGGTGCCAGGACCAACATCCTCACATTGAGGAAGGAAAACTGTTTCTTGGGGAACGTTGGCTGCCAGCAGCTCACCACAGCCACAGCAGCAGGACTTGGGGCACTTCCCTGTTTCCCAGCAGCATCCAGCATCCCCTGTGTGTCACCCTGCCCTGCGTGTCCCACTCCCACGCACCCCGGATCATCACCACCTCCGCACACAGGAAGCGCTTCCTCCAGCTCTGGGCACATCGCCCGTGTCTGGAAGGTCCCGGCTGCCCTGATGGACTTCCAGCACTCTGCACACCGGGGGCTGCGCTGCTCCATGCCCCAGCCCAGTGCACTCAACCAGCCCTGGGCAGCAGTCAGAGCATTGTCCTGCAGTGCATGTGGCATGCCCAGGGCTGGAGACAGACTAATTACAGACAGCAGCCCCGGCTGAACGCCGCGCTGCCTCTGTAAGGGGCTATTTGTAGGTGGTGATTCAGGCTGTCTGCCTGCCGTGACTCAGGACTGAGTAAACAGGGCTTCTGCTGCCCATGCCACAACATGGGGATGGGCAGAGGGCAGGAAGCACCCAGCAGGGTTCTGGATGGCACCTGGGAAGGTGAACACAGCCAGGGCATCTGCAGGGCATCTCAAATCCTCAAGGGTGCGGGCTGTGCCAAACCATCAGCCCAGGGCCCTCCCTGGGGAAACACAGGCGGTACCCCACACCAGCCCTGGGCAGCACTGGGTGCAATGCCGGTGGGGACAGACACACGTATCTCCTGCACTGCACAGCCCATCTGGGTGAGCCTGGGCCAAGCTGTGCTGCCCTGGCCCCAAGGAGCACTCCCCTGGCCCAGCTGCCCCCACAGTCCCCGGCTGCTCCCAGCAATCCACTGGGCAGCAGGGAGAGACAGATGCACAGGGCAAGCCCCACCCAGGCAGCTGCTCGCTCTATAAAAACTCTATCCCCGTCCCTAAATATAGAGATGCAATGCCCACAGAGCCTCCCAGCAGTCGGCAGCCGGGAACAGCATCTGCACACCACGCACAGGCAGCCACCGTGTCCCTGCCGAGCCGCAGCCCTGGCAAGGCACGCCTCACTTTGCAAACCCAGGGGCACTAAAAATTACACATCCACAACCAAAGGCAGCCGTGAACATCAGAACAGCACTGCCCCAGGCTGAGCCTGCAGATTTCCCTGGCTGCTGGAAGCAGAGGGGCTTGGTGCGAGGCAGCAGTTCCCCGCACACCAGGGGCACCAACTGCCACTCCAGGCCATAATCTCTCCGGATAAGCTCGAGCCTAGGAGCCTGTTCACATCATTCATAAGCTGCCGTCAGCAAAATCCCCGAGAGAAAAGGCCTACATTTTGAAAACAACAGAAGCTCAAAGCCATTTGCAAAGAGGCCACCTCGCACTCGCCGGGGCTGCCCCCGGCCCCTCCAAGCCTCGGCTCCAGCTGCCAAATCCGGGTCAGGATGCCCTCCCACAGCCAGCAGCCCCCCGCGCCCCTCGGCTCACCAGGCGCTCCATCTCCTGCTCCCGCATCCGCTCCTCGCGCTGCCGCCGGTGGTACTCCAGCAGATCGTCCTCGTTGTCGCTGATCTCGGTGATGCTGTTCTTACGCTCCCGCACGCCCGCCGGCGTGCACGCCCCCGACAGCTTCCTCTGGGCGCGGGGGCTCTGCCGGGGCGAAGGCACGGCCAGGGAGCCCAGGCTGTGTGCGGGGCTGAGGCAGGAGCTGAAGCTGGGCCGGCGTGCGGACGGCTCCGTCGACAGCGGGGACGAGGGGCTCCCGGCCCTGCTGCTCCTCCCGCCCGCGGGGCTCGGCTCCTCGTGGCCCTTGCGCCTGGTTCGGGGGCTTCCAGGGACCTCCCTGCCCAGCCGGGGCTGAGGGGACGGGGCATCCGGGGCCGCCCGGGGGCTGGCGGCTCGGCGCGATAAGGACGGGCTGAGGGGCGGCAGCTCCCGCATGCTCTCCACGTTCCTCCGGGCCGCCCGCGGACTCTCGGGGGGCTGCAGCCCACGGCCACTCTGGCTGCCGTGCGCCGGTCCCACGGCGTCCGGGAGAAGCCTGGGTGCGGGCTGCCGGCCGGGAGCGGGAGGATCCCTCTGCTCTCGGAAGGGGCTGGGCGGCCGCTCCTGCAGGGCTGCCCGAACCCGCGGCACCGAGGAGCCCAATGTCCGGGGAGCTGCCCGGGGACTGCCGGGCGGCTGGGAACGAGGACTGCCCGCCCTGTGCTCCTGGAGGGGGTGCGGGACCGCCGGGCTGTCCAGGGCACCCCGCCAGGCGCGGGGGCTCTCCGCCGACCGAGTGTCATTGGGGCCCCCGTAGGGTGGCGGTGGTGGGCGCTGCGGGGGGGGCTGCACGGCGTGGTTGTAGCTGGAGGAGCGGAGCGGCACGACGGGGGGCACGGCCGGGCCCTGCTCCTGGCTGCTGGGCGAGTGGCTCGTGTAGCCGCCGCTGCTGGCGGGCGAGGAGAGAGGGGAGAAGGGCGGCGAGGCGTTCTCGTAGCTGGAGCCCCCCGAGGCGGCACCGGGGCTCAGCGGAGGGGACAGGAGGCAGCGCCCACCCCCGTTCACCATGGCGCAGTGCGGGGACTGCCCGCGGGACGGCGGTTTCTTGCTGGGGGACGCCGGATCCTCCAGCACCAGCGAGTCCATGATGTCCTGCAAGTCCTTCTCGATGGAGCTCACCAGGGAGTTGTGGCTGGGCTCCCGTGCCGGCAGCTGGCGGCTGCCATTCACCAGGGCTTCGGGCTCTGCGGGCAGACGTGGAAGTCAGAGTGGGCAGGGGCACCGTGCTGCCCTGCTCCTGCAGCTTCTGAGCAGCGCAGCTCTGCAGGCAGCCCCTCACCCAGCCCAGCTCTGCTCCACACTGCCTTGCAGGGCTTGCAGAGAGCACACTGATGGGGCAGGAGATTGAGGCTGGCACCCAGCTGGCAGACCAAAGCTCAGTTCACTTCCATTAAACTCTCCCTCCCCACAGTGCAAGGCTCCTGCCTGCAAAATCATATTGTGCACAGCCAGCCAGGAGGGCACAGGCATGCTGGCATGCAGCCTCCCTGCCTGAGCCCGGCCCGAGGCCGTGGTGTGTCTGGACACAGCTCTGCGTGCCACCGATGTGCCTGTCACTCAAAGGACATGCTAATAACAGCAGTGGCTGCTCCTGGACAGTGTCACCACACTGGCATGGGGCAGCACCACATCGGTAGATCTTGAGCTGCCACAGCAAAATAGATAGGCAGCAGCAAACACCAGCATGAGCCTTGACACTGACCTGACCCCTGCTTCATGCGCACCAGGAGTGCATCCCTGCTGAGAGAGACACCATCAGTCCCACAGCCCAGGTGGGACCCAGAGCAGCAGGCATCATCTCTGCACATGCAGTCCTGCCTGATATCACAGGGACAGAGATACAACCAGGGATCAAAGGGCAGCAGCTGTGGGCAGCTGCAGGTTGCTCAGGGGACACAGCACCTCCTCAGGTTCTTACTCCCCATTCCCAGCTGTAGGACCTGATGTTTTCCCAGCCCTCAGCACTGTGCACATGGCACAAATCATAGAATCATAGAATCATAGAATCACCAAGGTTGGAAAAGACCTTCAAGATCATCCAGTCCAACCGTTCACCTATTCCCAGTAGCTCCCACTAAACCATGTCCCTCAACACAACATCCAGCCTTTCCTTGAACACCCCCAGGCTCGGTGACTCCACCACCTCCCTGGGAATAACACCATGAGTTCACAGCATCCTGCCCTGGTGATAATAAGCAGGGTGCAGCTGCACAGACCCAACAAGCACCAGTGTCTGGTGACTTCCAGTACCCACAGCATCCTGTGCCTGGCACCAGCTGCCACTGGGAAAGGGCAGGGGCTGTCCCAGCACCAAGCAGGTCCCTGCCACCTCCTCAGTGGGGAGGGACCACACTGGGAGCCAGACAGCAGCAAACAGTGCTGCTGAAAGCTCCAGCTGTGTCCTGCTCAGGGATGCACAGCCATGGAGACAGTGTGGGGATGGCACGTGGGAGCTGCCAGCCTGGATCAGCACAGCGCCTGTCTCATCCCCCTCCCTGGAGCCAGGCTGGAGGCAGGGACCTCGTGCCTTACAGACAGACACAGCGAGATAAGGAGCTGCTTCAATTAAGTGCTGCAGCCAGGGAAACGGCCTTCACAGCCTCCTTGTAGCCAGCCCTACATGTAAACAGCAGCTCTCAGGCAGCAGGGGGGCCTGCATGCACCCAACAGCCCTATGCTCCTAGGCTGAGCGAGGACTGAGAGCTCTGCCCCAGTAGCAGCACAGCCCCCAGACCCACACACAACAGGGGGCTTGGGTTGGGCAGAAACCTGTTACACTCTTCCCAGGCACCATTAATAATTAACAGACATCAGCACAGCCACCAGGCTGAGTCATCAGCCAATGAAGGCACCACAGAGCATCCATGAATGGGCATCACAGGAATCCAGATCCCACTGTTATGACCTTGCACAGCCCTATGCTCCCACCCGTACCCAGGAGAACTCCAAACAAGGAGACTCCTAACATCCCCACAGCCCCACCAGGATGAAGAAGGGCCACCTACTTGCTGGCAGTCCATAGAGAGCCGCGGGGCTCCTTCCTCCTGCTGGGATCATGCTCTTCATCCACTTGGCTTCAGCGGGGTGGTTGAAGCGGAGGAAGGTCGCCTGGCCCAGGCAGATGGTGCACCCTGGGGAGAGAGGGGGTTCAGCACCGGGGTGGGGGGGGCACGGCTGGAATCCAGGTCACTGCCCGCCATCCCCACAGCCGGGTGCATCCCGCACAGCTGGGGCCACGCACAGAGCAGGGCTGGCAGCACTCCAGTGCCGCCGCCAGCTGCAGACAAGACAGCTCCTGTCCGCTGTAGGAGAATGCCGCTTCTTGGCCCAAACCCGGAGCCTTCGTAGGGAAGGCTGCCGATTCACCATCGGGGAGGAATGCAGGGACGGGAGCCAGGCTGCGCCAGCCCCAGGGAACAGCAGCAGAGGCTGCAGATGGTCCCTGCTGAGCGCAGGCGGCTCAGACGCTGTGTGTCGCTCCCTGCACGGCTGCACGCTGGGGGACCGGCAGGGCAGTAGGGCCGGGTGGCACAGGGAGGGCAGCAGCCCCACTGAGAGCTGCATTCACGGCTCCGCCACCACCTGGATGCAGCTCAATGTGCAGCAGCGGATAGTGCTGCCCGCACCCGCCCTGCAAGGGCTGTAAAAGGCGACTCTTCACACACACCGGTGTGTGAAGACAACAAGCATCCGGAAGCCACGGTGCCAAAGTCCCACACGTGCAGCAAGCGCAGGGAGCTGGGAGCAGGCAGCACACAGCCAGCCGCCTTCCCCCCGGCGGTGCGAGGCTCCTGCCTGGCAGCCGTGTTGCCGACACACCCCACTTTGAAGCGCCTCCAGGGCCCCAGGGAGAGGCTCACTGCTCGCTGTCAGCTGAAAATCCCTTGCTGGAAGGGATGCATTTTTTGGAGCAGCTGAGCTGGCAGCGTGCAACCCAAGTGCAGCCCCAGCCTCAGCCTCAGCAGAGCAGGTGGGTCCGGATGGAGGGAGCTGGGCTGGGAAATCCCCAGGCAGGCAGCAGGGAGTGGGGGAGCGTGTACAGAGATCACCCTATGCCAGCTATGGTGGAGCAGAAATAACAGGAGAGCACGTGCCGACTCCAGGTCCCACCAGGGAGCTGGCAAAGAGCAGCCCTGTGTGACACCAACACACAGATCAGCTCCAGGCAACACAGATTGCACCAGGTTAAGAGAAGTCCTGCACGTGTTGGGTTCAGCTGGCAGAGCCTCTCAGCACACCCATGTGTCCCCGTGCAGATGGGTCTAACTGACCCATGCTTTTCCAGGAGCTGCTCTTCCCAGAGCAGTGGCCACCAACCTCCTGCTCCGCGACCCCTCTGTGCCCACCCCGAAGGAGCTGTGTGTGCTGTTCAGAAAGTGTGGACACGGGGATGTCAACAGCACCCGCACCCATCGCCCATCGAGTCCTTTTCTCCTCCACTCACGCGGCTCTCATTGTTCCCTTGGGTGACCCGCTGCAGCACGCGGTCCCCCCGGAGCACCCAGCCGCCTTCTGCGGGGGGTACGAGGGAAGATGCGAGGAACATCTTCACTCTGCAGCAGCAGCGGGGCCCAACGGCCCCCGCCCGGCTCCGGGGGGCTCCGCACCGGCCGAGCCCCGCCGCCAGCCGCCCCTCCCCGCCCGGCAGTACGGGAGCCCCCCCGGCCCGCGGCTCCCAGGCCTTTGTGCGGCTTCCCCGCCCCGGGAGCGCCTCGGATAAATCACCGTCGCTAATGAGAGGCTGTCAAAGGAGCGCAGGATCCGGATTTCTAACTCCGGCGCAACCCGACACCGCGGGCGATGAATGAAATGGCGGATGGAGAAAGTCTGAAAGCAGCCACCGCTGTCGGAGGGGCCGGGCTGCCCGGAGCCGACCCCCGCCCGGAGCCCCCCCCCGGCTGCCCGCGGAGGCGCGGCGCCCGAAGCCCGACCCGGTGACAGCTCGGCATCGCCCTCTCCCCACGGCCCGGGCCCGACAGACCGATGCAGACAGATGGAGGACGATAAACGAGCGAGACGGCGCTGGCCGCGAGGCGACGGGCGGCAGCTCCGCGGGGCGCCGGCAGCCCGGGGCCGCCAAACAAAGCCCAGAACCGGCGCGGTTCCCTCCGCCCCTCCCGGTGCCCTCCTCGCTGCACCCCCCGCCCCTCCGGGCACGGATACTCGCGGCCGTCCGCCCCCCACCGCCGCGCCGCGCCGCGCCGCACTCACCGAGCCCGAACCGCCCGCTGGCCGCAGCCGCCGCCCGGGCAGCGGGAGCCGCGCACCGGACCGCCCCGGGGAGGAGCCGCACGGGCGGGGCGGCTCCGCGGGGCACGGACGGCGCTCCCGGCGCGGCAGCGTGGGGACCCCGGGACCAGAAAGAGTGATTCACGGACAAAATGGGCAGGCACGGAAAATGTGAGAGCGGCCGTGAGGAAGCCACCCGCTGCGCTCTGCGTCTCGGCGCTGCCCGCGGTCGTGGCCGCTTGGGGTCCCCGCTCCTCTCCCGGGGACCGCCCTGAGCTCCCCCCACGCTCACGGGATGGCTGTGGAGGGACGATGGGGTCCAAGCCCCTACAGTCACACAGGGCCGTCTGAGAACCCGGGCCCTCTGCTCCTCGCAGACGTCAGCAACAGGTCTTGAGATGGTTTTCTTCGGAGCCAAGACAACCCCCGAAATGTGCCACACCTCCAGCCAGGAGCTGCGGACGCGGGACAGGCAGTGGCAGGATGGTTCTGGAGACGTGTGTGCTATCTGACGGCATGGCCGTGTCCAGGACGGCCGGATCCTGCCCAGGATCTGCTAACAGGGATCTATCCACAGCCCTACCTTGAGTGAGGCGCGTGGGCCGCTGGATCATCACACCGTCGATGGTGCAGGCATTGTTGCAGGGGTGCAGGGTGAGTGTCCCTCGCACGTTCTCGATGTAGCAGTGCTCGGGTGCCAGGCCAGGGCCCTGCAGGACGATGTCCTTTGCAGCCGTGCCAATTGTGGTCCTCCCTGCAGAGAGAGAGGCTGAGCATCCCCACTGTCGTGTGGTGAGATGGGTTCCCAGCCATGCTCACAGCGATCCTCCAGGAGCCACCCCAGGCAAGAAGCAGCTGCCTGGATTGGGGTGCACCCAAAGGTGGGGATGCTCCAGCAGTCAGCACTCACCTTCCTCCAGTGGCAGCAGTGTGATAGCAGTGCTGAGGCGGCCGCTGCCCAGGCTCACCAAGTGCGGCTTCTCTGTCTGCACCTTCAGCCCTTTGCCTGTGTCTATCAGGTCCAGGGGGCTGTTCTGCAAGGGTCAGAGCAGGATGGGTCAGTGCTGTGTAGCGCTGTGAGCAGGGGCAGCCCTCACAAGTGTCTTACTGGGCCCTTCCTGGAGCAAGCAGAGACAGAAGCTGCCTCTGTTCCTGCTGTGCCCTGCAGTAACAGGTCATAAATATTTACAGGCTCCTTATCTTTCCATGCCACAGGATGAGAAGGGAGGGGTGCACATAGCACCTGTGGCAGCAGCCTGCTCCTTTGCGCTGCCTGCTCTGGGCCGCTCTGTGCAGCACCTCTCCTGCAAGCACCCATGTGCCCCCTCACCTGCCTGTGTGTGTATGGTCATGTAGACTGAGGGGTGGAGGCCAGGCAGGACAAACAAGAGGATGCAGATAGCCCAGGACTCCTTCCCTCCCATGCTGCCAGCCCTGGGGAGCTGCAGCAGGAGTGTGCCCAGGTCAGGTCCTGCAGGGAAGATCCCCGAAGCTTGGGCTGTTTCTAAGAGGATCCGAGGCAGCAGCCACTTAGCTCAATTGGCTTTACTGCCGATCCTGTAATAGGATCGGGGTGAGGAGTGGGTGAGGAGAGCATTGCAGCAGGGCTGGTACGGAGGAGAAGGGCTCCTTGCTGCACTTCCATGCTCCCACAGACGTTCAGTATTGCTGCAGCCAGAATTCTTCACCCTTCTCTGCATTCTCTACCACCAAGGCAGGACCCTGCCACACACTGGGGCAGTGCTGGTGGGCACGACTCGCCCTGCCTGCCGCAGCCCTGAGCCTCACCTGGATGATGGTCTGCACCCTGCGGGTTGGGCTGGTGGTGGTCCTGCTGGGAGCCTCCATTGTGTTCGCACGGAGGCGCCTGGTGATGTCAGGCACGGGCTGGGAGAGACAGAAGCGTTGGTATGAGTGCCCGTGTGGGCACAACTGTGCAGGGCTCTGGCTCTGCTGCAGACCCTGTGCTCAACTCCTGTTTCCAGCCTTGCAGCAGCTGCCCAAAGCTGATGCGCATCCCTGCCCAGCAAGCACAGGCTCCAGCACCTTGGAACACCCGCTTGCATGCTAATCATACGAAGCAGCCACCACACTGGCACAACTCCACAAATGCTGCAGAAAACAGACCCCACTACAGACTGGGAGTGGTCGGCAGCTGGGCCCTTATGGCCACAGGCAGACACAGCAGAGCAGCATCCAGCTGTTTGCAGCAACATCTGCCTCCGCGCGCAGCAGCTCACAGTGCAGCCCAGCACACCCACACACGCCTGATTCCAGCACCCAGCTGCATGCCTTCATCCCCATCTCTGCACAGGCTGGCAGCAGCCAGATTAGGGGGTGCATGAACTCAGCGCCGCGTCCCCTCCCACCGCCAGCACCCAGAGCCAGCGGGGCAGCAGGGACACGGCTGTCACTGCCCACCCCTCCGTGCAGCCTGGGACTTTCTGGCCGCGCGCTCTGCCTCCCACCCTAACCCCAACCCGCTCCTGCCCCTCGAGGGCAGCCCCCAGCAGCAGGCCTGGCCCCTATGACGCACAGACACGGCACGAGGCCAGCAGCCACCCACGGCCTTCCTGTGCACGGGGAGGAACGCGGCCCATGAGCGGCAATTTCCCTCGCCCGGCGCTCACACCGCTTGTTGTGCCGGGACGCTCTGGTTACTAAATTTACCGTCTGCTCCTCACGTCCCTCCCTTCCGCTCAAGCCTGGCTGCATGCAGCTTAACCCTTCCTGGGCAGGCTGGCCCCGCCATGCGAGTGGGCTCATCCTGCTAGGGACCCCTGGGCCAGCTGCTGCTCACGGTGACAGGGTCTTCTCCCTCCCGGCCCCACAGCCTGTGCAGAGCAGCTGAGGCACGTGGGGTGCAGTGTGAGCCCCGGGCTCGGCTCCCCACAGCATCGCTCACAGTGTCCCAGGAGGAGAGGGACAGCACTCCCAGCCCGGCTGGCCCTGAACACAGCTGTGGGGGCGAGCGGGCAGCTATTACACACCACGGAAAAAATGAAATGTTGGAAAACAGCAGGCGTCAGATTCAGGGCTGGGACGGAGCCCAGATTGCTCTGCTCGATGCAAGGGCTCAGCGGTGCTGCAGCAGCACCGCACAGGAGGGCTGTGCCAGCTGACGCGCAGAGCACAGGCACAGCCCCTGGGTACTCGGGAGCAGTTCCACACTCCCCGTCGGATGCAGACACAGAGCCGCCGCTTTCCCCTACCTGCCACCCGGTCCTGGTGCGGGCGCTGAGCGGGAGCCTCTGCCGCAGAGTCCCCACGGCCCCGACATGCTGGCGGGGCTGCCTACCGCTGCTCATGGGCAGGGGAGCCACGCTCCCCAGCATCGTGAGACCCCACAGCCTACCCACAGCTTCGCCAGCGCCGAGGCCCCGATACGATGTCCGGAGGAAAAGCCAGCGAGGGGCTGGGCTCCGGCATAGGAAGGGAGCGGAGCCAGGGTGGGATCCTGTGCGGGTGTTAACCCTTCCCAGCACGGAGAGCCCCGCCGTACCAGCGTGCAGCTCCCCGAGGGGGAGGGGGGGGAGCAGCCACAGCCACGCCGCCCCCGTTAGGATCTGCCCCCACTCCCGCCAGCCACCTGCCGCACGACCCTACTCGACCCCGCTGCCCTCAGCCCCATCACCCCGTTGGACCCCATCACGGGTTCCAGCTCTCCCCGTCGCCCACCCTGCTTGGGACGGCTCCTTTCCCCCAGCAGCGCCCTGCCCGTTCCTCACCGGTTCCCGTAGAGGAGACGCCCGCCAGCCCCCGGCCCTCCGCCTGCAGCGCAGCCCCCCGTCCCGCGCAGCCCCGCACACGCAGCCTCAAGCAGAGGAATGCGGGGCGGGAGTGCGACCGCCCCGGCCGGCGCCCCACCTCTGGCGCGGACAAGGCGGCCTTTCTTCTCCCGCCGCAGCCTGCTAAACACGCCGCTTGTTCCCGCCGTGGGAAGAGGCAGAGGCAGCAAATGCCAAAGGGTCGGGCTCAGTTACCGTCAAATAGCAAGCAGTCCCCGTGCCCCCTGCGTGCAGGGCTGCCCTCGGGCTGGCGGCTCCCGGCACGAAGACAAAAGTCCCTTTCTTCCCCGTGCAGGTCCGGGGCCTCACCTGGGCGGACGCCGAGCCCCGCGGCCCCTCCCGCCCGTCCCCACCCAGCGGGCTGCGGGGTGACCCCACTACCGCAGCTGCTTACAGGGGAGATCGGCCCACGGCTGCATGGGGGAGGGCACAGCAGAGCCGAGCATGAAAACGGGGCCGGGGGCAGCCAGGGCTCGGCCGCAGAGGAGTGCCAGCCGTCGGGGGTCCGACGGCCGCGTGCAGAGCAGCGGAGCGCTGCGGGATGGGACACAGCAGGGGACTCTGCGTTCTCCCCGTGCACCGCAGTACGGACCTCGAGGGTCCCCGTCTTCTTCCTGCGGTGCCCGAGGGCTCTGCTCGTGGGGACGGGCACCGGGCAGCTCTGCCCCACCCTGGGGAAGCCCGGAGCAGCCCCTCTTGCAGCTGGGCCCGGTGCTCGACGTTCCGCCCGGCCGCTCGGATGAGTCAGGGGAGGAAACCGCGCAGCATCCACAGCCTCCGTCCAACTTGGCTGCCTGCTCCCACCGCAGCTGCTAACGCGCTCAGAGAGCTCTCACCCCTTCCCACACCCTCTGCCCCGGCAAACACGCAACCAGCGGCCTTCCCCCAACAGCTGGAGAGGGCGGAAGCAGGGCGGGAGGGGGTAGGGGGCACTCGGGGCCGTCGGGGCGGGGGGGCCGCCCTCAGCCCGGTGCTGCCCTTCGACGCCGGTGTTCTGGGGGAGCTCATCTGGCGGAGGTGCGGGAGGGGAAGGCCGCCAGCTCCGGGCAGCGAGGTGCCCCGCCGGTTCCTGCGTGGGGCAGCCCCCTCCCCCGCCTCCCATCCCACCCCGAGGGGGTGATGGAGGCCGCATCGCGGTTGCTGGGGTAACGCAACGCGCCCGGCAAAAAACATCGGCATAAATCATCCGCAAAGACATCTCCTGCGAGAGCCGAGGAATCCCGGCCGCGCCCGCTGAGCTCAGCGCTGCAGGGAGCGCTCCTGCACCGCCGCTGCGCGTTGGCCGAAGGTTTGCAGCGCCGGGAGGGTCGGCCCGAACTCCTCACCGAGCCCCTCTGGCACCGCTGCAGGGAGGGAGGAGCTCAGCGCCTCGGGACGGCAGCGCGAGGGGAGAACGCTGCCCCGAAGCAGCACCGCAGCGAAAGGGACGTGAGCTCCGCTCAGCCCGGTGGGGAGCAGCACCTCCGCCTCCTCGTGGGCAGCCCGGGCTCTGCAGCACAGCGGCGCGGAGCGTCCTGCAGCCATCGCCTGTCGGTCCCATCGTAGAATCATAGAATGGTTTGGGTGGAAGGGAGATGGAAGGCCGCCTGGTGCCGCTCCCTGCAGCGCACAGGGACACCCACAGCTCAGCAGTGCTCACAGCCCCGTCCAGCCTGACCTTGGCTGTCTGCAGGGACGGGGCACCACCGCCTCTCTGGGCAACCTGTGCCAGCGCCTCACCGCCCTCACTGCCAAACCTTCTTCCTCAGCTCCACCTCAATCTCCCCTCCTGTAGTCTGAAGCCATCTCCCCTTCTCCCATCACACAGACCCACTGCAGAGTCCGTCCCCTCCCTTCTCACAGCCCCTTCAGATGCTGACGGGCCGCTCTCAGCTCTCCTTCTCTTGCCTTCTCTTCTCCGTGCTGCTCAGCCCCAGCTCTCGGCCTGTCCTCGCAGGGAGGGCTTCCATCCCTGCCGCCATTTCTGTGTCCCTCCTCTGGCCGCGCTCCAGCAGCTCCCCATCTCTCCTGCCCTGAGGACTCCACCTGTGGACGCAGTGCTCCAGGTGAGCTGTCACAGCACAGCAGAGGGGCAGGAGCACCTCCCTGCCCTGCTGCCCGCGCTGCTCTGCCTGCAGCCCAGGGTCCGCTGGGCTTTCTGTGCTGCCAGGGCACACTGCTGGCTCCTGTCCAGCTGCCCCCCACCAGTACCCCCGGTCCTTTTTGGCAGGGCTGTGCTCTATCCTTATGTCCCCCAGCTTGCCCTGACAGTGGGTGCTGCCATGACCCAGGTGCAGACCTTGCACTTGGAGCATGCGCTGTTAACTTCTACATCTAGGTGAGACACAGTCAGGTTGCTAATATTGACTATTAGCAATGAAGCACAGCCCTGATATGCACTGAGCAAGTTTCTGTTCTCTGCTAACAGACACCTCTTCATCCTCAGAAGAGGCTGAGGGAAGGAAACCTCCCTGCCCTGTCATTCTGCATCACCATGAATCTCTGTTTGTGCCTTGAACGTCTCTCCCCATCTCCACAACACTAAGCCCCCATCCAGACAGTAACAAGCACTCAGCGTTTCTCCCTGCAAGGGATGGTTATTGTTGGGCATAAATAGCACAATTTTACAATAATGGGCTATTACTTCCATCCTATTTCCAATGTGGCTAATTAGCACATTTGTTTCACTAGGCATAGTTTGATAACAAAGCTTTGCAAGCAGACTAAAGTTAGAGCAACGCTATTAATTAGATTTCAAGCATTTAATAGCTGATCAGCAAATGGTGAGGCTCCCCTGCTGCTCAGCACAGCACGTGGAGGAGGGCTGTGCAAGGTGGGGAGATGAAGCACATGGAGACGTTACCCAAAGTGACTTCAGACTGCTGAGGATGTTTCCACCAAGTCCCAACCCACTGCTCCTGCATCCACAGCGCTGTGCTGGGAGGGCAGCGATGCTCTGTGCATCCCTGGGGTGCTGAGGCCTTGGGAAAACATTGTTTTCTTGGCCCAGGTCTGATGCCCGGCCTTCAACCTGCAGAGCTTTCTGCCACTGATTTGTGCGAGGCGTTTGCTGATAGCGGGCTGATTGCTTCCTGCAGGCAATTGCAAAGGTGCTTATCTAATGAGTCATTAGGGAAAAATACAAAATAGGAGAAAGTAATTGACTTAGCAGTTCCTGCCAAAGAAAAAAAATGCCTTCTAATTGGAGAATTTTAAGTAGAGCAAACCAGAGCAATTTTAATGACATTAAGCTTAAATTGACAGTGAAATGAGTGAATGCAAAAAAAGCAACAATAAACCAAGTATACACAAACAGAGAGGCACTGCGGGAGGAATGCGGTGAAGCACTCAAAGCTACACGCTCAAAATTCAGACAGAGTTGGGAATGGGGATGATTTCCTCCTTCCCAGGTTAAAAAAATTCCCTAAAAACCACAGAAGAGCAATCCATACATTGCATACAGCACAGCCTGCGCCATTCCCTGAGGCTCAGAAAATTCCTGTTTTTCTGCACAGCGAATGAAATGAGGTATGAAATGCTGTGTTCTCATTCCTGGCTGCAGGAGGAGCAAACACTTTCCATGGTGTAGGAATTGCTGTGGTGTCTGCTGATAGTAAACATAGCTGGAAATGCACTCAGCCTAAAGTAGGTCTGTCCTGCACAGCCCTTTGTGTGTTTCACTTCTGGAAGAGGGGCAGAAAACCAACTCCCATCTCCAGAGCATCGTCACATCACAAAGAGGTTTTTCTCTCTCATTTTAGGGCAAATCAAGGCATTTCACTTGGCTGAGCACAGCCCACAGGTTGAAAGCAGCTCTCTCACCTGTTAGTAAGGGGTTCTTAAGTCTCATTTGTAAAATCGCTCCATTGATCCCAGCAAATAATTGCTTGTTAATAATGCTGTTCCAGGAAGTGTTCTGAGCTGTTCTGACACTTTCTTTTGGGGAAGTTTGCAGCGTTTGATGAACTGCTGCTTCCAGTTTGAAAGCCTCACAGGTTCGCTTTGGGTCCTTTTGTTCTGCAGTGATGTTTACATGCAAACCATGATCACAGGCATTAAATCACAGTTCAGCTCAAGCTGTTGGTTCCAGAGAGAGAGAGAAAAGCATAGCGGGGATGTGAGAGCAAGAGCTGCACCCTGCAGTGCTGCCAGCCCTCCTGCTCAGACCTTCCTGAAGGCATTGCCCGTACCCAGGACCTGCACTGCTCTGGGTGTGTGGGATGCTCCCAGTGCACCGCACTGCCTGGCCCAGGGTGGCAAGAGATGCACACAAGTGTAAATAAATAAAGGTCAGATTACTACTGTGCTCCATTTTTCACCGTGTCACATAAATAACAATAATGTACAATAATAATAGAGCAATATTGCCAGCTACTGGGGGGACTAAACTTCAAATTGATATTTAGTGTGGCTTGGATTAAACATAAATAACAGCTTTATGATTAGAGCCTGAAGTTGTTGCTAATAATGACTGACGCTGCTGCTGCACGGGAAGAATTATAAGCACTGAGGACAAATGACCTTCCAAAGTGGTGTGAAGTGATGCTGAGCGTTCCCTGCTCCAGGGGTTCAGTGGCAGAGGAATGAGGTGGTGGGATTTAACAAGGCCAGGTGCTGCTCTTGGGTCGGGGCATGAGCCCAGACTGGAGAAGAATTTGTTGAGAGCAGCCCTGTGGAGAAGGACTTGGGGTCCTGATGGGCAGAAGCGGGGCGTGAGGCAGCAGTGTGCGCCTGCAGCCTGGAAGGCTGACAGCCCCCTGGGCTGCAGCAACAGAGGGGGGCAGCAGGGAGAGGAGAGGAGAGGAGAGGAGAGGAGAGGAGAGGAGAGGAGAGGAGAGGAGAGGAGAGGAGAGGAGAGGAGAGGAGAGGAGAGGAGAGGAGAGGAGAGGAGAGGAGAGGAGAGGAGAGGAGAGGAGAGGAGAGGAGAGGAGAGGAGAGGAGAGGAGAGGAGAGGAGAGGAGAGGAGAGGAGAGGAGAGGAGAGGAGAGGAGAAGGGCTGATCTTTAAGTTCCTCTCCAACCTAAGCTGTCCTATGGTTCTATTATTCCTTCTCAAGTTCCTGCTGTGAGACAGAATGATGCAGGCTTCTCTCTCTGCATGGGACTTCTATCCCTGCATATGGAGAACTTGTTTATTAGAAATGGCTTTGGCTGCAACTTGGCAAAGCTTCACCTTTCTGCTGGCTTCCAGCTCATTAGGTTTGTCTTTATGAAGCTTAGCACCTCCACTGGGCATCTCTTGACAATCTGTTTTCAATGTGTTTATTTTTTCTCACTTGGCAACAGGCAAAGCAGGCAGAGGCACCACATCCATTCTTGTGTGCAGGGATGGAAGTGGAAGAGAGGAGACCCTGTGGGGAGTCCCAGGGCAGGTAGAGGAGGAGGCGAAGTTCCCCCACCCCTTCACATGGCCTTGGATTTACCTGGAGGCTCCATGTGTCACCCAGCTCAGAGCCACCAGCACAGCTGCTAATAAGACCTGCAAACAACAGATGTGGTCAATGGCTTTACAAGCTGATTTATTTGTTGCTGGAGTCATTAACGTTCTGCTCTAAGCTGGCTAGTCAATAGCAACAGTAATGACAGGTTGTTGTCAATGCAGTGCCGTTTTTCCCAGCCTATGTGCTGATATTTTCTTTAAACAGATCTGCTTTTGTGTTGTTCTGACTCGAGAAAGGTCAAAGGCACAAAGGTTTATGAGTGCCAATTATGTGTATCAATATTTAATCAGACTTTGAGGGAAATCATTACTATCTGGTTACAGCTTCCATACAAACTGCAGCAGCCACTGTTCAGTAGGATGGGGAGCCTGAAATTCCCGTAGTCGGAACCCAAGAGCCTGCCAGGTTCAAGCTGTAATCGCCGCATTTACAGCAGCACATTAGTTCAACTGCATATGCAAATATACTGCTGAAAGCACAACCTGCCTGTGTATGCAAATGTAATCAATAGGTGCTCCGATTGCTCACACAAAAGGAAACAGAAGTGGGATGCCTCCAGTGCACCGTCCTGAGCCCAAGCTGAGCACTCTGTTCCTTTGCTGGCGGCCATTTGTGGAGTCTATGGATAAACAGGGAATCCCTGCGCCCAGAATGAGGCAGGTTTGTGGGGCCCCATGGATTTGGGCCCCCAGAGTCAGGCTGGCAGGCAGGCCAGTGGATTTCGTGTTCCTTTCCTTTATTGCGGTGTCTTCTTTCATTTCCCCTTAGCTGGGAAGAGTTTCAGATAAACATTGCCTGACATTTTAAAGTACGATTTTTTTGCTCCCTGTAATTACTCCAAAGCTCCAGGAAAGCCTTAGGCAGTTCTCAGCCTGGATTTCTTTGCCAGCTGGAGTCCCTGCCTTGTCATCGGAGTTGAGGCTGTGCTCATTCCTTTCTCCAGGACTCCCATCCCAGCTCCTATCCCATGATGCTCCCATCCCACTGCCATCATATCCCAACCCCCATCCCATCCCAGCTCCTGTCCAAGCTCCCAACCCCCATCCCATCCCAACCCATCCCATCCCATCCCATCCCATCCCATCCCATCCCATCCCATCCCATCCCATCCCATCCCATCCCATCCCATCCCATCCCATCCCATCCCCACTTCTGATTCTGGCTCCCATCCCAATTCTCCTCCTCCTCCCATCCCAATTCTCATCCATGTTCCCAAACCACCTTTCATCCCATCTCCCATCCTATTCCCATCCCATCTCCCATCCCATGTCTCATCCTACTCCCATCCCACTCCCATCCCATCACTGATCCCATTTCCCATCCAAGCTCCAAATTCATCTCCCATCCATTTCTCATCCCACTCCCATCCCATCTCTCATCCCACTCCCATCTCATTCCCAGCCCAAATTCCATTCTGCCCTCATGGGTTGCAGAGGTCTGCAGTGCTGGGAAGAGAGGGGCAAGGTGAACAAGTGGGAGTGGGAAAGCAGTGGGGGAATCCCAAGGCAAAATGGCTCAGGATGGGGGTCTTGGTGCGCAAACTGAAATAAAGCTGTTTCCCAGGATGAGTTCATGTTCAAACGCTAGCAAACTGCTGATGACTAATTGATTTCATTGCAGGATTAATAATGAAAGGGAAGCGGATGGTATCTTCTCATTGCATTTTTTACCCCTCCATCTGTCTCAGAGCAAATACCAGTGAGTACTTTGTGCGATGTTTAGGGCTCTAAGGCTAAGATAAGAAGAATGAAAGCCAGAAAGAAATCAACAATCTAACAGAGGGAAGAGCTGTTCTGTGGCATGGTGTGAGGGCTGGTGGGTTCATGCTGCGCAGTACAGGCCCCGTGTCCTGAAGCCTTCTGCTGTACACTGCTGACCCTGCTCTAGCAAACGCTCCATGTGAGCAACATTTAGATCATGGGTGCCCAACCTTTGGGTTTGCCCTGCTGCCTTGAGTGAAGGGGAATTTTCTTGGGCTGCATTTATGTAGGTTGCTCCAAAAGTCATGGCTCCTATTTATTTCCATGGAAACTACAGCATATCAATGAGCACAATAACACTATTGAATAGAGCACACACTCAGTGAGAATACACAGTTTTTCAACATAGTCGCCACCACTAGCTGTGCGTTTTTTGCCAGGAATGAACAAGAGCCTGCATGCTGTACTTGTCAAAATGTGCACCAATGGAGGTGACCCACTGTCATTGTTGTCACTGTTGAAATTCACCACCCACCCCTCTCTGCACTCTGCTTGATCTCCATAAACATTCACCAAGCATTGATGGATGTCAATAGGTGCCATTTTTTCTGCGTGGAGGAATTCAGTTCCACACCTTTGCTTCATCCTCACTTCCGTGTCAGACACCATTGTGTCAGACTGCCCCTCTGCTGCCATCTGTCACATGGCAACAACATGCAATGGATCTTGGTGGGAAGGTTCCACCTCTACTGCTGCACCACCAGCATCCAGCTCTGATGTGGTGGGCTGACATCATAAAACAGGAGGCATTACTTTCAGAGCAGACCCCATAAAATAAAGTTCCCATACAGAAGTACCAAAAGTTACTTTATTTTTAAATATATTTTAAAATTAAAACAATGACAAAAACAGCAGCAAAACTGTAGAACTATTGGGATGTGTGACCTTGCTGTGAAGCTACACATCAGTGTGGTTTGGTGGTGGTGGTTGCAGCTCTCAGTGAGGTCTCACGGTGTTGGTCAGAGATGCTGGATGAAATGTTTCTCCTCCTGTGCTTCATCCACGAAAGTGGTTGCTCACAAATGTCTGTGCTGCCAAAACCCTGTGCTCTGGTCTCAGTCCACACAGTGCTCATCTGACAGTGGTGTGTGTGGGGGGGGTCAGAAGCCATGGGTGCACGACTGGGACTGGACCAGGCTGCTCAGTGTGGCAGAGCTGACACTGTGATGGTGTGGGGCAGGGGTCAGCCCATGGACATGTCAGGTTTAGGCCAACAGCAGCCCAAAGCACCTGTGAGCAGCACTGGCAAAGAGAAATTCTAACTGAGATGTCTGTCCCCCCCTCCCTGAGCTGCTTTTCGTCATCCTTGTCCTGTCTGGGGCGAGTGATGGAAAGCAGAGCTGTGCAGCTCCTGTGTGGAGGGCTCTAATGGATGGGCTCTGCCTGCGAGAATATTTACTACAGCATCGTAATTAACCTGATGTGCAGCCAGAGCTTGGCAGCTGGGAGCTGTGATTCATGGCCGACACCAAGCCTCCATGAGCACAGGGACTCGTGCCTCTTCCACTTAGCTAACCAAATGAAAATAGAGGAAATGAAGTCTTCAATTAATCTTCCCCCATGCCTCGTCCCTGGTGCTGAGCAAATTCGCATCCATTTGCTGGGGTTGTGCTTTGCTGTGCTGCAGGTGCTGCCCATGGGGTCACGGTGAGCATGCAGCCCAGCAAAGCTCCTGGTGAATTCCCCAATGGGGTGACCCCACACTAAAGAAGAGACCTGGCTGGGGGCTGCCCGCTGTGATGGGGCTCTGGTGGGTGCACACCCATGGTGCGCAGTGGGGTGAGCAGGGATGTGCAGGAACCTCCCTCTCCTGGGCTGCTGTCGGTGCTGAGCAGGGCTTTGTCAGAGGCACAGCCATGGTTTTATTCTTAGAAAATCAATCAAGGACAGTTTGTTTGTTTTGCTGGTTGGCTGCTAAAGGCAATGAAAAGGACGTTATAGGAAGTATGAAATTAGCTGCCAGCGCACAAGCTCGTGGTGTTACGTAACTGTGGATGGCTTTACCAGGCACTGTTTTCCATATGAACGAAACTGTGCCGCCAGGTTCCATAGGGAGGCAGGTGAGTGGAATTAATCTGAGCAAACGAGACTCAGAGCATCTCCCATCCCAGTTCGATTGCTCTGATGGAGGAGGAGGATCAATGCCACCAATGGCGATGCGCAGCAGAAGCCCTTGTTCTCAATGGCTGGAGGTGTGTGCAGACAGTCCTGCTGCAGAGGCAGCTCCCTGATCCCTGGAACACAGCTTCTCACCCGGGCTTTGCTCATGGTGCTGGAATGTGACCTCTTCCTTCCTCCCCCCAACCCTGAGTCCGTTATTTACTGATTTGGAATGGGAAATGAACAGAAGCCATCACCAACAGCTTTGCTGTGGTGTGAAAGAATAAAAAAAAGGCTGAAAAACCCTCCGGTGCAGCACACAGAACTGCCCTCAGCAGCCAGCAAATCGCTCTCAATTACTGCTCAGCCCTCCTGAGAGCACAGCCTGACAGGAGCCAGGCGTGAGGCACAGCAGCAGCACCGGGGCCGGCATCGCCGTGCACAGCGCTCTGTGCAAAGAGAGCTCCGGCACTGGATGGAGCCAGCTCCCAACATTTCATCCCCCAAAAAGCCAGCATCCCAATGCAGCTGGGTGAAGAGTTCTCCCTTCTGCCCACACGTGTAGAGAAATGTGGGCTCGCCATTAAAGCCCGCATTTTAAAATATAAATGAGTTGTGCTTGATTGCTGTGTGTCAGTGGAAGAGCACGTGGCGGATCTGCATGGCTGCCTCCAAACCATCCCAGCACATGGAGCTGATCCTCTAGCAGGACAAGGGGAAATGGTGATAAGTTGAAGGAGGGAAGACTGAGGTTGGATATCAGGGGGAAGTTCTTTACTATGAGAGTCGTGAGGTGCTGGAACAGCTGCCCAGAGAGGCTGTGGATGCCCCGTCCATCCCTGAAGGTGTTCAAGGCCAGGTTGGATGGGGCCCTGGGCAGCCTGGGCTGATACTGAATGTGGAGGTTGGTGGCCCTGCCTGTGGCAGGGGGGTTGGAGCTTCATGATCCTTGAGGTCCCTTCCAACCCTGGCCATTCTGTGATTTGGTGATTCTATGATTCTCTGGGGTGGACCCACACACATCCAAAGCAACATTCAGTAAGCCCAAACATTTTCTCTCGGTTAGAAAGATGGGGTAAAATGGAAACTCGTGTAGTTGAGGAACACTGGGTGCCCTTACCAAGATAATTTTATTTCATCAGCTGCTGAAGAGAAAGCTTGTGGAAATTATTTGAGGCAGCCATGGGAAATCGGGCACCACAGTGATTGGATTCATGTGGGAGGATTACACTTACGCCTTTCATCATTATCAATATAGCTGGCTTCATTCCTTTATGGCCATCGTAGCACTTTTTCCATGTAAGTGCTTGTAGCAAGGCCATGAACATGCTGATTAAGCCATTAAGTCATTTGCCACAGCAAATCTCATGAGCATGGAGAGAGTTCTGCCTTCCTCTGATATTTTTGCTTTGCTGATTTTGCATATAAAAACCCACTCACTGGGTGCACATCACCCATGGGATCGAGCAGTGCTCAGTGTCTACATGCTGCAAGGACACGAAGCTGTCAGCAAGGAGCTCTGAAAGGCACCTTCAGAGCACAGGGCTCTGCAAAGCAGAGGTGATGTCCCACCCAGACCGTTCCACAGGGACCTGGAGGTTGGAGGGCAGCTCAAAGCCCACCCAGTGCCACCCCGGCCGTGGGCAGGGCTGCCCCCCACCAGCTCAGGCTGCCCAGGGCCCCATCCCACCTGGCCTGGAGTGCCTGCAGGGATGGGGCACCCACAGCTCTCTGGGCAGCAGCGCCAGCGCCTCACCGCCCTGACCAAAGGATTGCTTCCTCACAGCTCACCCACATCTGCCCTCTTTTATCTTAAAGCCATTCCCCACTGTCCTGTCACTATCAGACCATGTAAGAAGTCAGAGATCTCTTCATTCTCAAAACCTAGGAAGAAAGTTACGACATGTGAAGTCTCTGAGCTTGTAACATTTGGAGAAATTTGGGAAACTTCATTACAGTGTGACACAGAGAGCCCTTCTTCTGGGCTGGGAAACCTGAGAGCACCCAGCACGCAGCAGGTAGGGATGGGCAGCCCTAGAATGTCCTCCAAGAACTTGCCATGCCTGATTTCAGTAACACATCAAATAGTTATAATTTCTGTCATTTGAATTTCAAATCCAAATGAAAGATCTACCTGATGCTGCTATTTTAAAATGTGATTCTTTCTTCTCTTTTCTTTTCAGCTCCTTTTCAGAACCAAACATCATGTTTCATCTCCAAGCAGTGAGATTAAAAAAAGCCAAAACAATTAGTGGGGAGCTGACGAAGGTGACAGGGTCATAATTAGTGCTGTTCCTCTGCAGCATGTGTTTATCGTGCCAGCAGAACAAGCTGCTCGCAGGGTGAGAGTCATGAGCTGCAGGAGCACACAGCCTTTTGCAGCTGTGATACTGCTGGGTTTGTTCTGCAGGGAGCAGGAGCACAAAGGAGAAGACCCTAAGAGGCTTAGGGTTAGTGTTTGTGTTAAGGTTAGGATTTGGGTGGGGTATCTTGTTATTTCAACAGTCAGACATGGATGGCTTGGATGCTGGCAGTGGCTCTTATGCCAGACACTGAAAGCTCTGCTGTTTGGCAGTTTGAGGGCTGTCTTTGCTAGCACAGAAGCAGCCCTGGTGCTAATTCAAACCCAATTATGGTATTTTGAAAGAAAATGCATTTGTGCTGCAGATCCAGAGACGCTGCTGGGCAGCAGTGTCTGGCACCTGGATGATGAGAACAGAGGGCAGAAGGTGCTGGAAGCAAATCCTGCAGTAGTCCTTGCCTGGCATCTCAAAAAATAGCCTCTGTGGAAGAGGCAAACCAACTCAATCAGATCCTCGAGACCTGGGGTCAGAGCAGACAACAGCCAGCTCCGAGCTGTGTGCACAGCTGTGCAGCCCTTCTGCTGGAGGAGCAATGCATACATTTACTGTGACGCAGCCGAGCGCCCTGCTCCCAGCACTGAGCTCAGTGGGCTGAGGCTGGGGGCTGCTCTGCACCTCAGGTGCAGCCCTGAAGCTTCTTGCAAGGGCAATCCGTGCCCAGAGGGGTCCTCCCCAACCACCCCAACCCAAGTACAACCGCTGAAAGTGCTCAGCTGGGGCTTGAATGTCCACAGAAGGACAAGAAAGTAGGTCTTGGAAGAGCTGCCAGTGGAAATTGTTGTCCAGAGAGGCGGTGGTGCCCCGTCCCTTCAGACAGCCAAGGTCAGGCTGGACGGGGCTGTGAGCACTGCTGAGCTGTGGGTGTCCCTGTGCGCTGCAGGGAGCGGCACCAGGCGGCCTTCGAGGTCCCTTCCCACTCAAACCACTCTATGATGCTATGAATTCTGATTAATTAGCTGCTCAGTGAGATTTTCAAGAATGCTTTCTCAATAGCTTCTTCTCACTGCCCCCACTCAAGCCCTGGTCAAGTAGGGTTGAGCCACTGGATGCTGGCAGGATTTTAAAAGGACTTGATTAAGCTTCTTAAATCTATTTTTTTCTTCTATTCACAGCTGAAAAATGAGTGGCAATTACCCAGAGAGGTCCTCCCTGTGAGAATCCCCTGATCATTAGATCTTGTTAAGTGAATGGTTTGCTTTCCATCCTGCTGTAGGTTTTTGTGTTTTCCCCTGGTGCTGAAAAGCCAATTGGAGAAAAAGAACGAACCAGCAACTGTTATGAGCAAACACAGGTCTAGGATGAGCAGAGCAAGTGGAGAATGGGGACTGCCAAAGCTGTGGGATGTTCAGATGGGCACCACATACCAAATACACCCCAGAAAGTCAGAAAGTGTTGTTTGTTGGTGCTTTACAGACCATGGCTTGGAAGGCATGGCAGTGATGGGTTGGTAGTTGAGCTAGGCTATCTCAGTGTTCTTTTCCAACCTTAGTGATTCTGTGATTTCTTACTCTGAACACAGGTTCAACAATTGGATGCTTCAGAAGGGTTAACAGCCTCTCTTCTTCAGCATGTCAGTCCTCCACAAGGTTAAGAATAAACTTTCCCTGCTTAAATAAAGCTGTTGTGGCGGAGGACTGTGTGCTTTCCTCAAACAACTGGACCTGTAGGAAGATTTCCACATAATTACATTCAATTTTTTTTTTTTTTTTTTTTTTTTTTTAACATGGGGAAATCTGACAACTTCCCTGCCTTATTGTCACAAATGTCAGCTGGCCAGGCCAGTGAGCAGAGTGTCAGCCTGCAGCCATCTGCAGTGCTGTGCTCGGCTCCTGAGAGTGCTTCCAGCTGCTAAGCAGCACTTCCAAGGCTGACTCCTTGCTTTCCCCTTCCTTTGGCACATGTCTGCAGAAGAATTGCCCCAAGCACTTGGTAATAACTTTAAATCATCCTAACAACGTGCGCGGTGCTGCAGGATGGCTTCACACTTCAACAGTTATAATTAGAACAGTTCCACTGTGGGTTTAACGAGAGGATATTCTTTTCACTGATGGCTGAGCAGAAATGGGCTGCTCTGGGGTTAATGGAAGTCCTCAGTTTAGAGTCCTAATCTGGGAGGAAGGCAGCTTCCTAATTATGGGCAGTGGCACGTGCACATAGCCTGGTACATGCACTGCTTAATGGGACTGAGATTACCAGCTTACGGGCAAAACCTGATGCAAGGCATGTCTGGAAAGTGGCACCAGCACATCCCGTCTCCTAACAAATAGTGGCAGTGCTTAACAGTAGTGCCTAACAATAGTGGAAAGTGATTTCCATCCATTCTCGATGCTTTCCCAGCTGTTCCTGTAGCTCCCCGTTCCCACACAGCCCTCCCAGCAGGCAAAACTATCCCTGAGCACTGTGGGATGCAGAGGGGAGCTTGTAGAGGAACTGACTTTCCTGAGAATGCCTAGGAAGTGAGCACCAGAGCCAGCTTTCAGATCGGATCAGATCCCCTGTTCTCTAATCAGAAACACCATTCTTGCTAACGAGTTTTTCTGTCCAATTAGCAGCTAAATCCCTCTCTTCTTTATTGATGTAAGCATTTTGATTGCAGCACCAATACATGCTCCAGACTAGGTGCTTAGACCTGAAGTGAATGCAAACTAAAAGGAAAAATGAAAAAGTGCAGATAATCTCCAGGCACTGATTTGCCTATTACAGGTGATTTACTGGCCCCTGAAACAGCACTTTGCCAGCAGTGGGGAGCGCACAGGGCAGGAGGCAGTGACTGGGGAAGGCTGGAACATTCTTGTTTGGTTTGTACCTCTAGATTTTACATCTGATCTGCAAGTTTCAGCAAAACTTAGGGGAGAGAATACAAGAAAGCCAGGCCTCTGGGATGTCAGCCTCAAAAGCAGAGACCCAAAGTCAACAGCTGTCTCTTGGGCAGGATTCTACAGGCTCCAACCCAACTCATCAGGCATGCAGTGCTGACCTTTAACAACTTTTATTTAACAGGAGTGAGAGACTCTCCTAAAGGATAGAGGCTTGGGCTCATCGTGGCAGGTGAGCTCTCTGCAAACACAGGGAAGTCTGTTAGTGAACTTTGCAGAGGCTTCTGCTAGAGAGAAAAAGGCTCATGTGAGCAATGCATACCCCAGCTCTGTAACCCCTTCTTGCAAGCCCTGAAAACAAGCAAGAGCTGCAGCATGACTTTTGAATGCATACACTGATCACGAGGAGCAGCACTCCTTGGCAGTCCTACCCCAGTGCTGCACCTTGTCGTGTTACCTGTTGCTCTGGGAAGGATGCCAGGGAAAGCTTCCATCAGCCCTATGGCACTTCCATAAAGCATCCATTTGCACTCAGCAATCTGTCAGTCATGCTTCAAACCCTGAATGGAGATGGAGATGTGAAATGCTCTGTAGACCCTGAGAAAATACCTAGACTGTCTTTAAGCCTAATTGTTAAGTCTTTGATTTGCTGCTAAAGCAAAAGATGAACTTCTAAGTCCCTGTAAGGCCTTAAATAAAGGATCTCAGAAGTACATGGCAGGTGACGCCTCTGGAACTGGTTTTCCCCGCTATCAGGTTTGGCTCTAGAGGGAAGATCCTTTGGCCTGGGTAACTTGTGCAGGGGGATCTAGAGAGTGAAAATCAATGGCTGCTGCAGTGCATGCCCAATCTATAATTCTTGGTGTCGTGGTCATAGAATCACAGAAAGAAAAGACCTCTAAAGTCATCCAGTCCAATTGTCCACCTACCACCAAAATTGCCCATTAACCATGTTCTACAGCATGTATGAGTTCCCCAGCACAGCACACTGGCACCAGACACAATGGCATTTTTCTTTGCAGAATGATGTTTTTGAAGCAGCAAAATGGTTCTTCCTGGACATGCATCTTCTTTGCTTGCAAAGCTAGTGGGTAGCTGACAAACACGGACCTAAACTACCACAGCAGTTAAAGCTGTATGATCAGCTGCATAATTTCCACTGTATTTCAAATCACAGCATCGTTAAGGCTGGACAAGATCCCAAGATCATCCAGCCCAACCCCAGCCCATCCCCACCATGCCCACTGCCCATGTCCTTGAGTGCTCTTTTCTTGAACACCTCCAGGGACAGTGACCATAATGAAGAACTCCACACAGAAAACCTATTTTATACAACTCAAATGACAGCCTGAGCCATATTTAGGAATGTCTTCTTCCACTAATAAAGGTCCCTTCAATAGGGACACGTGCACTGTAAGTGGCTTTTGCATCCTCGGTGATGGGGCTGGCTGGGTGAAAAGGTGGCAAAGGTTTTGTAAACTGTGCTTTGAATTTCTCTCACTCAGAGCATCTCCAGGTCCTGAGCATGGATAGTTTGATATTTTGCATTTCACAGGCTGCATTAGCACAACAAAATGCTCCATATGTATGAAAGCTGTCCAAATTATAAGACGAATGCAATAACAATAGGAACGTGAACTTGGCACCTGGTTTTCTTTCTGTGACAATTCAAAGGCGTAATTTCTGTGTCAGTTTTTTTCTTTTTTCCCCTAATTAGAAACATAATTAAAAACCACTCTTGGAAAAAAGGTTGTTTTTTTTTTTTTCCTCTTCTCCCATTTGAGGGATCAAAATCCTTTGAAGATCAATTGAAAGGCAAAACTGTGCGACAGTGAGTGCCTCGATAAGCCTCTTGGAAACACATCTAGCTGAATTACTGCTGTCTTGAGCAATCTCAGTAGCTGATCCTTCAAGGTCGTGGCACACATATCCATATCCCAACCTCTGGAGAAATCATTCTAGGACTCTCCTCAGATGCTCATAGATTGCTCTCTTCGAAAGGAATCCAGAAATGCACTGTGAATTAATACCGAGGAGGAAGGGATGAATTCAACGATAAATAGAGGCAAAAACTACTGTGTCACATTCAAGCAATGAGTTTGTCCAACCAAGTGTGAGTAGGGCACCTATGACAGTGTTACATAATTAGAACAGAAATGGAGATGCTGGAAATGAGATTTGTTCTCTAAGAACAAATTCACTCTCAGGTCAACCTTGACAATACAAAGAAAAATAGGACTTTGTCCCCATCTGCATTCTGGGCAGCTAAACCTTGGGCTGGCCTCAGTTCCGACTGTTTTGAGGACCACTGTTGCTTTGCTTCCTTTTGTTTTTAACTCTTTCCCTGTTGATAGGAAAATGTGATCTGGATGCCCACATATCCACCCTCAGAATGGGGTGTTCCTTCAGCAATCTCTGACCTCCCTGGAGAAACTGAAGTTAATTTATCAAATGGAAAGTATTCTCAAAAAATGCTTCTATATATCTATGATAGTACGAAGCTGAGTAAAGTGCCCCGAATCATCATCCCAGTGGATAAAAGGTGCTATATAAATTCATTGGACTTGCCTAACCTTTCCAGAGGGATCCACATCAAACTCCCAGTCACGGGGGAGTCTTTTCTCAGAGCACAAACCTCACTAGTCAATCAAGGATCCAACCACAAACAAGAAGTAGAGCTCAGATTGATACCGAGGTAATTTGTGGTGCTCACTGCTTCGCACGCAATGGCCGTTTGAATCAAGAAAGAAAAACTCAAGGACTTCAGACAAAGAAGATGAGCGCTCACACTTACATGGGAACAGCCCAATTTATGTGATGACAGGCAGAGAGATTCAGAACACGCAACTAATTACAAGGTGTGGTAATTATTGGTATAAAACCAATGTTAAAAGCAGATGAAAAGTGCTGGTGTCACTTTTTTTCTGCAGAGTTACAAGGCTCAGAAATGTCAAGTCAAAATTTCATTTTGAAATACAATTCTGAGCCTTTTATATGTGCTACTTCAAACTAATGACAAGCAGGAACACTGCACGAAGGAGAACAGTGTTCTTAAGAAAATATATCAGTTTTTTTGTATCTAGTTTCTTTTCTGCAAGAATAAAATAAGACTATCATACTGATGCAAATCGCCCTTGAAAAGAGGTAAAAAACTTACATATTTTTTGTTTTTAATTCTAAAAATATGTGGTCATCACTGCTGTCTAGGAATGGGATACCAAATAAAAAATAGAGAACAATGTCTCCAAAAAAGAGCATTAAAGAAGTTAGACAAATTTCTAGGCTTCCAGTTATGTCTCTCTGGAAAAACAACGCAGTGCTGATGTGAGATCTAATGTGAAAAGGCAATTTTAGTAACTACGTACACCTGTGCAAACCTCTTCCTGATCTCTGGGATTCATCCTTCAGGCTCCCACAAATTCCTTTTTCTGTTCTATCAGTTCTTGGTAATGTGACAATAACAAGCCAGAAGTGAGACTGCGCCAAACATCCAGTGCCATGGGTAGTCCTGAAACCATCCGTGTTCAGGAGAGGTTTAGATGTGGTACTGAAGGACACGATTTAGTGGGGAAATACTGGTGGTAGGCGGATGGTTGGACTGGGTGATCTTGGAGGTCTTCTCAGAATCAGAATCACAAAATCACAGAATCAGCAAGGTTGGAAAAGACCCACAAGATCATCCAGTCCAACCATCACCAATAGCTCTCACTAATCCATGTCCCTCGACACAACGTCCAAATGTTCCTTGAACACATCCAGGGTCAGTGACTCCAGCACATCCCTGGGCAGCCCATTCCAGTGCCTAAAGTTCTCCAACCTCGGTGAGTCTAAGATCCTATGGTACTATTCTGTGAATTAGCAACTAGAATTTTATGTGAAGGCTAAGTTTTTCTCTTTGCTTCCTATTTCTTCTTCCCTCCTGCGGAGCTTTTTCCCCTCGCTTACCTACACCACACTACAGCACTTCTCTCGTGCTTCCTCCTTTCACCTTTAGTTCCTCTCAGGATATGCCGAGAGGTTCGCTCCTTCATTTGGTGAGAGGTAAAAATAAAATCCCTATTGCCCATCCCTCCAGTAGGGAGGGTGTTTGCTTAATACTGCTGCTTCCCAGCCCCAGGAGCAGGGCCCATCCCCTCAGAGCAGAGTGCACCCATGGCTCACAGCACCCACACAACAGTGTGCAATGGGCACTGCGTGGGCTGAAACCGGGGCGGTGTTTTGGCAGCACATACATTGTGAGCAACTGCTTTCAAGGCTGAAGCACAGGAAGAGCAATATTTCATCAAAAAGCTGTGATGAACGCCTTGAGAGCTCACTGAGAATTGCAGCCACTGCCACTGAACCAGACTGATGCGTTAGTGTCACAAAAAAAAGGTCAAACATGCCAGTTCTGTGCCTTTGATGCCCCTTTTTTGTTTGTTTGTTTGAATAGAAAATATTAAAAATGAAAATGAGTTTTGTTGGTTTTGGTGACCATCCTGTTTAATAACTTTATTGATTATCTGATTGATTCTTTACTGAGTGCATCCCAGCAAGTTGGCAGACAACACCATGCTGGGGAAGCGTGGATCTGCCTGAGGGCAGGCAGCCCTACAGAGGGACCTGGACAGGAGAGCGGCTGAGGGAGCTGGGATTGTTCAGTGTGGAGAAGAGGAGCTCAGGGGAAACCTCACTGCTCTCTGCAGCTCCCTGACTGGGGGCTGTGGTGGGCTGGGGGTCGGCCTCTTCTCCTGGGTAACAGCGATAGAAGGAGAGGAATGGCCTCAAGTCACTCCAGCGGAGATTCAGGCTGGATATTAGGAGAAGCTCCTCCAAAAAAGTGGCCATTGGTAGAGGCCGCCTGGGGAGGTGGTGGGTCACCATTCCTGAAGGTATGCAAGAACCATTCAGATGTTGTACTGAGGGACACGGCTTTGTGGCAGTAGGAGGACAGTTGAACTGGATGTTCTTGAACATCTTTTCCAAACTGCGTGAGGCTGTGATCCAATGACAGGTGCAGCTCCTCTCTGCTCACACCTGTCCCCTCCTGCAGCACACGTGGGTGACTTCAGCAAGGCCTTCAGCAGGTGTGGCATGCATCTTGTTCATTGCTGGTGAGACAAAGCTGATGCTGGCGATTATGTTGAAAAGCGGTGTTTTGTAGCTAAGAATGGGCTCTATTCAATAGTGTTATTGTACTCTTTGTATTTGCTATAGTTCTCATAGAAATAAGAGGCATTACTGTTGGAGCAACCTACATCTATGCAGCCCAAGGCAGTTTATCTTCACTCGATGCAGCTGTAACGTTGGACATCCATGCACTAGACGTTCTTTCCACAGCAGATACCCAAACATAATTAAAATCATATTTTTGTTAATGAATTCTTCTCAGTGACTCCTCACACCCCCACCTCCAAGGGAAAAATCCCTTCTGAACTCAGAAATGTTATTACAGAGAGAAAAGGGCAGTGCTGGTGACTGGTAGCCCCATCTCACTTATTCTCATGCAATGTCATCCCACCTGGTGGAACACTCAGCAGAGTAAGATGCACTTCATTTTATGGAAAAATGTTATGAAAATGAGTCTTTTAAATCACCTCTTTGTCGTGAGAAATACAACTAATTTTAAAAGCTTTGTAGGAGTAATTGAGTGAAAAATTGTAAGTTTCAATACAAAGGTTTTGTGGCTGATGAGGTGTGGAGCATATCCCCCAGGTGAGGTCTGCACCCACTGCGTGGTGCCTGAGATTACAGCCACACATACACCATGGAGAACATCCACAGACCTGTTCTGCCTGTGAATTTAATTCTTTATGCAATTTCTCACCAGCATTTGACAAAAGTATTGTTTTAACTGTCCTTCCCAGCCACACCTTGGGCGCCAGAGCAGAGGCACAGGACTGCATCTGAGTGGGCTTCAACAGCTGACGTAACACACTAGCAACCTCATATATTGATGCAAATTAAACATAGTTAGTAGAAGACAGTAGATTTTTCGCTATTTGCTAATAGACACCAAGACTGAATGCAACACAAGCTGTAAAATCGAAGGGATCCTAACACACACAACACAGCCAGCTGTCGATAGCATGCTCTATTCTGAAGATTTTGATGCCTTGATTACATAAATAGGGGAAGTTATTCCATCCTCAAAATTCCAGCAAGATAATCACCAAACAATAAATCTCCACAACTTGAATGCAAATGAATTTTGAGCCTTATCACCATAATTACCATTTTATCCCCATTATTATCTCAGTAGGATAGAGGACATCGAGCTCTAGAGATTATTCCTTGCTGGTTATCATTTCAATTGGTTGATATTACTCAGCCTGCTGGGAAGCTGCAAAGAAATGGCTTTAGTTTTCTGAAATTGGGCTCTTTACAACCACAACTCAGCTTCTTTACAGCCTCCATCTCCGCTTGCCCGGTGCTCCGCTCTCTTCCCAACTCAGACCCTTAAACAAACGACCCAATCGATGCACGTTAAAATGGCCTTTCCACTGCTACCAGAGAACTCGAGGTCAACTTCTGGTTGCTTTTGCTTTGGAACAGCCATTTCTGAGCAAAAAGAAAGCCAGGCCTGGAGCTCCACAAAACTAAACTTCAGCACAAGTTCTCTGCAATGTTGTGTCATGGCTCCCTGTAGTGTTTCAACAAATTTCATGATGTTTCACTGGAGGTTGGTTTATACTCAAACATAACTTATTGTTGGTTTTGGGACAGTCATGTTGTGTGCTTAGCTGACAAAGGATGAGATCTGTTATAAATACATTTATAAAGAAGGAAAATGTCTGATGGCTTGGGAAATTTAGAGATATTGAAAGAAGTATTTGACATCTATATTAACTCAAAGCCCTAAATGGGCTGGGCTTGTTTATATTGCTTCAGTCTTATTACAGGGTGAATTTTACCAGCTGTCTTGCTGAGCAGTCATTTAGCCCTAAACTATAGTTAAAACTGTCATGGTTTTAAGCAAATTATATTGCGTAAAGTAATTATTTCCTCTAACTGCAAAGAGGATCCAGGTAGCTTGTGAATCTGATTTCCAAAAAGAGAGCTGGCTGAGCGCCCTCTGCATAAGGTACAGGAGAGCAGAGTTAAGGACGTAAAGGCCTTTGTAACCCAGAAAGGGGTGAGCTGCCTTGATTAATTAGCAGCATACATTTGGAGGGAATAGATTTCTGCTAAGCCAATCTGTTAATTAAACAGATTCACTGTTAATTTTGAAACATCAAGGCAAACTTGTTTATTTTACAAGGTGTTCCTGCACCAATAAACGTTAATCCTCATGATTAATAGAAGCTTTATGCTTGCAGTGTGTGAGGGGAAACTGCTGAAGAGCCATTTTGGGGAAATAAAGTCCAGCAATTAGAAGTTAGCCAGGATAAGGAGGTGTGTTATTTAAGTTTGAACTAGCAGCAACATGCAGACATCTCAGAGAAGCCTAAAACCATAGACTCACCAAGCAAGGCCGGAAAAGACCTCCACGATCATCCAGTCCAACCAGCCACCTACCAGTGATATTTCCCCACTAAGCCATGTCTCTTCGTACAACATCTGAACATTTCTTGAACAAAAAAGTACTTTTTGCAGCTGGTGCTCACCTTGTGCAACAGGAACTTCCAGGATGATCGGCTGAATCTGCTGTGGAGCCTCAAATCCTTGAAGTATCCACAGTTTTGATGGCTTTTGTCTCTGATCACATTAGGAATATGATCATGGTCCTTTGGGGATATCTCCATCCCCAGAGTTTTTGCTAACATTGAACAATTGCAGCTTTCCTGCTGTGGTGTGAAAACACCTCTCGTGTGCTGCTGTGCCCCTCGGCTCTGTATTTCCTGAGCTGGAGCCTCATTTATTTCACTACTTTCATGCATTAGGGGACGCATGTGGCACCAAGATGGACTCAGCCATAGTTCCCTAACCAGTGACTTCTGCACAATCAGGTCACCGGCTCCTTCACACTTGGTGCTGACCCTCACTGTTTTCAATTAGGAATGAAAAGCTTATTGTGGAGTATTTCTCCAGGACAACCCCCTTACAAGGCTGAATTTGATGCTACTCATAGCCTACTTAGCAGCAATTTAACATTGCCATCAAACATTCTTCGTAACACCAGGATGGGATTTATATCATATTTGTGCACCTCCTTCAGACCATGTGCTGCCCAAGAGCCACATAATTAATTCATCCAGCAGCAGGAGCTCACACAGGTGCTATCAGCAAAGCTCTGATAGTCTTCACATTGACCTACATTGGATGGGACATTGCCAGGCTGGATGGGATCCTTATCTAGTTGTTGGCAACCCTGCCTTCAACACAGAGTTGGAGCTAAATCACCTTCAAGGCCTCCTCCAATTCAAGCTATTCTATGATTTACTGCAGTGCATTGAGTAACCACCACAAACAGACCATAAGAAAGGTAAATCAGACATTCTGATAAGCAAGCTTCTAAACCATACTTCTTTTACTGTGTAGGTCTTGTCTCTAGGTGATAGGAAAACTACTTTCAATTCAATTTTAATAATAACACAAATTTAAGCTGTTTTCTGCTGAAATACAGCAATAGCACTTTTTGTAACACAACATTTAGGAACCACAGTCAAGAACAGCATGCCATCAAGTACAGATAACCTGTGCCCAGAAAAGCTCGTGATTAAGGCAACAACAACAGGTGAAAGATCCTTTATTCCCATTTTACTAACAGAAATCCCCACTGTCTGATCCCCAAGTTAGCTGCTCAAACACAGACCAACCATGCTGGGCAGACACTAAAACCCTTGAGAAAGCTGAGCATTCTAGTTCCTGATATTGTCATAGCATCTGCTTATCTTACAAAACCATAAAGACCCACCACTTTACTACCTCCACCCCCTATGAGGTACAGAAAACACAGCCAGGCTAGACAGTTATGCTCTACGAAGGTGGTGGAGGACCAGGCTTGCCACCTCCCTTGATGAAGTGTGCCCACTCATGCCTATGGGCGGCAGCTGTGAGCCAAAGGCACCCTGAAGCCATGCCAGTAGGGAGGGGGGAGGCAGGTGCATCATTGAGCAATCACAATTAACTTTAATTACATATCTTCACTGGCTGCTGAGCTTTGGAAAAATAACAAGGAGGTGAAAAAAAAATCTTGCAATCCAGGTGAATTTTTCCAAGCTGATTGCGAACACTCAGAGTTCCCAAGGGCCTTTGTTAGCACAGCAAAGACAACAGACAAAGACATGGATTGAGCAGGGACACTTTCTCTCTTGTAAGATACTCTGGTTAGCATTCAAAATTTGGAACGTTTAGACTGGTGTTGTGCAATGGTGTCCAGCTGAATGGCGGCCATCGCAGTTTAACAACTCACTCATTTCCCCATGTGAAGGATGTGTGACATCGGTTGTCTGACAGCACCCGACCAAATCCCTCTGCACCAAAATATTTAGGTACTGCATTTTCTCCAAATTACTCAGAATTCATAAATCACAGCTATGTTGGTGCTTCTAAACCCTGCGTTGTCCTCACTATCATGAAAAATACTGCTTACAGTGAGATGAATATCCACCACACCAATGGGCGAAGAACAAAGGTAACACCATGAAATTTTGTCCCCTTTCAGCAGTGTGTTTTCCTTATTATCCAGAAGAAGCAACTTAAGTCCCCTTTTAGTTCCCAAATAGCCACTCTGAAGAAGTGTGTGCTCCACAGCCCCAAGTGCATCAGTATGCATATTTCAACTCCTCCTTCAGTTACAAGTTATTACTGACAGCCTGCTTCAAACCTGGATTTTCTCCCTAGAGAACAAAAATAAATGTTTTAGAACAGCTACAGCAAATGTTGTTTTATTTGGATGTGCATTAATAGCATTTCCCCAGTCGAGAACCCCGTGGGAATAGAATGGACCTCTTTGGGGGAAAAAGCAGCTGTAAGGAATACTAAATGAATTGAGGAGAAGCAGCAGAAGGCAGGGCAGGGCTCCCTTTTCCCAGCATTCTCTCTAATATTAATAATAATATTAATAATATAATAATATCTCTACTATTTCTCACGCATTGCTTTTGGAAGAAGTATTTTGAACTCAATGTTTACTCTTTATTCATGGGAGAAACCATCATTCTTCTAGGCCTCCTTTGCAAAAGATGTGAGAAGATGAGAGATCTACATTTCCCATCCAGAGAGATATCAGAATCCATCTTGGCTTCTGAAGGTATTTCGGGCAGAAAAAAACCTGATTACTTAAACTTGAAATAAACCAAGTCAACCACTTCCAGTGTCACAGACTGGATGATGGCTCAAATGCACTGAGAATGCAACAGGTCTTTGGCAAGGAACTCCTGTACTGCCAAAGTGAGATACAAGAACAAGTCTGGTAATGCCAATAGTTTTGTTAAATGGATTAAACAAACGCAGAGCTCAGAAGGCGTGTTAGGACCAACCTGCCATCCTGGGATTTGGGTCTTCTGTGCAGAAATCTGACATAGGTCTACCTTGAAGGAGAGCATCTTCTGGTGAAACGAACCAACCAACCAACCCGGCATTTCAGACCTTGTCTGGGATCTCACTTGCTAAACCCAGAGAATAGGCTGCAGGACACCGTGAGAGTCATCAGGACAGGAGCTGCTGGGCTTGTACTTGTATTTCTCCAGCTTTCCCCCTTGCCTGCACAACAAAGGCCTTTGGAAGTGTGGCATTTCAGGAACTTGCAGAACCGGTGCTTTGTGAGATGCTGAACACCCCTGTGAGCTAAAAAGTCCTGCACTGTAACCAGGGCATTTCTGCACTGCCCTTAGTTTTTACATGACACCTCAGGAGAAATCTCTGCCCTGTTTAAGAGGGTATGTGATTTACACATACATATAATTGATATATATGTATCAATTAATTCACACTGAGGATTTGGATTTCTTTGTTAGCCTTGAGGGAGAATTCTCTACTCTGCAGTGCTTTGCTTTGAAAATCTGCTGTATTTTTGTATTATCGAACAGTGATGGCAGAAAGATGGAGACGATCCTGATCCAGAAGGCAATAACATCCTGGTCTGGATCCTAAGAAACCTCTCTCTTATCCTCAGTGGGGACAGAAACACTTCACCTTCTGTGCTTGCTGCCAGCTTCTCCTTGCATTGGAAAAATAAAGCTGTCAGTCAAAGGTTTTTCTCTTCAGAGATTTCCACACCAGCAGCACGTAATAGAACAGTAAAATAATATGTTATCTCGCCCTGATGATCTTGATGGCTGATACATCACTGCCATTTTACTGGTTCAGTGGCGTGGTGCAGTGCGGGATGTGTCTTATCCCAGTGTGCTTCCAGTGCTGATCAGATGACCAAGCTTTCTGTTAGAGAAGCAAAAAGAGAGAAGAGCTTTTGTTAGAAAGCAAAAAGTAGAAGAAGTACTGCAAAACACTCGTGGTATTTGCTTCAGGAAATGCACTCCCATCATTATACTCCTAAAATCAAAGAGGAGATATGCCCTAGGAGAGAACTGTGCACTCCAAATTAACCAGCACCACCAGGTTGGAATTGCCTGCTTGCAGAGAGCTGCTGTCGAACAACCTTTAACCAAAGAGCAGCACACAGGGCCTCCTCAACAAGCAATCACAAACCAGGGATGCACCAAAAAAACAAACTCTCTCTGTAAGAGAGATTTTGCTTGTGGACAAAACTCTATCAGAGGCTGTAGTCGTGGTTGTGAAGTTTCATTTCATTTTGGCTCCGGGTACAGGGTTTTGTTCTTTTTTTTTTTAATGCATCAATTTTTGTTGTTATTGTGTTTTATTCTCTCCAATGATTCATCTAGCTTGAAGGCATTTATTGAAATTCTTGATAGAATCTCACTTAAAACTTTGCAAGGAGAGACACACAGCCCGGTCAACACCTCTCATGGTTTCCAACTGCTGCTTTTTCCTGTTCTGGGACTGAGTTTTCAGACGAAAACTTCCATTTTACTGCAATATGAGAGCAGTTCTTGTGACCGTCACTGGGTTTTGTGCTAAAGGTGTCAGCTCTGGTGTTCATCCGTCCTCCTGAGCGCCGCAGAACTCACAGCAGGACATCACTTGGACAAAAAGGACAGCACTTCAGTAATGCTTGGAGAGTCCAACTGATCTGGTTTGACTGAGATGAATCAGAAAGACGAGTGTATGTCAGTTTCAAAGCAATGATGTATGCAATATCCTAACTGGGTCAGTAGCTCCGCTGTAAAATGTTTAGGGTTCCACATTCGGAAGAGGTTGGAAGCACTGTTTGAGATCTGCTCTTTTGCTAGAAATCAAACCTTTTTTAAACCTAACCAAAGAGATTTCATTCACCTTTCTCTGCCCAGCGTCATTTGGTAATATGCAAAGCACATTCAGAAATGAAAACTAAGCCATTTCTGTCAAAAGAAAAGCTTTCTTATGAAATGCCTTGAAATGTAGGGACTTCTAATACTTCGCAAGTTAGGATGTTAATGTATAAGAAGATGTTAAAATATTGCAACAGCAGCTTTACTTTCATCATCCTTTCAGGAAATGGTTTCTGGCGGTGTTTCAATTGCAGAGAAATCTATTTACCATTTCAGAGTGTTCGAAGCAGGAGCACTGCTGAGAATTTCAGCCTGCCTGGTTCACAAACACAGGACTGTGCTGGGACTTTTCTTCTGGGGAAGAATGCAGAATAACGATCTCTCTCCTTGTCATCGATCTGCTTCTTTACAAAGAAAGTATACAGCAGAGATAACACCTAGAGGCAGCCCCCCTACCCAGAAAATCCAGCCTCCTTCCCTTCCCCACCCGTACCGGGGGTCACTCCGCATTTTGCCTGGCTTCCACGTGAAACCCGACAGCTGTGCAAAGAGCCGGGCGGGCGCAGGGGCAGCAGAGAAACCTCGGGGCTCCTCGGGGCTCCTCGGGGCTCCTCGGGGCTCTTCGGGGCTCCTCGGGGCTCCTCGGCCCCGGGTTTCCTCCGGCCGAACCCCGCCCCGCCCGGCCCCGCCCGGTGCCGCTGTCCGGCCGCCGGTGCTGAATCCGCCGCTCGCTCCGCAGCCCCGGGGCGGTAGAGCCGCCCGCCTGCCCTGCAGCCGCCTCCCGGAGGGCTTCGAGGGGTAAGTTTGCCCCCGGCTGGCAGAGCGCGGAGGGAAGGGGACGGATCTCGCTGCCAGCCCCGGGAGCTGGAGTGGAAACAGGTTGTTTGCATCTCGGCGTGGGAGGAAGGGGCGGCTCTGGCTGCCGGCGAGCCCAATGCGGGCTCTTGGAACGGGGATGGAGCTGCCGCTTCTCCACCCAGCGATGTGCTGAAGGAAATGGACAGAGCATTTCTGCAGGAGGCTTTGCTCCCAGATCGCTTCTTCCCGGGAAGCCAAAGCGCTCCCCGAGCTCCTGAAGTTCCAGCAGTTCCTAGCTTGGCTTGGGGTTAACCACAGCAAGGTTCATCTGCACGAGACCCAGCTTGTTTTTGCTCCTCTGCATGCGCACGGACAGGAAAAGTGCCCCTGAATACTGAAAAGTCTGTTTGGAAATCCGGGAGAGCTCAGGAAAAGCCGCGGTGGAGAGTTGTGGTGTTTTGGATATATTTGGCACAAAGTACTGCCGCCTCTGCTCGACAAATTCATATGGCTTGAAGGTAAGAGACAAATCTCGATGCTTTTCTGCAAGAAATACAAATGTTGTGAATATCCCAGTAATGGAAGAGAGAGACGAGTAGATGGTGTATTCACCGCTGCCTAGCAGTGTAAATAAAGACAATGGAAAGACAAAATATTTGTCGTTCTACTGTCAGATCTCTCTTGAAATAGAGCAGGTGAAAGCAAGAGGTGAAACACAGACTATCTTGATTTTTTTTTCTTCTAAAACACTTACTGCAAACCAATAAGCAATTGTTTTTAAATACTAAAGATACATGCAGAGAGGCTAAGAAACTAGGCTTGGGTTTAGAAGTTTAATGTTCAACGTTGCTTTCAAATACACAGAATGGAAATAAGGTGTCAGGGAAAACTGTGGGAGAAGGATGTGTAAATAGAGTATAATGTGAGTATATTCCACTTCCCCAAAGAATGAGATTGTTCAGTCAAATTGCTTTAGGTAAAACACTGTTTTTTCTCTCATGACACTGATTTTTAATTTATTATTATTATTATTTTTAACGTAAAGCAATGCAAAGCAATGCAAAGCTCACATACCTTGCAACTCACTTCTCAGTACCAGCTGTGATGCTGAGCTATCGTTCCCAGTGAAGGACACCAGATTGGTTTCTATCACCCTTCCCAGAACAAGCCCTGTAAGGCAAGCTTTCAGAAATCCTGCAAGGTTTATAAGAACCTTTGTGACATGAAGGAAGTCTGAATTATTCCTTTTTCTTCTTCAGTATTTCCCCATTGTCCTTCAGCTGTAAGTTTCATCTGGCTTTTCGAAACCAGAAGAAACCAAGGAGTCAGGGCAGGGAAGCAGACGAGAGGGTTGTGTTGGGTCCAGTTCAGCACTGAGGTATTTTTGTTCAAAGCTGTTGACTGTAGGTGGTTTCTACACAGATCACACATCCTCACATTAATTGTCAAGTCCCTCTCAGCCTGACTTACCCACATGCAAAGCATGAAGCCGTAGAGTTAACAGCATGTGGAGCGTGAATCACTGTTCAACAAGTAGAATTTAAAGTCAAAAAGATGGGGAAAAAGCATCGTTGTTTTATAAGTATAGATTGCACACACATTTCACTGCAAAATAGCATGGGTTATATTTCTTACATGTACAGTGTCCCATTCAGTTGTTCTTTTAACCACAGAACGGTCTCAGGAATTCACAAATATATCATAGAACTACAGAATCCTGTGGTTATGTTTTTGAAATTATGTAAAAGTCACTTGCTTGCAGCAATCTAGGAAAAGTCTATTGGCAATACTGCTAACTCCATCAAAGCTGTGTGGAGAACCCTACCAAAGAAGTGGAAATAGCACCATCTGTAATTTTTGTGTACTTTCTCTCCATTTGTTGTTTTCACTCACCAGAAATTCTGCTACTTCAGAATCTATTCCTTATGTCTCATTCTTTAGAGCAGAGTTGTAAAAGCACTTTCTATTGATCTGTGTACCGTGTGGTTCTCTTCTGCTTACATAGGCAGGGAATGTATGCCAGGCAAATCTGATAGAGAGAGAAAGAAAGAGAAAGGCAGACTTCAGATCTTCTGCATATCTGAAATAATAACACTGGGAGAAATAACTGTGCATTGGCAGAATTACATAGATGTGAGTTTGGATCCTGCTTTTTGCCTTAATGTTTCTAGAGGTGGTAACTACCTAGCTACAATTATCTGATATAAACTAAGTGCTTTGCCTCATCTGAGGTTGTCACAGCATCATAAAGCAAGATTGTAAGTTTCAGGCTTCAGAGAGAGGCACATGAACTTCCAGGTTCCAGCCAGGTGAGGCTGGGCTGATGGTAACTTGTAGCAAACGGGGTCTGTATCAAGAAGAAGCAAAGAACCTCCTTTTCCTTTTCCTTTTCCTTTTCCTTTTCCTTTTCCTTTTCCTTTTCCTTTTCCTTTTCCTTTTCCTTTTCCTTTTCCTTTTCCTTTTCCTTTTCCTTTTCCTTTTCCTTTTCCTTTTCCTTTTCCTTTTCCTTCTCCTTCTCCTTCTCCTTCTCCTTCTCCTTCTCCTTCTCCTTCTCCTTCTCCTTCTCCTTCTCCTTCTCCTTCTCCTTCTCCTTCTCCTTCTCTTTTCCCTTTCCCTTTCCCTTTCCCTTTCCCTTTCCCTTTCCCTTTCCCTTTCCCTTTCCCTTTCCCTTTCCCTTTCCCTTTCCCTTTCCCTTTCCCTTTCCCTTTCCCTTTCCCTTTCCCTTTCCCTTTCCCTTTCCCTTTCCCTTTCCCTTTCCTTCAGCGCATCGGTGAAAGGCTCGGTGGTGATGTCAGTTAGGTCAGAGGTCACATGTGGTCCTGCATTCCCACCCCACAGCTGTCCCCTGACGCAGCCCCATATTGCCACTCACCCGCTGCGCTGTGCGGTTACGCCGCGTGGATGCGCGGAGCAGTGGCGCTGTGGATGCACGCGCAGCTCTCACGAAGGAATCACAGCTTGGCATCCATTCTCTCTGCATGCACTGCACGCATGCAAGGAAGCAAGCACAAAAATTGCACTTCAATCCTTCCCAGCTTTGCTGAAGTGTGAGGCACCTGCCTGGGAGAAATACTCAGCGCTTCCCTTAATGGCACTTCACGGTGGTGTCAGTGTATTCCTCCCCGTATGCTCTTCGGGTTGCACACTCAGGCTGTTGCTGGCCTTAGCAAAATCTCCAGGCACTGGTCAACGGACAGCACAAACTTGCTGTTAAATACAACTGGAAGAGAACAGCAGCATTTTGTAATCAGGTTGAAAGTGCTGAGCAATGGCAGTGACAGCGAGGATCCAGTGATACCACTGAGCAGAAAGGCCTAGCACATACTGTATCACAGAACCACAGAATCGCCAAGGTTGGAAAAGACCTACAAGACCATCCAGTCCAGCCATAAATTATTGGTATGATTCCCTGTGCATCCTTCTTCTAAAATTCCACCTTAACATTAAAACACACAAAAAAACACTCCTGCCCCCCCCACCCCACCCTGTGCTCGCCTAAACTTTGGAATTCAAATTTGCCTTTTAAGAGCTCATAGTGCTGATATTTTGATGCGTCTCGAAAGGACACAGCAAAACCTTTCGGGAGGAGTAATTACCCTGGGTACTCCTGTGTTCGTTGCTGGATTGAAAAAACAGTTGTGAGAGAATTTTACATTCTGGGTGGATCACTTCAGTCCTGTGGGGCAGCTGAATCCACTCTATGTAACAACCAAACTGCCCCATGGCTGTAAGAACCCCGAGGGCTGATACAAACTGCCTTACCTGTGGGCATACAGTGTGCTGTATGGAATTACCTACCTGTGAAAGTGCAGGGAGTATTTGGATAGGAAAAGAAATCAAGCTTCACCCAGAAGAAAGTAGGGTTTCATATTACTTGGAAACATTTGGACATTGCTATTTCCACTGTGCGCAGAAGTGGTGGAATGAAGGTCCAGGTCCTACGGTGTTTTTACAAAGCATTTACTTGCTTGACTTTAACCCCCTTTGGCCAGGCTTGACCTTTTTCTCACACACTTCTTTATGTAAGTCACCATGTTTTAGACAAACACCACGTATGAATTCTGTAATACAAGCAACTTTGAAAAGAATACTTATCTTCAAGTGCACAAGTGTCTGCAGCTCTTCAGGTATGAATAAGAAGGATTTGGCCCGTGAACCTCACAATCATCTCATAGCAACTCTTTTGCAATTTCACCCAGTGTGCAGAAATTTCCTCTGAACTATCAGGGAATCTGGAAAGGAGCTTTCTGACACGGACAGCCGACGTTTCAAGGCTGAGAGATGTAGGATGGGAAGCATGTCCACACAACCATGTAATTTAGCTGTAAAGCTTCTTGGCACAGGATATCTGGGTGCTAAATGTTCCTAAACACTGCTAACCTAGATGTAAGGGGAGACCACTGCTAATCTGGGTTAGGCAGTTTCAAGTACAAGAGAAACAAATTCTCTCAGGGGCAATAAATGTACAGGAAGGAAACTTAGTGAATGTCTGAGATACAAACTCCTGTTTGATGAGTGGCAGCTTGCAGAAATATCACACACACTGCCCCATTCTCATGCTCCTGCCCAGGCAATAAGTTTCAGCTTCTGCTGGAGGAGCAGCGATGGACTAAAGGAAAACTGTCCAACTCCTCAAGGTCATTCTTATCAGGCTACAGGAAAAAAATACAGTGAGCAACATCTTAAACCATAATAAGGTTTGGAACTCAGGGGTAAAAGGTTTGCCAAGATTTGTTTGGGATCAAACGTTGCGGCATTTTACGGAGAAAAACGTGCAGTAGGTGGATTTGCCTTGGCTAAATGTTCAGGAGCACGCAACTGAGACCGATTAATTTGCAGCAGAGTGTTGCTAACTAGATTCTTTGGGAAGGGGGAGGCAATTGTTTAAGTCCTGTCAGATGCATCATTCCTTGTGCTGTTACAAAACCAACCTATATTCAATCTAAAACGGTTGCTAATAAGTATTAACTCCCCTTCCAATTGTTCTGCTTCAATCATGTTTTCTCTTGCTGTCCTTCATCTGGATATTTTTAGCATCACAATTTTTTAAAAGATGTGACTCTGTGTTCAACTGCTTCTTTGCTGTACATCCCTCCCAATTATCTTGGTGGGTATTTTTCTCTCAGCCCCCTGGAACGGGTTTATTTCTGGTTTACTCTTCCCTGTTGGTTTCCATGTGGTTATGTGGGAGGCTGCACAATCTTTATCAAAGCAGAGAGCCATGATTAGTCCATTCAGAAAATGTAAATGCAGCCTTATGTGTTCTGTAGCACTGGAGAAAGAGGGATAGACTGGAAGGAGCAATAAAAGCAGTCAATAATAGAACGCAGTGGCGAGCCCTGTCAGAAGGCCTGGATGCTCAGAGTGACGTCCACACTTCACATTTCTAATGGAGCTGAATAAACACACCAAACCCGTGTATGCTGTCTGGGAAAGGCTAATCAGAGTGCAATCCAGCCCTGCTGAACTAAGGGAAATCCACGGTGGCTGTGCAGCCTTGCTCTTAACATTCAGTGTGATTTTTTCTTCCTTTCCGTGCGTGTTCCATTATTTATCCCAAATTTCAGAATCTGTAGCCTCAGCTGTTTCTGTCTGAGAGCTGAAAACACACTTATTAGTTGATAAATGCATGTATCTGATTTTACTCACTTTTCAGGTTGCCAACCACTAGCGCTGTGGATGCATCAGCAAAATCAACACTATTGAGAACGCGCTGCGCAATCTGCAGCTCTGTAGAGAAATGAACCCTTCACCAGCATCTCAGGTTTCTGAATCACATTCTCCTGAACACTAGAATTGAGGAAAGACATCAGAACAGTTAAATGCATTACCCAGTACATTACACCTTGCAAATTACTTGTCTGATCTGAGCGCTGGCCCCAAGCACTATTTAGATTTCTCATGCGGTTTGGAGTTTTAACAAATTAAGATTCTGCTTGGCACAAGCACTCTCCTGACCTCCTGTAACCTCCTTATCTGCATATTTCAAGCTTTCATGTATTTCTGAACACAGTCTGGAGAAGTGTGATTATCTGCGGGACTGCGGGATCCTGAGGTTGGAGTTCTAACCTTGTTCTGTTTTCTCTGGTGACCAGTCCAGACAAGCCAGTCCAAGCAGAGCCTCGTCTACATGCTTGGAAATCCTGCATCTCTCAACAGCAGAGAACAGGGTGCCCCAACCAGCTCACCATCCTCAAGCACTTACACAGAGATGGAGGAGTCCCACTTTAGTTATCCATGCTTGATAAGCCACAGTTATAAAGGTCTTATTAATTAAAAAATCATTAATAACATATATATTTCTAAAAAGCCATCAATATGACTGAACAGTAAGAACGGCCCAGTACGTGAACGTTTATAATCTCTGTGAAGTTATGGATGCTGTAAAAATGTCTTTGTGGTTGTACAGGAATACGTCAGCAACTGTGATTGAGTGAATGCGTGAGCTCCTTATTTTCACTTTCTTAGTGGCAATCTGATGCTAATAATCAGAGATTTTAATTATCTGACTAACGGGAGAATCAAAAACTCAACATCCAAATCTGTGTGCTAGCCAGGATTTCTGCATGTCCTTACTGTTAGTCTTTGTACAACATCTGTGTCACATTGTCTTGATCTGTAAGTCAGGGTTCCAGACCTCCTCCAGTGTAAATAAGCTGTAAAAAGGACGGGGATAGAGTCTTTAGAGGGATCTGTTGTGATAGAACAAGTGGAAATGGTTTCAAACTGAAAAGTGGGATTTAGATTGGAGCTGAGGAAGCAGGTTTGGCAGTGAGGGCGGTGAGGCGCTGGCACAGGTTGCCCAGAGAGGCGGTGGTGCCCCGTCCCTGCAGACAGCCAAGGTCAGGCTGGACGGGGCTGTGAGCACTGCTGAGCTGTGGGTGTCCCTGTGCGCTGCAGGGAGCGGCACCAGGCGGCCTTCAGCTCCCTTCCACCCAAACCATTCTGTGATTCTACAAAAACATTGCCGTTATTATTTTACAGCTGCACATGGAGGTACAGCCAACCTTTGGGCTTCTGTTGGTGGTTCCACTCTAGAAAACAGAAAAGATGAGCAGAGCAGTCTGCTCTTCGCAGTCAAACAGCAGTAAAGAAGGCTTTGGGATTTCCCAGGACAGCTCTGGGGTAACTGCTGCCCCCAGTCACGACGTTGGTTCTGCAGAGCATTAAAAGCTTGGACTTGCCGAAAACTTAATGGCCGAAGCTATTTCCATGGGCAGTTGAACTGAATCAGTGTTCTGCAGAAAGCAGCTGCTTTTCCCACAGATTTTTGCTCTGGCTTTTTTCCTCATTACAAACTCAATAATCTCTCTTTGCTATCAGAGCTTCTTTAGCTGCAAAGTTCTGGGTTCAGTGCTTCTGGCAGAGGTGAGTGCTTCTGGAAGAGGAATTTTGCCATTCCTGTTCCACATCACCAGTAAAGCCAAAATATTCTCCGAATATCCCTTCTAGAATAGAAGCATATGTATTTCTTCTGAAAGGTGCTTCACTAATAAACAGAGAGCTCCACGCGATAACAATGTGCAATTATTCGTTCTGTAGGAGGATGTTTGCCTACATATGATGTCTATTGCTTTGCAATTTCCTTTCCAACTGTTATTTTTATTTATCTGGAGGTTTGTTTTTTTTCCCCCTAGTGTGGAAGAAGAATCAATTAGGAAATTGCAGCAGTGACAGAAAACGATGAAAAGAAGTAATGATAATAAAGTTAAGATCCCTCGGGTCCTCGCATTGCAGTTTGGTTAACTGCTGAATTTCTGATTCAGAAGGGCTCAGATCACAGAACCTCCATATGAGACGGTTTATAGGAGAAAGGAATAAGAAAACGAAAAGGGCACTCAGAGGAAACACTGAAGTAAAGCAGTGACTGAATAGGAGACAGCTCAGCTTCGGGTTGTTTCTCTCAGCACTCTGCCCTAATAGCATCACACTGAAGACATTCCCAGTGCGTCCGGTGTGAGAGCACACTGATCACTAAGAACACGTCTCATTTCTGAGTGATGAAGTCAAATCATAAGGACTTTCCTGTCCAACCCACCCCATGTCTGAGTTGGGAACAAAACTGCAGGTCTGGTGCTTGCACTTCGCAAAACACCTCGAGGAGGGCACAGATGGCACCAGCACTGAGAGGCAGTGGAGGTGGGCCAGCATATATAGGCCAGGGATATCACACTCACACATCCCTGAGTCTTTCCTCTCTTCTTGTTTCTGTTTGCTGGAACAGTATTTAATGCTGAGAGGGACCTCAGTGTTATTTCAGTACTGTTACACATCAGTTTGCAGAGAAAAATAAGACACAGATATAGTGGAAAACAGCAAATAAAACCTCTTTTGAATCTCATTGCAAGTTATTTCTTCAAAACGGGGTGAGAAGACTGAGCTCTGATGGGAGGGTGAAGGAAACTTTGCAGGATGAGTGTGTTAGAGAGCATGCTCCTTTTTGCAGTGTTACAGTGCATTTGTTTTAGGAAGGTGAGTGCCTGGCAGAGGCTTTCCTTGCACTTCTCTGCTTGTTTCACCTCCAGCAGATAGGGAACATTTGTTCAGGCCATGCACGCTTTGCTTTTGGTCACCTCTGCCCCCTTATTTATATTGCTGATGAATAAAACTGTCACTGGCGGTAGGCTTTGGCCCGACTTTAACTTCCATAATTACTTGTACCAAGCACTCCATAATTAAAAACATTAGTGACTCCCTGCAGCGTTTCATTGGAAATAGTACCTGCTCCTCCCGAATAGGATGGAAATATTCATGACTATCCGGAGCCCCATTAATGACTTTCTGGGTTAAATGGATATGCAAACGATATGGAATTTGTAACTAAACAGGTCCAGATCACCAGGCTCGTGCACCGGCAGAACATCTGTGCTGGAAAACAAGCGTGCCCTGCACCATGGGGGCAAAGCCGCTGCTTTCCCATGGCTCATGCCATCCACCTGGGCTCTGAGAGGGTTTCTCTTTTTCCCATCCATTGGCAGGACAGAGGCAGTGTCCCCCCACCACCTCTGCAGTGCTCGGCAGAGGGGCTGAGAGCATGGGGACAGCAGTGAGGGGCTGGGTGAGTCAGGTGGGGCAGCGCGGCTGCCTCATGGTGCTGTCTGATCGCGTGTGACACCCCTTGTCACACTGCATCTCCCATCAGCTCAGACACGAAGGAGAGATGCCCAGCTCCTTCTGCACTGCTTCCCTGCTGTGTGAGCAGGGGGAGTTGTCCTCAGGTGCCCCGGGGGGGAGAGGGGTGACAGCACAGTGTCACTGCAGTGCTGTCATGGGGGCATGGCTGCAAATTCCCTCTGCAGTGTGAAGGGCAGCAGGGGGAGGTCCGGCCAGGGGTTGCAGTGCTGGTGGCTCTCTGCAGGCTGATCTACTGTAAAGGTTTTGGTTTGGTTGGTGGGTTGGTTTTGTTTGTTTGTTCAGAAAAATCATCTTGCTGGCACTCTCAAACAGGTTTGGTCTTCATGTTGCACATCTTTGGTCTCCATGTTGCACATCTTTCTTATGCATCTCTTTGAGACCCAAATGCACATGGTATTTCTGCTACAGAATCACAGAATGGCCAGGGTTGGAAGGGACCTCAAGGATCATGAATCTCCAACCTGCTACCCCAGCCAAGGGACAAATCCATCTGTAATAAAGTCAGAATCTCCAGTGGGAAGAAGGCCATGCCTAGCAGCAGTAGAACTTCTAGGAACTCACACCTCTGTGTCACAAGTAACAGCTAAAAGGATCTGCTGTGTAGTGAATCTGTGCCCATGGGCCAAATTACTGAGTTAGGAGGGGGACACAAGAATGCAGCAGCAGTACAACTGGATGTATATTGCTGGTATAAGAGGTACAGAAGTGCTGTGCTTATCTGAAAAGCTGGGTGGGGACATTTAGAGAAACACTTGCCACGATGCAGAGCAGGAACGACACGGTCTCCCTGAGTCCTTTCCAGCACTGTGGCCATGACTGCTTTGCAGAGTTCAGTTCCTCAATGCTGAGGGCCCACGCCATGGCAGGAGATGGAAAGGATGCGTCCTGGACCACATATGTGTCCTTGCACTTCCAGTTAACTTGCAAAGCTGACAAAGATTGGTGCTGGAAGTCAGGATTTAGGCAGAACAGTGGAGCCGATTTGGGTCAGGGATTAAATGATTAAAGATCATTAGGATTTGAAATTTGAGCAACACTGGCTGATCTGTACAGGGGAATACATGGAGCCTCCCCACCTCCATAGGCTGCAGCCGCCTCTGGTCCCCACCCACCATGAAGCACAGAGCATCCACTAAAAGGGACTTTGTGGAAAACAAGTCATGCACAGCTCAGGGCAAACCCCACCAAACCTGGGACATAGAGGGGGAAGTGAGAAAGGGAAGAGAAAAAGGGCTGCTTTGCTTTCCTTTGGAATTTGCTTCTTTTGGCAAACATTTTTGCAAACAAGCTTAGCGATAGGAGTGGCAGTGAAAAGAGCAGCTGCTAAATGAATGTTAGATGGCATAAGTGGAAGACAAATATTTGATATCCTCAATGTGAATTATTATTATTTACTTTTAATAAAGTATGGCTGAGGGCCTCGGTGCTGAGTTGTCCTTGTGCTAGGTGCTGCATCCATGCTGAGAGCCTGACTGGAGGGAAACACTGTAAATTCAACTGAGGAACTAGCACAATCTATTTCTGCAATCAAATTAAGTTATACTCTTCAAATACCAAGCATCAAAACGTAGGGGGAACATTCATCAGACCAAACCAAACCACATTTTAAATCTTTCTGCAGTTGCCACCTTTTAACTAGTGCTAAGAAGTAAATCTCATGGAATGGCCCAGGTTGGAGGGGAGCTCAAAGCCCACCCAGTGCCACCCCGGCCGTGGGCAGGGCTGCCCCCCACCAGCTCAGGCTGCCCAGGGCCCCATCCCACCTGGCCTGGAGTGCCTGCAGGGATGGGGCACCCACAGCTCTCTGGGCAGCCTGTATAAATATTTTGCTCAAATTTCAACCACTTCTATAGATAACTGCTGGGGATGGGAGGGAAGGGATTCATCTTCTTCATTTCCTGAGAAATAATACAATTAGCTCTACCAGTGATTAAAAGGTTATTTGCAGACATTGGTGGATGATCTTACATACAGAACAAAATCTGAAAGATGGATTAGCAGCATCATAAGGCTGGGGAGCTATTAGATTAGTCAGAGGCTCTACTCAGAGAGATCTAGCATTAGTTTACATATTAACGAATTAGGGAAAATGGTCTTTTGTACAAAACAGGATGTTAGGTCTACTGCAATGCAATAGTTAATTAGAAGGAATGTTTTTCTAGTCAGAAGACCTGCCTCTGACAGCAGCCATCGTCATGTGAGAACACAGGAATGAAGTCACATATGATGCTCACCCTACCAATGCAGCATTCACCATGGCCATTACAGATTACACTAGAACCTGAAGTGCAAAACATGGTTATTTCCACAATTGGCTTTAATGTGTGCCCAACAGAAGGGTTGTCGATTTTAAGAAAGGAATTCTTCGTCCTTAAACACTGAAAATAAGAAAGAAAGGGACAGACATTTTAGTGGGGTCTGTGTGATGGGAGAAGGAGAAATGGCTTGAGACTTCAAGAGGGGAGATTGAGGTGGAGCTGAGGAAGAAGGTTTGGCAGTGAGAGCGGTGAGGCGCTGGCACAGGTTGCCCAGAGAGGCGGTGGTGCCCCGTCCCTGCAGACAGCCAAGGTCAGGCTGGACGGGGCTGTGAGCGCTGCTGAGCTGTGGGTGTCCCTGTGCGCTGCAGGGAGCGGCACCAGGCGGCCTTCAGCTCCCTTCCACCCAAACCATTCTATGATTCCGTGTTCTGGCTGGGAGTCCAAGACTGAGAGCGCACACAGTCAAAAATAATGTGAAAAACAGTCCTTATCTGCCCATCCTTTCCACCAGGCTGAGCACTGTTCAAGTGGGCTGTGTTTGGAGCAGCTCCAGCTTGCAAAATTCTTAATCTGCCAAATGCTGAACATGGTACAGCCTGCCCTGTACCCACGTCTTCTCCAGGATAGGAACCAATGGCTCTGCACCAGCAGCCTGCCAGGCAGGAGCCAGAGCACCCTTTTCATTACATGGGTAAAGGCAATGAGGATGATTTCTAGAAGGAGATTATTGCTGGAGGAAGCTTTTTGTACATCCTACCATTTCGAAGGAAAACCACTGATCTACAGTGTAAAAAGCCCTCCTGTCTTTCCTGCTGGGCACCTGCTAAGCCTCCTCTGAGCAGGACTGGCAGCTCCAAGGGATGCTGGGTTGTCTGGAACCAATGCTGTGAGCTTGGAAACCTGACTGGGGTGGGAATAGTGCTGGGGGTTCCTCATCACTGAGGGAGAGGAGCTGGGGCTGCTGTGATTCTCCTTCCTGAGCTGCTGTTGGTTCAGTGGCTCAGACATGGGGTAGTGCAGAGCTCTGAGTGGTGCTGAGAAGCAAAACACTGTGCATAGAAAATGTCACGTTTTGAATAACACAGTACTTGAAACACCCCTAAAAACCCACACTGTAAAGGGTTCCCCTAGAGAAAGAGCGTGGAGGAAGCTTTTCCTCAGGTTTTTACAAGGAGTTGATGGGGAGAACTGTTACATCAGATAGACATGAAGGTTGTGCAGTGTTGAAGTTAAAATTCAGTTCCAAAAAACCCAAATCTTTATCTCTCATCTCTACATCTGGAGGTGCACAAGTAGCTAAACCTGCTGCCTGCATAATCTTATTGCTGGAGAGAGAGAACCACTAAGAAAAGCAATGAGAGGATGTCCAGAGAAGGGCAACAAAGCTGCTGAGGAGTCTGGAGCACAATGGGGTGCGATGGGGAGCGGCTGAGGGAGCTAGGATTGTTCAGTGTGGAGAAGAGGAGCTCAGAGGAAACCTCACTGCTCTCTGCAGCTCCCTGACTGGGGGTTGTGGTGAGTTAGGAGTTGGCATCTGCTTCCAGGGAACAGCAATAGAATGAGAGGGAATGGCCTCAATTTGTACCAGTGGAGACTCAGATTGGTTATTAGGAAAAATTTCGTCTCCAAAAGAGTGGTCAGGCAGCGGCACAGCTGTCCAGGGAGGTGGTGGAGTCACCATCCCTGCAGGTGTTTAAGAACCGTGGAGACATGGCACTGAGGGACACGATCAGTGGGCAGCATTGGTGGTAGGTGGATGGTTGGACTGGGTGATCTTACAGATCTTTTCCAACTCAGTAATTCTAAGATGAGTAATTCAAGGGATTTTTCATCAGCATGAGCAGCAGCAGCAGCAGCAGCAGGTTCTATGGTTCTCAGCCAGGTCCAAATTCACAATGTTTTCCTAATTCCTGACCTTGCCTCCTCCTCAGTGCCTGTGGACGCCATGCCCTGCAGATCCCTGTTCCCTGCCTGCTGCTCCTCACTCTCTGGGCCAGCAATTCACCACACACAGCAGCTCAGGGCTAATATGCAAGGAACAACACAATTGCTCCAGGAGCTGCTTCCCTCACACAGAGCTCCTGGACAGGGAAACAAAGCACCTCCTCCTCCTCTTCCTCCACCTCCCTCCTCCAGCACAACACCATCGCCCTTAATTGCGGTGCCTGCTGTGCATTCTCGGTGGAGCCCAGAAAACAGCATCAGGAGACATCTGCAGGACAGAGGCTGTCAGTTTGACAGCTTTCCTGTGGCCCATCGATTCCACATCTTCTGAAGAAAATGACAATATTCAGGAAGGCACTGTAGTGTACAAACATCACTTAGACATTGATTTCTGGGAAATAGAAATGCTTTTGGAGCAAATCTGTCTCTGAACACCTTTCCCACGCAGCCTCGGGCCAGATTGGAGCTGCGAAGTGTGGGGAGGAACCAGGGCCGGCATCGGGCACAGGGCTGTGACCTTGCTGCTCCATCCTGCCCTTGACCGCTCAGTAAATCCGCAGCTGGATTAGCTGAGGCATGCTAACAATCCGTGTGGGCTCCCAGCTGGAATTAAGGTGGCTTTGCCGCAGTTAATTCAGGATGGAATTTGTTCTGTTTCAGGGCTCTGCCCACACCTGCGTCCCACGGCCCTGCATGAGCAGCCCTGATTCTGTGCTGCCCTGGCAGCGGTGTGCGGAGCTCCGACCCCATTCCCACAAGGCTGCAGGTGCCAGTCCTCCCTCTCCCTTACATTTATGATCCCATCCCCCAGCTTCCACCCATGCAGCTATTTGGATAAAAGCACTGAAGACCCCTCCTTTCAGGGCGGTTTTCTGAGTGTTGCTCTGTCCTCTGCTGAGAAACCATCGGCAGTGAAGGGCCATGAAGCACCGTCCTGTTCTGGGCAGCACCAAGAGGCATTTCCCAGTTGGTCAGGGACACTGATCCTCTCTTCCTGCTTGTGAACTAACACCGGACCTTCCTGACTTTCTCCTAAAATGAAAATACAGGAGAAGGATGGCGGTGCAGTTGGGTTTGCAACCAAAAGTCAGTTTTATGCTTTCCCCCTTTTTTCCACCAGACTAAAAACTGAAAAAGACCAAAGCCATTACACTGAGTTACAAGAAGCACAAGGTCAGCTTATTACTCTGCTCTGGAAAATAACCTTGGTGTTCATCAATACGATGTGACTGCGCCTTGCACAAAATGCTCTTGGAAACAGCTGTGCAAGATGTGCTGAACACAACAGCACTGCAGCTCTAACGTGGGCCATCGCTGTGCCTCTCAGACAGGAACGTGATCGGGTGTGGGAAGGGCAGTGGGAGAAGGGAAGTGGGCTGACCTCGAGCTGTTCTGTTTCCCAAACCAGAGCCCAGCCTTTACCAAACCTCCTGGTGACCAAACACCCTTTCATGCCCATTCTTTTTCTTGATCCTGGAATGAATCTGAGCCATGGCTTTGTAATTTTGTGCAGTTATTGAGTTGGAAATGAACCGCAGTCAGAGCTCGGGAGCTGGAACAGCCAAGGAGCTGCACGTACCAAATCATTCAACTCCTTTTATACTTTCCAGATACTTTTCTATGTTCCTGCTTTATTTTTTTTTCCCCATCCTGCATTATATGCATGTTTCTGCCTTCTGTAGATAGCTTTGCATTATCAAAGGGCAACAGGAGAAAAGAAGAAATTGTCGCTGCATTTAGCATTGATTTTTCCCCCTTCACTCTGAGTCACATAAGCTAACATTTAATTAATTTCTGACACTTTGACAGTTTTTAAGAAGACATTTGTAGAGCTATCAAGTGCTTCTGATAGCACTGTCAGACAGACACTTTTTGAATTATCAGCCATTAAGGACCCATATGCAACAAATTTCCAGGGTTTATTATACAAATTGTTCTCTGAATGAAAAAAGCGCACAAAAGCTCAGTGAAACATAAAGAAACCATTGTTCCCAAGTGAATTTGATATTTGCAAATGTTTTGCTATTTTGATCACTTACGTGGTTTTATAAATCTGATTTGCTTTGTCTTTTAGTGAGAAAATTAAATGGCCTTTTTTAGGGTCTGTTGAGAACGTGGCTGGAATTTCAAATCACAGTGGTCTTTATGGAGGTGAAGCTTGGAAATATGAAACGGGTGATCTCAGGAAGTGCTGAGAAGTGAAACAAGGTCTGTTTCAAACCTGAAACCCCAAACAAGCAGCCAAAAACTCCAGCTGCTTTTAAACTTTTTGACTGCAACCTCTGACATGTCCCCTTTATGTAATAACTGCAACTGATAGCCCAGACTGCAGAAATCTGGGGGAATTAACCCAAAATGGAAATGAACTTCCCAAATCCCTGCCCAGGTACCTGACCTTCAGCTCAAGCTGTGCTCTGGATGTCCGTAGCACTCCCATTCAGCAGCTATCTGCACATGGGAATTCAGAAGCAAGGCCGCGTCCGCATGGTCATTTTGGTTTTATTTTACATGACAACATTTGACTGTTTTTCCAACACCTTCTTTGTGCAGAGTGGAGCTGGGACCTGGCAAGTTCACCTTCATGGATCCCCTAAACCTCTCCTGGTACAACACCGGGGACAGGAATTGGAGCAAGCCACTCAACGAGTCCAGCGCAGACCAAAAGCCTCAGTATAACTACTATGCCGTGCTGCTCACCCTCCTCATCTTCGTCATTGTGTTTGGCAACGTGCTGGTCTGCATGGCTGTGTCCAGGGAGAAAGCCCTGCAGACCACCACCAATTACCTGATCGTCAGCCTGGCAGTGGCGGATCTCCTGGTGGCCACTCTGGTCATGCCCTGGGTGGTCTATCTGGAGGTAGGTGGCCCAGCTTTGCCTCTCAGCACTGAACGGTTCTGGTACAGGAGTACCAAGGGGAAAGGTTTGGTAGTTTGGACATCAGCTATTTCCAGACCTCCTGAACTTCCCCAGAAGTGTTATGAGGGAGAATTTCTTCTCAGAAAGAGTGGTCAGACATTGGAGCAGGCTGCCCAGGGCAATGGTGGAGTCACCATCACTGGAAGTGTTTGAGGAAAGGGTAGATGTACTATGGAGGGACATGGTCAGTGGGCAGTATTGGTGGCAAGTTGGACCAGATGATACTAGAGGTCTTTTCCAACTTTAATAATTCTATGATTCTATGTTTTAAATTTCCTAATAGTCGAGTTATTCAATAGACAGACCTGATAGCATATTACAGGTTTACTTGAAAATACGCTACTGTTCAGAAGGCTGAATTACCACCCAACTGCTTTGAAAATCTGGCCTATAAATCCAGGGATCAAGAATGAAAGATCTCAAGTTTGTTTTCAGGACTGCACCAACAAACTGTTCCCAAGCACAAGAATGAGCCCGAAACAACATCATGGGTGTCACACTAAAACTGCACCGAGCAGTAATCAGAAACCTATTCCTGAAGGACAAGAGTAGTAAGAAGAGCAAGCAGTTGTAGAAGTAGGTTGTAAATCCAGAGCTTTTATGTCACAATATATAAGAGACTCACAAGTGAGCTACTTGTCACATTACTGCCGTTAGCGTGTCGCTTCGGTACAAAAGAGCTCTGTGCTTCTGCAGCACAGAGCCATACTTGAGTGGCGCATTGTTTTAAGAGAGCCAAATACTCCCAAAATACCGTTTACCCAGCAGCACAGGACTATTGCAACAGTAAACAGCACAAAAGAATGAAAAGCATCTCTGGAGAAAAGAGTGGAAAAGAGAAGCTTCCCCCTGTCCTTGGCTGGGATGGCTGCATTCCTCAAGCAGCCAAGAGCTGGGATGCTGGCGACCGACAAAGAAAGCATAAGACTGGAACTACACTGAATTTGCAATTCATTTTCAGGCATTTCATTAGGAGAGCAAATGATAAAACAGAGGCAAGCAGTGGAAGAAGCCATAATCAATCAGCTCGTTAAGTATTAATGCAAAGCAAAACAAATCCGCTGATGTGACATGGGCTGTCGAGAAGCCACAATACTAATTATCACTCCAGTTAATTATTGTTTGTGTGGCACTTTAAAAATGTAAAGCATTGTGCGTGTGCTGAAGCATATTAACATGACCATAGGCTGGATGTGACTGTAGCTAATGCCTCTGGGATGAGTTACACTCATCTATTGTATTTCTGTCTGACAACAGCGCTCGTGCTGCGAGGAGCCCTGGCTCTCTTTGGGCCAGCCATGGGGATAGCAGTGTTTTCCATACACTCAAACCCATGGGTTCAGGAACGTGACTTTGCAAAGCCTTATATCTGGCTGGGAACCTTTGCCTTCGGGCAAACTCTAGTCGAAGTTACTGATGTGACTTTGTCTCTTAAGAGATTTTTTAATCACTGAGTATTCATCTGTCACTCAAGCTTCAATGCAGTCATTCTTTCTTTTTCATGCTCCCTATGGTTATGTATATCAGAGCAGAAATAACTGAAGAATAGTTATCTTATTCATTCTATTTTCAAATGCAGTAGGACTCTATTTTTATTAGAGGGAAATATACATTTTCCATCACATGCCAAATACAGCAGTCCTAATAATTGCTATTAAACTTAATTTTCAAAGTTCAGTTTCAACAGCATAATACAGGAGAAAACGTCTACTGGTAGCTAGAAGCGTTATCTCTCAGTCTTTGTCTTTATCACAACAAGTAACGTGTCAAAGGATTTTCACTCTGAATTAAATTCATTTTGTTCACAAAAATTAATGCACATTAAATTTCTTCCCCGGCTTGATAAACAAAGGCACAAAAGAAAGGATCCTTCTTCCCTGTTACTGATCTTTGCCAGGTGTAATTAAATTTAAAGCGTAAGAGCTTTAAGGAAGAGCTGTGAGTACAACTGGTGTTGCTTGGGATATGCAGTCTCTGCCTGTCCTGTCAGACCCCTCCATAGCACTCCTAGCAGGGGATCTCCTGCACTGACTGCGTTCTCTCTGCAGGTGGTTGGGGAGTGGAGGTTCAGTCGGATCCACTGTGATATCTTTGTCACCCTCGATGTCATGATGTGCACCGCCAGCATCCTCAACCTCTGTGCCATCAGCATTGACAGGTGAGGGCTCTGTGGCGACAAACCCAGGGCAGCTCTTGCAGGGTAATTCAGGTCTGTGCCTCCCGCTGCAGGTACACGGCCGTAGCGATGCCAATGCTGTACAACACCCGCTACAGCTCCAAGCGCCGGGTCACCGTCATGATTGCCGTGGTCTGGGTGCTCTCATTTGCCATCTCCAGCCCAATCCTGTTTGGCCTCAACAAGGCAGGTGAGTTGTGCCACCTGCAGCTGGCTTTTGGCATCTACCTGGCTCTGCGGGGTAGAGTGCTCCTTCCACTCTGGGTGCTTTCAGATAGAGGAGGGGGATGTTGGTGCAGGTCCGACAGCAGGGACAGCGAGCCCGAAACCTTCTGTCTTCCAGATGAGAAGGAGTGCATCATTGCCAATCCTGCCTTTGTCGTGTATTCCTCCGTTGTCTCCTTCTACGTCCCCTTCATCGTCACCCTGCTGGTGTACGTGCAGATCTACATGGTGCTCCGCAGGCGCAGGAAGCGCGTCACCACCAAGCGCAGCAGCCATGGCCTGGACTCGGACACGCATGCGCCGCTGAAGGTAAACTCTGTGGCTTCCTTCCTTCACTAAAACCATGAGGGACTCTTGGCTCCATTGCTGCCTCTCCAGAGTAGTCTCCATCCTAGCACTCTAGTCACATTGATTAATATCTGCTTCATGCCCTGTGCTTGTGTTTCCACGTGCCTCCCCCACCAGCAACCCTTCCTAATTACTATCTGCTTGTGTAACCTATGAGCCGGTGCTTGCCCCTTAGGACAAATGCACTCATCCAGAAGACGTGAAGCTCTGCACAGTTATTGTGAAGTCCAATGGGAGTTTCCAAGTTAATAAGCGCAAAGTGGTGAGTGTTAAAGAGAAGTGGTAGTTTTTCAGAGCGTTCAGCTTTCCCCTTTTCTGCCTTCTCAGGGCTCAAAATGAATTTATGCAGTGTGGGAGAAAAATAAGCTAAGAACAAAGGTTACCATTCAATCTCAAAATTTAAATATTCTTCCTGTTCCTTAGAGTGAAGCAGGGAGTTTAACACCACAGAGCTCAAAAAGCCAGACTAAGCTTACCTAAAGATCAGCTATAAAAGCCATGACATTTTAACAATTTTTGTCTCTTTGATTTTCTTCTCCTCTCTATCACTGACTTTAAGTCTTGGACTGCCTTGGCTGTGTTTTCTTGTAGATTTTGTTTTTATTTACACCGTTAAAACTGAAATCAAATATATGGGGAGGGGAGACAATGTCTCTCCCATCTCTTAACCTCCTTGTGCAATGAAGGAGCAAGAGTCATTTCCTGCAGTTCTGTCAAACTCAAATGTATTCTCACATGTAAACAACTTTTAGACCTTTCTCCAAGGCTCTCCCAAAAAGCAGGGAGGGAGAAGAGGTGTTGATTGTTCTTCAGCATCATCCAGCTTCACTCTGTAAGAAACATTCATTGCTCCTCCCTGTATGTTTACCTGCCTTATGGTGTGGGCATTTGCTTCTCATCCAGGAGGCGGAAAGTCACATAGAGATGGAAATGGAGATGGTGTCCAGTACCAGTCCCCCTGAGAGAACCATTGCCAAGCCAGCAGCACCAAGCAACCACCAGCTGGTTGTGCCCATCGCCTCAAGCCGGTGCACCTTGGACAGCCCTGGGAAAGTAGAGAAGAACGGACATGCCAAAGAAAATCTACACACAGCCAAGGTCTTTGAGATCCAGTCCATGCCTAATGGCAAGACGAGAAGCACTCTTCTCAAGGCTATGAACAGGAGGAAACTCTCACAGCAGAAGGAGAAGAAAGCCACCCAGATGCTAGCCATTGTACTTGGTGAGAGCGCACATTGGCTTCACCCCGTGTTCCTCAAGACAGGCAACAGCTAGTCAGGGTTAAGGCACCCAGTCTGAGTGCTCGACACAGACTGTTTTCCCAGGTCCCTAAAGGAACAGTTCCACTCAGTACATCAGAAATGTGTTTGTGTAAACAGGCAGGAGGCTTCAAGTAGGAAGGCTGCATCCCTCCAGCCAGGAATGTGGCACGAGGCTGTACAGAAGGCTCAGGAAGCTGTCCAGCTGTTCAGTGTTTGCAGTGCCAAAAGACAGGGGCAAGAAAGATCATGTGCTTTCTAATACAGCTTATAGCACAAGAGGCAGCATAGTTCAGTAAGAAACCGGTGCCTCTGAAGGCCAGAGGTTTTGATGCAGCCTATTTACAGCAGCAAAGAATTTCTTTACCACTTGGTTACTCAGGATATAGTCAGAGACATAGCAACAAACAGAAGGTTTGCTGTTCTCCTTCTCAGAAATTTTCCAGTTTTCAGCAATCAAGATCTGTCTCTTTCCTTTCCCCCCAGGTGTTTTCATCATCTGCTGGCTCCCATTCTTCATCACTCACATCTTGAACATGCACTGCGATTGCAACATCCCCCCAGCAATGTACAGCGCCTTTACGTGGCTTGGATATGTCAACAGTGCTGTCAATCCAATTATTTACACCACCTTCAATATTGAATTTCGCAAGGCTTTCATGAAGATCCTCCACTGTTAAAAGTAAAAACATTAACCACAATTTTAAGAATGAGAAAAAGAAACCAATGCCATTCACGTGCACAAACAGGCAGCCATGGAGAGGTCTCGAGCTCTTGCGCTGGGCATGAGGAGCGCAGTGCCGTGGAGCGCCGTGCCCACACGCCTCTTGGCAGGGACATCATGGGGACCTTCATGCTGAGGCTCTCCCACTCCTCGGGGCGACCTTTGGGCTCCGGGACATCCATCCCAGAGGCACGTCTAAGAGTTACCCTCACACTGTGTTTGAAGTGGAAGCAAAAATCGAGACACACTCGCTTGATTCTTGCCTGTGGCCATCTAACCTTGAGTGCATTAAACACAGACACTCGCAGAGCCGCGTGCAGGCAGTGATGAGTCACTGCTGCTGGCTCGTGCATGGAGTCACCGATACGATTCTCACCAAAGACAAGAGCATCTTTTCCGCTTTGCAATAGGAGCCAACAGAGCTTGCAGAAACTCCGTACAATATCTTTGCCTTCACCTCCAGCTGACTTACCCAGCATCAAACTGCTGCAGCCCTGAGGGAAAACACACCTACAAATTTAAGAGGTCCCCAGGTGGGTTAAGAAGGCTCTGCCACCTACAGATCCAACCCCTGCAACAAGCAATGGGCAGAAGGAGAAGGGGGAGCATAAGTCTCATGCAGGACCGCTACATCAATGTAAATACGAATAAATAGGATGAACTGAACAGAAGCCCAAGCCAAAAAATAAAAGGAGAGAGAAGTTAAAGAAGTGACACTTTGTACTGCACAGTATGCACTCGCGTCAAACAAGACACCAACCATCACTGATTGTCAGCCAGCCCAGCAGCAATTTCTACCCACCAGCATTTCATCTCCAGACTGTCTCAAGAAGTAAAAGCCAGGTGAGGAGCGATAGCATGATGAATGTAGAGACATGATGACTGTGCCAGGAGAGGCTGTGCATCTGGGGCCACATCTGTTTCAGATGTGAACTTGGACAGGACAAGTTAGGTCCAGTTCTTCCCACCTAACATTAAGGCACCATAAAGCCAAGGATCACCTCAGATATGGTTTACCTATGTTTCTCAACAGGGAGTGTGTAATGCCGTGCCTACTTCAAATTAATAGCAAATGAGATCGAGACTGTGATTTTGGAAAAAAAGCCAGAATAAAAGCCCAAGAATGTCCCTAGCTAAACCTGCTCTGTGTCCAGGTGGGACTCTGGATGGGTCCGGATGTTTCCAGCATCCCTTACCCTCTGCTATGTTTCATAGTTTAAAACAAATGGAAATCCATAACAGCGTAATGTCACCACGATGACTCTGGCATTGCCAAATCCACTCTGTGCTTATCGTACTCAGTTCACAATATATTTTGTAATATCTCTGTAAATAAAATACAGTAAGATGAATAAAATGACATGGAAATAGGTCTGGCTAGAAACTGATGTAGGCTCTGGAGAGCTTCATGATGACAATAGCCATATGCAGAGGCAGGCTCCCTTGTTCCAATCACCCGCTCTTTCCTGAAGATGTTAAAGCAATCCAGAGAGCAATATAATCCCCTTTTTCTCTATGCAGTTTGTGGAATATCCACTCATTTTCTGCTTTAGATCAGACAAAGACTGCTGCCAAGCAGCACTTTTTTCATTATCTGTTTTTCCTATATAGTTAACAAAGTGTTTTCCCATGGGATGGGCTGCACGGGCTGTATGTGTTCCAGCTGTACATCAAGGAGAGACTGTGTCAGGTGGCTGTAACACTTGCTCTCAGTCGTCTTCTGAAACCAAGGCAGGAGTCCCACCTTGATCCGAAGCTTTCCCATCTAATCCTCTGTTCCTGGAAGAAGCTGATAACCAGTGTTATTAGTATTTTGCCCATGGGCTTTTATAACATTTGAACATGGCTCTTCGAGGTCTGGTCACAGCTATAAATTTAAATTACAGATGCCTGAATGTGTAACTCAAGAGGTCTCAGGCAAGAAGCTAGAGAAGTTTCCACCAGGTATGTGCATGCATTGATGGGAGTCAATTCAGACTGGTCTTAATTTAAAGATTCAAAGAATCACTGGATGAGGAAAAAAACATTGATAACCCAATGCTTATTTTTCTATCACATTTACAAAAGCAGAAATGTGCCATTTGGCTCTGTGAATTCCCAGGTGAGGAGCTGAATCAAAACGGAAAATAATATGCATGTACACAAAAAAAAAAAACAAACCCAAAACAATTAAAGCATTTGGAAGTTGCCATAGGTGATATTTGCTCTTTACTAACGCCTGGTGTGGGCCCTGAAAATTACCCAGATGTGGATAAAATGTCAACCTTGTGCCATAACTTTACCTTCTGCTCAGTGTTAACTCAGGATGGGACAAAACCACCATCCGTACTTGCTTTCTGAATCCAGCTCAACACATCCAATTTCGCGTTCATCTGGTGATGAACAGCTCTTCCAAAACACCATGGGGAGAAAGAAGTTCTCAGAAGGAGTCTGTGTTCTTCATGAATTTGCTAGTTAGGGTAAAGAAGGATGGGTATATTTTCATAGAGATTACGTATCTTTTGAAAAGAATTACCCACAACCCATCATCATGGGGAGACCTCATTGCGGCCTTCCAGTACTTGAAGGGAGTTTACAAGCAGGAGGAGAATGACTTTTTACATGGGCTGATAGCGACAGGACATGGGACTATAAAAGAGGGGAGATTTAGATTGGATTAGGAAGCAATCCTTTGGTCAGGGCAGTGAGGCACTGGCGCTGCTGCCCAGAGAGCTGTGGGTGCCCCATCCCTGCAGGCACTCCAGGCCAGGTGGGATGGGGCCCTGGGCAGCCTGAGCTGGTGGGGGGCAGCCCTGCCCACGGCCAGGGTGGCACTGGGTGGGCTTTGAGCTGCCCTCCGACCTGAGTGTTCTGAGATGACCATTAATTGCAATGAGGCTTTAAGCCACCTGCTCCTAACACTCTGGACTCAGAGGCCTTCTATGGGAATAACTGTATCTCTGCTGTCCTTGGGAAGGCAGCACTGCCATGTCTGCACATCTCCTCAGCAGCAGGTTTGCCTTTCCCAAAAGCACCCACTCTTAGAGAACAAGCTATAGCACTTCCCGTCTATGAACCAAGCCTCCACAGCTCTGTGAGAAGATGAGAGCTCCTGTGGCTTTACACAGAACGAACAATTGCCAAGAGCAAGAACAGCCTGCAGTGGCACAGCACCTGGCATGGTGACATCCAGCCCCGAGCTGGGCAGCTCCTCACAGCAATAAGGCAGCTAGAATGCATGGGGCAATGAGGTCTCCTGCTGCAGACCTGAGCACAATATTAAACACAATTTGAGAAAGGTTTCTTTCTCTGCTGTGAGGTGAAATCTGCTCAGAAACACCTGTTACAACCCTTTGCTGCAGTCCTTATTTTGTGATTCAGTATTTGTGTTCGAAGCTTGAGTTCTGCTTATGGAGTGTTCCCATTCCTGCATTTCCTCCATGGCTCACGTCCCCATGCTGCGGTGCAGCATAGCAGCTGGGGGACCTCCTGCCTGAACCGATGCTTCCCTGATTGCTCCCGCTGCGGCTGTGGGTCTGTTGGTCCTCCTGACCAGCTTGTTGAATCTTGCTGAAAGGAAAAGGAGAGCAGAAAAAACAAAACAAAACAAAAAGCCACTACCTCTGTGGTGAACATCTCCAGTGAAAACACGGCTCCTGGAGAGTCAGGAATGTACATTACCCATCATCAGTACATGTGACGGCAACAAATGTCCTCATCCAGCACTGTAATTAAAGAGAGACTTGCAGAAGCTACTCTGATGTCATCTGCTTGTTTCATTCTTTTACCAGAAGCTGTGACAAAGCTGCTTTGCTGTAATGGGTCAATCATACATCATACAGACACAACAGGAAAGGATGGGCTGTAGGTGAGACCTTGTATTTTTTCTGACTTGCTTTGCAGATCAGTTGCGTTTCTTCTTTCTCCCTTATCTCAGTTTTTGTCCAGGAATCCCAACTTTTGTCTAGACAAAGCCTCAGATGTGGGAAAGAAAGGGTGCAGAGAGCCAGGCAGAAAAGGCTCTTAAATCTCCCCATGTCTCTTCTGGTCTAGACAGAGGCAGACTGGGGAGGGAGGGATGACAAACAGCCGGGCGCAGTTGCACTGGTACTGCTGGCACAGCAGCTGCCTGCAGTGACTTCTTGGCTCTGCCTGGCCCGCAGCAGCACAGGCTGAAGGCGGTGATTGAAAGGCACTGCTCCCACCAGGACACCATTCATCTGCTTGGCCTGCAAGAGTCATGAAAACAGAAAAAATGAGCCAAACTCATCCACCAACCTGCCACCAGTTTGGTGCGCAGCAATAAACAGTCCTGCGGAATGAACAAATTCTCAGTCTCCTCGTGAAGAAAACACACACAGACCACTATGGCACTGCAGGCAATCTGTGTAGGTACAATATTTTTAGCACTATAGCTATGTAGGAATGCATATGCCCAAAAAACCTAATTCTGGACTTCACTGCTCTGAGCCCACCCGAGGAGAGAATCCCCACCACCACCAGCACTACTGAGGACGAAGGAAGGGCTCGCAGGGAGCTTTTCTCCTCCTGCCTTTCTCTTGTCTTATGCTAGAGACTGCTAGAATGTGTGAGAGATGTTCATTTAGGAACATTCGCACTTGTGCTGTGCTTATGCCACACTGTTTCCTCGTGCCAGCTGCTGAGATATTTGACACTGATGCAGGAATCAATCCAGTAGATGCACACAAACCTCAGCCAGGCTCAGCACAACAGCAAGACCTCAGCCTCAGCCTTGGCTGCCACACGACTGGGGTTCTCTCCAGGATTAGTTTTCATTATACAACAAAGCAACCACAAAACCCAGCAGCTGTTCCTGCTGCCAGGGCAGAGCTACCAACATAGAATTCCGCTTGATGGCGTTTTGCTCCTCGGCATGAACCAAAGGCCCCAGTCTGCTCAGTCTTGAGCCAAAACAGGGCAAAAAGATAATTTCTTTTTGAAATGGAAGTTTTACAAAGTAAAAAGCATTTCCAAAGCTGTCAAGTTCAACTCAGACAATGTCCCCATTCTAACCCAACGGAGTAAAAGAGGTTCCAGGAAGAAGCAGCAGGACATACACACAGCAGAAAAATGAATACCAGTTGTACCTGTTAAATTAACTCATTCTCTGTAATCAAGGCTTTAATAATTAAAACAGGTCCCTCAACTCACATCTTTCTGAGGATACCAGACTGTCTGTTTCATAAATAGCTTTTGACTCATAAATAACAACTTTATTCACCAAAGGAAGAGCAGTGATGATGGACTAAATATAATTAAGGTATAATGAATAATTAACAGACCTAGAAATTACTTTAAAGAGAGTTAAAAATCAGAAGTAAACAATCCTCAGTTGGGAGAAAATGGGGTCATAGCTTCAGGCTTTCTAACTGCACCAAGTATTTGCTACTAGCTGTTCATTTAGCAATGCAGCCATGAGGCTGGTTTTGCAGACCACAAGGAACCACAAAATTAATGTTTGCAAAAAATCTGATCTTGTCTGCAAATGCTAACAGTGACAAAGGAGCTGACAACTGAGAATCTCTGCAGATCTCATAAGCTCTGTCAAACCATAAGCTGCAAAATGTACAGGGCTTCAGAGAGAAACATGGGATGTGATAAGAACAAGATGGGTTATGACACTGAAACAGAACTGGTGAGTTTGCACACAGGCTGCAGAATGCAAGTCTAACAACTTGGCTGGCTGAAGGCAGGGACACAGAGAAATGCATTCATTCATCAGTAGCACAGCACATGTTCCCTCTTGTCCCTTATCAGACAAGAGATGGCGGCCTCAAGTTGTGCCAGGGGAGGCTCATATTGAACATCTGGAAAAATTTTTTCTCCAACAGAGTGGCCATTGGCACAGGCTGCCCAGGGAAATACTGGAATCATCATCTCTGGAAGTGTGCAGAACCACAGAGATGTGGCACTGAGGGATGTGGTCAGTGGGCCGTATTGGTGGCTGGTGGATGTTTGGACTGGGTGATCTCAGAGGTCTTTTCCAACCTGAACAACTCTTATTCTATGCACTGTTTTGCTATAAATGGCGTTACAAGTCCAGAACAACAGGGATCCAGCTCCTGCAGTACATATGAAGGCTGGAGTCTAGATGAGAAAGTCACACCAAATTAACCTGGGGATGGAGATTTATGACTGAATTATTGTGGCTTGGCAATTTACTGTGCTATGGTAATTGAGTTTGGGCATGTTCTCAGCTGGTGGCAGATATGCAGTAAACTGCTCTGGGCTACACTTTCATTATGCTTGCAGTAACTCCCTTAGCTTTCACTTGCTATGAGTGAGGACTGTGTGGCACCATATCACTGCTGCTGTTACCTGCTTGGCCCTTGAGCCCACTTAACCCAACCCTTCAGCAGTGTGAGTTGCTCTGACATCCTGAACATCTTGTTAACATGAAAACACTACTTTTGCAAGAGTCTCAGCAGGTTTTGGACAAGTTCCACCTTTTCTCTCTTTTTTGTTGTTGCTGTTTGTTTCATGATGGCTGTTTTGTTGCTTCCCCCTCCTGTTACTTCTGTCCTCTGACATCTCCCTGCACTCACTGGTGTCTCTGGGGATGAGCCTTCAGAAGAGCACAACTGTGTGCAGTCGCAGGAACAAGCCAGCCAACAAATGGCCCTACTCATCTCTCTGGGGAGACAACAAATATTCCAGAAAAGTGAGGCAGGTCAGGTTCAGCAAAGCCCTGAAGCAAACTGTGTCATTCCCAAAGAGACCAATTCCCCAAATCTTTTCTAAAGAGTTACTTTTTTCCTGCTTGAGGAAGGCAGATAAGCTTGTCCAAAGAACAAGAATAAAATCTGCCGTTACCAGAGAAGCTCTCCTCTGCTTCTCTGAGAAACAAGCTCTGGTGGAGAGCAGCAGCACAAGTGCCATGGAATGAGTCCAGCTGTGCCCCAGACTTAAATCTGGCCATAGCCAAAAGCTGTCAGCATCCACAATGATTTTCCATTTCTGAAGAAGTTCACCTCTGGGTTAACAGCAGCAGAGAAAGGCTCATTTTATAGAACATAGAATAATTTCAGTTGGAAAGCACTTCTAAAGGCCATCTGGTCCCACTCCCCTGCAATGAACAGGGACACCCACTGCTCCATCAGGTGCTCAGAGCCCAACCTTCCTTTATTGCATCTGATTACTGCATCTTTTTTGGTCCATCCCGGCCAGATCTTCCTCTGCATAATTGCTCCAAAGGGAGATGGAATCTTTAACACAATATTTTTTGATGAGTTGCACTCATGCAACTCAGTATATCATGAGTATTTGTATTCTGGAGCTATTGCAGACAAGAAACCAAGGAAAGCTCTGGGATATTCATTCCAGAACTCCCCCTCGTCAAGTGGCATTGGATGGAGAGATTTGTTATAAAACCAGATGTAAGCTGTTCACGCTGATCCCGTGTGGAAATTTGTTGCCTTAGGCTGAACATAAGTGCAGGTGGATGCACAAAATTGTGCACATTTGCAGATGTGGACCTAAAGACCCCACCTGGCAATCTATGCCTGGAATTTCCAACTCCAACAAGTTGGACACTCACCCAAAGAAAAGCTTTGGTCTCACCTTCTTGAAGAGGAGAGCAACTGATTAAATGCAGCAATGCTTATGAGTGACTCATAAAGGCATCAGCAGCATTACCTGTGAACCAGAGCACAGCTTTTCAGCATGGGTACAATGAGCAACTGCCTCTTTGAAGCATGATGTGATTCATTCTGTTCTTATAGGGTTTTATTCTATTTGTAAGTCACATATGCAGGAGAACTTGGCCCATGTTGTAGTGATTGGTAACAAAAAAAATAAATGTTTTGTATACCTCTAATTTGGGACTTGCTTATTGTCAGGTGCAGTTATTTGCAACCTGATTTAGCTACAGTGCAGCATTGGAACAAAGTCCTGTGGGAAGTGATCTCTGTAACAGATGGCTCTTAAGGACAAGTTAGAGAAATATGTTGCATAAAACCATTCCTGAAGACGACCGGATACCATCCCAGAGTTCCTCCCAGCCCTATTCAAAACATTCTTGGAAACACCCATCGCTGCCAGAAAGAGAGGTGCAGTTCAGTAAAGGCAGTGTCACATGCAGACAGCCTTTGAAGATCCATTTGTGTGATAAAACGTGGCAAGAGACTTGTCACAGCCTTGATCTCATTCCCTGCTGCCTCCAAGTCTGGATCACTGCAAGCCACAATGGCTTAGAGCAGGGTGGGAATGGGTTGGACAGTGGGGAGCCTAAGATCTAACAAGTCATCTTCAGAGCAAGAACAGAACAATGGGAGATAGGGAAGAACAGCAGCATGCATTCACAGACAAATGGCATCACAGGCAGGACGTGCAGGGATTTAAATGGCACCGTGCTATCATCTACTGAGCAGATTAACACTGATAGAGAACACAGCGAGATAGAACTCAGAACACAGGTAATGCCAGGAATGGATTTCTGCTAGAAAAGACCAGAGTGTTTTGTCTCCTTTCCAGATTTCTGTCCAGAAATTTTGCAGATGTAATTCCAATTTACCTTTATCAACCTTTACTTTGATTTCAATAATATCAACACAAAAACATTTGATGTTAATGCAAAACACAAATGCAAACTGAAATACTTCATTTCAAGGAGCCGCCAGTCCCTTGGACTGCACCAACAGGGAGAGGGAGGGGGTTGTGCCCCTCTGCTCTGCCCCTGCAAGGCCCCACCTGCAGTGCTGTGCCCAGGCCTGGGGCCCCCAGGACAGGAGGGATGCGGAGCTGCTGGAGCGGGTCCAGAGGAGGGCACGAGGATGCTCAGAGGGCTGGAGCACCTCTGCTGTGAAGGTAGGCTGAGGAAGGGACTTCTCCCCTACAAGAGGGGAGATATCAGTTAGATGTGAGGGCGGTGAGGCGCTGGCGCTGCTGCCCAGAGAGCTGTGGGTGCCCCATCCCTGCAGGCACTCCAGGCCAGGTGGGATGGGGCCCTGGGCAGCCTGAGCTGGTGGGGGGCAGCCCTGCCCACGGCCGGGGGTGGCACTGGGTGGGCTTTGAGCTGCCCTCCAACCTGAGCTGTTCTGTGTCTCTCTGATTTTCAGATATTCTCCTTTAACGAGTTTAGCATGGAAAACTAAAATCTTTCACTGAAATTCCCACAAATTACTTCCACCAAGGCAAAAGCACTTCTTCTGAAAAGAAATTTTTCAGCAGAAAATCCATCATTCCATGATAGGCATGACAAACCCCACTTGCTCACTTCCCCTCAGTTAGGTTGTAAATTTCTCATGTGAAAAATTATTTCTAGACAGATGCGACACTAAGAAACCACTTAAGAAATCAATAACAGTCACAGCTTTCACTTCTCTGGTATGAATGTGAGATGTGGCAGGACCATTCCTTGCATCCACAGATATATTTACTCTCCACTGGATTTGTTTATGCAGCATTGGTTGAGAACTGTACGTGTTAAGAGTCAGAAGGGAAGCAAGAAGCAGAATGCTGATAGCATCCATCATACTCCAAAATGCTCCATGAATGTCTGAGGACTTGGAGATCCTATGAATAGAGCTGTTTTCCTTTACATAAACAACCTGAAAAGATCTAGAAGATTTCAAAGATGCTATAGAGATATGGTAATGGGGGTAGCAACCATTGGTCACTTGAACACCCACAAACATAATGCAGACGCTGTCAGTGCATGGATAGTGTTCGCAAATAACTCTTTCCCAGGTTGTGTAATTTTAACCTTTAGCACCCTAGCCTTTTCCCTATGGGTCTCTTTGATGGGAGCAACAGGAATCAAATGCGGACTGCTGGTCCAGCATCCCCAAATTGTACCCCTGTGGCTTAACGGAGCAAAGGGTTGAAAAGCTGCTCGAAGAATTGAAGCCAGTGATACCTTTGGTCCACTGCAAGGGGAAAAACAACAGCAATCTGAATAAATAAGAGAACAGAACAATTGCTTGTTTTCCTAAAAAACGAATAGGAGCTGCTCGCATTCAACCTCCCAGCCATATCTGTGTAGAGATATTTTATGTCACCCCTGCTTCAGTATGTTTCAACAGCAAGCATTTAATTAACTAAACACATCTGAAATTGCAAAAGAACCCAGTGGCCTGTAGAACTGATCCTCCAGCATCTTCCACAATGCATAGAGCTAAATAAATGCAAAAGACTGCAAAATCAGACCAAGAGTGAATTACACTCATTGCACATACACACGTCTATAACTCTGCAAGGTGCCAGATGACAGAGGTTCAGCCTGTCTGGCTTCAACTTGTTTTCCACTTTCACAAGCACAAATCACAGAGAACCCAAGTTTCAGATGCTTTAAGTCCTTTCTGTCCCACGCACAGAAGTGATGTCATCTGAACATTGCCCCTTGGCACTGTAAAGCATGTCATTTTGAGAGGGATTTGAACAACAAGAGAAGGCTGTCAGGAGCAATGACCTGGGGCTGCTCGAGCAGTGCACGTCGGCTGGGGCTGCTGCAGAAGGTGTAGATGCAAGGTAGCACTCCCAAGCCAGGTAAGCTTGGCCTATGTAGGCTGATGTGAGATCATAGAATCATCAAATCATGAGGCTTGGAAAAGACCTCTAGATCACCCAGTCCAACCATCCACCTACCACCAATGTTGTCCACTGATCGTGTCCCTCAGTGCCACATCTCCGTGTTTCCTGAACCCTGTCACTCTGTCCCTGCTTTCCATCCACAGACCTCAGAGCCTTTTACAGATACTGTCTACTAATAACCTTCCCAATCTTGTTGCAGAAATTAGGCAGTGGAAGAAAATCAGAAATGCAACATGCATTTCTGCATTTCAATGAGAGAAGCAAATCTGTGTGCTTGAGGAACGTAGCGTCCTGAGCAAGGCTGTGAGGAGCGCTGCTCTGCTTTCACCCAGACAACTGAAAATAGCATAAAGACAGGATTTTCATGAGACTTAAGGCTGGCCTTTCAAAGAATCTGAGTGGTGCACTTGAGCTGGTGGAAGATTTAGGTCTTGTTCCTGCTCCTTTCAGCAGGCACAGCTGACACGCACTGTCAGCGCTGGCAGCTCTTGCTTAAGAGATATATGGATGGTTATATCATGTTATCAGCAGGGACAAAAGACTGAAGCACATCTGAAGAAAGGAAAGGGGGGGGAGGGGGGCTTGAGGTGAAGACCCACGATTAATTATAGAAATAACAAGCAGCAAGTTGCACAGTCACAAAGAAAGTGGGGGCTGGAATGCAGCTTTCCAGAGTTTGTAAAGACTCATTTAATTTCTATAGAAACTGAGTAGCAAACAGGTAATTTTCTCTGAAAATTGCTTCTATCACCTCCGTAATGTTCTGCAAGAGGAATAAATTTCCCTTGTGCCTTCTTAATCCCCTGTTATTTTCATTATAAATTTAATTAAGCTCTTCTGGAGAGCGCTCCATGACATCTGAGCTGAGTTTTGTTTTTCTGTCAGAGCGATGATAGAAATGAGCTATTGAATTATGTGGCAATTGGATTTCTTTATTTTGTGTAAATATTTCAAGTGACAGAGATGCTCATGTTCCCCCAGCAGTGCTGAAGAGAACCCAACAAGGCTTTGCTCCAGCTCAGCACTGTGCCTGTGCTCCTGGGGATGTACATACGAATGGGAAGCGAGGAGCTGAGCAGTGGTGCTTCCAACTCCCATGTCAGAGATTATAGAACGGCTCAGGTTGGATGGAGCTCAAAGCCCACCCAGTGCCACCCCCAGCCGTGGGCAGGGCTGCCCCCCACCAGCTCAGGCTGCCCAGGGCCCCATCCTACCTGGCCTGGAGTGCCTGCAGGGATGGGGCACCCACAGCTCTCTGGGCAGCAGCGCCAGCACCTCACTGCCCTGACCAAAGCATTGCTTCCTCACAGCTCACCCACATCTCCACTCTTTCACTTTAAAGCCATTCTCTCTCATCCCATCACTATCAAACCATGTGATGTCCTACAGTTCAGTGTGAACAATGACTGCAATCAGCCTGGACAGGCTGGGAAACAGGCAGAAGACAGTCCCTCACGTCTCACTGTTTTCTCCTCCTATTTGGAGGTTAAAGCATGTGAAATGAGCACCAGAAGTTTCTGTCACAGATCCAAGCCCCTGGGAGCGCTCATCAACAAAAGCTCTCGCTGGACTGACTTGGGTTACTGCTGTGGGTTTGGGCTGTTCTTGGGGTTGATGGATTTCTTCATTTGTAAGTTCAGGCAGACAGACATTCCTGCTGCCAGTCACATCCATCATCCTGCAGAATTTCAAGCATCACTGCTAAGAAAACATCTTCAAAGTGGTATTGGAGTAAAAATGTCACACCAAGGGAGAGCTGTCTGTCTGTGCCTCATATTTAATGCAATGCCTCTGACAGCTTAACAACAGCTAAACAGCTTAGGTCTCAGCAAGAGATCTCCGAGCTGTATGAGAACGAGAAACAAGACGTTTTAATTAGAGGCAAAGATTCCAACTCGCCAGCAGCACTGCTCTGCTCAAAGCTGTGAGCAGCTCTGCAGCTGCATGGATCCAGTCCTGGCACTGCTGTGGGCAGCAGCACAATGTCTGTCCCCAGAGACCTATGTGGTGACACTGGGCACATCCTGAGGACATCCAGGTTTGCAGTGCTGAAGGACACTCCACATGGAGGCAATGCTTGGTGTTGGCCAAGCACTCATTCTTAATTCTACTGTTGTTGATGACAATGTAATGAGTTTTCCTTCAGCATGCCAGTGGAGGAATAAGAATGTAATACAGGTGTTGTCTATTTCATTCTCCTGTAACACAAATCCAGGCTACAAAGTTCTTTCATCTCACTTGCAGCAGCCTCTAATCCCACCCTGTAAGTCTTCTTCCTCCTCCCTTTGAAAACTGGCACCAAATAGTTATTATAAGAATCAAAGTGAAATTAGCAGATGTTAAGGATTTTTGTTTGCCTTTGCTTTACATCTTATCAAAACTGGATATTCTGACGCTACAAGGAAGCAGCCAATGAATCAGAGAATCACAGAATTGCTGAGGTTGGAAAAGAGCTCTAGGATCATCCAGTCCAACCATCCACTTACATTGCCCGCTGTCCGTGTCCCTCAGTGCCACATCTCCACATTTCCTGATCACCTCCAGGGATGGTGACCTCACCATTCCCCTGGGCAGCTGTGCCGGTGCCCAAACACTCTTGTGGAGGTTTTCCTAATATTCACTTTGAACCTCCCATGGCACAACCTGAAGCCATTCCCTCTCATTCTGTCACTGTTACTCAGGATAAGAGGCTGACCGCCTCAGCGCACCACACCAGCAATGAACAAGATGCATGCCACACCTGCTGAAGGCCTTGCTGAAGTCACCCACGTGTGCTGCAGGAGGGGACAGGTGTGAGCAGAGAGGAGCTGCACCTGTCATTGAATCACAGACTCATGCAGTTTGGAAAAGATGTTGAAGATCATCCAGTTCAACTGTCCTCCTACTGCCACAAAGCCGTGTCCCTCAGTACAACATCTGAATGGTTCTTGCATACCTTCAGGAATGGTGACCCACCACCTCCCCAGGCGGCCTCTACCAATGGCCACTTTTTTGGAGAAGCTTCTCCTAATATCCAGCCTGAATCTCCACTGGAGTGACTTGAGGCCATTCCTCTCCTTCTATCGCTGTTACCCAGGAGAAGAGGCCGACCCCCAGCCCACCACAGCCCCCAGTCAGGGAGCTGCAGAGAGCAGTGAGGTTTCCCCTGAGCTCCTCTTCTCCACGCTGAACAATCCCAGCTCCCTCAGCTGCTCTCCTGTCCAGGTCCCTCTGTAGGGCTGCCTGCCCTCAGGCAGATCCATGCTTGGTGTTGTCTGCCAACTTGCTGGGATGCACTCAGTGCCCTCATCCAGATCATCAGTAAAGTTATTAAGTAAGAAGGGCCCCAACACCGACCCCGGGGGAGCCCCACAGCTGCATGTAACTCCATTCACCACCATCTCTGGGCCTGGCCCTCCAGCCAGTTCTTTCCCCAGAAATGAGTGCACCTGTCCAAGCCAATTCCATTTCTTCTGAAGTAACATTGTTCATTTCCCCACAGAATGCGGCTCAGTTGCAAACAGTGCCCACACACCAGCAGCACACAGAGCTCTGCTCCCGTGGCTGGAGGAGGTTTCCCAGTTTCTCCCTGCCTGGAAGCAGCCCACCTCCTGCCCTGGGTTTGGCAATACTCCGCTATGAGTTCAGCTTGTCAAATTTCAAAAGGAAAATAAATGTGCAAGAAGGGACAAAGGGACGTTTTATAGCAGTCACAGCCACTGCAGCCACCCCACCTGCTCTTTTATTTAGCACAGTCCAGACAGCTTCAGTGGGTTGGAGCTCAGGCAAGGGGAAATGTACGCTGCATTAAGCAGTGAAATACAGTTATGACTCACATACGGCAATATATCTTCAGTCTCATGGAGCACTTAAAGATGCTTCTGTCTTTCTTCTCTGCTCTGATCAAGCAGCTGCCAGCTTTCCTGGGACAATGAGCTCTTCTTATGCCTGGAGTGAGCTACTAGCAGATCCTCCGTATACAGGGCAGCTCCTGTTGTTGGCTGGGGTGGAAAAGGAGTTCCTTGCCCTGTGGCATTCGCCCTCAACAGAGTAAACAGAGCTGTGGGTTGTTTACTGGTATTGCCACATCTTTCTAGCTAAAATGAAAGAGAGAGACATCATTGCATATGAGTCTGGAATGGCTTAGCAGATCACAGTGGGAGTATCAGAAGTGGCACAAAAATGCTGCTCACTGCAGCAAAATCCTTAAAGGCTACATGTTTTCCACAAAGGTCGTCAAGCTCTAGAAAATCTTTCCAATAGACATAAAAGACAACTTCCCACTGGTGACATCACTTGAACCTTCAGCTGAAAATAGCAGGTTCTGTTCTGCATCAGCCTGATCTGGCGCCCACAGCAGGGGTTGGAATTAGATGAAATCCAAGGTCCCTTCCAACCTAACCCACTCTATGACTCTGTGATAACTTCTTTTGGCCCCAAAGTCTCCCCAGCTGCCACACTGCATCACCTGCACTGCTGCCTAACTTGCTTCAGGACAATCCCACTGATTTCTTGCCTGTAAAAACAACCCTTAAAGTAGGACCAGCTGCATAAATAGGATGCATTTGTCATCACGCCTTTTCTACACATCCACAGAAACATCCACAAAAACATACTATCAGCAAAAAAAAAATTTGAATCTAAACAATTTCATTCAATACCATGAGCAACACTTTCCAGACAAGCCTGTCTGGTCAAAGAGAAGAGGAGCCTGAGAGCAGCCTTGCAAACTAATAGCCCTCAGCTAAGGCAGGAAGGAATCCCACCTGACTGCATCCACCAACTGCACCCATTTCTTGATTTATCCTTCAAGCCATCTTCGGAATGACAGCCTGAGTGTTTAAGGGATGGAGTGGAATTACTTTGCAGTGCATTGCATCCATTTAAATACTTCTCACCAGAGATTTTTCTTACTCGGTTTATTTTTAATAAAGGCTCTTGTTACAAAAATGAGATGTCAGAAAATCTGACACATCACTGCACCATTTGCTTGGTGTCTATTTCCAGCAGCAGGTGAGAAGACTCAATTCCCACCTGCGCCAAGCTGTTTTACACCAATCTGCTCTGTCAGAAAACAAAGAATAAAAGCAAGAAAACATATGGAAGACACCTGTATGTGCACTGCTATGCATGATTCCAGCAGTGTCCGCTGTAAAAGGGAGTACACATATCCTTTTCCACCCCCATGCAGTGAGTATCAGAACAGAGAAGCATAGCCTAACGCCAGCATCACCAAGCCAAAAGGGGCTATAAATTTGGTCACTCTCAAAAATAACTTGCCGTCTCCCCTCTGTAGCTCTCTTTTATTCTTTCAGTATTTATACTCAAAAATTGCCGTTGAAAAAAAATCCCCTGTAATCACCAGGTGACAGGATATAGTGACTTAAGGCTCTGATACTGGAAAATTTGAGTGATAAATGCCAGATGCTATGAATCTACAAATCTGTCCTTCTTGGAACAGTTCTGGGTCTTGAAATCTGAACATCATTCACCAGGGTCCTATTCTGCAATGTATTCATCTGCGAGTCCTTGCCTTGGAGCAACGTAATGATGTTTTCTTTCTGGTGCCTAATTGCCAACTGGAGGGCTGTGCAGCCAGTAATATCTTCCACATCGAGCAGAGCACCAGCCTTAATCAAGGTCTTTATAATGGCCATGTTGCCCTTGAGGACGGCGAGGTGCAGCGGTGTCCAACCCACTTTGTTCTTCACGTTGACATCTGCCCTGCACTCCAGGAGATTGATGACAGTCAGAAAAGAGCCCCGCTGCACTGCAAAATGCAGGGGGGCCCACTCGGACTTCTCAGCGATGTTGGGGTCTGCCCCACACCTCAGCAGCTCGCTGACCACCGGCTCTTCACTGTAGCGCGTGGCCAAATGCAGCGGTGTCCAGCCCATGCTTCCCCTGACGTTCAGCTTGGCACAGCTGTCTTTCAGCAGGTGGATGATCTCGATGTGTCCTTTGAATGAAGCCAGGTGCAGGGGGGTCCAGCCTTTGTCCGTCCGCAGCTCGACGTTGGCTCCGTACTTGATGAGTTTCTCGCAGATGAGATATTTCCCCCTCACCACGGCCAGGTGCAGGGCGCTGTAATGGTTTTGGTCCAGGCTGTTGACACAGGCCCCGTTCTTCAGCAAATAGTGGACTACCCTGAACTTCCCTCTCTCCACAGCCACGTGGAGTGGAGTCCTGTGGTTCTTCTGCTTCTTCTCCAGGTCTGCTCCCTGACTGGCGAGGAGCTTCACCAGGCCGACGTGCCCAAAGCAGGCTGCCACATGGAGGGCGGTTTTCCCATCCACCTCTTGGGTGTTGGAGTCAGCCTGGCGAGAGAGCAGCACTCGGGCCACATTCTCAAAGTTGTTCTGGGATGCCAAGTGCAGAGGGGTCCACCCGTCGTGCTCCTGAGCGTTGACATGAGCCTGGTGGTCCAGCAAGAGGCGAACAATTCGGTCATCCCCATTCTGAGCAGCGAAGTGAAGAGGTGTCCAGCCATCCTCATCGGGCATGTTGGTGTCCGCACCGTGCTCTATCAGCACCGAGCAGATCTCTGGTGATCTCTTCTGAACAGCCACGATGAGCGGGGTGTAGCCACAGACCGCCTGGCTGTTCACATTGGCTTTGCAGCTCAGGAGAAACTTCACCTTTTCCACGTTTCCTTGGATCACCATGAAGTGAAGCAGTGTGAGGCCATTCTCATGAACTCTCCAGATCTCCTGATACAGGATGTCCTCTGGGCTTTCCATCTCACTGTGCGAAGGTGGGCCGTGAACCTCCTGGTGACCGGTTCCTAAAGGCAGGGGAAACAGAACACCAGGGGGAGAAAGGCAGAGTGGAACAGCTCGGTATGCACAAAACAGGAGGGACAGCATGCGGCTCCTCATGTTGCGTGATGAAATAAAAGCGTCCTAGAGATAGGGAATGTGAAATGTTTCTTTCGAAACCATGAGATGTTTGGTCTCTGCATCATGGGAACTTATTTCCCATGTAGTTCATTTTGCTTAATTTAAAATGAAAAGTCACACACGGAGAAAACCTCCTTGAGACATATCCTTATCTCTGGAGAGCAATGAAATAGCCTATTCTTCTGGTTTCCCTCTTCCTTATCTTTAAATGATGAAGAAGAGTTCCCTACTTACCACTGGCTCTGGCGTCTTGAGAGAAGATAAGCTCTTCTTTGTCACTCTCATTTTCAGGAAGGGGGAAAGAAAAAAACGTAAGAGAAAGTTGCTTATTTGCATTATATATCTTTAGCACAAATTTCTTCTTTGCTCCAGAGTTTTGTGTTGTCATTCGTGTGTTTTTTTATCCAATCCTGAGAGCAGAGCAAGTCATGACACTAACGGGCATGCAGGAGCCTGAAGATATCTCGGGATATCATGAGACTTTGCTCCTTAGCTCCAACTTTTTAGATATGACAAAGCCACCGCAATAGAGCTGGAAGGAAGGACCTTTCTGTTGGACCATCTATCGTTTAGCACAGTGGGCAGCTTCCTAGATTGATTTGGACTTTTCCCATCCCCATAAATGAATGACAGATGTGCACCCTATGCAAGCACACACAGGGTGTTGAGGTGCTCTGATGATAAATAGTGATGGGAGAGGAAATACTTCCTCAGGAGCTAGTAAGAAGAGGGAGGGACTCAGAGCACTTCCCCAGGCACTAAGCAGCCTTGCTCACCTGCTGGTTCCCAGCAATGGCAGGTTTGTGGGACATCTTTCTGACAAGGCGCTCGTTCTCCGGATCCACAACAAGGCTTTGTATCAGTGACAGCAGCATGTCTGTTTCTACAGGGATATCTGCAGGAGCAGGGAGACTGTTAGCTGTGCAGATTACCCAGTCAGCACCCAGGGCTGTGGGAGTCCTCTGTTATCCTCTGCATGGGGAGGAAGGCAAGAGGGACAGAAAGGATGTGTTGACAGCAGATGGGTACCAAGCATTGCCAAAGCAACAGGCACTTTATCTGGCAGCCAGTTACATGCAAGCTTATCCCCCAGTTGTTAATTCCTGCAGCTGACCTTTGCCTAATCCATTCGCTGTTCAAATACTGCACCTGTAAAGCTTGGTCTTTGCTTAGGGTCTTGATCCCAGCACCTCTTCATCAAGTCCACCATCTGCTGGCATTCCCCTGGCCAGTCGTCACTGATGGGTTCCAGGCAGGGCCTCTTGCCTGCTGCTACCTTGACAATGATGGCCATCATGTTGGCTCCTGAAAGAGTCACAGCAGCATACATTGGGCTTTTTCTCTGTGGAGGTGGCTGTAATAAACTTTTAGTGAGTGCAGAGTATGTAAGAAGTGGATTCACTCTCATACTCACCTGCATAAGGCTTCTTCTGCATAAGCACCTCCCAAATGACAATTCCAAAGCTGCAATGAGAGATTGTGAGCAATCATTTCCATAGAGTTCTCATCGGACACAAACATAAAATCCACTAATTACTTTTGTCTTCCCAAGAAATGTAGGAAAGTTGTCCTTCATGATGGAAGAACTGGGATTGCACCCACCACACCCCCAGAGGACAATATTCTATGAATCATCACATACATCTCTGATGTCTGCCACAAGGCTTGAGCAGTGGATGAGTGACTTATAGCATTTCTCATGACAACCTACATCCCTATACAGCCCATTTTATTCCTACTGCGTTATCGAGTGCCTGACTGGTGCAAGTGCATGTGACCACATGAATCCCCCTTTGCTATTTCTCTCAGATCACTGTGCAGTGCAGTAGTGAAGGAGCTGACAGACATCCAGAACATAGCTTTTATAAGTGGGCTGCAAAGCAATTTGGCCAGAAGGATATTTGAATGCTGTCTCACCCATGTGCAGAAAGGCAGCCCTTACCTGTACACGTCGTATTTGATTCCTGGAGGCTTGGTGTTCTGCAGAAACATTTCTGGGGGAATGTAGCTCAAAGTGCCCCTCAAAGCAGAGCTTTCAATATATTGCATTCGGCTTGACTGCTCCATCCATTTGGAGAGCCCAAAGTCTGAGATCTGCAAGCAGAGAACATGACATTCTCTCTAACATTCACCATCTCACTTCTCTTCATTTTAGCTGGGAGATATCTCTGTCCTTCATGATCAGGAATATGAGGAGGTGTCTGATAAACCTGAGAAAACCCAGCTAAAACCAAAATCAGTGCTTTTCACCGAGCCCAGCAGCATCTGGATCAGCATTTTCCTCTGTATTCCCAGTTCTGGCACAACTGGGGCGGTGAGGCGCTGGCGCTGCTGCCCAGAGAGCTGTGGGTGCCCCATCCCTGCAGGCACTCCAGGCCAGGTGGGATGGGGCCCTGGGCAGCCTGAGCTGGTGGGGGGCAGCCCTGCCCACGGCCGGGGGTGGCACTGGGTGGGCTTTGAGCTCCCCTCCGACCTGAGCGTTTCTGTGATTCTATGAATCTCCTACATAATCTGGAATATGTCATGCAATTTGTTTACCAGCTGCTTCTTGCAAGCTGCAGATGTCAATCTTAATGATGAGTGTTCCTGAAGATCCTTGTTAGGCTTCTGGACTCAAAACAGCCTATGTACTACCAAGAGAAATGACCTGTCCCTGCAAACAATAAGGCCATACCTTGACATGCATATTCCCATCAAGGAGGATGTTCCCTGGCTTTAGGTCTAAGTGAAGCAAAGGAGGTGTCATGCTGTGCAGGAAATTCATAGCCAAGCCCATCTCATGGATAACCCGGAATTTGAGCTGCCATGACATTTTGTGAGTGGGCAGGATTTTCTCCAAGGACCCTCTGGCCATGTATTCCATCACTATGCCCAGAGGGCTGTTGCAGACCCCGTAGATAGTTACAATGTGCTGGAATTTTATTTTCTCCATCTTGGTTGCTTCTTCCATTAGACAGTTCACACTAGTTCTGGGTCAAAAAAAAATAAGAACCAAGAGATGGTGTCAGTGCTGATCCATAGGTGGAGTTCCTGTACAGCAGCTTAGGGCTATCCAAGCAGCCCTGTACACCCCTAAAAGATTCAAATTTCCCTTGAATTGGTCCCGAGGCAGTCTAGACAAGCCTGCCCATTGCTGCCAGCTCTGCCAGACTTGCTTTACTAAATCTTTGCAGTTCCCAACCTGCTGAACAAGTTGGGGTGCCCAGAGTTTGCTGACAGACATCAAGCAGTACAAGTGTAAAGACTTCTAGAAGTTAGAAAGCATACCCTGGCAATGAATCTGAGCTCACAATGACATCCTGCTGGGCCACCCTCATTTCCAAACACAGTTCAGCCGATCAAAACCCTCTGCCAGACTTTCTCCAGTGGAACGGACCCCACACTGGGTTACCCCAGGTGTGTTATTTCCAGTAGAAAGGCTCACTGCAGAAAGGCACAGCCTGCAGCATGGAGTGCTGCACAAGGAGGGACCCGTGTGGTTTCTGGCTCCCTTCTGGGGTAGAGCTGCAAGGCATGGCCCCCACCTGCTCCCTTCCAGCACAAGATGGTGGGTGCTGGCACAGCACTGCTTAGCCCCTGCCCTCTTGCTTTGGGGGTATCCATAAGATTAAACTTTCTTGAACTGATACATACAGAAGTAAAACTGATCAGCTTGATTCACTTATTCCCCAGAATAGAAAGACTAAATGCAATATGCAAAGCACAAACACTGCAAACCAAAGGCATGGTCACTGCCAAATTAAGCCATCTCCACAGGAGTCAGTAACATCACAGGAAAAGAAATATCAGCATGTGGGTACAAACCAAAGAGGATTCATTCAGCTTGAATGCAATAAAAATTTAGAATAAATACCTTCATCAGCTCATCGAGCCCAGCAACAACTACTAGAAACTCCTCTGCTAATTAGGTTTAAGACACACATACATGCCAGATTGCAGTGCTGGAGGAGAGCAGGCATTACCTCTCCGCGCCGGGGTCGTGCAGCAGGTACGGGGAGCATTTCACCGCATAGACCGTCCTCCACTTCTTGTGCTTGACCTGGTACACGCACCCAAAGCCCCCGCTGGCCACTTTCACCCAGTCCTCCTCGAAGTCCTCCTTGCTGAAGACAGTGAGGCTGCCACATTGCTGCTCTGTCCCCGAAGCCATGGCATCAGAGGCAGCCCTGCACTGCCAGTTGCTTCAGTGTGTGTAGGAATAACTGGGGAGCTCCTCCACACCCAGTGGGGATGGGGAGGTGCGTGGTGAGCCAAGGGGTGGGTCTCCAGACCTTGTACGTAAGGAACATGAGCACGTAAAACTGAGAAACTGCTTGAAAAGAAATGTAAGCAGCATGGAGAGGCAGGGAGCAGGGATGAAGGAGCTGCTGACTGCCTGGAGGGGCATTTCAGGTCAGGAAAGCACAGCAAGGAGCTGGTCGAGGCAGTTCAGCCAGCTCTGGCTGCTGGCTGCTTTGGTGGTGGTTGGTGAACCCACTCACAATGGCTGCTCCCATGCTCCATAGTGCATGCAGCAACTGTTGTGGGACATTGATAGGATGGCTCAGTGAGCAACGGGCCTTCCTGCAGCTCCAGAGGGCTCCCTGCAGTTATAACCAACAGATCTTTATTCAGAATCGTAGATTATAGAATGGCTCAGGTTGGAGGGCAGCTCAAAGCCCATCCAGTGCCACCCCGGCCGTGGGCAGGGCTGCCCCCCACCAGCTCAGGCTGCCCAGGGCCCCATCCCACCTGGCCTGGAGTGCCTGCAGGGATGGGGCACCCACAGCTCTCTGGGCAGCAGCGCCAGCGCCTCACTGCCCTCACTGCCAAATCTTATTCCTCAGCTCCACCTCAATCTCCCCTCTTGTGGTCTGAAGCCATCTCCCCTTCTCCCATCACACAGACCCACTGCAGAGTCCGTCCCCTCCCTTCTCACAGCCCCTTCAGATGCTGACGGGCCGCTCTCAGCTCTCCTTCTCTTGCCTTCTCTTCTCCGTGCTGCTCAGCCCCAGCTCTCGGCCTGTCCTCGCAGGGAGAGCTTCCATCCCTGCCGCCATTTCTGTGTCCCTCCTCTGGCCGCGCTCCAGCAGCTCCACGTCTCTCCTGCCCTGAGGACTCCACCTGTGGACGCAGTGCTCCAGGTGAGCTGTCACAGCACAGCAGAGGGGCAGGAGCACCTCCCTGCCCTGCTGCCCGCGCTGCTCTGCCTGCAGCCCAGGGTCCGCTGGGCTTTCTGTGCTGCCAGGGCACACTGCTGGCTCCTGTCCAGCTGCCCCCCACCAGTACCCCCGGTCCTTTTTGGCAGGGCTGTGCTCTATCCTTACGTCCCCCAGTTGCACTGACAGTGGGTGCTGCCATGACCCAGGTGCAGACCTTGCACTTGGCTTTGCTGAACCTCCTGAGGTTCTCCTGGGCCCAGAGCTCAGCCTGTCTGGGTCTCTCTGGATGCCTTCCCATCTGTCAGGCGTGTCAACAGCAACACACAGCTTGGGGTTATCTGCAAACTGCGGAGGATGCACCCAATCCCACTGTTGATATCACTGATGAAGATATTAATGAGCACCGGCCCCAGCACTGACCCTGAAGGACACCACTTGCCTCCCATCTCCATCCGGACGCTGAGCCATTCACCACCACTTGCTGGGTACGATCTCCCAACCAGTTCCTCCTCATCAAACAGCCCACCCATCAGATTCATAGATTAACAATTTGGAGAGAAGGATGTTGTGGAGGAGTGTGTTAAAGGCCTTACTGAGGTCCAGATAGGTGACATCGGTGGCTCCTCCCTTGATCACTGATGCAGTTACACCATCAAAGCCACGCGGTTGGTCAGGCAGGAGCTGCCCTTGGTGGAGCCATGCTGGTTGTCCCATATCACCTCCCTCTTCCACGTGCCTTAGCACAGCTTCCAGGAGGATCTGCTCTGTGATCTTCTCCCACGCAGTGGTGAGGCAGACAGGTCAGTAATTCCTCAGGTCATCCTTTCTACCTTTTTTTTTTTTTAATAAATGGGATTTATATTGCCTTTTTCCAGTCAACTTCATCCTTATTTATCTCTTATGACCAGCTTACCCTAGTTGTGAAAGGGACCACTTTAAGAAACAAGCTTTCATCACATAAAGCATAAAGGTGCCAGCTCTTTATTAACAGTTTTCACCTTTACAATGCATGCAGGTACTGAAGCTCACCTTTGCAAGAGGCACCACAACACTGCACAGCGCCGGGCCCTGCAGGATGCAACGGAGTTCTGCAGATAGCAGTGAGTGCAGGCACTGCCCCAGCACCACACAGCACTACTGCAGGGCCACACACAGCTGCAGAGTGATTTCTTCCCAAAAGCACAGCTGCACTGCTGACGAATCTCGGCAGCCCAGCACCCTGTCACAGCTCCGGAAGGTTGGGATGTGTTACCAACAACCACTGAGCAGCCCTCAAGCTGCAGCTTTGCACAGAACCTGCTGTGATTGCAGATGCGTCGCAGGGAAGAGGGCAAACCTTTGGTGCTGGGGCACTGCTCCTTTGTAGCTGTGTTACCTTCGATGCACACACTCTTGGACTTGCTCTGTGCCTTAACTCTCCAGCAGTTTTAATGGCACTTGTCTGGGTCATAAACAGCATTAACAGCTTAGCACAGGGACTACCTCTGTGGGTAAGGTGATGTCAGAAGGCGTGTGGTGCTAATTTCCACAGCACTACTGCAGTGCAAGGAATAATGAGTGCTTCTGCAAGACAGACCCTGAACCCTGACCTAGAGGTTTTAGCTACCTGGCAGATCTATTCTCCCCTTCGGGTGGGCTGCTTCTACAGTCCTCTACTCTGCAGTCTGTGGGCTCACACATGCAGAAGGAAAGAAAGGAAGGAGAGAGATCTTCCTCCCTGGGCCAACAGGTCTACAAAAGCAATACAGTGTGCAACTCAAAAGCGTTTGCTTTTCTGATTACTGTAGCAGTGGAGTGGGATAGGCAGGACCAGGCAGTTATGTGTAGTTCATAGGCCACGGATTTCTCCAAGTTGTGGATAACTTAGGTTTTTGGTTTTCTGTCTGTGATGCAACAAAAGGCAGATGAAGACACTGCCCAAGACAGCAAAGCCAGTCAGGGATCCCAGCAGAATGGGCACCAGCATGGCAGAATTAGGACCTGGAAAGAGAAAAATCATCTAGCTGTGAATAGCATTAAGGGAGAGGAGAAAGGGGGTTAAAATCCCTTCTTCTTTCCAGCATGCCGAGCAGGGGTGGCTGCTTCTTTCCACAGAGCAGTGGAAGCCATGCCTATGGCAGGAGGTTGGAAGTAGGTGATCTTTGAGGTCTCCTCCAACCTGAGCCATCCCACGGTTCTGTGGTGCTATGAATGGTAGTCCCCCCTCAGACACACTGCCTGCTTTGCCATAAGATCTCATCAATAAATATTCTTAGCAAAAAAAAAAAAAAAAAAAGCAGTCAGACATACAAGAAATTAACTGACTCTCAGAGATGGTGGCAGTGAGCTCTGGAGGTCTGTCATGCTCTTGATGTGCCAAACTGAATCCCTCTCCATACTAACAGCTGGGCAACATCTAATTAACAGAAACCAGCTGCTGCCTTTCAGCTGTGGATGAGAAGAAAAAAATGCTCCATAAATTGAGCTGAGATTTCTGCAGGATAGAGCTGTAAGCAGGAGACCCACCTTCTGCAGGTTTGTACTCTAAGCTGTCCACTGCTCTCAGAACTGGGCCGAACGAGACCAGGTTGTGTGGGTTCCCATGCCTGTTCCTGTCCCCTGGCAGGAGGAGTGGCTCTGCACCAACAAAGCAATCCTGAAAAGAGATGGGAGCAATGAGCAGAGCCCAGCACTGCCTGCCTCGTAGTGCTGTGCCTCTTCAACACAAGGCAGAACAACAACAACAGTGAGCACGAGGCACTGGCACGGGTTTGGCAGGCACCCCATCCCTGAGCCTTGCCAAGCTTGGGGAAGGAAGCCTTGGATCTTTGGAAGGTGCTCGGATCAGCGAAGGAAGACCCTGCCCGTGTACCTGCTCACAGCCTGTGTGGCCCTGCAGGCAGACATGGAGCTCACAGTGCAGGTAGGCCACGGAGTGATTTAGCATCTGGAACAGCTGGATGGTGAAGCTGGCAGCTCCGGATTCACTGCTTGGCAGTAACTGGATGTGTCTGCATTCAGCTGGCAGCCTGGCAAGGGCAAACAGAAAAAAGCTTCAGCTTCCAGCACTTCCCAGGTAAGGGCAGGGAAGGGCAGACACTGCTCTGCATAGGCTGTCTGCCACCATGCCCCAGGCCAAAAAAAAATCCCCAAAATCTCAGTGTCCCAGCCCGGATGTTTGCCTGCTGTTGTTTCTTGGATGTTTATTGTGCTAAAACCTCTAAAACAGCTGCAGTAGTGTGGTTCTCATTGCCTGACTCAGATGCAGCAGCAGCACAGGGGTGAGCTCTCACTGTAGCCAGGGTCTCCCACCTTTGGGCTGCTCTGCTCCCAGGCTGCGTGCTCCTCCAGGAGGAAGGGCAGGAGGATACTGTACAATGATAACACTGCACAAGAAAGTGGGACAGGTTATTTGTACGTGTCAAAGTGTGAAGGAAGGACAGCCATGTGTCTCATGGTGCTGATCACAGAATGTGTTTCCCAGCCCAGCCCCACCTGGAGCTCCAGGTGCCATACCTGGGCAGCGAGCAGCACACGGCGCTGGGGCCCTGCAGGCTGCTGGATGGTGTCACACAGCAGGAACGGAGCCGCAACACGGGGTGGAGGCTGCTCTGCACAGCTACAAGAGCCAGGAAGGTGTCCTGGGTGGGGGGTGAGCCCTGCGGCCCCAGGCTGGTGTCTGCCACAGGGCGCAGGGTCATCCGCACCGTGTAGTTCCCAGAGCCACAGAGCTCATCGCTGACAACTGCAACGCTGCAGGGGAAAGAAGAAACCAGCTGAGCCCAACTCTGCTGTGCAGCTGCTCAGTGCTAGAGTCGGTTTCCTTGGTGAAACCAAACAGATCTGCAAGATGTTTGCAAGCAAGTTGAATGAAATGAAGAGCAAGTAGACCCTGGTGTGACCAGAACCACCTCCTGCCTCTGCACAGCCGTGTGGGGAAGGTCCACATTTAGCTGGCATGTCTCATTGTGCCAGCAGATGCTCCCACATCACAGAGATGCACGTAGAGCTGTTTAGGAGGAGAGGCAGAGAGTCAAAGGCTGCTGTGCAAAAGAAAGCTGGGTCTGGAAGGACAGCGCTAACATCAGAGATGTAGAAAGATTGCTTTTTTATATACATATATATATATATAATAAATTTATGAGGTCATTGCAGAATGGACTGAGTGCTTTCAAACCAGCCCATGGAGCACTGTAGATGTTGATCCCTCCGCCCTCTGAGCGGCATCTCCTGCAGCAATTACCCGCTCAGCACGGTGCCCTCCGGCTGCACGGCGCTGCGGCGGCGGGGCTCTCCCGGCTGTGAGCGCAGAGGTGTGAGCTCGGTCACCGAGCCTTCGGCTGCTTCTTCTGTCACCTCGCGGGGTCCGACCTCCTCTTCTTCCTCAGTGCTCAGGGGCAGCCCCACAGCCGATCCTGTTGTAGGCGGTCCAGGGTGCTGCTCAGCGGAGCCGTGTGTCTCAGTCGCAGCTTCTGCAGACGCAGGTTGCGCTGGGGATAAAGCAGCCTCGCTGTCCTGCACTGCTGCGGGGTGCCGCTCCGGCCTCGAGTTAAACACAGCTGGCAGAGGAGTGCTGCTTCCTGCGAGTCCTGTTTTCCTTGCACTCGTGCTGACTTCAGCTGGCTTTGCATCTTCTCCCACGTTTCCCTGTGCTCGGGTGCTCCGGTCGTGTTTTGTGGCTGATGGCAGGAGAACGTGTATGGCCACAGAGGAAGGCGGGCCTGCAGGGGACCCGGTGTACGTTCTCGGACGGGTAACTGCAGCCAGCAGCTTCCCAGACATTGTTGTTTTTACGTGAACCTTTGCTGAAAATGGTGACAGCACTGGTGTTGGGGTCTCCATCGCTGCAGAGGGCTTGGGCACAGTGGGTGTGAACTCCAGGTGCTTGGCAAGGTCGGGCCTTAGAGATGAGGATGAGGTTGGTGTTGCCCTGGGATGCAGAGCCAGTCCCGGACAGGCGGTGCTGCCCGCAGCTGAACCTCTCCTTTCGCTGCCCATGGGAGGCGCTGGGGATGCTGGTACGGTGCTGGGCGCAATCCCAGCTGGTGACGGCAGCCTCCGGAGCGGCTCGGAGCTGAGGATGCTTTGCGGTGTGGACTGCAAAGGCACAGTGCTTGTGGGCAGCCTCAATGGGTAATTCGTGGTCCTGGCTGAGCGCAGACACTCAGCGCACTGCGCACGGGCAGAGGACGGTGCGGGGGCTGAGACCAGGCCGGTGCCTTGCGGTGCTGCTTCCTTGCTGGGCTGAGCCGGATCCACTGCCTCTGCGATTGCAAACGGAGGCTGGGCTGGGAGTGGGGGATCGGGCAGTCCTACGGCTGGTAGTGATAAGGAAAGCAACTTCCCAGCTGTGAGAGGTGCTTTGGTGGCAGTACGGGGGATGCGTGCAGACACCACTGGGATGTCATGGCTGTGCTCAGCAGTAATTGCATTCACACCTCGCTGGTTGCTGAACAAGAGGGTTTTGTGTTTGCCTTCACCCTCAGGAGAGGCCCCCCCCTGTAAGCCTGGTCTGTCGGTGGGAAAGAGGATAAATATGGGCTTAACCAGGATTAAGCTGGAAAAACTCATGTTTGGTAAGTCCCCTAGATCTAATAATGAAGCATTTGACACTGTGAGGATTTGCTGAGCAGAAACCAGAGTCCCAATGCTGATATTTGGGAATTGCATAGGCAAAGGGGAATCCTGTGTGGGAAGCAAGCATAGCATGCCATCGGTATTTCTAAGCAGGAAGGACAAATATGGGAATGATGGTAACACGCTAAGGTGATCGGTTCTGATAGCACTGAGGTTTTTGGTAGGTGTGTGGTGTGATGTACCCGACTGCTGCACCAGCAGCTGTGCCAGGTGTGCTGGGATCCCATCAGAAACAGCAGTCTGCACCACTTTGGGATGTGCAGTTGTTCTGGGCAGGCTTTCCTGAGCAAAAGGTGGGTGCAGAGACCTGGAATGAGCTGAAGTGGGTGAAGTTGGTACGTGAAGTCCTTGCCCAGCAGAACTGGGGATGCCTGCTAACTGGGGTCCAGCAGGAGGAGCAGATACACCTGTTGGCTGAAGTGCTGCAGGAACAACATCAGGAGTGGGTATGCCCAGGGAGAGTGCAGATGTAGCTCCTTTTGTCCCTGTAGTAGTCTGGAAAATGTTTAAGGTGGACATCTGTGACTGGCTTACTGAGGATGCACCAGCAGAAACCTGTGGCTTCTCAGGGAATCTGGATTTTTCAGGTTTACTTGTCATCTGATGATCAGCATCTTTTTGCAAAACCGGGGCTGTGCTTCCTTGAGAGCTCCTGTGGGCTTCCTGGGAGGAGTGCTGTTTGGTACAGCTGAGAGTCCGGGGCAAAGGGAGAGGCTGCGGTCTGTCAGCAGCATTAGTGGGCTCTTGAGATGGAGAGTGGGGTAAATCACCACGATCCAGGGCTTCCAGAGGCATCAGTGGGGAAGAGGAGTGTGCACGGCCTTGCAGAACATCCTGCAGAGCAGGCAGCTGGGCTGTGTGTCCAGACCCGCTTACAATGGCTGCTGTTGGGTTCCTGCCCTCGCTGCCTGCCATCCCTCGCTTCATAGGGGAGAAGTGACCAGCAGTTGTCTGTGTTGTTCTGGAAGGAACTGCAGCAGGGCCCCCTGAAGCTGGTTTTGGTAGGAATGCAGAAGTGGTGACCTTAGCAGCTACACCCCGAGGCTGTGCAGCTCTGCTGTGGGGCTGTGCCTGGGGGCTTGCATCTCTCGGCCTTTTGCTGGTGGGAGGTGCTGACGGTGGATTGGTCACCATCTTCTCTCTGGTGGAAAATGGAGATGCTGTTTCTTTTCTGGGAGGATGGAAATGTGCTGTTGAAGTCAGAGGAGATGTTTCAAGACTTGGTGCCTCCCTCTGCTGGATGCCTGGGGTGGACAAGGCAGGAACACTGTGCTGCATCCCTGCACTGGGAATGGGCTGAGGGGTGCCAGCACCAGAGCCGGCCGGGCTGGTAATGGTGGCAGCCTTTCCTGAGGGATGTGGGTGGGTGGCAGCCCGTGGCTCCCGTGTGGAAATGGGGCTGCTTGTGCTGCTCAAGAGCTCGTTAGGAAATGGCTGTCTGTCCTGGGGCTTTACAGCAGCTGCCGTGTGCCCTCGCTCAGACCCCTCCACATCCCTCACTGGCTCCACTGGCAGCATGGCTGTTGCTCTTGCAGCCACCTCTGTGTGGCTGGGAATGAAATCTGCTGTCATTTCATTTGTAGGATCGGCCGCTGGAGTCTGAGCATAATTGGTTGCCTCACCCAAGTCGTCTTCTGTGACTGACAGCGGACTGGTCCCAGATATTGGTTGGGGTTCTCCAGGAGAGCTCAGGTCTGGGGCTCCACCAACATGGTGCTCGGCTCTGGGGGCGCCTAACAGACAGAAATGGAGCTTTGTCTATTTCCTTGTCCATCAACTTCCAACAGTTTGCAGCAGCATTTTGCAACAGGCTGAGAGGGAAGCGGAAAGTTAGGGAACTACTTTGGGAATCGTGAGCAGAGTCAAGGGAAACCAAAAAGCAGATATTGCAAAAAAATGGATTCTGATGGATGATGGAGACTGGGTTGTTAAGTCTACAAAAATTATGAATTATGATTTTGAACAAATAGGTGGAACCTGCATAGCTTAACCTCAACTCAGCAAAGCAATACAAGTATCTACAGACAGGCACGAACTCAAATTCTTTCATGAATCAAAGCCTCAGACAAGGAAAGTGACACATACACATAAGCACAACTTTATGGGGACAAGACTTTGCTGTGAGTGGCAGCAGCCCTAGGAAGCCCTTGCTTGAGAGACAGCAGCATTACAAACTCGATTTGCTTTCACACTGTCCATAGTATTTGGCCAGACAGCTGTTCCCAAAGAAGGTTGTGCTCACTCATCCCCTCACCACACACCTGAGAACCACACCCAGAACTGGAAAGAAGGCAGAAAGAAGGCAAATGCCATGGGAACAGAAAGCATCACTCACCAGAAAGATCCAGCAGCTCCGATGTGATCAGAACAAAAATGGGAAGCAGGTCCTGCATTTTGCAAAGCAGCTCCTGAGTCAACCCAATAGCAATGTGTTCAGAGGAGGCAACTTGCTAAGCAGCCATTGCTGCCTCTCAGCAGAGAGCATTGGCTGTGCTTGTTCTGGCGGGGCAGAGTATTGGGTTACTTTATAAGAGTTTAGGTCAGGCCACAACCAATAATCTTGGTCCCAAAAGAAAAAAAAAAAAAAGAAAGATTCTGAAGCCTGGACCAATGGGAATCAATTGATTTTTAACAAAAGAAGATACTGTGCTCACGTGCATGACAAAGACAGAAAAACTGACTGTGAGTGTGGGAGGCAGTGTGCAGGCAGCACTTCTATTCGGAAGAAAAGTTCAACATGCTACCTGAGCCAAGATCCAAAGCTTTTGACAATATCTGTGAGCCACACGCAAATGGATGAGCCTGGGTCTCAGCTGAAGGATCCTCATAAAGCAAGCTGCCCAGCCCTATGAGCCCAAATAACAGCCTTTCTCCCCACGAGACCCCCTAGATGTGTTCAGTGGCAGGAAGGAGGCCACAGTTCTGCTTCTGTCAGTGCTCCAGGTCTGCAGAGCCACACCAGGGTTTGTGCCCCAGTTACAGAGCTGAGGCTCAGATCAATGGAAGTGGATCCCAGCACTATGCTAACTCTGTCCAGACCAGAGCAGTCTGAGCCAGCAGCTGATGTCATCTGCCTGGAGTTGTGCAAGGCCCATACCACATCCTTATCTCGAAAGTGGAGAGAGATGGATTTGAAGGCTGGGCTATTTGGAGGATAAGGAATTGGTTGGATGGTCGCAGCCAGAGGGCTGCTGTCAATGGCTCCATGTCCAGGTGGAGGCCGGTGATGAGTGGTGTCCCCCAGGGGTCCATCTTGGGACCGGAGCTCTTCAGCATCTCCATCAGCGACAGACGATAGGATGGAGTGATAGATAGTGATAGAGATGGGATGGAGTGCAGCCTCAGCAGTTTGCTGATGGCACCGAGCTGAGTGGTGCAGCGGACACAACAGCAGGAAGGGATGCCATCCAGAGGGATATTCCATGGGGAATGGCTTTAAGTTAAAAGAGAGGAGATGTGGGTGAGCTGTGAGGAAGCAATCCTTTGGTCAGGGCGGTGAGGCGCTGGCGCTGCTGCCCAGAGAGCTGTGGGTGCCCCATCCCTGCAGGCACTCCAGGCCAGGTGGGATGGGGCCCTGGGCAGCCTGAGCTGGTGGGGGGCAGCCCTGCCCACGGCCAGGGGTGGCACTGGGTGGGCTTTGAGCTCCCCTCCAACTTGAGCCATTCTATGATTATGATACAATTTAAACTTGCATAATAACAGAGGAGAAGGCCAGGACCTTGTTTGGCAATCCTGTGCATCCTTATTTCCTTTAACAGTGAGCCCTCCTGTCCTTGCAAACATTCACCTGGAGCTGGAGAGCAGCATCACACAGGTAGCACCAGGCACCCACACACATACAGCAGCAAAAGCAACTCTGGGAGACAGGAAATTTGGAACAATGCAGGCTGAGGAGATAAGAGAGAACATTATTACATAGCCGTGAATGTCGTGAGCGTAGTGGAAATCGCATCTAAAAAATGAGCAACATTCAGATAAACAGAACAACAACAGCTCAGAAGAGCACTGTAAAAGACACCAAGGAAGAGGCGATCGCTCTTGAGGGAAACCAACAATAAGGCATTATCTGTCCTGCAGCAGGCTGATGAAGCACAGCCCAGCAGATAGTCCTGATCTGTGCCCCATCGCTCACCAAGGTCACCTCCTTCCCACTGCCACAGCTGTTTGGGAAAGGCACGTATCTTGACTGGCATCTGGGGCAGCCAGTCCTGGAACACTAATGAACTAATGTTTTGGGTTTTTTGGTAAGACATTGTTGGCATTTGCCAAGCTTGAAGTGCAGTACTGCTTATTTGGACATGCTTGCTACAGAAAGGTGTCAAATATTTGTTACCTATTTGCCTTGGCTGGGTGCAATTTATTGGTAGGGATTTATAAAACACAGTGAGATTATTGATCAGATGCTTTTCACTTCCAGGGAAGAAAAGCAGGGGCAAGAGAGTTTCTTCCTTCTAAAGTGAGAAGATCCAGCTGCTGTTCTGGAAGGAAGATGATATCAAAAAGGAGATGATACACAAATTATAGGCTACTGTTCTAAAGGGATGAGATTATGTACACAGACCATCACGAGTGTCATGGAAGCAGCTGGAAAAGCCATTTCAAAGTCAAACACAACTGACCATGCTTCGCCATAAACATAATACATCTCTTGGTTTCCATGCTCAGAACTGCGGCAAAAAGAAACTGCGTTTATGGTCACGTCCTTGTTTGGGTGAAGTTCTGCAAGCCTTTACTAGAGATTTGGATGTAGGTTCACCTGTTTATTTTCAAAGAGAACATTTGTTAAATTTGATAGCCTTTAACCAGCAGTGCTACTGCTGCTCACCATGAAGAATCTGCTACGGATAACCTTTCAGAAGCATTGAAGACATCCACTAAAGCTGAGGGGCTTTGATTCATAGATGATTAAAGCACACTTTTGGTGCTTTGCCTTCATGCTAAAGCACTGTTTTATAGCAGGCAATGAACTTCAGCAATAAAACTGCTACACTTCAGTGCAGAAAGACAGTTCTTCAGACTAAACACCTCTATATGATTTAAAATGTCTTTTTGGAAGGACACTTAAGAAGAGCAATGCGTTACTGCCTTTCTTTGCAGGTCACACTTAACTTGGCATTGCTCTTAATTCGTTACTGACCTCTCCAGAAAACACAGACAGGAAAGGATGAACCATTTGTGTTATGGTCTCCTAACAATTAGAGATGAACACAAGAGGCCACGAGAAAGTCCTTAGGATCAAGCAGGTCATCAGCTGTTCTTACTCCACTCAAATATAAAGGCCAAAGGGATTCAACCAAATTTACAAAAGTAATGCTGCTAAATGAGACCCTAATTCATTCGTTAACCTCATTACCATAAGTTATCACTAAGAACCACAGCTCAGTAAATTAGTATGCTAAAATCAATGTATTTAAGCAGGTGAGATCACACATGCAATATCAAAGCATAAAGTAGCCCCCAGGAGATGAAGGATTGTTTCTGTTTTCTTCTAAGCTCTGGGCACTGACTCACACCACAAGGCAGGTGACCCTTTGGTTGATGATGAAGCAACAAGAGACTTGGCCCCAGGAAAGGGCAGCATCATTTACTGAAGTGAATATGAGCAGAGCAGAAGTTGTTATTTTTAGTTGTTAGCCTAGATAATAAATTACCTTCTTTCTCCTGATCTTTATGTTGATATCATTTCTCTGGCTTCTATGTATGAGCAAACACTTGAAAGCGGTTGAAAAGGTTATCTGCTTTGAATGAGCTTTATTAAGGAAAGAAGAAAACATGGAACAGTAAGGGATATGAATAGCATTTATCAAAGCCCTCTGGGGGACGTCAGGAGCTGTGCACATATTTCATAGAGGAGTTGAGGATGGCCATGCCATTGAGCTCCCGCAGTTGACAAATATGCCTGAAAAGACAAAGGGAGAGGTTGCTGAGAGGATGGGGAGTGACTGACTACAGGATTCTTAAGCTCCCACTGCTCTGCTATGCCCTCAACGAAACCATCAAGGTCACTGAACACCTTAACTCCAAAGTAACACGACAGAAGGTTTCTAAATGGCTATTCCCCATGAAAAGGAAAGCCAGAGTTCCAAATGATACTTGACAACTGTTCATATAGGCGACACCCCTAATAAGGTTCTCACATCTCTGCAGTGTTTTGCAGAGCTCAGAGCAGATCCTTTCTTGCTCATTTGGGAGCTCCAGGGAACACAAAGCACTTCTGGAACTTCACCATTACCCTTTGCATTACCCGTTGTTTTCTGCAGTGGCTCAGGAGGTACAGAAACATTGGTACTGGAACTCAGTTCTCCTAATAAGAACACAGCTCTGTGTCCACCTGGCAGCGTGCAGCCAGCTGGGGCTCAGCCCGCTCTTGGCAGGCAGCAGCACAGACATTCTGTGCTGACATCTATACTTTTGTTGTGCTTTCATTTCTGACCTCTACAAGCTTAACTGATCACTTTTCCTCTGTCCATTCTTCCAGCACAAGTAACATGAAACAATGCAAAATGAGCTCCTGCAAGCAATCAGAATGAGAAACAAAAAATCCTAAAGCAGGATGGGGCAGACAGTACAGCAAATGGGAACTCCAACTAGAGGAAGAGTGGCATGTCATAGAACACTTAAACAAGCTGCTCATCTGCCCCGTACTGCTGCCTCTCTGCGTGGAATTGACCCACACTGGTTTGGCGTTACTGGATTCCTCATTTTCCTCCCCCCACCATGTCCCAGTTCCCATATAGGTTCACATGTCAGTTTTCCAACAATTACCAACAAGTAAAATCTGGATGGTGCAGAACAGCAGTATTTTGTTTCCACTGGTTTTGGTGTGGTTTTGCTTTTTTTTTTTGCAATACCTTGGTTCTGCAACACACAGCTTCCCCAGAGCAATTGCTGCATTCTCCTGCACTGAAGTTCTTGCAGCATCACCACCAGCGTGTTTCAACAGAGCCATCACAACGTTGGAATTCAGTAAGGATGTTGCTGCTCCAGGAACAAGGAGGCACTGACCAAGGCAGAAAGCAGCATTTCCCACAATCATTTCATTTTCTGAGTCCAGGAGCTTCAGCAGTACGCTGAACTCTGTGAACAAGAAAGATTTCACGTATACAGTGAGCCCAGACTTGTTCAAATAGCACTGATATCATAGAATCCTTTGACATGGAAGGGACCCTTAGAAGTCATCTAGTCCAACTGCCCTGCAATGAACAGTATCTTCTGCTGCTTTTATCTAAGCAATAGAGCAGAACCCCCAGCACTGTTCCATGGGGAAATATTTTCCTAGAAAACCTGGAAGAGCAAAAGCATTGCTTCTCCAGGCTCAGGGTGCCATGTGCTTTCTCCTCTTCACCTGTGAACACATCTGTCCCAGCAAAATGCATCTGCACGCCAAGAGGTTCTTCAGTACAGACTTTGTGTTTCTCCATTTGTTACACATTCCCCTGAATCTGAACGCGCCGCCGTTGCTGCTTGCTGACTAAGAGATCTCGCACTGTGATGGGTTTTACAGCTCAGTTCCAACAGGAATGAATCTCCTAGCAGCAGAGCTAAGCCTGTGTTAGCAAAATGATGACAGAAATAGTGACTTTTCACAAGGTGAATATCCAGAATTTTGGTGAAAACAATGAGAATTGCTCTTGCTATCTGAGGAAACGGAAGCTTCATCTGCAGATGACAGTGAAACTAATTTGGGTGTACAAAAGGAAGATGATGCTCTGAGAGGCTTTTAATGAGTGAAAATCCTTTGGGTTCAAGCAGAGCTACATGAACTGACAATTTCTTGACAGGTTCAACTATTTAGATCACACTTAAGTATTCTCTGTGGTAATTACATAAGCACTAATTGAATCTGGATTTTAAAGCAATCTAAGTAGTGTTATACCACACAACCAGAGCAAACATTAATAACTCAAAAATACCCCGAGACACCCACCTGTCTGATACTGGCAATCCACCTCCTCACCCATTTCCTATTAGTATATTAATAGGAGACCAAATATTATTTTTTATTATTATTTATTTTATTAATATGAGACCTCATATATTAATATAAGACCAAATGTCCACACAGAAGTTGAAGGAACCTGTAAGCAACCCCGACCTCTGGAATTCAGCTGTCTAAACACAGCTTCATCTTTTGGCCACCAACTTCTGAATTGTAACAGAAATTGGGTTGCATTTCCAGAATTTTCAGAGATTTCTGCCCTCCCAAAAAAGTATATCAAACCATTTTATGAATGTAAAGGGCAGTTTCTCTAACCCAAGCTTTCTATTTGATGCACGTTTGCATCCACACAAACGAAGGCTCATTAAGGATTTCTTAGAAAACATGATAGAAGTCTTGCAAGAGTAAAACAAGTGTAGATCTCTGTCCTAGAAGGGAGGAAGGTAGGTGGGCAATGCTGAGATTCTTGCATTCTCTCTCTAATTAGTGTAGCTGTCACTTACTCTTATCTGACTTCACCACCTCTTCCTGGGCTTGTCTGCTGCTTCTTGTGCAGATGGAAAGAGTCCTTATAGCGTAACTGGATGTGGTCTGTCCTCCAGCCTAGATTTGGATTAGAATAAAGTGTAAACTAATAAGCATACAGTCCATGCCCCAACTTAAGGTTACAAAACAGTTTAGGTACCACAGATACAGTTGTTCACTATGCCTAAGATCATATCCCAAATAAAGACCTCAGAATGGACAGAGATTGAAAAATAGAATAGAAACCACTCTTCCCTGCCAACAGCACACATACAGAATTATCTCAATCTCTGGAGCCCAGTTTCTTTCCAACAGCTCTGGTGCTTACTAGTTACAGGAGTTAGACTGTTACAGTCTTTTGTTTAGGCTGCTTCAATCTGCAGGACAGCAAGTCTGGCATCTGCACAAGGCTGCGTGGATACAAACCCCATCAGTGCACAGATACACAGCCAAGCAGTGCCTACAGACAGGGGATATATTCCTCCTGGCCTGATTCAGCACTCACTGGTCATCAGGGCAAAGGGCTCCATTGCCTTCAGTGGTCCAGATTTTATCACCCCATCTTAAGCTTTAATCCTGCAATGGAGCCTGCAGTAGTGGATTCCTGCATTTGCAGATCTCCACAAGTAGAGCTGTAGGGGCATTTGGCACACGGAGAAACAACTCAGAAATTTGGGATACAGACTACAAGGCAGCAGTTATGCTCCAGACTTGTTGAAATTGTGCTAGAGAGCCCCAGCACTCTGATGGAATGGATGCAAACACATGCAGAGTGACTGCACAGGTCTTTCTCCTTGGGAAAGGAGGCTGAATGCAGGGGCAATTTAGGTTTTCTTTAGGGACTTCGAAAGGAAAAACAAAGTGAAATCAGTGGAATTACTTTACCTTCAAGAATTTGATCATTTTCTTCACCACTCCTCCTTTCACTGCTTCTTCTACTGCCAGTGGGGATGCTGCCAGGATGCGACTCAGCACTCCAATGGCTCTCTGAGTAAGAAAAGTGTGGGAGAAAAGAAAAAAATGCCCAACATTTATTTGTACAGACAAATTTATTTAAAGAGTTTTCAAATTATTTTGGTTTTGCAGATGGCAGAACAAACCCAAAGTCATTCAAATGACAAAAGGAGTTTACAGAAATATAATGAAGAACATCTTTAGGACGCAGCTTTTTTTGTTGCTTACTGGAAAGTGAGCTCAGCACAGCTTCTAAAGATTCCAATACAGGGGGGTGATACCAAAGTATGATCAAGGACACTGCACACTTATTTTTTGAAACAAATAGCACCAGTGACAACTTGAGCCTCTAATTGCACATAAAACAGATCAGAACAGCTCATGTGAGTTCAGAGAGGTGAAGAGACTCCCAGCTGAGACCACATCTGCTTCCACCCATTTGCCTTGAATAATTACTATATGTGGGAGTTACACACCATTAGTAGGGGTACAATGTCCTAGGAATGATTCACAACAGGAACTATAAAAAGGAACAGCTGTTAAACACCCAAACTGTTCTTGCTCCTTTGCTTCCAGATTGATTTAATGCTTTGCACTGAAAACCATCCAAAGGATGAAACGATTTGTGCAGGCTTCTACTTTGTAGGTTTCAAGAAAACACTGAACATCTCTTTCATCAACCAGAATATAAATAATCCAAGGGCCATGTTATTTTTTGTTGTTGCTACTACTAATATTCAACATTTGTTTTCGGCTTCAAAGCCTAACAGAAAGGCTTCCGCAAAGCTTGCACAGGTCAGGGTTTGGCACTGCAGTGTTCAGGTCTGACTGAGCAATGCGATCTTTTCTTACTCCAGAGATGTCTACTTACTGTCACAGTTCTTCCATCCTGATCCCTGAGCAGGGACATGCATCTGCCACTTATGTCCAAAGCAAGGCACTGCAAAACAAAGCCAAGAGCTCAGGAACAGCTGACTGCCACAAAGCATTCAAGCAGAAATGCTTGAATGTAACAAATTGCTCTATGTTACAAACGGAGATGGGGGCACACATGGCCCCAATTAATAACTTTTCAGCAGTTGTTCTTTTTTAATGTTTCTTTAAAGTAGTTTTGGGATGTGCCAAGCACCTAAGAACATTCCAGAATTGGAGATTGATGCAAAACAAACCATTTGCAACATGATGGCATGGAGCCATCTATGCCTTACGCTGCGTTTTTGTCAAAACTGTGTGTCTGTGGGTGAATCATAGAATAGTTATGGTTGGAAAAGCCCTCCAGGATCACCTCATCCAACCATCCACCTACCACCATAACCCCCGTCCCTCAGTAGCACATTTAGATGCTTACACAGGGTGGTGTTAATGGACATTTCTTACATTCTTCTGCTTTTTAGCTTACTTGAACTGCCAAGGACCCCAACTGGTAACCTTAAACACCAACAAAAATTAACAATTAACCAAACACCAGCAAATTCTGATGTTGGAGCCTTAGGAGCATCTCAGCACGTTTGTTGTGAAAGAAGACTCTACATCCACACAGCATAGCTGTGCTCCTCTCCTGATACAGACTGTGAGACTCATGCTGTTCTGTGGCCATTCCCTCTCTCACTCTATCAAAATGTTCCCATTTAGCTACAGAACGTTCATGGGGCCCATTTACAGTAACAAGGGAGGAAGGTGCTCAAACTGCTCACAGAATTTTCTATCACCAAGAAAGCGATCACAGGAAGAAAGCTACCAAAGAACATCTCTGGTCTCATTTACCTGGATGACGGAGTTTGATTCAAGCAGTAAGTTCATCATGAGGCCCAGCACTGCAAACACACACTCCTGATATCTGGGTGTGCCAACATCAGCACATCCATCCTGTGCACAAAGGAGAGAAAAGTGTGATCAACTCAGAGGTTCAGCGCTGCTGGGGAAGGCACAAACACATCACACAGGTGCCATTTTCAGAGGCAGCAGGGCAGAAAATGCTGCTATAGGGAGCCACCAAGCCTCCTTACCACCAGCTGTAAGCAGGCTTGCCAGCACTCATTGCACTCTGCCATCTGCACTCGGATGGCTGCATCTGCACACAGGTTCCCCATGATGCCAATGCAACGTGAGAGGGCTGCCTGGTCCACCTGCTTGGCTGAGGCCTAAAAACAGAAGAGTAGAAGAACACATTAAGAGCAAATTACAACATACGGGTGCTCCTATCTCTCTGACTGAGATTTCAGGATCTTTCATAGAATCACAGAATGGTTTGGGTGGAAGGGAGCTGAAGGCCGCCTGGTGCCGCTCCCTGCAGCGCACAGGGACACCCACAGCTCAGCAGTGCTCACAGCCCCGTCCAGCCTGACCTTGGCTGTCTGCAGGGACGGGGCACCACCGCCTCTCTGGGCAGCAGTGCCAGCGCCTCACCGCCCTCACTGCCAAACCTTCTTCCTCAGCTCCACCTCAATCTCCCCTCTTGTGGTCTGAAGCCATCTCCCCTTCTCCCATCACACAGACCCACTATAGAGTCCGTCCCCTCCCTTCTCACAGCCCCTTCAGATGCTGGAAGGAGTTGTCATGAGACATGTTATAGAAGAATATGTTGGAAACACAGAAATTAAGACCTTTCATACCAGCAGTTGGATGAACAATGGTAAAACAGATGTGGAAAACGTGAGGCGACACTGTGCTTTGAACCTGTGAGGACAAAGAAAGCCATGTTTGGACACTTAGAGCTTTAGAATAACAGACAAACAAACAGATATAAGCAACAAAACAGCAACATATAGAGAAGGTAAAATGAGTAAAGAAGGCTGGCAGCCTCTATCACAAGGTCACTTAGTATATACTATTGTAACTTATTAAAAAAAAGGAAAAAGTGCAAGTTACTTTTCCTCTTGACTTAAATCCGACAGAATACTCATGGCACTGCCAGCCCTGGCATCAGTGCTGTTGACAAACGTCACCAATATCTGCAGCCATCTGTCATAAATAAAAAAAAGAGAAAAAAACTGCATGTCAGCTTTGGCCTAATTATTAAAGACATTTGCAGGGAAGATTACTGGTGATGACTGTGTGGTTTAGAAGGACGTGCTGAGCAAACCCAACAGTTTTTGGGCGTGAGTGGGTGTTTTAACCAAGAAGCTTTACAGGTCTTGGGATGAACATTGTATGTAACACAGTGAAGTGCACATCTGTGGAGAACCTGTTCTGTTCATCCACTGGTTTAAATTTTTAGTGCAAAGTAGCACATTAAAAATTTCTGCTCTGGTTAACTCAGGTTAACTGGGAAACTTGGAAGAGGGTAGATTTAGACTAGATATTGGGAAGAAATTCTTTACTGTGATGTTGGTGAGACACTGGAACAGGTCACCCAGTGAGGCTGTGAATAGTCCCTCGCTGGAAGCGTTCAAGGCAGGCTGGATGGGGCTGTGAGCAACCTGGTCTAGGGGGAGGTGTCCCTGCCTATAGCAGGGAGTTGGAATTAGATGACCTTAAAGACCTCTTCCAACCCAAACCATTCTAAGAAGGAAATGGCAGGACAAGAGCAACGAGGTAACAGGCTTTTTATTTCTCCACTTAGTGAGCCTTGGCAACACCGACTCATAAATGCCAGCTGCCAGATGAGGAGAGAGCAGCTGTTTGAAAGCATGAGCTATACCAAGAGGCAACAATGGCAGCTCTTACTGGAGTGCTAGGCACACAGCCTTACTGGTTTAAAAAGAATAACTATGCTTCCAAGTTACACCTCTTCAGAAAGGAGGACCTCCTTAGCTTAGCTGCTTAGCTTCACAGACATCTCCAGTGCAAAAGTTTGCTGTCTCCCTACACCTCACTCCCACTTCTGCTCACCTTGGCCTAAGTCTCAACATCATGATACCCCTTTCAGAAGCCTGTCACCCACCTGGTGCTCTGCTTGGTGCCAGTGGAGCGAGCTTTGGACCTCTGCAAGCCCAGGGTAAAGGGACTTCTACTAAATTATAGTTGCATTTGTTACCTGGATAGGTCCTGGTGCCTGATCAACAGTCTCCTCCCATTCTCATTATCTGAATAGAGAGCAATTAGTGCCAGCGTCTCCTTTTGGATCTCCAACACACCAGAACACAGCAATTCCAACAGCTGTGCATTCACATCAGGGTGAGTCAACAGCAGCCACTGATTTTCTTCTGCAAAAAGAGGAATCTAAGTACAATGTCACAGGCGATGCAATCCCCATCATCACTCCTGCTCTCACTAACTACACAATTCCTCATGCATCAGCTGGACCCAGCAACACACAAGTGAACACAAGTGCAGGCACAAGCACTCTTCTTTTCCCCACGGCAGCCTGCACCACTTCACCACTTCAATCTGCTGCCGACCTCCCTGCAAACCTCAGGGAAACAGAGGCATGAGCTACCCAACCAACGACCTCTTACTGCCGATGCCAAAGGAATTCACCCTTCTCTAACAGCACTCCTGCTTTTTACAGGTAGAACTGCTTAAAAAAGACAAAACGAACGTGATGTTATCTTAAGAGCCAGCAATAATCACAGGGAATTGACTTTCTGCCCGTCAGCATACATAAAATGGGCACAGAAACAGACTGGAAACTCAGCCCCGTGCTGAAGCAGCGCTCAGCAGAATAGCTCCAACCCTCATAAAGCTTTGCTGACAGCAAGGCCTAGACCCAAGTGCTCTGGGAAAGCGATTGCTTGTGCCAAACAACAATTTTAGACCCAGTGTGTGCAATATTAACAGAACATGAACAATGATTAATGTTGATCACATTTTTACCATTCCCAGCGCACACAGCTTGCCAAAGGGAGAGAAGAGAAACACACAGATCCACTTCAGCAGTGCTCTTTCTTCCTGCACAGAAGCCCCTAAATGAGAAACATTAGCTTGCAAAAGGAACGCGGGGCAGATGAAACAGGGTTAGCTCTTTGGCTGGGGACATCAGGAAAGCCTCACAGCAATGAGGATCTGCCATACAAACACTTAAGCTCATAAGCTCTAATAACAGCGTTTAACCAGATGTGCCTTCCAGACGACCTCCTCCAATGCCAGACCGATGTTTTGCTGAATCTAACCGCCCTGAGCACACACAGACCACCCACAATCAGTATGCAGCACTGTAATGTGTTCAGTTCTGCACTGACTGATTGTGGTGAGCCAGGGAGGGAGAGCGTGGTGCGAATCTGGAAGCACGCAGAACAGCTCTTCCCTTTTCCAACCAGGTCACACTGTTCCAAACAAACTTAGTTGTGCAAAATTTTCAGATCACATCTTCCCTGTGGATCTTGCTTGCGTCTATGATCTACTAGGCAAGAGATCCCTTACAGGACAAAGTTTAGAAAGCGATTGAACTGGATTTGTTTCTTGGTTACCAAAACATCTAATGGCCGCCCAGAACACACAGCAGCAGAGAACACAGGTCCCAGAGGGAATCCCCCCCCTCAGTTACAGGACTGAAGAATTTTACAGGTTGAGGAGAGTTTTTGCAGAGCTGAGGTGAGACATTTATTGATGTCCAGCCAGACATACTTCAGGCAACTATGCTTTTATATCAGCTGTTCTCTTCCAGTAAGCTTTTACAGCCCTGCTCTCACCATTAGAGATAGGGGAACTGTGCAGAAATAGGAGATCAGTGACAGAAGCAGAAACTCATGAGTCCACTGCATCCAAAAGAGCCCTACTTGTTTGGGTCAGATACAAGTCAGTCTATTCAGACATCACAACCAGTTATTTCATTATCTTGTGATCATTTCATCTGCGTTTCGTGAGGCGATTGAGTTTCTCGAAAACAACACTGTCACTTCCTCATGCTGTAACGTGCTTCTGTTCTCTTCTGGAGAGCTCTTACCGTCTTATGACCTCGTTGTCATTGATGATACTGAACCCATTGTTTGTTCTAAATAAAGTTTGCTCAGTGCCTGGAAAGAGGCAGAGAGAAACAAGTCAGCTCTGTGAGCCATCTGGCTGACGCACCATGGCGAAGGCAGACACCTGCTCTGCTGCAACACAGCATTGAAGGAAAAGGTCACTGGATCAACAGCTTTGGGGAAAGGAGGTTTGCAATGTGAAAAGGGGAAAAACTTCAAGAGCACTTGAAGCAGAAACAGGTTTGAAGTGGAAGACCACTCTAATTGATGCCTGGTGCAGTGGAGAAAGACTGACTTCATGCTCAAGGGTTTTTATGAGGACTTAAACAGGAGAGTGGTCCTGCAAATCATTATTCTCCAACAGAGGACTGCAAACTTTTCAAAAGTAATTTGAGACCTCTTAAATTGTAGTGACAAGACAAGGAGGAATGGTTTTAAGCTACAAGAGGGTAGATGTGGGTGAGCTGTGAGGAAGCAATCCTTTGGTCAGGGCAGTGAGGCGCTGGCGCTGCTGCCCAGAGAGCTGTGGGTGCCCCATCCCTGCAGGCACTCCAGGCCAGGTGGGATGGGGCCCTGGGCAGCCTGAGCTGGTGGGGGGCAGCCCTGCCCACGGCTGGGGGTGGCACTGGGTGGGCTTTGAGCTCCCCTCCAACCTGAGCCGTTCTGAGGTTCTATGACATGACTAAGTCCTTAAGAAGTATCAACAGCTCAGCTACAGAATTGGTTTAGTAATTAAAAAAAAAAAAAAAAAAAAAAGGAAACATGCACTGTACATAAACGTTGAAATAGCAAACACCGTTTGTTATATGTTTTTTTTAACAGAGGAATGGCTTTTTGGTCTTTCAAAAACTACTGCAGTTGTACTCATCCACCCGGGTGGGTTACAACCCCTCACGGAAACAAGCTTTGCATCAAACACTCACACTCCTTCACAGCTCCTATCAGAACTTGGATCCCTCCCGTATAGTAGAGGATATTCTGGTTTGGCCTGTTGAGTTTCTGCAGCAGATCTTTTATGGACAGAGCTGCATGTTTTCCGGACTGAAATGCTTTCATCGCTCTATCTTCCTCTTGCATTCTTTTTTCCTCCAAGTTAACCTCATTCATGCAATCTTGGAAAGCAAAAGAAATCAAAGTAAGTTAACAGAATGTTCTGATCAGAAACCAAGAGACAGGAGTAGCAAAACTGACACTCCTTACCTTTAAATAAAATTTTCTTTTGGGGATCAAGCTGTAAGAGCTTCTGGTAGCACTGCCTGGACTTAATTCAGAAAAGAAACAGGCTCTTATGTTCAAAGAGGAATGAGGAGGTGCTAATACTCCTGGCTGTTAGTTCCTGGCCTACACAACTGTAAAAGTCTGAGGAATAATATTTACAGAAGGAAGCAAACCAAAGCTTTGATGTTCCATTATTTTAACAGTTTTCAGCTCCCATCAGGACTTCAGACATGAATGTGGAACTGAATCTTTTGTTTGACATTCAGCATCACAGAAAGAAAAAGAAACACTATCACTCCCATTAGCAGCTTTCACCTTAACAGTTCAGTTAACCCGAAATGCAGGGAGCTTTCCTCCTTCAGAGGTGACATACAATCACCTCTTATTGCTATGCAGTTTAATTGCTCTGTGCAGCAGAGCAATTCAGGATTAAAAGGTAGAAATACACTTTGCTCATTTGTCGCCAAGTGGCGACAAATCCCCACCAGACAAAGCATGGCCACTGAGCACAGCGCTGCCTCTCTGCCTGCAGGCTGCCAGTGCAGTTGCCACACCTGAGCAAACCATCAGAAAAGACATAAGAAGTAGAAAGAAGACTAGATTTTAAAATTATTTGTCTTTGCAGGAGGACAGAATCTCTTTCAAGCTCCATGTACACGCCTGTCTGATGCAAAAGACAACAGATTAGTCCCTTCACCCACAATATCACATCAAAATCACAGGCATGGTCTAGCAGACAAGAATTAGTCAACTCACCTCATCATAGTGCTTAAGCGCCAGGTGAGCTTTCCCCATTAGAAAATAGGCTTTAATGCATTTTGCATTGCACTGTTAAAAAAGGAATTTCACACAAAGTGTTTAGAAACTTCAAATACCTCCCCCCAGCATATTCCCACTGCCATTAGCATGCCATCTCCGTACTGACAGCTGCACACAAACACTCGACCTGACCACAGAACTGAACGTACCTTTAACGCCCACTCACAGTCACCAATGGCTTTTCCATATTCATGCATCTTCAGGTAGGCCTGAAATACAGCCAAAGAAGTCCCTTTTCTAAGCCTCGGAGTCAAGCAACACCCATCACCTTTTGTGAAACTCCCACAGGAAGCAGAACCATCCTTTTCAAGCCTTGTGCCACTAACAGAACACAGAGAGCAGTATTCTGGTCAGTACGCCAGCAGCTCCTGCACTGACCTGTGCTCTGTTGGTGTACAGCTCTGGCACATCCTTCAGCTTCTGCAGGCCATCAGTGTACCTCTGGGCAGCTGTGCTGTAGTCCCCTTTCCTGAAGGCATCGTTTCCCTTCTCCTTCAGAGCTGCAGAACAATACACACACACTCCAAGTAACACTTTGGCATTTGTTTTGTCCCCATGCAGTGACACATCTCAAAGCACACCAGCTGGGTACCTCCCCAAGGCATCAGCTGCTTGAGCCCCTGCTGATTACCATTTGCTAAGCGTTCATTTATCTTCCTTCGTTCAGCTCGTTCTTTTGCATCCTTCTCCAAAGCAGCCAGGAAGCCCTCTTGGAGGCAGGAGGAGAGTTGGTGGCATTTTTGTTATGAAAAATTAATAAAGAAAAATTTACTTTATTAAAAATTGAATTGCATACAAGAAAAAAAGTCATTTCCAATGTACATCTGAGCCATTTCTGTACAAAGAATCATAGAATCCTTAGAGTTGGAAGGGACCTTTAGAGGCCATCTAGTCCAACTCCCCTGCAATGCCCAGGGACATGCACAACCCCATCAGGTTGCCCAGGGCCTGATCCAGTTGCCTGATCCAGCTTTGCCTTGAAAGTCTCCACGAATGGGGCATCCACCACATTGTAAGAAAATCTGAAGGAAACACTTTGGAAATTAAACTGGAATGGGAATGTATTACATATCTAAGCTCTTAGGATTGTACTTTCCACAAAGCAGCTCACCTCCAGACAGGCATTTCTTTCTTTCTGAATCCAGAAGAACAGCCTTTAACATGCAGCAGTGACAAGCTATACCAATGGACATGCTCAGCCACACGGGTATGAGCCACAGATGCATTTCTAGATGTGTCCAAAGAGTTTGCCTCCACTTTAGTGGCAGTAGAACAAGGTCTTGTGTGAGCTAAGAGCAATCCTCAGTGCACCACTGCTACTGCAGACAGAAGGGGTGCTGAGGGCTGCAGGGAGCACCGCTTTACCTGTGCGCACTGCCTTACCTGTGTGCACTGCCTCTGCGTTCACTGAATCCTAAAAAAAAAAAAGAGAAGTAAAGCACATGTAGGTTTGCATATGGATAATTCAGTAGAATCCATAGCAGCAGTGGAACAGGTGGTGAAGTACGCCTTCACCAGAAGGGAGCTTACAAGCAGCAGGGGATTGACTTTCTACATGGCGTTACAGTGACAGGACAAAGAGGAATGGCTTCAAACTAAAAGAGGGCAGATGTGGGTGAGCTGTAAGGAAGCAATCCTTTGGTCAGGGCAGTGAGGTGCTGGCGTTGCTGCCCAGAGAGCTGTGGGTGCCCCATCCCTGCAGGCACTCCAGGCCAGGTGGGATGGGGCCCTGGGCAGCCTGAGCTGGTGGGGGCAGCCCTGCCCACGGCCGGGGATGGCACTGGGTGGGCTTTGAGCTCCCCTTACGCATCGTTGGAGATTTTCTGCTTGGCAGGAGTTGAAAGAGCACCACGTGCAGAAGGCAGGGCCACAGGAGCGGGGCACAAACCTGTACGGGATGGCGCGTGTTGATCACCGTCCTGTCCGCCCCGGCCGCGCTCTGCTCGCTGCCCCGCCGCTCCCGGAGCCGCCGGTCCGCCTCGGCGATCGCTCCGTCCCGGACAGCGGCGTCCGCAGAGCTCAAGCCTTGCACCAGGCGGCCTGGGGAGACCCGACAGGCAAGATGTGGACGAGCAGTGTTCCATTCATTCCCCCTTCCATCTCCCGGCCGTTTCACCCCCCCTCTGCCGCACTCACTGATGTCGTCCACGCGGCGGAGGAAGCGCTGGAACTCTTCCTCCTGCTGCGGGTCGGCCAGCGCGGCCATGGCGGGAGGCCGCAGGTTGCGCAGCGTCTGCGGTGTTGCCATGGATACCACGCTGCTGACGTAACGACAACGCGGAGGGAGAGTAGGGGCGTGGCTACGCTAAGAGCGGGCGTGGCTACGCGCAGGGAGGCGGGGGTTCGCAGGCCGCCATTTCGCGTTCTGCGCCCGCAGCGCTGCCTTGTGGAGCAGTGTGTGTTCGTTGTCTTGGGAAATCCAGGGAATAAAGCCACCCCGAAGATCAAAGAGAGTAAAAGCTATCGCGGTTAAGCCGCACACAGCACAAAGAGCTCGTTGCTAAGCTAGGGCTGTTTTGGAGGTGCCTCCCTCCTGGGCTCTGCAGATTTCAGCTTCGGAGCAGATGCTGTTTGCTCTGTGCTTTGCCATTTAAATCAACACCACAAATAATTCCCCGTGCCGGATGAATGACAGCTTGCAGAACCCCGGGTGATGCCGTCCCACTGCCCGCCGCTGTCACCGCGTGCTCGGCGCCGTGTGTCACGGGATGGCCGCACTGACATCGCCTCGGGTGGAGCAGCTGAGGAAGGGCTGGAGAGGAGAAGGACGCCGAGTGATGCAACATCAAGTGCAGCTTGTGCAGGATACTTTGTTCAGCTGAATTCAGTTGGAAAAGAAACAATGGAGGGAAGTGTATCTGTGTTACCTCGGGCTGGTGCTCAGCCCCAAAAGGGGACGTTCCCAGACCCTGAAGAAGTGGTTTTCCTATGGAAGCCACGCTGCCAATTAACATCGACTGTGACTGCTTCAGCCCACTGTTGTGTTCTGAGGAGATGGGGACAAGCTTGTGTAAAGCAGCGGCATATGTGGTTTATGTGGTTTATGTGGTCTCTCCCAGCAGCTCTGCTCCAGCATTGCCCTGCTGCACAGCATGCCGAGCTGCGCTCAGAGCAGAGCACGGCGCTGCTGGGGGTGCAGAAATGGCAGAGCTCTGTGTGGGATAACAAGTGTTGCAGCTCAATACACATACCTGTGTTATTTTCTGTGTGCAATTCCAGCAACCAAGGACTGATGTACAGCAGAGCTCTCAGCTTTTCAGTCCATGTCCTGGGAAATCATAGAATCATTAAGGTGGAAAAGACCTTGAAGATCACCCGGTCCAACTATCCACCTACCACCAATGTTGCCCACTGACTGTGTCCCTCAGTCTCCACATTTCCTGAATACCTCCAGGGACTTTACCACCTCCCTGCGCAGCTGTTCCAATGACCACTCTTTCGGAGAAGTTTCTCCTAATATCCAACCTTAATCTCCCCTGGAGCAACTCTCGTCCTCTTGCTGTTTCCTGTGAGAAGAGGCCGACCCCCAGCCCACCACAGCCCCCAGTCAGGGAGCTGCAGAGAGCAGTGAGGTTTCCCCTGAGCTCCTCTTCTCCACACTGAACAATCCCAGCTCCCTCAGCCGCTCCCCATCGCACCCCATTGTGCTCCAGACCCCTCACAGCTCCGTTCCCTTCTCTGCACGCTCCCAGCCTCCACGCCTGCATTGCAGCGAGGGGCCCAACGCCGAGCACAGCGCCGAGCTGCGGCCTCGCAGAGCTGAGTGCAGGGGACGCTCACCTCCCGCTCCTGCTGGCTGCGCTGCTGCTGACACAGCCAGGCTGCCGTCGGCCTTCTCGGCCACCTGGGCACACTGCTGGCTCACGCCCAGCCGAGCGCCGACCGACAGCCGCGGCTCCTTTCCCTCCGCACAGCTTGCAGCCGCTCTGCCCCAAGCCTGCGGCGCCGCGTGGGGTTGTTGTGGCCGAAGCGCAGGAGCCGGCACTCGGCTGCTTGAGCTCCGTCCCGTTGGCCTCAGCCCAGCCATCGGCCTGTCCAGGTCCCTCTGTAGGGCTGCCTGCCCTCGGGCAGATGCACGCTTCCCCCCACGTGGAGCTGTCTGCAAACCTGCTGGGATGCACTCGGTGCCCTCATGCACATCATCAGTAAAGGCACTGAACAGGACGGCCCCAACGCCGACCCCTGGGGCACCCAGCAGTGCACCCAGTTCTTTGCCCAGCAGTGTGTACCGGTCCAGGCCACGGGCTGCTACTTGTCCAGAATACTGTAGGAGAAATCAATGCTTAAGATAGAATTAAATGCAGTTTGATTACTCCAGCATCATCCATGTGCAGGGACACGACTTGGGACACGTTACTGACACCTTTTGAAGCCAACACTCACACACACGCACACGCCACTCAGCCTCCCTATGGGACACCCAGCTGACTCGGGTTCACAGCAACATTCAACAGCATCGGTGTGATTGTCATCTCAAGGCAGTAATGTAGGTGGCACAGAAGGACAGACCCGACCAATGCTCCTCTCTGTGGCACCCGGCACTCCAGAATTGCTCCGTACACAACTGCTGACATCTGAAGAAGTGCAGACTGCAGGCATGAGGTTTTTTGTTGGTATTTTTTTTTTTTTTTGTAATTTTTATTTGAACACAGTATTCTGACAGAATGCAAAGTCAAAATCCTCAGTTAGTATCAGTATTTACACCAGTGAGAATGGGAATAAAGGTGGAATTGATGTTTCACTCGGTAAAAAGATTTTTTGTTTTTTTGTTTTTTTAACAAGATAGAAGGCCCCCAAAAGTAGGGAATGCTGGGTAAGGATGTCAGTGGAGGTCTGAGAACAACTATCAAAACAGCCTAGTGTGAAAACCTGGGGTTTGAAGGCTCCATAGAAAAGTGTGAAAATAAAACTCCACTCTAAAAGCTGAACAACTGGATGCACTATTACCTCATCATCATTACGTATGGTGCAGCATGAAATGTAGTCACTCCACAACTAGAAGCTGATCAGTCTGAGTTGCCATATAGATATATATATGTATGGCATGGATACATATATAAACATATACAGCGCAAACGGCATCAGGTTGGTCCCTCTTCAAAGGTTTAAATAAAAGCAATGAAGCCTAAGCTACCTTGGGAATGGGATATTTATAAATTAAAACAAATTATTCTCCGTTAAGGGCAAGTATAAAAACGCTCTCCAAAATTAATCTAAGGGGACTGGGGATGGGGAAGTCACAGGGGCACTAAGGGAGCAGGACAGAGGCTCCATCCACGAGACACAGCCCAGCAGGCACTGGGCACTGTGACACCAGGTGCCGGATGGGGCCCTGGGCTGGTGGCCTTATGTGGCAGAAATGCCAGTCTGGGTGGCAGCCACCACAGTGCCAGCCGATGGGTGCTGAGCAGTGGCACTGGACGTGCCACTCCGGGTCACTGTGCTGAGCAGCGTTTGCTCCTGTTGCTGCTCAGGGAGGCATGACACGTAAGGTCAGGGGACCACGGACCAAACTTCGCCTTACTTACACCAACACTGCTGTCACGGGGCAAGCATGGGTCGAATCTGACACAAGGCTTTCAAGTGAGGACCTGTCCTGCCCTGCTGTCCTGCCTGGGACGGTACTGCCTGAGTGTCTGCGCCTGCACATCCAGCCATCCTCCACTTCCATCCCCAGGAGCTGAGGAAAAAATGCAAAAACCCCACACTTAGCAAATGACAAAACCACTGTTTTTCACTGTTTGAAATCATGTGATGCCACTGTAAAAAACTGCACACTCAGAAGGACACACCAACGAGAGTGGCTCAGTTCACCCGAGCCAAGCGTGGTCTCCCCAACCCCATCACCCTTCTGCTCGTCCCCATGGCACGATGCAACATCGTCAGCTTGGGTTTGTCATTTAAAGGCTTGTGTTCCTTCTAAGAGTTGTTCTCTTTTTTTTTTTTCTCCTGAATATATATATTTGAAATCTGAACTATTCGCTACACCTTCCACATCCAAACTATGTTGAAGCTTTTTTTTTTTTTTTCAATTATTTCAATACTATGACAAAAAACACGTTTCACACTAAAAGTCACGCACCCACAGTGCACAAGCTTGCAGATCTAAAGTAGAAAAAAAAAAAAAGGAAAACAAAGGAAAAACAAACAAAGCAAAACCCCCAGAGAAGGAGCACCTCTATACAACGGGCTGGCCTTCCTCCGCCTTCCTTCTGCTCAACCTTCTCTTCTTCCCACTCCAAAGTCCCAGTGTTACTCCATGACTCCCAGTGATGACCACAACAATGCACGTGTGACATCAGCCCCTTGCTCTGACTGCTAAAGGCATGGTGCAAAGAGCAGGGACATCAACGGGAGTGTTGGCACTGATGCCCAAGCGCTCAGCCATGGTTACATGGTTTGGATGATGCAGAGCATACGTGGATGACTGAACAGACACGGTGTGCTGGCGCTGTCCTTGCAGAAGGGGTCTTACGGAGAGTCACAGAATTGTTTGGGTTGGAAGGGACCCTTAAAGGTCACCCAGTCCAACTCCCCTGCAATGAGCAGGGACACCTGCATGCTGCTGTGCTCATGAACATCACCCGCATGAGAGCAGAACATTCTGTTTTTAGTGTTTCCACTCTTCTAAAGGAAACTTTATTTAAGTGCGGAAAGTCAATGCTTTTAAATCAGTTTCTGGGGTCAAAGGAAATGGCAGTCATCAACATTCTAAGGAGAAATGGATGCAGTCAAACAGCGGAGACAAGACCAGCCCAGCCCTAACTGTACAATCCCTCTTCTGCTTCTCAAAGCTCTGGGAGGGTTCCATGAAGGAAAGAGAAGAATGTCCTAAAAAAGCAGAGATGATATTTTTCTTATGCAGTCAGGCCCAGGTCCAGCAAGGGACTTACACTCGTAATAAATTTAAGTATATAAGGAAACTCTCGCCAGCAACTCTCTTGTTCGAAGTTAAGCGTGTTTATGTGGATTGCTGGATACAGACCTCGATTGGTGACAAGTGGTTGGGATATTCCCCATGCCCTACCCCCCAAAAACAAACCAAAGACCAGCATTACTCTTTTTTTCTTACTCCAGTAAGAAATAATAATAATAATTATAATAATAATAATAATTAAAAAAGATAAAGGGGAAACTACTGTAAACATCGATATTTTAAAATGTCTCCCTTTGCAAAGCAAGCATGCTGCTAACCTAGTAGCTAGAGTCTGGATTTACTTTAAAAAAAAAAAAGGCAGCTATTTTACAAATACATTTAAACACAACAAAAGTTAAAAAAAAATTGTCAATTGTAAACACTGGAGAGAACAAAAGTTGGCAAAAATTAACATAAAATTTAAAGAAATGTAGAGTCTGAATACTGCAAATTGAAATACATCCCCCAAAGCTGCAATTTTGGCATTCTTCCTAACAAAAAGAATAACCCCCCAAATCAATGTCTAAAGTGGAGAACAGAATTCAGCCACAAAATGCTCACGACACTTTGCATACTGAACACAAGGTGAACAGAAATTATAACTTATTTATGAGGCTTTACATATTTCAAACTCGACTGAAAAGTATAAAAATAAATTGTGGACTTTGTTCACTAAGTACCACCTGTACCAAGTAGGCAAGCAGTACAGTGGTTATATCTACTATTCTAACCAAGGAAAGAACAGGGTCTTCTTTTTTCTTTTCTCTTTTTTCCTTTCATCTAAGACTGGTTGACTCTGAGCTCCTCAGCGATGCTGTAAGTGGTATTCTGCAATTTTGAGCATACCAGGGGACAGCTGAGCCCCCGATTTGGTGATGGGTTAAACCCTGTTTCAAAATGTATTACTTTTTAAAAGCAAGTGCACGACAAATAGAACCTTCCTAAAAATCTTAAGAAAAAAAAGAAAAAAAGAAAAAAAGAGAGAACCCCCCCCTCCCCATTTATGCATTTTCTGTTTTGTTTGTTTTTTTTTTTTTAAAAAAAAGGCAACAGACACTAGAGGAATGAGATGTGTGTTGTGTTTCGTGTTGTAAATGCTTGGGTGAAGTCGTTCTGCCATGTTTTTTCATCTGTTGCTGATCATGCTTTGCTCTCATTTTCATTTGTTTGTGTGGCTTCGTTGGGGACCGTCTTCACTTCTGCTGGAGGTGTCTTAGTTTCCGTTGCTTGCACTTCAGGTTTGTCTTCTACTGGGGTTTTCCTGAAGAAGAATCACCAAAATGGCACAGTTTAGAGACAGAGAAATACAGACCAACTGTGGTAGATGAGCGATCAGGAAAGAAGACGTTGCTGGAAACACTCAAATGTGTCTCCTTGACAGAGCAAAATGACAGATGCAGAGATAAGGACAACCAGACTCACCTCCCCCCCCAGCTCACTTAGCTCTACTGAAATCCTTCTGGAATTTCCTCCTGCATTGGGCTACTATAGCAGGAGGGCTGCAGCAGAAGCACAGAGGGTGTGCAGCAGTGTGGAATGCCACAGGAAAACAGCATAACTCACACAATTGCAAATGAATTTGATTTTTACCATCACTCATTTATGCCACCTAACGTCCTGTTAGAACACACTGCAATTCAGCAGTAGATCCCTTTTTCTATAGGAAGTCATCTCCATAATTTCACAGTATGCAGCAGGAATAAAAACACAGTAAGTCAAATGCATTTTCACAAGCATATGGAAGGTCATCACCTAATGCTGATTCTCCACCTGTCCTTGGCACTTACTACAGAACCAGAGAAGCCTGTTGGTCCAACACTCTTCACAGCTATGGGAAGTGCCACACCAGGCACTCCTCGTAGCCTTCCTGTTCCATCCCACTGCAAAGTCAGCCTGAGACAGCTGGAACCCCACTGCACTCTGACCAGTGGGTGAGATGACCCGAGCCTACGGTTGCCAACTGGTTTCAAGAAGGGGAAGCAGATGGGCAGCACAGGCAGAAGGTGGCTGCACTGGCAGAAAGAACACAGCCCTGTGTTCCACCACACCAGGAATTCCTTTGTGTGGTGCAGACCAAACTGCACTCACTCAGCTGAAATGCTTCCTCACGACAGGCAAATCATCTCCTACCTTGTTCAGCTCCGCACCAGCTCACAACCCTCTGCTCTCTTTGTCTCTATAGCACCCAGCACGACGGGGCAGCAGCTTTTAGCTGCAAGGATTCATGTTCATCATGAATGAGCTCTGTGTCACCAACATGCTTTCCTTAACAAAAGGCAAAGTCCTGCCATGGTCTCTGCCTCCTGCTTTTGGGAGCTGCTTTCACAACAGATCTGAGCTGCCTTTTTGAGTCTTTCTAGCAATAAAGGACAGGCCTCACTCATGCAGCAAGAGGTGCTCCTAGTTGAAGCTGCCTGTCAACAGTGTCCATATAGGAAGCCAGAAGGAATTGGGAACTGCAGTACTTGTTTCCTAAAGAGAAGCTTATCTGTTTCAATCAGCATTTTCCAGGCTTCTGCTCTAACGGCTCTGCCACCAACCACTGTCCAAACAGACAGAGCAAGAAGATGTTCTTGTCCAACATCTGTGTAACAGCTGGGGATGCTTCTCCCAGTTAGCAGGTGAGAACTTCATGCTGTTTTCACTTCAGTTATGGTGTCTCTGCCAAACACAAGCTGTGGATTCATCTCACCTGAGGAAAGGCTCCCAAAGGACTTCTAGTGTTGTCCTGCCTAGGAGCATGTTGGTGCTCTCTCAGCTGGTATAAAGGAGATGAAGTACAGTGGATGGAGACTCATCCCAGATGTACCGGGACAACAAAGACACTGCAAGTTATCCTGACCCAAACGTACTGAGTGCTCACCAATGCACAGACAGGAGCACAACGCCTTACCCTTTTGCACTGACCTTTACTTTAGGTACAAATCCATATAGTGCCTTAGGTTGCAGGGGACCTTAAAGATCATCCGCTTCCAAACCCCTGCCATGTCAGATTGGGCTGTCCAGGGTCCCATCCAACCTGGCCTTGAATGCCTCCAGGGATGACGCATCCACAACCTCTCTGGGCAAATCCAGAGGTCTCACACTTTTACACTTTCACGTGGCTCTAGTTTCTGCCCTGTCTTATGCAGTCAGAAGTTCTGAGTGGGCCCACTGATCTGCTGGGAAACTGAATTTGGGTGCCTGTGCTCACTGAACTGGAGGAACTCGGTGCCTCTGAGGACAGCACTTCCTTTGCACCAAACCAAACTGTTTCTAATCTCTTTTAGGAAAGAATGATCTACAATAGGCAAAGCTGCAAAAAAATTAAAGAATCACACGTTTATGAGGAATTCCTACGTTTGTCTTTGTTGCCCTTGCACAGCCTATTCCTGCTTTCCTCCTGAACCTTTAAAGCCAAGCCCTGCTTAGTTAGTTCACTGGTGAGTTAGTTTGCTACGGAAAGAATGAGATTAGTTCAGAGAACACCCAACAAGAACACAGCACAAGCACCAGTGCACGAGAGACACAGCACACAACCAACAGAAGATTAAAGGCAGCCATACTCGGTCTTTGCAGGTGCAGCAGGTACAGAGCTGTCTGCAGTGGAAGAAGCAAGCTCACGAGCTTGCCCGCTAGCCACACTGGCAGGAGTAGTAGTGCCAAGAGCTGCAAAAACATCCTTTGCAAGATCAATGTCTGGTGTCTTGAAGGTCCCTTCGTCCATTTTAAAGTCCTCATTCTGGGAGGGGTTTGTGGTGCCGCCTGAAGCAGCCTCACTCTTCGGGTTGCTCGGGTTCTTGGCTGTCTCTGTTGGGCTCTTCACTGTACTGGGCTGCGCAGCTTCTTTCTCGGGGCTCTTGGTGCTTGAGACCTCCTGCTTGGGCTCTGATGGAGCTGGAGGGCTAGTGAGGTTTGCAGGGGTTGGGGCAGCTGACTTGTTACCAGCTGCTGCTTTGGAGGTCTCGGCCACGTTAGCAACAGTGCTGGGGCTCAGCACCGCACCTTGGTTGGACAGGACACTTGAAGACAAATTGTTAGTAGCTGGAGCAGAGCTTGGGGTATCGCTGAGATCAACAAGGGGAGCCACTTTGGGCGTAGAAGAGGGTGGTGGTGGAGAGACCGGGGCAGCTCCCGCTTTGGCTGGAGTAGCCTGGCCAGGCGACATGGCGTTTGAGTCAGGAATGGCCGTGGCTGGTGGGGCAATACTGGAGGTCAGGGTGGTGGTCTCACTGGTGGGGCTGTTCTGAGCAGTGGCAAAAGTTTCAGTGATAGTGTCAGAGTTAGTGGTGCCCGTAGTTACAGAAGGCAGCATGTCCTCAACAGTAGCTGCGGTATCGGCGGTGTGCCTGTGAAGAGGGCAGGAGTAGAAGAGAAATAGAGACAATGAAGCCCATAAACGACAGCATGGGGAAAGGGAAGCAAAGCATAAGCATGAGAAGGCAAGTGGGTGAAACAGCAGCAGCAGCATGGTGGTGTTACAACACAAACACAGCGTGGAGGCAGAGAAGGAGAAAGCTTTCAGAGATGAAATACACAAAGGGCAGCAAGGGCTGGCAGGGTGACTGAAGGACAATTAGGAAGAGAAGGAAGAGCAGAGAGGACACAACCTTCAGGAGTGGCTTGCTCAGACAGATTATGCTTCAAGTCTTGGTCAAATGTAACCCTGTTGACTTGCAGAGTCTTCTCTTTCAGGCTAACTTCCTTCTCATCCTCTCACATCTAGCTTTACAAGGAAGCCTTCTACCAATTCCCAGAGGTTGCAGCTTTGTGCCATCTGTAACCATGCAACAACATCCCAGTGCAGGACTCCTGAATTCAGTCTCCTGTCTTGGCCCTATGCTTTTGCCAACAAGTCTAAGGCCTCCATCAAACCACACGTAATGTAATTCCTGTCCTCACATACACACACATAATATATGTACATTCATGCAGCTTAGAAGCGACAGTTTCCACCCTTCTGACTAGATTAACCTCTGCCTATTGTTCTAGCAGGAATAGGGGCTGCTTTAGGACAATGCCTGACAGTGTAATTATGCTTTTGCTGCCACAATATAGCACTGATTGCTTAAGTACACGGATGAGAGGTTGGAAACAACAACTGATTTACTCCAATAGAAGCCAGCGTGCCTGAGAACACCACCTCAGCCTTATGAACTAAGAGAAAATCTTTGTAAAGGAAGGTAACCAAGATAAAACCCCAGTAAGACAACACAAGAAAATCACAAGCATACAGATCTTAGCTACTCTGCTGTGCTTTGCTTCTGCATTTCAATGTGCTTGTGGTACAGCCTCCTTCCTCTTCTCACCTCAAAGCGACTTCCAGCAGAGCCATTTTACCAGTGGGCTCCACTGCAAACTCCATCAAAGCAGGTGGGAGTCAGGCAGGGAAGAGAGGAAGCATTTTCTCACGGCTATGTCAGAAACCGAATGTGAAGATTTTTGCTTTCTTCCTCTCTTCCTGCCCTGTGGCATGTGCATGAGTGATCAGCAATTAAAGCAAATGAGGGCTCTGTACTGACTCTGCACTAGGACTGATGAATAGCAACATACTCTGGTTCTGTCAGTGGTGTGGTCTCGTTGGGCTCTGTGTGTTTTCCCCCATCGTGGTTGGGGGTCCGCTCCTCTTCAGTCCGCACCTCCACAATAGGCTCCTTGGACTCATCTTTCCTGTAACAAGGGAATTAATTAGAATCATGGAGATTACATAGAGATTGGTTACAGTTTACAGTAGGTATCCTCCTGCAAAGACACGCTTCAAATACTGACTGTGACTGTGACAAATAAGCTGCCCTGGACAGCAGATTCCTTTTTGTCACCCCCAACAGAATGAGTAAAAGAAGTGATGATGGTACTCACGAGAAGGCAGCTTTGCCCTCCTCCATGTCTTTGCCCTTGGCTCCTGGTCCAGACTTGCCACATAAGTTGACAGCAATGCACATCAGCAGGCCACATTTGTTCAGGAAGTAGCAGGTGACATCCACAGCCACCAGGAGCAGCACAAAGATAACAATGAGAATGCCTACGATGGCAGCAGTCCCCAGGCCTGACGTAGGGCTAGTGCTGGCTTTAGAGACCAAAAGAGAAGAAAAGAAAGCATTGTAGTTAGAAGGTGAGCCGGGGATACCTATGGCTCAGACTTGGCTATAGGTTGCAAGCATGGGAAACTCACAAAACATGCACTTTTTCTCCAGCAGCCATGTGTAATAATCAGTACTTTGTCCTATAGATGTGCAGGACAACCCATGCAGGTTTGCTGGGACCTGACAGGGCCTTTCCAGTCTCTATTGACCTAAGGACAGGGAAAGCAGACCATGGAAAACTCTTCCACTGTAATGTATACCCAGCTGGAACTCTGAATGGTTCCTGTTCTCTTTCACCACCGCCCCAACGGGCACACAGTGACTCTGATGCTGCCAGCCTAGAACAAGGACAAGCATCACGGCTGGAAGTGAAGCTCTGCAGCACAACGTTCCCTGGTGGGACACTGAATGCTGGGAAACACCAGAGGGGCCTGAATGTTGATTAGCCCTTGTAGGGCGCAAATGAGCCCACTTGGAGAAGCTGACAAGCTTTGCTCTTACAGAGGTCTCACAAAGCTGCTCCCAAGCAAGCCCTTTTGAGAACAGGGAGACTCACGAGCTTTGCCATCAACTTTCAGCAGCATGAAAGAGATGAAGAGTGGCCTCTGGCAGGGACAGATCAGCGTCTCCCAGGATCTGGGGATGCGAGTGAGGCATGCAGCAAAGCCGGGACTCGCTCCAGGAAGCGAATGCAATTGCTGGAGGAACCAGACTTGCCAAGATCCTCCAACCTTCCTCCGACCAGCACAGGCTGGGAAGATCTGCTAACTTCTTCCATGGTGTCTTCCCAAACACGGTGTACATGGCAGCAGGAGTTGTACTAATGAAACCTACAGTGATTTTAAGGCAGCAGCCAGGCAGTAAGCGATAAAATCCACAGGCAAGAAATGTATGTTCACATGCACCGCAGTACAGAATTTGACCCAAATTCGTGCTGCTCTCTGAAACTTACAATCTTTGTTGATTTCAAAATGTGAATACAAAGGTACTTGCACAAGTAAGATCGGCCTCCAAATTTACGACAGCCAAGGCAGTGCAGCTGGGCAGTGTGAGTGAGCCCTCGAGGCCGGACGCGAGGCACGGTCAGGGCAGGTGCTCTGCAAACCAAGCAGCACTAACACTGCCTGTTGTACACTGACATCCTCGCTGACCTGTACTAAAGAACGGACTGTTTGGGCTGAGCTGCTTAGTAATTCCTCTGCTATCACCTAAAACTCTCCATGTTATTTGCAGGAAGGCTGACAGGGGCTGGAGTGTACTGGGCTGACAGGACTAAGTCTGTGTAATTCGAGCAAGAACTGATTCCCTGGCAAAGGAAACTCTTCTTCAAAGCTATCAGCTGTGGCTTCTCAGCCTCCTGCTGCCATGCCCTAAACAGAACCCACTTTTGGTTCCCCTTGTTTGATTCAGAATAGCTCTTCCCAAGCTGCTGCTCTGCAGAGAGAGCATTCTGCTGAGCTCATGCAGAGTTCAGCATCCATCAGAGGTCCTGCGTCGCTCAGACCAGCAGATCTCAGCCATCCCATGCTCTGCTTCTCAGCCTGCGTGCTCAGCAAGGGCTGTGCATGTGGTAGAGCTTGTCACTCAAGTTTACTGAGACAGCTGAGAAGGATGAGCACATTTCTTGTAGTCCTTAGGAGCCCTGCATTGCTCTTTCACTAAGATGCAATTTCTACTTGCAGTGTTTTTACCATCGGATGTCACAGCTCCCGAACACTTGGAATCTCTTTGCTGGGAAGCCCTGCAAAGCAGCCCTTGGCCCCTGAGGCTAATTGATGCTGACTGTAGCATGTGAAAACATTAATTCCAGAGCTCTGGGAAGCCTCCTGGTCTCTGCCACTCTTTTATTACTTAAAAACAGGAGACAGAACATCCTTAGCATGAGGGAGGCAAACGTTTCATTTTGAGACAAGATACTGAGGAACTTGGGACTCCAACAGGAAAGAGTTTTGGACTTTTTCCTGCATTTTACTTTATCTGAAAGTCACTCTGAGGTGCCCAACTCTGACACTTGGAGCACAAGTCCAGTGAGTGCTTGGCAGAACGACTGTGCCACAGCCCCTGCCAGCACCTCGCATCAAGCTGTGTAATTAAATGAATTCATCAACCTCCTGTGTATGCAGGGAGGGAGGAAGATATATATTTTCTGTCTCCTCATGTACTCAGGATTCTTGCATGGATGATGCAATAGTTAACACAGTCCTGATCACAGCAGCTCCTGGAGGAAAATGTAAGGCTGTGTTAAACTTCTCTCATCTACAGCATCTCCCTGGGAATGAGCTCCTTGGCAGCTGCTGAAGGGCCCCGTGGGAAAGCACCACATAGAGCTGCTGCTCAAAACAGTGCTGAGGAAGAAGGCTAAACAGGGAAACACCACAACCCAGTCTGAAGAATTGAAACAACAAAAAAAACTGACTTGGGAAACGCAGTCAATGTAATGCAACCAAATAAATGTGCAGGGATGGATTAGGTCAATGCAGCCCTATAAATACCTACGTGCAGCAGAACAGTACAGACAATAAAGGCACTTTATTTGAGCAAAGATACAATAAATTCCAAAAGCTGGAAACAGGAGGTGGATGACTTCAGGCCAGAAATAAGGAATGAAATTGTAACAGAAATCCCGACATGAAAGCGAAATGTCGTATCTTCCTCCACCCATCTGACTGAACATATCTGCTTTACTTTCTAAGGAGGGATGATATTGAGGTTATTTAGTGCTGCTGCAGAAAAAGCCTGTCTGAACATTCACCTTTCTCTACTTAGGATTAGTAACAGAAAGCAAGGAATGGAAGGAACAGATGGGTGGTGTTCAACACGTGCCGTTCCACTTCAGATAACAGCAGCAGGTTCTCCTGTGTCTGTGTGTACCTATGGCCGATGTTTGGAAGCAGTTTTAGCTCTCTGACAGCCATTGGCAAGCACCAGCACAACTTATATTAGCACTGTCAAACACCTTGCACAACTTACAGGGGAGAAATGCAGACCGCAAGTAACCATCTATTCCATGTGACAGCAGTGTCTGTTTCCACATGGAATTAGGTCCAACAGCTCATGTTTGCTTTAACCTTAACTACCATGAAGCAGAAATGCCCAGCGGTCTGTTGAAAGCACTCCTTCCACATCCAGAAGGCAAGAGATACTTTCCAGAAACACAACTGAACTCTTCAGACTGTCACCAACACGTTGGCTCCTCCAGCAGTCGGCTCCCAGCACCAAGTTCTGTATTTCCCTACGACTGCCTCCCTTTGCAAGGATGAACACGAGGGTAATGAGCATACAAAAGGAAGAACTGCAAGCACAGAGGAAGTTATATGAAGATCCTGCCTTCAGGAATAAAACAGTCTGATCTGCAGTCTAACCCCTGCCACAGCATGTCCTTCCTCTGCACTACTGCAGTGCACCCCCCCGTGCCACCTGGCTGCTCACTGCACTCCGCTAGCTGCAACAATCAGGAAAGCTTCAAAAATTTGTTTTTATCTAAAAGAAATTAGGTGTGAACAACTGCAACTGATTTTTTTTTTATGAGAAAATCATCAAAGAATCATTAAGAGTGGAAAAGACCCCTAAGGTCATCCACTCTGACTGCCCACCTGCAATCAGCGTCGCCCATCATTGTCACATCTCCATGGCTCTCCAGGGATGGTGACCCTGGGCAGCTGTGCCAATGACCAATGACTTCTGGAAGAGTTGTTCCTAACATCCAACCTGAACCTCCCTTGGCACAACCTGAGGCCATTCCCTCCGATCAAACAAGGTCTCTCCCATTTGACATGCAGCCAAAGGATATCATCAGATATCTCCCCAAGAATGTAGAAACTAACTGACAAACTAAGAATAGAGCTGCTGGCATCCTGGGGGCCAGGGGAGATCCTGCACAGCTCTGCAGTTCATCGCACATGGAATCATCTCTTCTAGAGGACCCAGATCCCAGCCTTCCTGGAGCTGTGACATCCCACAGAAAATGTACTTGTGAAGCTGTCTGTGTGCTGAAAATCTGAGTATTTGAGCCCCTTCAGGTTCCATCTCTGAATCTGTCTCACCTCTGAGTACAAAAAAAAGAGTGCTAGCTTTTCTGCAAGCTTTTTGAAATGTTACTGACATCAGGAATAAGGCCTGGGATCTTGTCCAGCGCTGACTGTCAGAGATCAAGGATCTAATGCGTGTATCTGAAATCTAACATGTTACAAACCCAAGTAAACAGGCAGTGAAAATATCACTTATGCTCCTTATTTTTTCAAACACAGGGACAGGACTTCTTTTTTGTATATATTCCATGTTGACTGGACCATTTAATACAGCTTTCACCATGTAGGTGACCCGGGCTTTGCTTAGTCTCTGCAGGCAGCAGCCCGTGGGAAGGTAATGCATCCCCAGTACCATGGAGGAAGAATGGCTCCCAGAAGGGCTGCTCTCTCTTCATCCACCAGTTATGACCAGTAATAGCTTCAGCACGTTGGTTTCAATACTCCAAAGCTGGGTGCTCAACCTCACCTATGCCTCAACCTGTGCCTACAGATAAGGGGAATACAAACTGATAGTAGATCTATGGATGAGTTTAATAACTTCCCAAGCTATGGGAAGTTCACACAGCTTTTTAGGGTTACGACTACTTCCATTATACTAAAGTGTAAATGCAGGAAGACAAACCAATTTGCTATGTTCCAGAACACTGGAGGTGAGAGCGTGGCTCTGTCTGTTCTGTTTGGTTAAAAAATATCCGCATGGTTGGAGTGCAGCGCTCGTACAAAGTTTTCATTTATAATTTAGACAGAAAAGAAGTTCACAAATGATCATGAACAAGGTCTGAATAAACACAGCAGAGTCTTATGTGCAGAGCATCAAACGCACAGATAAACAAGACTGATGATGGCAGGGCTTGTTCTTTGTCCTTGTTAGCATCTGGGTAGAAAGATGAAGCTCATTCTGCACAACAGATAGTTTTTGAGACATTCTGTACAGTGAGCTCAGTAACTGCACCAACAATTCCATTCTTTTCCACCCCAGGCCCACTTACAGAGAAAGAGAGGAGATGGACACCCATTTTTAGAAGAGCAACAGAACTAAATGGATTCCCCATCACAAAAGACAATTCATGAGGTGCACAGGATTTTGTTTTCTTTTCTTTTTGAGGAGGGAAAAAAAAAAGGAAATAAAAAAAAGAAAATCACCTGCAATTTGTTCAACGAAACGCAATACACAGAGCTCAGTAACAAAGCTGCATTATATTTACACCAAGGATTAATCCTGTCTGACAGTGTCACATGCACAGTTAACCACGAATATGATTAAAGATCAGTAGTAATAACCATTTAGATCGTCAGGTCATTTGATTCAAGCTAATTTTCTCTGTTAAATGGCAAGAGAAGAGATCTCTCTATGAAGTTGATAGGACAGTAGTAGAGAACCAAGCAACGTTAGACAAGCAACCATTGCAAATCTGAATGTTCTTGGGCAGGACGATGCCTCAGATCCACTATGGGCCATGGGATGGCTGACTGCACACAGGGGCCAATGAAGTCCCAAGGGATCAAGCAGTGGAAGGAAAGAGAAAGAAACGCCTTCAGTGCAATTCCCACAGACGTTTGTATTCGCGTCACCACACCAGCACAACCTGAGGGCCGTACATTTGAGCCCACTTGCAAAGCACACAGAGGAATACGGGCGCTCAGTAGGATTCTCTCTGGCAATTTTGCTTCCCTGCTTTTACTCTCCTGGCTGACATTTGCGGGCAGGGCTCCAGAAGCTCTGTGCTCAACACAGTGGTGATCAGCACCAGATGTATCAGCAAATCAACAAAGATCCGGTTGGGGCTTTTATGTGCATGTGTGCATGGGGGACTTTTTTAAAAGGCTCTCAATACTGTACTCTCCTACGATGAAACAAGCGAGCAAGCAAAAAATTCTTCCTTTACATTCATTAAAAAGGGCAAATTCATTACAAGTAACAAAAGTTGTTAAAGATAAAACACTCGGTTTAAACCTTTCTTCCTTGTTACAAAATATGAACTCTTTCAAATGACACAATTTTTTTCTTCCCCCCCTCCTGAACTGATGGGATCCTCTGAACCAAAGTTATCAGCTTTCAACACCTCGGCAGGACCCAGGCCTCTTCAAGCAAATATTGCTTTATTTTAAGTTTCTAACAGAGCAAAAGCAGAGTCACTGCAGAAAGAAGCAATGAAACAAAGGAGGACGACGTTGATGGACTTCCCAAGGTCGCTGCAGGTGCCAGACAATGGTTCCCAGGAGGGGAAAATATGGTTGTTTAAAAAGCAAATTTGGTGCATGTGGCAAGCGTGGATGTTTCCCGTGAGATCCAAGGTGACATGTATGACGACAGACATAGGAAAGGAATAAGGGGAAAAGGGGAGGGAAGAAAGGACGAGGAAGAAAGAAAGAAAAAAGAGAGACAGAGAAAAAATAGATAAAAAAAAATTAGGTCATAAATATAGAAAACATAAGAATCAAAGGTTTATTTAATTAAGTAAACTAAAATGGCTAAAGGTTAGAAAGAAGCACAGCACATTCACAGCGACAAAAGGGCCAGGTCCAGAAGCTCAGCAAAGTCCAAAGCCGCAGAGCAGAGTTCAAGGCAGGGGTTACGAGGTTAGCAAGCAAATGGGATTCAAAATGATGGAACAGAGGGCTCAGCGATCAGCACAAGAAGAAGCCTGTCTGATATTTGAAAGGACAACACTGCCTTTTCCAAAGAGAAAGAAAACAGCAGCAAACAATCCGCCTGCCTGCCCCGTCCTGTACCGGGGCTCACATGACAGATCTGGGTGAGTAAAACCTCTGCAGATGGGAGGCCTGGGAGCACGGCTGGTCTTTCCTTTCAGCCTTCCAGCTGCCTGTGAACTGATCTGATGCGATTCATTTTTGTTAATTCTCTCACCCTTCCAGGACACTGTGAAAACTCTACAGAGGTGACAAAGCAAAGTAATGCACGGAGCCTCTTCGCCACTGCAATCTGGTGTAGCAGCCTTCATGTCAACAGAGCCCTGTGACTGTGTGTCAGAGAAATCTAGGCTGCCCTCTGGAAGTACTCTGTTGAACACTGTTAGTTTGGAGAAAGCTCAGGGAACCAAAGCATCTGGAAGAACCTCGAAAGGCCTAATAAAAGCCAAAGGTCTGAACAAAATGAAACAAGCTAGAGAAACAAGTCACCACTGCAGCACAAGCAGCAGCAGCCACTTCCTTGCACCATGCCCTACTTGTTCCTGAACCAAGACAAGTTCTTCCCAAGAAACATCTGCATTCATTTGCTCTGTCAATCCTGCGCAAGCTTGCAGAGTGAAAACAACCATTTTTCAAAGTGCTTCCAACATTTCCAAATGCAACACTGGAAGGAGCAAGCTGAGATCCTGACCTCTCCCATGCTTCACATCAGATAAAGTGAGGAGTAACTCCTGAGAGGAAACTGCACCCATGAAAACAAAGCGGACATTTAAAAAAATTCTGTTCTTTTAAGGAGTCTTTTCCCACGTTTCTGTGGCATTTAAAGGGCTCAGTGGAAACTGAGATTATTGCTCTTCCCTCTGCCATGGACTACAGCATGAACTGTGTATTCCAAAGGAAACAGAGTTCCCAGAGATTGCTAACACCCTAGGCAAGACGTCCCAGCTGTCCCAGGTACCCCTTGGTACTCCACAAGTGTGCAACAAAGGCTGAGAGAGTACCAGCACAGAGAGGAGCTCTGCAGTGTGGAAGAAAAAAACTGCAAATCAGTCCTTGGAACTTTTCCCTGAGGAGATGCACAACAGTAAAGGAACGCTCTGTCTGCTGCTTACACTCTGTGCTCTACTGTTCTAGCCTGTAGTTAAGGCACTCTTTGCCAAATTACCCCCACCTTCCCCTGCCTCATTAGTCACAGTTGTCCTTCAAATATATGAGAGTAGTAAGTAGTAGTAGTGCTGCTGAAAATGAGAAAGATGGTAAGTTGCTTAATGAGTTACGGAGTGTCGTTCCAACGCAAACTGCAGCCCTGTTCAAACACACTTCCCAGTCTTTCTTTTGCCCCATTCTCTCCCCCTCCCCATCCTCATGCTTGCTGCTGTACACATCTTCAAGCCCCAGCCATCCAGGTCACTCATTTGGACGCTCACCAATGCTACCTGGCTTGACTGAGTGGAGGTTCAGCACACAAACTGCACCAGCTCTCAGTTGTTTGCTTCAGACAGGACAGGGGTATGGCAAATTAAGGATTAAATTCTCAATGCAAAGAGAGGACTGATGAAAACAGATAACTCTGAACAAAAGCACAGGACTGACCTAAGAACTTAGAGGACAGAATACAACCTAATCACTCCCTGCAGCACGGACTGACACTGGGCACGGAGCTGCTTCAGTCGGGCTGTGCAGTGAGGACCTGACCTGCAGTGTGCCCATCTGCCTCCAGCCAGTCTGAGCTTGAATTTACAGCTGGTCCAGCAATTCCAACCCTCAGGTTTGGGGTTTGTTATTAAATGGTTCAAGACAACACCTGCATAGCAATAAACACTGTCTGTCTTTCTAATGCCTGCCAGCAAACTGTAGGATTGCTGGCACCTCATAGGGCCTGCTTGTTTCTCATAGCATTTACACTTTTACCTCGCTTTTTGAGGAGAGAAGTCTGTCTGAAACAAGTCTCCTGCAGCATTCTGATGCACTTTGGTTACCATTCTCTAACTCCCTGCCATGACATGAAAACAGTGCTACTTTAAAATTACGTTTGTTTTTAATCTCCGTTTTATTTAACGAAAGCTCTTTGGAGAAAGATTTTCCCTTTCTCCCTTTATGACTGCTAGCAAACTCCTCGTGTCTTTTTCCTCCAAAGGCTGAACTGGATGGACAAATGGGCAGTAAGCAAGCACAAAGCGGATTTGGACGGGATCTGAATTGTGAAAAGCATTGCACCAGAGACATAAGTGGTCCCCTTTGCTTTAGTTTAAGTTGTGAATCTTACTTTCTGCTTTCAGAAAGCCTTTTCTGTCCACTGCTTTTCACATCTGGCAATGCTGTTACCCTGATGCTAAAGCCACCATTCCCTGCGCACAGTCAGACAGCTTTGCCATGTTGCATTCCTACCAGTGTACTGCTAATGCTGTACATACCTTAATGTGTGCTACACTGCAGGTATGTACGTGGCAAAAATCAAGCTTTAGATGGGTAACCAATTATGATAATGGCTTTTAAGCAAGCAAGTTGTCAGGGTTACTCAGGCACATTAAAGGATGCAGCACTGTTGCATTAATTGGAAGCAGAAAACAATGGTAAAGCTTATGATTGCCATACCTGGGATGACAGTAGGCTGAGCAGATGTCCGGAAAGCATAGTGAGCAGGTTTGGACTTCCCTTGCTGGTTTTCAGCTATCACATAAACCTCATACTCTGCATTCCAATCCAGAGACTTGAGCATTACATGGTCACTGCCAGAAGGCAGTCTGATCTCTGGCTTCCATTCTGAGGAATGTTTCTGCAGGACAACGATGTGGCAGGTGGGGATGCAAAACAAACAGCACAACGTTAGTGGTCAGCTCTGAGAGCAGGGCAACAGCTAACTAACAAAGGGAAACGCAGGGAGGGTTCTACATAAAGAGCATTCTTATAGCCCTTAGAGTGTGAAGTTGGATCTTCTGCAAGACAGACCCACCTCTGACCTTGCATCTGGCCTAGCTTATCAGGACTGTTCCACCCGGCAGTGTTTAAGAAAGACTTTCAACAGGGCATGCAACCAGCAGCTTCATGATTCCTGCTCCAGTTTCAGGAAATGTAGATGTTCATTCTGCCTATGCTAATTTGAAAAACCTACTTCCAAGGTACCTTGAGACAAAGGCAGAGTGGGGTAGGCTAACAAGCTGTTCAATCTCTGCTTGAATTTGGTTTTGGTTTTGACATTACATTACCCTCTTGATATTCTGTACAGATCTACCTGCAAGACCACAGAACTGCTCGGGTTGGAGGGGAACCTTGAAGACCACCCAGTTCCATCCCCTCTGCCATGGGCAGGGCTGCCCCCCACCAGCTCAGGCTGCCCAGGGCCCCAACCCACCTGGCCTTGAGTGCCTGCAGGGATGGGGCACCCACAAGATCTCAGCTTCAATCTGCTAAGGAAGCTGCTTGCATATAGTGGTGCATGAGCTCTGAAGAGGCTACAGGCAGACAAGGTTTAAGCATCGGTCATACTTACAGCTTTGTATTTGATCAGGTAATGCCTGATTGGGGAGCCACCGTCATCCTGCTTGATAACATTCACTTTGATGGAGTTTCCGTCTTCTCCCATCTGCCCTTCCAGTTTGGGTGCACTGGGTTCCCCTGAAACAATGGTGGATTTATGCTTAATTGTAAAAAAGAAATTGTTAGGAAAAAAGTACTCAAAGCCAGAAAAATACTTCACTATTCACTAAGTACTGGCCTTACTCAGACACACCTGCAAGACCCAATTCTGCTTGCATTTGGTAGTTTGCTTCCACTGATGTATTTTATCATTTTTGCATATGCTGAATGGAGTCTGAAGTTAAGTGAAAAAGACACCATCATTCCATGAGAATACCCTGGAGCAAAACCCAGTTCTTCACTGTTTCTGTTCCAAAATGCCTGTCTGAGTCATCTGGAAAATGCTGAGTTAGAGCATACAGCAAACAGGCAGGATTCTCCACTACAACATGGATATAAGAAGCATTACTGAGAACCAACATCCTTGTCACATTGACCTTGTTTGCACTTTGCATGCTGTTTAAGTTTTATAGCCCCTGGGCCACAGTGACCTCACTGCTGTGGTCACTTGAATGGGTATGAAAAAATGATACAAGGGCAACAACACTCGTTTTCACTGGTTTACCAGATGGCAACAAATACAGGCTGGAAAGAATGTGACCCATTTCATCATTCTGTAACAACCACCTTTAAAAGAAAAAGCCATCCTTTCCGAATTTGCACCCCTGACATCAGCAGGAAATTGAAGTTTCATTCTCTTCAGGGCGCGCTGATTTTCATCCACGTCCTTTTCAAACCATGCCTCCAACTGCCCTTTCCTCACCAGCTCCCCCATAACCTTCACATACAGCCTGCAGGATGGTTCCCCCCTCACACTGCAACTTCTCTCTGTCACCTCTCCTAACAGAAATCAAACCCACACTTTCATTATATGTTCACAACATCGCCTTTTCACAAATAATGCAGCTGACTACTCAACAGACATATTTTCTTCTTCTTCTTAGCCTGGGAACTGACTGTGCAACAGATATGTCCACCTATTTATTTGCTTCTGTGGAAAAGGAAACCCAACAAACAACTACTACAACATATGCATCAAATTAGCAAAAGAACTGAGATGAGAAAGAAGGTCTCTCTTTTAAGAAATGGCACAGACTCCAGGAGCTCAGATCCTGCTTAACTTCAGCTCCTCGAAGCCTGCTTTGCTCCATTCCATGCAAGATGAAGGCACGGGTTCCCTACATCGATCCAACTTGAGATTGGACTTGGAGATATTATTTCTCCAGCACTGAAACATCCCAAGAACTCAAATGCAATCAAAAATCTTGCTGAAGCTTGCCAGGTTGTTTTGCAGTCCCACTGCTTCAGCCATGAGCTCTGGGCTTAAAAGCTCTTCAGGAACTTCTGAGCATTTCAGCTGTTATTCTCTGAAGGCTGATCTGCTTCACGTCTTTACACGTAATTTGAGCAAAACCAACACTGCAATTGTTTGTAAATTAAAGCTTTCAAATCACCTGCAGTTGGCACTTCCAACCAACTCCTAAGATTAATTGCACTCTGTTGGTTGTTCTCATTACAGGCTCATAATGCTTACAGTATTTTATATATCAATTAAGGTGGCTGAATGTTAAAAAGCAAAAAAAAAAAATCCCAACCCAACAAACCTCCCGCACCTCTATTTTGCCAATCAGACTTCAGGCACTTTAAAAGCATTTCTATTTGTTTATCTGAGTGTGTTTTACAGCTGGCCACAGGAAAATCAAATACAGAGAACACAAACCTCTGTAGAGGCCTGTGAATGACAAGCACACGCTTTACCATCCTAACTCAAGGCGACTTATGGCTCTGGCAGAGCACCTCTGTCTTTACTTGCACAGCCACTTGTGATTTGGACAATGTCTCTCTTAAGCACATGCTGACAGACCCTTGGAGTGCAGTGCAACACACAATTAAGGGATGGATCGACTCTAGACAGATCCCCAAGAGAATAACACCCGAACTCTGAAACTGTGACACCTGCAGCTTCAGAGCCTGACCACAACCAGGCCACCAAAATCACACTGTGACGTTAAAGCTCAGCCCATTGCTTGGGACAAGGCTTCTCAAACCCAGTTCTGCTGTTGTACTAAAAGGGAAAGGACACAGTAAGGCAGTACTTGCACTGAGATCAACACTGGCCAGTAACACCGGCTATGGCTTCTTTCAGCCCAACAAACATCCCCAGTTCTGAATCTATTCTGCCTGGATATGCATTCAGCTGCTGATGGAAAGCACGTGCAGCATTGAACTGGCCAGAAAAAGGTTAATCTTCCAATATCTTTCAAAGCTGATCCTCAGAAGTAACTTGAAGAAATCCTCTAAAGAAAGAAATCAAGTAGAGTTGGGTTTGTTTGTTTGTTTGTTTGTTTGGTGAAACATCTGTAAGAAAAATGCAAAACTGAGACTGAAGCAGTAGTTTAAGATTAATTCCATCTCCTTACAGGCTGACACATGCTCCAGCACCAGCTGTTCCAAGAAGGCATTTACAACCCATGGATGCACAGTTCTTGGATGTAAGAGACACTCACTGGTGTTTCACAAAGCAGTTACTTTTCTTAAAGCCATAAGGATGGAATGCTCCTTTTTCATCAGTAAGCAATGACCACATCTGCCACCTACTGTACAAAGCTGGGGATCTGTCCTTCTGTGAGCTTACTGAGGCTGCATATCTGAGAATCTCTTCCCAAACCATGCTTCTCCTGGAATTATGAATGGTGGAAGCACGGAGCGCATCACAGACTGGAAATCAAATGTGAACAGGTGAGGTCTGGATGAACAGAGGCACCTCACTCAGGCATGCTGAAAATACCAGATTACAGAAATACCCCAAGATCATCTTCCTTCCCCCAATCCTAAAAGAAGAGATCACTGCCAAGGTTACTGATTTTGAATTCTGAGTTGAAAAAGCTGTTACTGGAATAATGCCCAACAGCTAAATGGAAGCCGGAACAAATGTCCTGCTCAACGTTTTCCTCATGCAAGGAACCAAATCCCAGCAGCACAGGCCATTATTCTGCCAGGCACCGAGCTGCATGTGCTGAAACATTCATGAGCAGCAGTGCTTGGCTTCTGCCTTACTTTGACAGACTTGATAAACGACTTCGCTGATAACAAGACAGTGTAAGATCAACATCTCCTTCGTGCTCTTTCCCATTTTTATCTCAGAGAGAAAATTATTAATAGGTAAACAGATGTTGAAGTGATAAGGGAATACTGTATTTAAATAATCCGACCTCTTATCTAACAGGACTAGAATTTTTTTCCAGTGATTGAGTACCAGGACTAAACTGGGAACGAACATCCTTTATAAAGATGCTCATTCCTGATACAAAGATTTTGAAACTTTGAGGTACTGCTGCACTTTACATGCAGCCATTCCAAGCATTAATTGCTTTCACTGCTGAAATTTCTTCGCTGTGAGCTGCATGGTTTCTAGCTCCTGATTCCTTCTTTTCCCCATGGCTTAAGTGTGCCTCTGCTTCAAGAAAATCCCCTTCTAAAAGGAGAACATGGAGCATTCCTGACTGCTGAAACAAACAGCTGCAGCGGTGCAAAACCTGGTAACGAACGTACTCCTTACATACACAGGATTTAATTGACCTCAATCAAGAAGATATAATCCAGATACAGGGCTGAAAAATTAAAAACGGGTTAGTGTGTAGTTTCAAACAAAAGAGGAAGAAGTTTAGTGGGAGGAGTTTAGTCCAGCAGAGTCAGCATCTCTACAGCGAGTCAGTGTCAGTAGCTGAAGAGAAAAGGCTGTCAGCTGAAGGTTAGAAAGGAACTCATGCTCACAGGACATGCATCCTCACTACAGGAGAAGGGGCTGAAAACAAAAGTGCTTATAAAGGTGTGCTACATGCCTGGGGGGGGTTCTCCCATTTACACTGAGCCTCTCACCACCTCTCTTCTCTCACAAAACGTGGTCTTTCTGCCCAGCTACTGAAAAGCAGGTCAATTTGGTTACCAGACAACTGCTGCACTGGAGACTAGGAGCTTAAATCCTTGTCCAGCTGGCAGCAAAGGACAATTCTGCATCCTTGCTGTGCTCAGAGAACACAGCTGCAAACTGTCTGCAGTTATTTCTGCAATACGCAAACAAAAAGCTGATTTGTGCATTTCTGACTGCTGTGTAAATGGGATTAGATTGTGGTCTACAGTGTCACAAGTTGAAGCTAACAAACACATCACAGCTATCGAAGTCTCCACAATACAGCCGGGGGAGAAAGAGCAGGTAGAAGTCTGCAGAATGTAGACAAGAGAAATGAGTATCAACAGTAAGAAATAAGGAACAAAAAACATAACATGCAAAAACGAGACAACCATGTCTTCAGCCCTCCAGGATTTTGCCTAGAGAGGGAAGAAAACCTGGAAGAGGGGCTGCTTCGGTGCATGCAGTCAGGCAGGAAGGTTACTGGTGTTAGTTTTGCTTTCCTGGCAAATCCCTGCTCAAACCCTCGCCTGGTGGTGCTCCACGACAATCAGGCACTTCAAAACTCATCGATTGAGGGGAAAAAACCCCAAATCCATTTGCTCCCTGGATTGCAAAGTGATTTATTAATGGGGACAGCAGCAGGGCTTCCCCTCCTCTCTTCAGACTGTGCACAGAGTGGTACTAAGTGAAGTTTTCAAAAACACAGTGTTACAGAAAATATTTTTGCTACCATGTCTTAGAGACTAATTTCATCTCCATGAGCTGCAAGAGTCAATCATTTGCTTCTTGATATCACAGAAATCCCCAGTTAGAGGAGTTCAGACCTGGATTAATTCCTTTGCCTGGCTCCAAGACATGGCGTGGGAGGGGTGAGCTGCTCTGGCAAGAACAGTGCAATAGTACCTCATGTATTTACTGCTAAGTGTAGCTCCTGTCACTACTCTGGGTGTGCCTATATGTGTACACACAGCTTATAAAAAAGTGTATCTCCTGCACTAGCTGTGGTTTTGTGCTTGACAGATTTATTTCTTACATCATAACTTGACATGCTTAGCAATAAGCACATCTCAGAGATAAGGAACGTCTAATCCTCTGGATGAGCTACTGAACATGGACAGCATGAATGTATGTACACAGACATACAGCATGGAGTTAAAGTATTGCTCAACAAGAAATAAGGTGATGTGCATCATCTGAACACTTTAACTCACAGTTACCCCAATAGCATGTCATTGGCACTCTGCTCCCATAAGATGCAGAAGGGTTTTAGCCATTGGTAATAACGGCAGACAGTTTTTGAGCATTACTTGGATGCTGACTGTAATTCTGACAGGGAAAGAAGCAAATGACTGAGCCGTATGGGTTCTGCCTTCTTTTTTTCCTCTCTCAGATGGCCTCAAGTTGTGGAAGGGGCGGTTCGGGTTGGGTGTGAGGAAAAAGTTGTGCAGCAGTGGTGGGGCAGTGGACAGGCTGCTCAGAGGGGTGGTGGGGTCACCGTCCCTGGAGGTGCTCCAGAGCCACGGAGACGTGGCACTGAGGGATGCGGTCAGTGGGCACTACTGGTGGTAGGTGGGTGGTTGGACTGGGTGATCTTAGAGGTCTTTTCCAACCTCAGTAATTCTGTCCTATGAAATTTCTTCAAGCTCAGTGCAGACGACTGAAGTTTAGTTCTTCACATGCAGACAGCGGTGAGCAACTTCTCCAAAAGGCTGCAGAACGATTTTGGAGCCATGGAATTTGGAGGACCCTGGTCACTGACCAGAGGGCATCCTCCCCCCAAATCTAGGCGACCAATCAGAACAAAGTGTTTTACCTTCTGTTCACCAGCGAGGACGACATCATCAGCACCATGCAAGCCACATGACAAAGGCACATGATAGGCACGGACATGATTGGTTGAAAGGAAAGTGGAGGAGGTCACATGAAAAATACAAAAAAAATTAAAAAACTGATGTAAACAATGGGCAAGGGAAAAAAATCAACAACAGAATTACAGACCAAATAAAATAGGAACTGAATTAGCCAGTATATATCAGAAACAGTGGGGAAACAGTCAAATTGCCTGGAAACACAGGAATATTAAAGCGCTGGGTTACGACCCTGGGAACGTTAGGCACAGCTGTGTCACTGCTCATTAATACCAAGTCAGGGAAGGAACAAAAGTTATTCAAGAGAAGGACTGTGGCCCAGAACTTGGACAGCTGAAGGAATCCACAAGACTGTTGGAAAGAAAAAGGGAACACATTGTTATTCAGAAGCAGTCCAGGCATCAGAGGTGAAATGGTCAAAATCACAGCCCACGCAGTTCAGTGGAGACAAAACTTGGCATTTCACATTGACGTGTTCTCCCCTCTGCAGAAAGAAAGGTCTTCCTATTTATTAATGACAGCAACTGAAAAAGGAAAATCTACAACGCATTGCCTTCCCAAGGACAGAGCTTTTGCCCAAAGAGCTGCGAGCAGGATTTGGTCAGACTGACAATTGCCACCCCAGGCACAGAAGCTCCATCCAACATATTCAGGAATACTGATGAGTTATGTGCAGTGATTTCCACTGGTGAGCTCAGGTGTGCAAGGGTTTTCTCTGCCAGTGAGGAACAAAAGGTGGTGCACTGGAAGCTGACTAAGACAGCACGAGGATGGCAGCGACTGCTCACTGAGATGAGAAACCCCAAAGACTGCATGACAGGAATAGAACAGAAAAACAAGAAAAAAACCAGTTGGTGGAATGGAGGACACTGCTAAGTCCATGCACTGCCTCCCTTCCTAATTTGCTATCTGCTTTCTAGCTTGCCTTCTTCATGAGTGTTCCTTTGCCTCATAAGAAAGAGGCTAGTGGGTAAAAGGATCCACTCTTCCTAAAGCACGTCCTACAAAACAGCAACACAATATTTTCCCTCACAGTTAATGCTACCTCCCAGCCCCACAGATGGACAGCTAAAAAGGAGCATCTGCCTCCTAAAGCATCCCACAGGTTATTACAGCCTTGCTACTTGCTCGCCTCTCCCTCTCCACCCAGCCCCAAAGTCCGATTAGAATTAAAAGCCCTCTTCAGCAGTGCAGAACTGCTGTCACCTCAGACGTGTCAGGAGTTGAAGTCTGCCTTATTGAAGCCATAGAAATAGAAGAGTGTTCACTGTGGTCACCAGCAGCTAGAAGTACAAGTCCTGTTATGTGTAAGAGCATGCAGTGTGCCAATCATACACATCACTTTTACCTATTTCAAAGCTTCCTTCAGCAGCTCTAAACTAACTCTCCTCCCTCCCCAAACACAAAAGCAATCACACACTTCAAGCTTTTATTATTTCCCATTTAGAGGCCACGGGCCATTTCTAACCCACGACACGTCAACAAATGGCTCGTTCGCTTTAAGGCCATCTTCACAGACATAACTTTATTATTGCAAATCAAAAGAGAAAACTGGAGTTTGTACAAATGATTAGTTGAGAACACACACATGCACCGTGTAAACCTGTGTCTTTCTGAACTGCTTTTTTTGTGTTCCAGGACTACACGGCAGGTAATTGCTTGTTTCTCTACGGCATGCAACTTTACCCTTAGAGGAGAAATCCCTACTTCTGGGGGTGGTGATTAAAATTACACCATTTCTACATCTCCTCTGTGTCAGGAAGGTCTGCCACTGAACTCTGTACAGCTAACCTAAATCTGATTTTTCACAATGGCTCTTCTGCCTCCAAATTCACTACATGATCCAAGTTTTATTCTCACAGACTGCCCAGATCCAGCATTGAAGTAACTGAACCTGATTCAGTATCAGAATGAATCTCACCAACAAGGCACAGAGCTAGGATGGAGGGAATCCAAATCCCACTCCCAGCTGAGATGCTGACTTCTTGTGAAGTCTCAGACACTCTCATGCAGGCCAGATAGGAGCAATGCTCCCCCTCCCTGCAGTCCTCTCTGCTGTATGATACTCATCATGTGCATCTTCTCTCAGCATCCAGCACTGAGAGCCACAACATGAACGCCTGTCTCTAAATTCGCAGTGAACAGACCGAGGCAGGATATCAAGCAGATTACTTATTCCATGCCCCTTTTGTGAAGGCAGCTTTACCTCTCAAAATCACAAATGGAAAACATTTTGGAAATGATCACCTTTCTTTCTTTCCCCTCGTTTCTTCTAAATCCCACTTGTCAATTTTTTACCGCATGCTTGGCAGGACAACAGTAAGGAGAGGAGTCAGAGTGGAACCATGCTGCATTTAACAGCTACATGCTCACATAACAGATTAATGCCTGGTTCTTGGTTAACAGACATCAAACCAACAAAGCTTCATGCCTTAATTCCCTTGACAGAAGGCTACAGCATAACAAAGAGCACTCTGGACCAAAGGGGAGCACTTCCCATCTACTCACTTGGTGGCTCTGTGCTTTCGGATGCAGGGAGAGGCTGAGTTGCTATGGAAACATGAAGGATAGATAAGACATGTAAAGGTGAAGCACAGCATGAAAATAAGTTATCAGAGGCAGGGAGCAGGGGTGAGGGGAAGGAAAGAGAAAGCCTAACAAAGAGAGAATGAGAATGACACTGAATCCCTATGGCAGATATGATTCACCTGGAGAGACTGCAGAACTGTGCTGCCCTGCCAGGGGAAAAGGAGCCAGCCTGCGTTGGGTCCTGCAGTGTGCCAGGCTCCAAGGGTCTCCACTGAGGCTTTTTTGTCCTAAGGAATTCTGAAGCTCTGAATCTAACTTCAGAGACAGCTACAGTGTTTCTGACTAATTTGGGCCCAAATAGCAACCTGATTCATGTTGCCAGACTGCTAAGCACTAGGATTCTCAAGAGGAAATATGGCATTTTTTGAGGAGGTAACAGAATGAAAAGCCCCTTAGAAGTGCTGCTAAGCAGCTCCCTTCCAAGAGCAGAAGACAGACTGTATAAGCACCAAATATGAGGATCACTAGGAAATAAGCACAAAGAAGAATGTCACTAATTCTAAACGCCCTGGGGTGAATGCAGCATGAGAAACCTGAGTTGTGATGACTTCTCTATTGCTCTACAGAAGCACCATCTGCTGCTGATCATTTCTCCCCTGTTTAGATAAGAAACAGCCTCTTTGGTTTTCTGTGCTGCGAGGATTTCAAGAAACTCAACCTCACACCACAAAAGCCAAACACATCCCATGAAGTGGAACACAAGTTGATTAGGAATCTTAAAATCAAAGGCCAATGATGAGAGCTTTCACCCAGGCAGGCTTGCTCTCTGCACCAGGGCAGCACACCTGGGAGTCGTCTGTGATATTTCCCTCTCCTAGAAATCAAACCTGTGCTCATCTGCAGTTCCTCTACCAGGAGACCCAGTTCTTAATTAGGGGAAAACATCTGCATAGAAAAGAAGGAAAGCACCCAGGGATGTTAGGCAGATTGCACCACACTCAGTGAGGAGATGCATGCAGAGCAAATCCAACAGGACAACTCTCCCACCATACTCACTCTCTGCTAAACACGTGGGGGCAGCAGCACTTGCTAAAGAAAGAAAGGAAGGTGAGGAAGGGACTCTGTTAAATGCTGCCCAAAGGAGGGCAACTACAGTGCAAAACAGACTGTCAGATCAAACCTCTCTGGACACAAAGCACGAGCAATGGAAGCACTGCCTCCTAACTCAGGACTTGGCACTTTGTTAAACCTGCATGCTGGACTCTGAATCCTTGTTTTAAAGCCATTTCCTCATCATGTGGGATCACTGAGCACACTGTCATTCACCAGCTCTCCCATCGAACCAAAGCCACACAAGGGCAGTGGAGATGCTGCCCAGCACTCTGCGTGGCTTGAAGTACAGCCCACATAACCACTAATTAATAATTAGACAAGTACTCTAACTATTTGAATCACATGCTGTACAAGAAAGACAGATGTTAACCCACAGTTCTGCTCTATAAAAGATTAGTATTACCTATAGGATGACTATTCTAGTGTCAGTTTTGTTAGGAAACAGGCAGTACCAGTTATTTCATTTCTAATGAACCTGGAGGAAAAAGGCACTAGATTAACAGCTAGTGCTATGTGTGTTAGAGGAACACTCTAGGAACAGAAAAAGAACAAAACAAATGCAGAGAGGCACTTACGTGAGTGAGGGATACCTGCAGTATTTCCATGGATGGAACAGAGACAAAAATAAGAGACAGAGATAAACACAAACACACACACAAAAAAAAATGTAGAAGAGATGAGAAGAGTAGACAATGAATATGGAGCTGGAAATTCAAAATACCACCAGATGTCCCAAATCCAACCCTAGGGAGTGGGGGAGGCAGTAGGAGTTATTACAACAGAACTGGATTTCAAGCACGAGGGCTGGTGTGTACTGTGGCTTCCTGCACAGAGCCTGGATTTCTAAGCAACAAGGAAAGCATACTGCCACACACTGCTCAGTTCTGCTGAGGGAAAAGTTGGGAGATGAATTCAAGACCATGCACAGATCTCAGGGCCTCCAAGCATGCAGATATGTATGGGATAGGAATACTGCTGGCTCTGAGCTCAGGAGACAGTCCTGCACAGTGGTTTCAGAAGAGCTATGAACTGGGTTCACAAGTACAGGTGTGATGGAGGGAAGAAGAACATGCTCTAGGTCTAAACACAAAGGGAATGGGGAAGAAGAACCCTAGGAACCACAGGGGGCTGAAACAGGGAGAAAAGAATTATGGCGCAGCAGAGCATCCTGCCATCAGCAGGGAAGATTGCCCAAGTAAAGCAGACAAGAGTCTATGGAAATCATTTCATGCATTGCGTGGACATCCTTAAGAAGTAATGTGCAGAAAAGAGAAATCACCCTCCTTCTTTTCCTTCATTGCTCATGGAGGCTCCTTTGTTGAACTTACTGATTTCTGACTTGCAAGGAACCTCATATTCTTTATTACCATGCCTTTCTCAAATTGCTGCTTGTTCTTATTACAACTCTCCATCACATAGCCCCTTCTATTTGACAGAATACAGCTTATCCTTATAACCCAGAGCACAGACCAGTGTGAATAACTTCCCTGCCTCTCACCTTTAAATAAGATTTTTAATTAGCGAGGAAATTCACTACATTCAAAAAACACAACAAAAACAAAGGGTGCAGCAAGGTCTGCAGGAGAAGGCATTGTCCATGCATGACAGAGTCCTTGGAAAATGCAAGGAGAGAGAAACCAGAAAAGCAGAGAGAGATTCTCAGTGTTACTTACGAACTGGCTGTGTCTTGAAGTCGGATGGCAGACTAATCTCACCTACACCCTTGCCATTGACTGCAGACAGTCTCACTGAGTAGGTTGTCTCAGGTTTCAGGCCACTGATAGTGATTGTGCCCTCCACATTTGCTGTTGCAGAAACAAGACAGAAAAAGCAAAGAAACACTCAAGCTCTGAGTCAAGTCATCAATGCCATGTTCCTACTGCACTCCTGACACATTTAGACCACGAACAAAGCCACATAAACAGTGAAGACAAGGAGAAAGGTCAGAGCTACCATTTCTGTTTGAAAGAATTGATTAGGGAGGGACAGAGCCACAGCCTTTCTAGAGGGGATGTAGTAGAGCTCACAGTAGACACCAAAGGGAATCATCACTCTGCTTGTACCAAGCTGTTACTGAAAAACAAATGTTAAAGAACTGGTGTGGGGCCTCAATGAAATTGCTGAAATTGCAAAGCTATAGAATCCTCCACGCTAGCTTTCCCCCGAAGGAAAGAAGGGATGTTTGAGATGCAGATCGAGAAGGTAACTTTTTTTTTTTTAATTTTGCTTTACCATCTTACCTTCTTTTGCATCATACAATCTTGAGTGCCATTCTCCTTCGCCCAGTGCTCTCCACTCTGCTTTGTACTTGAGGATGGGCACCCCACCAGTAGCTTCAGGCTCATCAAACTCCACGCGGGCAGTACTAGAGTAGGGCTCAACTCTGTCAATGGAAGGAGAGGACGGAGTATCTGGGGGAGGAAGGGGAAACAACCAGTGACACATCAGACAGCAGGAAGCAAGGGCTACCAGCTCCCAACCTGGCAGAGAAAGCAGAAAACTAGGAACACCAAGAACACTCTAGTCATGGCTTGATAAAGGAGAGGACAAGGGCAGCCTGTGACAGTCCTCAAAGAGCTTTTAAGAATACTAATTAGACAGTGTAGAAACCTTAATCTTGTGTCTTCTCTAAGAGGTCAGAGACTCAAAGTGCTTTCTCCAAAATCAAATATTTCCTTTAAGAAAAAAGGACAACCTGAAGAGTAGCATTTCCTTATCTCCCTGCCTGGGATGCTCACCCGCCTGCACAAGAATGAACTCTGAGGATTCCTGGCCAATGCGGTTCACAGCAGTGCAGTTGTAGTTCCCAAAGTCATTTTCAGAGTCTGGTGTCACCTACAGAAGAAATTGAAGTGCATGTTTGGATCAGAAGGCACTTTTCATTCTGCTAATGCCATTTGCATTTTACTGGGGAAGTAATAATAAAATTCATGTGCTGACACAGAGGGCTGCCCACAGATGAGAGAACTACAGTGAGCAGAAAGTCAAAAGCAAGGAGGGGGTGGTGTTTGCCATGACTTGATGTCCTTTGCATTTGTGTGCCAGAAATGCCACAACCTGCTGCCCACTAACAGGGCACCCTGATGAAAGACTGGGCTTCATCAACAGAAACACATTATTTGGTAGCACTGAGCCTTCCTGGTGCACATCCCCTTCTCCCCTTAGTGCTTTTCCTCACCTCCAGGTAGCTTGCTGATGGAGTGTTGTAGATCTTGATGTTGCTGTAGTTTGAGCTGGGGAGCAGCTGCCCATCCCGGAACCAGGAGATGACAGCACTGGGGTAAGCAAATACCTCACAGGTGATGTTCACTTGATTCCCTTCCCAGGTATAGACGGCCACAGGGCCCTGAAGCTTGGGAGCATCTGAAAGAAACATTCTTGTGAAGGCAACATAACCAATAAAAACTCCTGAAGGAGCCCAGCCAACTTCACTGCAAGAACTCCTTGGCTGAGATCCAGGCTGATGTGGGAGAAGGAACCTAACGTGGGGACAGGAGACAGCCCTCTCATCCAGGGGGCTGCTGGTGGTGGTGGTCTTTTGCTGAAGGACATAGGAAGAAGTCTGCCCAGAACCAAAGGCTGTCCCTCACGCAGAGCGGGAGGACAATCAGACAGCAAGCTACACGCCTGGGGAAGTGCAATGTTGATACAATCCATGAATGAGCCCACGGCAGATTCACAGCCCATGATCTTCCCAGGATGCAAACAGTGCCTCAGTTGGAGTCAATTCATGCAACCATTTGCACGTGTGCACACAGCAAAATGCAACTCTAACAGCATTATTTCAGACTGAGCTGCTTCCCATGCCCTCTGCTTATAATAACAACAACAATAACACAGATTTCCCTACTCGTAGGTGCCTCCACCTCATCAGAAAACATCCTCCCCCCCTGCCCACCCGCCCCTATCCCGCGCCCTGCCCCTCACCCACTTACACTGCACTTCGAGGTACATGGCCTGCGAGTCCTGCCCGATGGTGTTGCTGGCTGTGCACACGTACTCTCCAGCATCTGTGTATTGGATTTCTTTGAGAGTCAGGGACGAAACCCGCGCGTGGCTGCGCACCACGATGCGCCCATCCAGGGTCTGGCAGGAAAGGAATTGAGAGTCAGAGGTTGGGCTTTGGGCAGCGCTGCAGCTCAGGGACAAACACAAATCTACCTCACAGCAGCCCTCCAGTGCTCAGCACTTGGAAGCGATCACCTGGCAGGTGAAACCACGGGCACAGCACTTCCTAAAGCAGCTCAGCCTTGTTGCACAGGACTGAACAGAGCATATCAAAGCACTCAGGTAACGGGAACAAAAAGAAAAGAAATGAAGGACTGAAGTATCAGATGCTGCTACACGACTGAGGACAGCTGGATAACATCAAGCTGCTTCTTAGATTAACAACTGCGGAGATCCAGCTCTGGTTAAAGCAGTTTTGCCAGGATGCTTTTGCAGAAAACCTCTGTAACTAGTACCATTTTCACTCAGAGAATTTGAGACTTCTCTCACTGATACCTGTTTTATTTCAGCATCCGTTAAGTGGCATTAGTAAAAACAGATCCAAACCTCAGAGCTGAATCAGGCAAAATGAAAGCTCAGAGCTTTCACTTCAGCACAGCACCAAACAGAGCAAGGTACAGCGAGCAGGGCAAGCAAACTATGGGACCCCTCTAAAGACAGCCTGCTTCAAGTTCTTGTTCTAAGAAAGTTCTAGAGCAAACTCTGTTGATTGGAAGCCAGTTCAGAAATTGCTCCCACAAGCAGGAGAGTACAGGGACATCAATGAGAGAAAAGGAATGTAAAATCCAGGCTGTCATCTGTTCAAAGGGATTGCAGCCACGCAGGGATCCAACCCAAACACCCTCCATGCTGATCCTTGTGCTAATGTGGTCAGCTTGGAAGCTTTAAAGGACAAGCTTTCTCATCCTGTTTCCAACAAACTGAGCACCCTGCTGCCACTCTTCAGACCATCAGAGCTCCAAGAGCACGCTGCTTCTTGAAGGATGTGAGACAAGTGCTGAGATTATGAGGATGCAGCTTGAGGAAATCACACGGACAGGCACTGAATTGTAGCACCAAATGTGTTTCTGATACCTCAGGTGATCCTGCAGGCCTGAGGCATCCCTCTGCTCGGAGCTGGGGGCCTACAGCTGCGAGACTAAGCTTCTACACAGAACAAGGTGCTACCTCTGCTGGCTCTGAATACTAGTCCATTAGTCCATTTGAGCTAGCCAAATTTCAAATGAAGAAAGTTATTACCTTTTGACACAAAAGCAGTTAGTATGTGCATCTCTTCTACCACGCACACAGGCCCACTACAGCCAATGCCACAAGATACAAATTCTATGCCCTCTTCTGTCCTTGGTCCCTTGTGTTGCTGGAAACTGTGATTTATTTCAAGAACACATTTCCTAGAAGTGGTGAAGGGTCCCATAACTGTGTATCTTACACAGCCAAAATCCAGCTCACTTCTGAAACTACTGCAGTAGGATCCATGAACGTAAAGACTTCAGACCTGCAGTTTCCTCGCCTTCTTTTAGCTCACAACTCAGGTGACCATTCTGTTGGCCTCTGACTCAATCAGGCAAGAGTGTAACCACACCTATAGCAAAACAGCAGCCCACGATCGCTGCAGCAAAGATGACTTTACGCCGTGCCACCTGCCTCTCCAGGATTCAATACAAACAGAACAGTGCCAGGCAGTTCAGATAAATGAATAACTTAACCAGAAATATAGCTGATCCTGAAGATGTGGCTGTATATCTTAGTACAAAAGGCATGTATAAAGGAAAAGGAAGATTAGGGAAATATATTCAAGGAGAATAATCTCCATGCAAGAAATCATGCTACTGCTTCTCTTCATTTCTATTTCAGACCATCAGATACTGACAATCCCTGGCTATTAGAGACATGGGGTAGGTAGAAAACTGTGAGCCAGAGCTGTGGGCACCTGTAATCCCTTCACCCAACTGCCCTGACTTAGACAATTTTGCATAGCAATGTTTCCCATAGTGGTGGGACAACCTACAAGACACAGGCAAAAACTCACACCACAGCAAGGCCATGGATGGGGCCCTGGGCACCCTGAGCTGCTGGGGGAGCCCTGCCCAAGGCAGGGAGTTGGGTGCTGGTCCTTAAGGTCCCCTCCAACCTAAGCCATTCTACAGTTCTGTGACTGCAGGTACCACTTCTCTCCAGAGAAGTGTGTGACGGTGTGCCGCATTGCTGAGTGCTACAGGTTGTGCTGAGGAGCACAAAGGTGTTTTTCTTCAAATTCCAACAACGCCATGCAGCACAGCCACTGCATCAGCAACTGGAGTAGACGTTAATACTTCAGTGACAAGGGGGAACAGACGAGACAGGCAGGGAATGCACCTTCCCCCTTCCCCTCTGTAGGATTTTTCAATCCTTTCACAAGCCAAAGCATCCATGCCAATCTAACAGCCTTGCTTGCCCACTTTCCATACAGGAGAGGTCCTTACAGAAAAGCCCCTGGAAATCCTGACCACAGCCACAAACTCCAGGGACAGAAAGTGAGGTGTCCTCTCCCAGCTCTGCGCTTGCATTTCACTAACTCATCTGCAGCTCCTCATATTTGCAAAGCTGAGCTAATACCCAGTTAGCAGGAAGGCATCGCCGATCAGGGACGTAACTGAGGTACAATTTTGCTTTTAACTGAGTTTTTAAGCATCTAGTGTTTTTATGAGTGAAAGCAATGAGGTGCACTTAATGGCAGATGATTATTATTTCTACAACACAGTAATGAATGTGAAACAAAACAGCAACACACCATCCTGTATTTTCCTGTTCCCCTTCACTGACCCTTGAAAATTAAAGGCAAGTGACAATGATTCAGTAAGTGGGAGCATTTTCTGGAAAAAATATAACTTTGGAGAGATTTAATTGCATTGATTTTGAAACAGAATACGATGCAGTTATCCTCTAAGAGAAGGCCAAACTGAAGAGGTGCCATGAGCAAACAGATGAGTTGGCTGGAGCAGAAGAGGCTATCTCAGAAAAAAGGCACCATCCCACAATACACACAGCTGCTAACTCTGAAAACTCCAGAACAGAGGCATGACCCACACTTGCAGACTGAAGGAAATGGCGAAGCTGTATTTGTCAGGCTGCAGATTTGCCTTCCCTTTCTTCTCCCTCCCCCGGCACTTTTTGTCCTTTTTTGAAGTGACAACCAGGATTACTCACTCCCAACACAGCCAGTTTGCTCATCCAGAGATGCAGAACTACGTGCCAAGCAACTTCTAACACTATTAGCAGTTTCTCTTCAGTACCGGTACTTAATTTATTTGTATTATTAATGCTGGTTTAGTTGGCGTGGTTGCTGGACTAGAGATTTGTTAATCTGTAATGCTTAAAAAACAAACAAAAATAAAAACAACTAGGAAGTTTGCTAAAGGTCTGGTATAAGATTATACCTCTTGTTTCTCGGGCCGGGTCCACGAAGCCTGGAGAGAACAGATATAGAACACAACAACAGGAGAAAAAAAAGCAATACAAGTTTATCAAAGGTTGCTTTCAGGTATCAGCACCACGCTACGTCCGTGCGCATGCAGGCTCCGAGCTGTGTATCTCGTGTGTGGGGTGACTGCAATTTCCATTTCCCAACAGAACCTGCATTTAGACTTGCATTCAAAATTCAATATCCTCAAAATTGATCTAATAATACCTAAATCCTTTCTCTGCCTCTATTCTTAAATACTGAGTGACTATTTCCCTTGTCACATCTCATCCTTTCTGGAAACACAGGTAGGTATCCAAGGGAAATAATCCTGATAACCAGGGTCACTTAATTGAAAGATAAGCTATTGAGCTGGTTGCCACCTGGACACACCGACTGCCATTAACCCCTGTGGTTCGTGTGCTCATGCATTTGTATGGGTTTACATGCACACTGTGTGAGGAGTTGGAGCCCTCGAGCTGCAGAGCAACAGTCTGAGCCCCATCTCCAATTCATCACACCCAGCTCACCAGGCTTAGGGCTACGTGTGCACCCAATCCTTGCTGGGCTTGGGACAATTAAGCAAACAGGCATCAGTCAAACATGCACAAACCTTGCTAAGAAACATACACTGCCATTCAGAGACAGACAGCAACACTGTGGACCGTATTCACTCTGGTTCACAACGACCAAAGTCACAGAGTTCCCTTTTTCCCTATGAATTTCAAACGTGTTTTTTTTTCTCTTCTAGTGTCTATTTCGATCACAACTTGATCCATTTCAATTCAGGAGTCAAAAATCACCTGCTAATATCACAGTCACAACAGCATTTTTGAATGTGAGGCACAAGCACTGCTGGCACGTGGATATAACAGCATACACAAGAGTGATGTTACAGACATGGAGATGAAAGTTAAGGAAATGAGGAGAAAAAGCACAGTATTGTTTCCACAGTGCTTGCAGTGAAAACTATGAGACTTCAGTATTAACAAATGGTACAGACCGTTCTATGAAGTCTTTGGCAAAAGCAGGCTATTTACTTCTGATTAGAGGCCTGAGGTGGGCTCTCCAATGGAAAAAACAAAGCTCACCAACACACATGTGGGCTGGGGATCTGCCCAGAAACTCCATATCTCATAATTTCTATGTATCTATATCCTCTTGTGCACAAGTTCCTTGAAAACCGAACAGGCAATCATCATCAGGATTCAGCATCATTCCCTTTTCATGTACCAGTCACTACCAGAACCAGTCAGGACCTCACTGATGCCCATGCAAGTCTCCTCTCAAATCTCTCCAATGCGGTTCTAAAGCACCAGCACAGAGGTGTAAAAAGAACAGACGTGCCGTTTCCCTGTGGTGTGCAGCACGTGTCAGGCTCCAGGAAGATGAAGGAGGGAAGAAGCCAGTTCCCACATTCCCCCAGTTTGCTGCTTCTTTGTACTGGGGCTGGTGGGTGTGGGGAGAAGGCAGAACCAGAGCCTCCATCCCAAAGAGTTTTTATCTTAACCCTTCCTCACCAAGGCCAAGAGACATACAAGCTCCAATCTGTACAATTCTCCCAGAGGAGAATCAAGAAACTCACACATCTTCCCTTCCATTTGGGAAGGATGAGTTGCTACTGTGAAAATAGTAATGTGATGCAGGTACTGATAGCTGGCACGGCAGGCCAGGGACGCTCACCCCACAGGTACAGCTGCTGCCACGGAAATCTTAGAACTTAGGAACATCAACGTACTACAGATCCAAACTATGCACACTGACACCTCTTTTACAAGGGGAGGAAATGTAGTAGAGGTGATGAGGAATATGGCATACTGGCTTAATCAGCATTACATCTGGTAACAAAAAAAACCCCCACATTCTTCCTCCCCACAACGGCACAGCAATAATTAGTTGAGGAAAGATAAAATGACTTTAAATGGCTTGACTTTATGTTAATGACCTCCTATGGCTTATAGCTCTTGCTATCTTTTGCAGTAGGGATAAACAAGAATTTCAGCCAGGGACAAAGCTTTTCCTAAGTAATGCATTTCTACATTCACAACCAAAGAGCATCACAAAGGCTGTACGCAGCATGGAATGTCCAACAGAGCTATTTTGTCCTGAGAATTTTCTGGAAGTCTGTACCATTTACCCACAGAATGGGAAAAAGCTTAAATTAAAGAAGAAAACAACAAAAAAAAAAAAAAAAAAAAAAGAGAGAGAGAGAGAGGGAAGAAAATCCTGCCTAGAAAATGAATGTTGTATGACAGCAAATCTTTGCCCTAAAGGTTTGAATCCATACATAAACAACACGGTGGTACCTCAAACCTTTGATTTTCTCCCCATCCACTAAGATATTACCAGAACACGTAACGTCATTCTTTAACACTGATCACTGATTTAACTGCATTAAAAAGGATATACAATATATGAGTCTCAAAAATGGTTAGCAGTTTTGCCACTGAGGTCTTGTTAGCTTAATGAGGCTTGGCAGACAGGACTCCCTGCAAACAGGCGCTCCTACAGACTTCTACTCCATTGAGCCTTATTTCAGGTCTCATATTCTTCTCCCTGACAAAGCTCTTCTCCCTGGCTGTGATCCAAACCCCAGTGCTGGAAGCAAAGGAGGCATTTAACTCCTCCCATCACCTTTCTAGACTGAGAAAAGACCACAAATAGCCTTGTCTTATTGAAACAGGTCCCCCAGTCATGCTGTGCTAAGAGACCAAGCCAAGGGCTTTCAAAGGCAACAGGAATCTCTCCTGAAATGCTCCCTGATTACTACACAAACTCCTGAATACAGAAGATACTAACATTTCTCTGCAGAGGGCACCCTGATTGAAAAAGTTCCACGTTAACACAGTGAAGAGCTGACATCACGGGGGCAATACATAAAGCTCGTTTAGGAGGCAGTGGAGCAGAATGTGGATGATTAAGAGCGGTTACCTCTAAATGACTGACAGCCGTTGCCTCTGAGACTTCCAGGCTATCAGCTGCTACCTTCATACCAAGTCAGACCCCCTGATATTCCCATGTGAGCTGAGCCTTGAAGCATCCTGTCATTGTAAGACCGTTAATAAGCAGTAACTCCCTACTCTAACTCGTGTCTAAGCTTTCTTCAGCTCTACTATGCCTCCTAGTCAACTTCTTACATAACTATTATGTAATATCCAGAATAACAAAGTGCATTCTAATCTTCTCTGGTAAAAGGGAATTATGGCCAATAATAACGAAATAAATGAAACAGCACCCTTCTAAAAGAGAAAAACTGCTAATTATTTTTGCCTTTTAAGAACAAAATGGTTTTGATGTGATCCACAAAACAAGTGAACATAAAGGCAGCCAGGCTTTTGTGCTTCAAGTACGTGTAGAGTTAGCACAATAAAGAAGAGCAAGAATGAATTAACAGGTTCATTTTGGTCCACTGCATTTTTGAAAGAATATCCCACACCTTTTCACCTGCCACCCTCCCCAGTGAAATCATCTTCATGATGACAGCATGGACAACACTGGAATCAGGGTGCTCATTCCCATGTCTCAGCTTGGAAACCCTTTCAGAAGTCCTGTATCTCTATGCCCACCACAAAACTCCTCCAAGAAGGGTCCAGGGCTTCGTGCTTTGTAAATCAATTCAGCTCAGACCAATACAAGCAGGAATTAAAGAGCATAGTCTCAATTGTTACAAACGGTGATTGCTCTTTGTATAAAGGACACCCATGGGATTACTCCAGCTACAGAGCTGGCCTCCAGCAGTTACTCTGTGCAGGACTGCAAGCATTCTCACTATGGAGGGGGGAAGCACCTTGATCTCCATGTGCCTGCTGCCATCATGCAGCACTGACCCCTGCCCAAAAGACCAGAGTCTTGGGAGTGGTGGTACCTTCTCTTCGTTGCTGATGTTCCGGGTGGAGGTTTTCCACGTGATGGAAGGGATTGGGTCCCCAGATGCCTCACAGGTCAGTGTGATCTGATCCTCCAGCTCCATCGCTGTTTTATTCTCCACGTACGTGATTTTGGGTTTTGCTGGAAAGAAAAATAAAAACAACCTTCATTCAAGTTGCTGCTCAGAATGAAACCCGCCTGTAAACAGCAACATCTGAAACACGCAACATGAGGGGAAAAGAGGGTTTCTGAACAGGCAAAAGCTCACCAAAGACTTTGAGATGAATGGTGGCATCCTGCTCGCCAGCCTTGTTCTCAGCAATGCAGATGTACTCTGCTTCATCACTCTTATCCACTTTCTTGATGATCAGCTCAGACCCATCGTAGTTAAAACTGTATTTGTCTTCATTGTCCTCCTGCTCTATCGGCTCTCCATCCCTGCAGGGCACAAAGCACACTGGCTGTGATGGGGAGGAGAAGCAGTCAAATGCTGCTTGTGAGGTTTTATGTTAATGAGAACTGCATTACTACACTGAAACTCAGTGCCAGAGGTATCTCCACCTCTTCCCAACAGTGGGAAGGAGGAGCTGCTGCGTGGTGCTTCGCTGCCTATCAACATTAACTCACAACCAAAACTAACTGCAATTCCCTGCTAAGAGGTCATTCCTTCTCTTGGGAGAAAAATGGATTCATGTCATTGCGGTTAAAAGGTTTCCCCTCCTGCCTGGTTTTCCAGGGCCTTATTGAAAACATCCATGCTCACAAAGAATCAGGACACTGCATACAACATCTTACTTTGTCCACGTCATGGTTGGCTCAGGAAAGCCATCAGCATCACATGCTAAGGTGACAGACTGGCTGAGGTTGGCAGTGGCGTTCATAGTGCTCTGCCTGGCACGCACAGAAGGAGGTACTAGAAGAGAAGGAAACCACACTGAAGTTAGAAAGGGGAGACAGAAGATGTGAGCAAGAATGAGGCCTGGAAGTCTAACTAAATCTCAGCAATATAGACAGATGTCACTAGCGATTCAAACCCTTTCAGCTGCCACGTGCAAGTTTCAACTGTCAGGTTTGATGTATGAGCTCTCCAAAGCAACTGGTGTGAGGATGGAGAGATGCACAGAAAATCTGTGCTGTCGACAAAACCACTTGTAAGCCTCAACACCTCACAAAGTCGTTAGGCACTTAAACTTACTCTGGATTTGATCATTTCCAGTACACATTTGGTAACCATGGATGCTTTTCTTTGACACAGCAGAGAAAGATTAGTAAGCTGATAGATAGTAACCTGTGTGTGTGAATGTGGATAACATTTCCACCGGCAGTCTGGAGCGCAGACGGTGCAGCCCTTTGTCACTTACTGCTCTCAACTCTGTGCCACTCACCATTTACAATGACCTGAATGTCTTTGAAGTTGATCTCCCCACGAGCCAGGATGCGGCCCTCACAGCGGTACGTCCCCTCATCTGTTTTCTTGATTCCCCGGATCTGCAGGTAGTTGTTGGACAGCACTATAAACCGAACTAGAAGAGAGAAAAGGAAGGTTCATCCAAAGATCCCTGGGAAAGCTCACTGCACGGAACAGGTTCTTCACCTCGCCTCAACCTTCCTGAGTTGGAGGGAAGGCTGAATGCAATGAAACTTCCTTTCGCATCACGTTAAAATGGAGATGCTGCAATCAGATCTGACATTACCAACAAAGAAATGAGACAGAGGTAGCAGACAAACTGCTCTGTGTTTTATACTCAAAGTACAGTGATAAATAAAGATACACAAACATTGCATTTAATTAATATCAAACAAGAATCATGTTAAACCTTGCCCCTTTTGTTGAGTGAGGGAAGAGTTTGAGTCTCACTACAGTTCCCTTGTGCCTGTAAGAAGCTGATGGTGGAAAGAGAGCTGAGGTACCAGTGCTCAGCTGCAGGCAGGCACTGGACTCCTCACTGCCAGTGAAATGCCACTCTGGGAAAGAAGGTCTGTAGCATTTTGAATGAAAGGGAAACACTTGCTAGGAGCTCTCAGCAGTTTCCTTAGAAATACTGTAGAGCAGAGCATCACAACATACAGCTTTTCTGTTCTGATGGTTTTGTTTTTGTTTTTTAAATCCAAAAAATGTATTTTTATTGCAGCATCAAAGCCTGATGGTCATCTCTGTGGGAACATTATATTCCTACCATTCCCAAATCAAAGCACCTGGAATAACGATGTTCACATCCTAAGCCCTTGGGTAACATCCAAATGGCTTCCCTTTCTTCCTTGTGACTGTACAAGGGGTACAGGAGAACAAGACAGCATGAGCCTGCTGGGAGATGGATATTTGACCCCTAAATGGACAAGCACCAGTACATCTTGCATCTTACCATCTTTTTTCAGGATGACATCCCTGCCTTTGTGTTTCCAGATGATGGTAGGAGGCAGCGAGCTGACCACATCACACACAATCACAGCATCATCCCCTTCCTTGAATTCCTGAGGAGTGGGGGCATTCTTGAACATGAGCTTTTCTGAAAGCAATGGAAGGAATAAGTTGCTGCAGCTTTTTCAGCACACATCAAGCTGTGTTCCCAACTCAACCCAACTCCAGCTTGAAAAAAAGCAATGAAACCCCAGAGGGCTTGTTCTGTGGAAACCTGCATGCCCCAGAGAGGAAGATACAGCTGCACTTGACTCAACACACTGCACTGCAACATCAGAACCCCATTTAACTTGGGAGCAACAGCCCAGCTCTTACAGTGTGTTTGTCACCCACGGAAGCTGCCATCTACGCTTCCTCCTCCTACACATTTATGATGCACTAGAATCTTCTCCTTCTGCCTTTTGCTCTCTTATCCTTCAGAAGAATTTAAGCAATAGTAAACACCTGACAAGCAAAGGTCTCAACATTCACATCCTCCTCAAAACCAAGAAAGGAGGAGAATCTTCTTAACGCTCCCTTTTGAACCTCATTTCTCCCCTTCAGCAATAACAGCCTTTGGTAGGAAGGTAAGGTGTCTCCCCCTGCCTAATTTTGCCTCATATACGTCCAGGGATACCCAGAAAGTAGCCCTGGAGTTGTTCTCTTACGGAAAATTTTCACATTGACGGTGGCTTCAGAGTCTCCCTCCTCCACGCTGCTGACAACACATTTATAGATGCCAGCATCATCAATGTTTGCATTGTAGATGGTGAGGGTGGAGGAGAAGTCGTCGTTTCGCACCACTGAGATGTGCTGTTGGTTGGGCGTCAGCTTCTCACCATTAGGGGAAAACCAGGAAATGTCTTTGTATTTGGCTTCCCCTGCCACTGCAGAGAATAAAAGAAAACAAAGCAGATGAAGGGAGTTCCCAACTAACAAGCACAAAGGAAACTAAATACAACCAGTAGGGAATTGAATACAACCAGTACACAGAATACAGTATACAGTATACGGAATACAACCAGCACTTTGTGGAAAAACCGACCCAAGGGAAGAAGAGCTTCTGGTACCTGAGAAGCAAACAGAGAAAATTCTCTCACAGCGCTGTGAATGGTCAGCTGCTATTGTGCAAAAGTTACATTAGGCTGTTTCTTGAAATCTAAAGGGGAACAATTTTGTTTCATTTCATTTCAGAATGGCCTTCCATGCATCCTGGGATTTTATGTCTCAGCCCCTCCACTGTGTCAGCCCCACGTTGGGCAGCTTGAGAGCAAAAGAACAAACCATGTCTTCCTGCTCCAGTTCTGCCATATTGTTGGTAGATATGTGCATTTGCTGCTTTATGTATCAAAATTGTGATTTGCTGTAGCAGCAGCTCTGGTGTTCATCAGGTTAAACCTTCTACTGCATTCAGTGTAAGCAATTATTGTCACTAATTGGTTGCAGGCTGCCCCTCTCTTGCATCTCATCCCTCTGCATTCCCCCACGTGGCTCCATTATTTGGGACAGGTTCCTATTACTGCAGGGGCTTTAACTGATCTCAGACTTTTCTGAAGGCATGCATCATCACAACAGCACTTATTCAGAGTATGCTTTTGCTTTTGAAGCTCTGGCATCAACTAATTACCTTGCAGTGAAGCATCCCAGACAACCTCACTGTTGCTCCTGTTGGTATGCTCTTGAGGAACTGACGGCATTTTGCTCCCAGAGCTCACTGATCACCTGTTAGCTATAAGTCATGCCCCAGGATGCTATCACGTTGGGGTGCCGACACAGCACCTCCTCCCATCAGAAACCAGGCCAGCTGCTTTGAACAGGACAAGTACTAATTTGAAAAACATCACCAAATTGAAAAAAGGACTTTGGGGCACAGGGAATGTGCCAGCACTGCAGCTCACGGTGCAGTAAGGGAGCTGCACAAACACTAACTTTTGTCACAGAAAAAGAAGATTTTCAGCGGCATTAAAATCCTTAGTTGCTGCGGTGGTGACTCTCAAGTGACCTGGTGCTCCCATCGCTGCTCTTAGCAATGGGCTAGACATATAATTTGGAAAAAAATTAACAACCAAAAATCAAGCTTAATTCTAAACTCAAAAGACCAAAGAGCTGTGGAACGATGCAAATTGTTGTGGCTATTGCTCCAGCACAGAGGCAACACTTCATTTGCTGTTTTGTTTCTTTTTGCATTTTAAAAGCTGTTTCCTGGAGCTGCTTTCTGCTGCCAGCTCTCAAGGGAGTGTTTTTAGTCTTCCCAGCAAACACCACACGTTGCCTTTTATACTTCAGTCTTACCAAATCTGAGGGCATATGAGAAAGAAAGCAAGAAACCTTACTGCCTAAGCAGCAGAGCTTTTATCTCAGACCTAACATGCAGATCGGCCTTCCCAGCAAACCCAGACGTGCAGACACCCCATGCCAAAAGCCAGCACTCACCTTGACATAAAAAGAACTTGGATTCCCCAACGCTGATCTCTCCCTGACTGGGAACAATATCCACTTGTAGAGAGGCTGCAAAGAAAGGAGCACACAGAAGGGGTTTAGACAACAGCAGCTGTCTTCAGCAAAGAAGCTTGGCCAGGATTCCAACTCATCTGACAGAAGAGCATTGGGTGGAGCACATTTGGCACTTTATCAGTATATATCTGAGCAGATAGTGCCACAGACCCCTGGGAAACCTGCAAACATTCAGAGTCACTTCCAGCTCAACATAAAGCCACATCAAGCGATAAAGAAAGTGCCGATTTCCCTTCAAATCCCTGCCCACAGTACAACACTGGGAGCAGTGATGGCACACAGCCTTTAAGCACACCCTGAACACTGACCGGAACTGGCCCACAAACCTGTTCTGGCAGCACTGTACAGCCATTCTCTTTGCTCTGGAGTTGACTTCTTGCTCCGATACCACATTCTTACAAGCCCAACCATCAGTCATGGTTGGGAGCCACTGGCATACTCTGGGTTCTCTGCAGCATTTTCCAGGCAGAATCCCAAGTCCAAACAGCCAGTGAACCCCAGATGGATATCTACAGCAGCCAGAGCATGCCTGCATTAAGAAAGAAATCTCCAAAACACTGACAACAACCACTGACAACTGGTCCTTTCTGCCTTTACAGGAGTGGCTGAGGCTTGCTTCCAACTTAATCCAGGCACACTTCCCCTTACTTTGTCCTACTGAAAAGCAGTAGCAATATTTTGGTCTCTTCTGCTGTCTTCTCACAGGAGATCATCAACTCTTGGCTTATAGGCTAGGGCTGTGTTTTTGTTTGTGGCAGCAGAAATAATTCCCCCGCATGGAAAGATGGCCTCAAGTTGCACTGAGGGAGGTTCAGGCTGAATGTTAGGAAAGAGTGGCTGGGCATTGGAATGGGCTGCCCACGGAGGTCATGGTGTCACCGTCCCTAGAGTGCCCAAGAAACATTTAGACCTGGTACTAAGGGACATGGTTTAGTCGGGGAAATAGTGGTGATAGGCAGACAGTTGATCTGGGTGATCTCAGAGGTGTTTTCCAACCTTGCTGAGTCTATGATTAACACTTCTGGGTGAATCATCTATTACCTGTTTGCTTGTAACCTGGACTCAGCAAAAGATGCTGCACTTCTATGCTCCCTGCAACTGACTGCAGCCCCATCCCTAAAGAATCACTTAAAAATAATCCAAGTTAGATAATAATTCCAGAAAGAAATGAAAATAATTCTTAGGCCTTTGAGATCTCCCTTAGGACATCTTTATTTAACTCATATGTTTTGTCTGAGGGCAGTCTCTCTCTCCCTGCTGTTTTCAATGAAGCGCACATTGCCCTTTCAGCTCTTGCATTCAGCCTGTTTTATTGCTGGCTAATCTAATTCCTCTCAACCATACTACTTCAGTATAATTCACTCCCAGACAGAGCTGCAAATACAAAGAACCAAATATAATAAAAGGCTAAAGGTTTATTAGGTTCACCGCAACAAGGACTAAATGGCCTCCTTTTGTAGGTATACTTCTTGTTCATTTCTTGTTCCCTAAATCCTTTCAGCTTACAACATGCTTCAGGTGGAACAGCTTTAGCACAGGGTTGGAACAGATGATCTCCACAAGTTCCCTTCCAACTTCAACCATTCTGTACATGAGCACAAGAAAAACCAAGGTTGCTACATGTATTAAAACAATCCTGCTCCAATACGTTGAGGATAGGAAATCGACAATCACTTCCAAGTAAGTTAAAAAGCCAAGATGAAAGCTACCCAAACTTCTGGCCTGTGCTGCGTATCCTGCGTGACTGTTTCTTCTCTGGTTTGAATTATACTAGTGCTAAGCAAATGAAAAAGGAAAGCAGAGAGCTGTGGGTGCCCCATCCCTGCAGGCACTCCAGGCCAGGTGGGATGCGGCCCTGGGCAGCCTGAGCTGGTGGGGGGCAGCCCTGCCCACGGCCGGGGGTGGCACTGGGTGGGCTTTGAGCTGCCCTCCGACCTGAGCCGCTCTGTGGTTCTATGATAGCTCCCCATTTTTCTGTTCATATACAATCATACATTCGACAGAAAATGTAATCAATTTCTGGATTTCCTTCCGCCAGATCCCGACGCTGCAGCATTGCTGTGGCCTAACAAGTCCAGCTCAAGTGTGAATTTCAAGAGGCCTGAACGAGTAGTTTTTATTTCTAGACTGCAGCCATTAATTGAGCTATTCCTCTCTCCCATGCAGCCAGAGCACATCTTGGCAACTTCACTGCAAGTGCTTTGTCTGTTGTGCCGGCTGTTTCCACGCCATCGTGCCCCCACCAGGCCACAGAGGCATTCCTCTAGCTGCCAAACACACCTGGCTTTTCTAAGAACACACTCTGCTCCAGAAAGAGCAGCTACGTGCCAGGGGCAACGCTCCTTGCAGTGCTCGGGAAACAAGCATGAACCGGGGGATTGGGACAGCAAGTGCAGAGCTGTACACAGAGCAAAGGACTCCCGATAAACAAACAAGAAAAGATGCAGGATTTTCTGGTGAAGCATCTGAACAGGGGAGCAGTGAGGCAGCTGACATTCCACCAGCTGTGTCTCTGGTGCTGGGACAGGCTCACACTGCTTGATGAACTGTGTCTATTTTAGGATGCCCTCCCTGCTTTCATCTCCTCTCTAGCATACATTCACTCCTTTCACAGGACAGGCTTTAAAACAAGCAGAAAAGGCCAACCTCCAAATGCTCATGGTAAGAGAGGAAGTGCTGACACGTGAATCCCTGCCCCTCACACTTGATCTACCTTTCCCCAGGAAGGCTGCATAACACTGAGCAAACTGCTGCTGTCAGAAGCACTGATTTCTCTTCTAAACATGTCAAGTGTCTCATCGATGGCTGCTATTAAACAGTGAAAACGTGACTACAAAGCCAGTGGTAGGCAGTGCCTCAGTACTAAGCAGGCTGGAAAACAGGGCAGAACAGCAGCACTGCTGGGCTGACCCTTTTGCTCTGCTGATTCAGTCTCTCCTGTACAGAGGGTGAATTACTCAGCAGAGAGCTGTTTCCCGATTCCTTCTGCCCTGCAGGGACACTCCATGCAGCTCCCTTGCCCTGCAGACCCCCAGTAACACCACTAAGCACACAGGAACCCAGCGGAGCGCATCCAGGAGCCCTCGAGTCAGGGAGACTGAAAAATCTTCTGGAAATCAGGCATTACCTGAGCAGAACGTTCCTCTGAATTATTCACATTCAGCTCATCTACAGCCTTTATTTTGCACCAGGGAGAATTCAACTCTAATTGTTCTACTGATAAAGGCAGGTTGAAGCAATTTGTTGACCTCATAACCTGGATAAATGAGTTCATCCTAACAACGAACTATGCCTTAAATTACACCAACAATTGTTCCCTACCTGCTACTTTGTTGCTTAGTATATGATCAGGCTAACAAACTCAGCACCGACATGGATCGTAATCACTAATTATTATTTTTGCTCTGCAGTTCAGAGGAACAGAGACTGTTTTTCCCCACTCTTCATTTAACAGACACCGTAAGCCCATTTGTATTCCACTTCGAACTTCCAGCAATAAGGGCCTTTTTAGCATTGCATAATAACTGCATTAAAAAGGCTCTTCATAATTGCACAATAGCACTTTTTATAGGTCTGCCCTCCCCCATATCTCTTATCTGGTTACAAAGTCCCCCAGCTCCCAAATAACTCTGAATAACTCCCCTTTGATTTGAAAAACTGTTAATGTAACTTCACATTCATCTGTGGTTAAATACAACTAGTTCTGCATTTAAACAAAGAAATGAGCCCAAATTAAGCCACGATTTCAATGCAAGGCAGGGAAGTCTCCCTGCTGGCTATGACTAAGGCTAGCACGGCAGGCTGCACCTGCTAAGTGACTGCCGTGAGCAGCAGAGGTGCGTGTGCTCACTGCTGGGAATTGGTTCCGCATCCCTCTGGCTTCACAGGTAATGCTCCACTTTACCTGCAGGAAGGCTGATGCCCACACTGCTGCCTTTCTGAATCAGAGCACACAATGACACTGAACCTTTCATCACATGGAGCCAAGCCATAAATCTGAGAGCCAGACGGATTGCTTTTGTGACAGCAAGCACAGAATGAAGCGTTGCCTCTGCTATATCCTTGCCAAGAATCCTGCTTCTATCAGTCCAGATGAGAAATTATTGGGATCAACTAGATCTAAGCAGCTTTCAGCATCTTCAAGCTTGATGGAACAATTCCCCAAAAGCTCAGGATTCTCATCTGCCTTTCTGCAGTGGCTCCAGTAATAGCTCGAGAGAGAAAACTGATGGAGCACTTTATGGTTAGCAAGAAAGAACTACTGTGACCTCAGCAAGCACAGTGCCTGCAGCAGGCCGAGAGGAGATACAGACAAGAAAGACAGAGAGCTGTTGGAGAGGGTCCAGAGGAACCACAAAGATGATCAGGGGCTGCAGCACCTCCCCTATGAAGACAGGCTGAGGGAGCTGGGCTCATTCAGCCTGGACAAAAGCAGGCTGCAGGGTGAACTCTTGCAGCCTGCAGTACCTAAAGGGAGCCTACAAACAGGAGGAGAATCAACTCTTTGAAAGGGTTGATAATAGCAGAACAAGGGGAAATGGTTTTAAGTTGAGGGAGGAAAGACTGAGATTGGATGTCAGGGGGAAGTTCTCTGCTATGAGAGCGGTGAGGTGCTGGAACAGCTGCCCAGAGAGGCTGTGGATGCCCTGTCCATCCCTGGAGGTGTTCAAGGCCAGGTTGGATGGGGCCCTGGGCAGCCTGGGCTGGTGTGAAATGTGGAGGTTGGTGGCCCTGCATGTGGTGGGGGGTTGGAGATTTGTGATCCTTGAGGTCCCTTCCAACCTTGGCCATTCTGTGATTCTATGAACTTGAGGTTCACTTCTTGCAAACTGTACCTTTCATTTGGCACACTTCTGAAGCTCATGTAAAATTCCAGAAATAAACAGAAATGATTGCAAAACAGCAGACACCGAAAGCAAAGCACACAGTGCTAAGGAGAGAATGTGTAAAGGCCTGAAATCCAGCAGATTACAGAGAACCATTGCAGATGACTCAAGATGCAACGCACAACAAAGGCCCAACAGGACAAAGCGCTGCCTCCTGCGCAGGGCCATTGTGCCACGAGGGCAGTGAGCAGGGATGGAGCCCAGCTGCTCTGCACATCCCATCCCATCCCATCCCATCTCCCCGTTGCCATGACAACCGTGAGCTGCCACCAACCGGAGGAGGGGGCTGCGATACCGTTGGGGAATAGGAAGATTGGCAGAGGGAGTGGATGCGTAACCACAACAACACAAAGACGGAGTTGAAGATTTCCTCTAAGCTGAACTCAGGTCAAAATTACTTCACACGGCTTCTCAGAGATATCAATGGTTTTTACATGGAATTGTTTTATGCCTCTCCTGATGGCATTCTTGATAAAACACGTTTTACTGCTCTGAATCATAAAACTAACAGCCCTATTTGCCACAGCAAACATTTTCGGTTACCGGAGGCAGAGTAAGGCACGATGTTTTACAGATCTATCAAACCAGGGTATGGACAACTTTAATTAAAAACTAAGCTACCATCCTCTGCTAAATAGATACGTATGTGGATGACAGTGCAGTGTAGGTATATTGAGAAAAGGGAAAAAGTGGATTTGAAAAGCTCGTAATGGGGGTGTGATCTTGCAGCAGCTGTTCCATCCCAGCAGCTGTGTGCACACTCACTGTCACAGGGCAGCACTCAGCACTACAGCAGCAACATCCATTTACTGATGACAGCATGGAAGAGGAGCTGTACATACAGCATTTCTAACCCACAGGTCATGTATTTATAACCTGAGAATCTTTTCTTTGAAAGAAAATTTCATTGTTGAAGGCAGAGAAAGAATCACGATTTATCAAGTTTCTGTTTACAAAGAGCTGAAAATTGGACTTTCACTGGGTGAGCAGTGTCCCTGCCAAGGGCAGAGCATGGTTTGTAAGGTCCCTCCAACCCAAGCCATCTCACAACTCTGGGATTCAATTCAGCCTACAATTTTACCATAAAATCTGCTGGTTTTTGCCAAGATTCCAAAGGCAGTACGCTTTTGCAAAGATTAAGACCCAATTTCTCCTCTCCTGGAGAAATAACATTGAATACCACCTTCTACAGAGAAACTGCTGTTGAAATGCACCTCACAATAATATTAATTAGAAAACAGCCCATCACTTCTGATTACTTAGCTCTGTTCTTTAAAAGAGTGGCAATAAGGTAAAAAGGGACGGACTCTACAATGGGTCTGTGTGACAGGAGAATGGGAGATGGCTTCAGACCAAAAGAGGGAAGATTGAGGTGGAGCTGAGGAAGAAGGCTTGGCAGTGAGGGCGGTGAGGCGCTGGCACAGGTTGCCCAGAGAGGCGGTGGTGCCCCGTCCCTGCAGACAGCCAAGGTCAGGCTGGACGGGGCTGTGAGCACTGCTGAGCTGTGGGTGTCCCTGTGCGCTGCAGGGAGCGGCACCAGGCGGCCTTCAGCTCCCTTCCACCCAAACCATTCTGTGATTCTCTAACAGTCAGCTTTCCACACAATTCAGGGGCTGTCCCGCACAACATCATTTTTCTTCCTTGTTTATCTCAATATCTTGTTTTCTTCCTTGGTGCGAATCACAGTAATCAGCTCTTGCTTTTGGTTCCTATTCATCTCAACACAGAGGTGACCTCATTTCACCCAAACTCTCGGCCAATTAACTGGGGCATTATGTGGTGCTCTGGCACTCCATATTCAGACACAGCATGGTCTCAAAGGCTCAGCTCCCTCCACAGCCAGAAACTGTGTTCAGGAGTCACATGGGATCGTTGATTTTGAATGACATGACACAGAAAAGCGTGTACTTGTGCTTGCCCAAGCAGGTGCCCAGCTGGAGCCCTGGGAGCAGTGTGACACAGCCTGATCCTCCCATCCCGTGCTCTCCCTGCTATCCTGTCCCATGCAGGCAGAAGGTTGATGGCATGCGTTGGCACGGTGCAACGATCTGCACCTCCTCCTGAAGATGGAGGCGGCTGAGCACCCAGCATTCTATGTGTGTAATTTATTCTGCACACAAAATAGCCCATAAAAATGAACGCTCTGCTACAGCAGTTTTGTGGAAAGGAAACTAACAGGTGGAGGCTGTAAACCATGGTCACTCAGCCTAAGCCACAGCTAATCGCCAAGATTACAACGAGGCAGCCTAGTATTAAATCCACAAAGGCAAGACAAAAGCAGGACACACCTAATCCATGGCTAAAACAACTGCAACTGTACCAAAGATACCCATTAAAATTTAAGCACAAATCCATAATCCTAGGGAAGTAAACTCAGCCCGGTGCAGCCATATACATCAGCTGGCACTTGCACTTTTTCCAGCTATCGTTTGGCTGCGCTCACATTTTTGCTTCCACTTCACTCTGCCCCCTCTAAAGCTCCTCCCTGCAGGACTCACAGCTGAGCACCCCGTGCTGTCAGCTCACTGCCTTCCAGAAGCAGTGCTGCACAGCTCTGTGCAGCACACACTGCTCTGCTCTGCTCTCCGAAGTGCTGCTGTTATTCCCTGCACCACTCCACGTCCTTTGCTGGATGCAGCAGCCGTTTCCATAGCAATGCCAGTTGCCCACCCTCCTTCTTCATTGATTTTGACCACGGAATGGCTGTGCCTTGGCTAAACTTTATCTCCTCAGTAGAATAAATCAGCACAAGGTGCGAGACTGCAAGCATCCTGATTGCTGCAATAACGTGAGGGGCCTGCAGGGCTCTTACAAAGTGGGCTTATAGATTTATTTTGCAGCCAGACTAAATGAGTACATCTGAATAAAGGCAGTGAGAACCCAGCCTCGAGCTGTTATAAGGCACAGCATTTGCTTTTAAAAAGCCATGTCATGGGTGCAGGAAAGGAGAGAACACTCACTGGGTTCCTCTGATAACTGGAGAATGTTCAGCAGCTGCTGACCAGCCTGACTGCAAAGGCTTGAAATTTGTGGCAATACCACATTGAGTGGTAACCAAGATTTTGAGAACAGCAAAGCTTAAATAAGGAGTCAGAGAATCACCAGATACCATGAGCTAAAGCACAGAGCACCTGGGGCCAAGAGATGCCCCGTGTCTGCTCTGCAATTCCAAACATCACATCTCTTCCATTGAGATGCATTCCCTAAAGAGGAAAGCAGAGACTGTCACAAGGGATTACGCTGAGCAGAACAGCAGCTGAGTTCTTTAGGGCTGTGCTTCTTCCTGGTTTCAAGGGCCCTCAGCACAACAAACCCATTGGTAACCACAGCACCGGTGCTCTCGCACAGCACAGCTGAGTTGGGTGCAGTGTGACAGCACCAGCTCCTGAAACACAAGGATGGTATCTCCAGGATAACAGGTAACCAACACGAGACTCCGCTCAGCCCCATCTGCTACTGGTCGGGGCATACGCTGAAGGTCTGTCTGTCTTCCAAAGCTCTCTTTTACACAGTAACTTCCTTACTAACTCCATCAAGCCCTCACTGGCAGAACTTTCACTAAAAGGTCTATGACTTCCAAAGTCAAGGTATGACTGCTGAATGCAGATACATCTTTTCTTTTTCCTGTTTAAAACAACAACAAACAGCCCGGTGTGTTTTTGACTTGGAAAAAACAATCAACGATGACTTGAAACAACAGAACGAACTTCCAAACCAATCCATTTGTGACACTCCTCTGTGCCAGAACAGCAAATTGTTTCTCAAAATGTAAGTTTCCCACTTCAGCCATCCTTCCTACCACCCTCTGTCATCAAAAACACGAATGCAAGTAGCCCTGAGCTGCACAATGCAATACTATTAAGACTATAAATCTTCGGTGCAGACGTTAATAAAACAGTTTATTGCCACTGCATTAAAATGGGGCTTGATAGGAGGTGTCGCATAGGGGCAGACAGCAATGATATATTGAACCCAGTGACATTTAGCTAGAAGAGTTTTCAACAGAACCTATTTCCTGTCTGCTTAGCCAGCTCAGGGAAGAAAATGTCAGCTAAATGAATGCCAAGAATTCATTTCTATTTAGATGATATTCAATATTACACGCTGGAGTGTAGGAACTCTGATGAAAGAAAGCAGGGAGGGGAAGGAGGGCTGCAGGGAATGCCAGGCTTCAGTGCTCTGCCTGAGCTGCTCTGAGACCTTTGGGCCACTCAAGCATCCCTTCCTGAAGAGCGTTCCTCCCTCCTCCACTTTGCAGGGCATGAAATAAAGGCCTATGGAAAACACCGCTGTTATGTGATATGGAACAGCAGAAGAGAAAATACAGAAGGAATCAGATCAGTGTCCTCTGGGAGCACGAGAAGAGTGAAAGTGTCCTCAAACAGAGAAGATAAAGGAAAACATACAGGAAAAAAAATAGAGTAAAGCAATTAGTCCTGCTGAAAGAATAAGCTTCAGTGTCACCGCGCTGCCACGATTAAAAATAGCAAAAGACAATGCACCACTAAAAAGCAGCTTCTATAATAACCGTTACCACTATTAATTGCTCTTTGCTCTACAGGCCCCCAGGGAGCAGTGAGATGCACGAGCGCCTGACTCTCCCAGATACAATATCCTGCCTTTTATCTCTACCATCAAAAGCCTATGTTTATTGTTGCAGCCAAAGTCCCAGCGCTTCATTTCCTAACCTTACCAGCACCACAGCTACGCAAATAATCACAGATTCACACAGGTCAGTCCCAACCCATCCAATTTTTGCATCCATTTCAGCCTGAGAAGCAGCCGAGCAGCACGGTGCCAAAGGAGCCTCCCAGAGCCTGCAGGGATGCGCGGTATCGGCCATCTCTCACAAAGCAGCGGGCACGAGGTGTTACATAAAAACCAAATGGATGCAATAAAGTTGTCGGGGGGGATCAATAATTTCCATTACCGACCTCCTCTGAAAACCACAGCGGCTCCCGGAGCGCCGCCCTCCTGCAGAGCCGCCCTCCGCCGCCAGGGGGCGCGCGTGTTCCGCCTCGCCGGCAGCGCTCACCGGCACGGCGCGCACTGCGCAGCTGCTGCCTGCTTTACACCGCGTAGAGCAACAACAGCAACAACAACAGCAAGGCAACTCTCACCCCCCACGGGAGCAGAAGAACGCAGCGTTGCCACCCAGCTCACCCACCCCCCGTAACAGCGCTATTTTGTGCATTTTTGCGAAGTATTTTTAATGAATGCCAGTTTTCTGCCGGGTCTCTGAACACCATTACAGGTCTATCAGTGCCAATAACTATAAACAAGGAAAAAAAAAATCCTACAGAAATACCTTCAATTATAATGTTTTAACTCTTGTAGAGGTGAAAAAAGTTCAATTACCATCCCTACCTGATCTGCTTACATGTAGGCTTCGAGCAGGCATTTTGTGGGGCCAGCTCTTTTTACAGACAACGCATAATCATAGAATCACAGAATAGATAATGATGGAACACTAAGACATCCCATCCAACCTCCCGCCTATCACCGGTCCTGCCCTCTAACCTCATCCCTAAGCACCAGCTCTACCCTCACTGCAACAGTGTGCATTCCTAGCAGAAACAATGCAGGGAGAAGAAGCACAGCTGCAACTCCCATCCCTGCTTTGGTGCTCGCTTCTGCTCGGGGAAAGGAGGGAGGAGGGAGGAGATGCTGCAGCAGACAGCTGCCTCCCAGCACACACCACCCAACTGCTCCTGCCTGCCACTGCTGCGTGTTTTTGCCTACATGTTTTATTAGGAACAGATGGGGCCCCTGGCTATTATATTATCAAGCCTCCCCACACAGCTGCGCTGCTCTGAAATTGCCGAAATAGCAATCTCCTGAATAAATTTCTCCTGCTACTAACAACTGCTTTCCTCACTGCAAAGGAGACCATAGTGGGTCTGGAAAGCTCTCTTCCAGTGTCAAGAGCCATTGATGGGTTTATTTTGAGCCACAGTGTATTTCTGTATTCCACAATGAAATTCTATGAACAGATGCCAGAAATCCTCTTCCCCGCCCCCAAAAGCAACCAGTACAGTCTGCAAGAAGCACAAAGCCAATGGGCCCACAGACAGACCAAAGTAAATAACCAGCATTTCTCACTCAAGGGCCATCTGACAGAAGAGAGACTTGCCCACTAACCCTAATTGCTTCTGTTCTGCTTGGATCAAACCAGAAAGGAGCCAGTACCCAAAACCGGTGTTCCCACAGCAGGGAAGAAGCTGCAATGATTTTCACCAACAGCAATGGGTTCCTTCCAGCAATGAGCAGATCTTTGCTAAGAGTTGGAAACAAAGATCTACAAAGCAGAAAGCACTCCGTCTGAGAAACATAAAGGGAGAGGTGGACTCCTCAGACATGCAGAAAGCTAAAGTACTTGATGAGTCTTTGCCTTGTCTTCATGGCCATTCGGGCTTCCTGTATCTCTTGTGTTCCTCAAATTGTAAAAGGAGGTCGGGGAGCAAAATCCCTCCCCATGTAAGAGCGGAGTCTTACATTGTCTGAACATTGCACAAGTCTGAGACTGCTTCATGAGGCTAAACGTGTACAGGTTTGTGGGGCTGTATGACATGCGTTCCAGGGTTCCAAAGGATCTGGCTGATGTGGTTGCTAAGCTGCACTCTGTCGTATTTGAAAAATCGTGGCTGTAAGGCAAAGGCCCCAGGGATGGGAAAAGGGAACTATCACTGCCATGTTTAAGAAAGGGAGATCTAGGCAACTGCCTCACCTCTGTGCCTGGGAAGAACATGGAGCAGATCTTCCCAGAAGAGATGTTAAGGCACATTGAGGTGAGGGGGTGACCCGAGACAGCCAGCACGGCTTCACCAAGGGCAGAGCGTGCCTGACCCATGCAGTGGCCTTCTGTGATGGAGTGATGGCATTGGTGGGCAAAGGAAGGGCAACTGATGTCACCTGCCTGGAGTTGTGCCTTTGACACAGTCCTGCACCACATCCTTGTCTCCAAAGTGGAGAGAGATGGATTTGAAGGCTGGGCTATTTGGAGGATAAGGAATTGGTTGGATGGTCGCAGCCAGAGGGCTGCTTCAATGGCTCCATGTCCAGGTGGAGGCCGGTGATGAGTGGTGTCCCCCAGGGGTCCATCTTGGGACCGGAGCTCTTCAGCATCTCCATCAGCGACAGATGATAGGATGGAGTGATAGATAGTGATAGAGATAGGATGGAGTGCAGCCTCAGCAGTTTGCTGATGGCACCGAGCTGAGTGGTGCAGCGGACACAACAGCAGGAAGGGACGCCATCCAGAGGGACCTGGACGGGCTCAGAAAGTGGGCACGTGAGAACATGATGAGGTTCAGCAAGGCCAGGTGCTGCTCCTGGGTCGGGGCAGCGCCAGACATGAGCCCAGAGTGGAGAAGAACTCGTTGAGAGCAGCCCTGCGGAGAAGGACTTGGGGTCCTGATGGGCAGAAGCGGGACATGAGGCAGCAGTGTGCGCCTGCAGCCTGGAAGGCCGACAGCCCCCTGGGCTGCATCAGAAGGCAAATGAAGCATGGTCACTACTTGCTCACTATGAGGATTCTGCAAAATGGTGGAACACCCAACACCTCCAAGCCGCTAGTCAGCTGAGTTCGGGGACTTGCATTCAGTGACTTCAGTTGAGCAGTTACCTTGCTTTGAAAACTTAATCAGATTTCCAGTACTTGCTCAGAAGAAAAATGAACACTTAATGAAGCCAAGACCTGGAAATAATAATAATAAAAAAGTAGGAATGAGGAAACAAAGTGTGTCCCCTCTCTGCACTGCTCCATCAGCAGCACACTCAGGCGGGATCTCCAGGGGCTGGCTGGTACCTGATGTCCATGCTGGGGCCAGCAGGCTCTGTCTGGCAGCCCCAGCTGCTGTCTGGGTGGCTGTGCCAGCTGGGGGCACATGAGTCCCCGCAGCGGGACGCCTGGCACCAGCATGGCCACATCTCCCTCACAGGAGAGCTGATTTTGATCCCAAGAACAAACCGTGCTTGCCTATCCTGGTGTGCAGTGTGCTTTCCATACACATACATTATTAACTTGAATCCCCAGAGCTTACTCAGGCTGTTTTCCCCTCATCCCAATACAAATTCAGAGAAAACAATACCTTGCTGCATGCCTGGCAATTACCTGGCATCCAGCAGCACGGTTCAGAAATACATAACAGACACTGCAGGAACGTTCAGAAAGTTAACAGACTGAATTATACACATCCTAAGGAAGCTAGGCTGCATATATTCCACTGCAGAACTCTACCTTATGATCTAGAAATGCTCTGGCACCCCAGATTCAATCTGGGGATCTTCATATTGCTAAGTAACACTGCCAGTGATGTGATAGCATCCAATTATCTACCCACCTATGAGCATGCTAGAAGCGTTAACGCAAAGTGCAAGCACAAAAATGCCAAACTGATTTGCTTTTGGTACCCTTTCCTTCCAGCAGCCAACAAAGGCAGTAAAACAATCCACGCTTCATGCAAGCATTTATTAAGCCAGGGAGGCAGGTAACTGAATGAGCTGCCCTATGAAGAAAACCGTGAAAGAGAAAGGTCTCATTGGGATGTTAATGAATGCTGCATCATTAACACTAAATTACTGGCTGCAGAGTTAAACACAGAATGCAAGCAGACTTTGAACCAAGCCAAGCAAGCTAATGGTTGCATCAAACAACAAGGTCAACCACTCTGCTGCCCCAGTTATTGAAGTGGGAATTCTTGTTATAGGAGGACATTAAAAGGAATTTACTGTCACTGCCATGTTTTACATTCACTCTCGGTTACAGTTATTTGGCACACCGAGTTTGCAACAGAAAGAGATGTTTTGTTTCTGGTAACACAAAGGACAAGGACAGATAAAAACAAGAGGATGAAAAAGAGAATATGACAGAGCAATGCAACTGCATTGCTGCACTGAAGCATCATACTGAAGTTCCTTTAATTTATTAATCTACTGATTTGTAAAATCCTGCAGTAAAATAACCACCAACACTCAGGAAACCCTGAGTGCCATGCATGATGTGCTTCCAGCAGTGCTCCATGAACTGTGGCTATCATTCATGGCAGTATAGCAGGTCTGACAACCATCACATGCCTCCCAAAGCAAGATTGCAGCGCAGTCTGACCACGTTCTGGTCTTGAAACATTTCCAGGAGGAACCTCAGAGGGACAGCGAAGAAAAACTGTGCACAGCTCCGGTTCCTTGCAATAAGAAGCAACACCATCTTTTGTGTGAAAAAAAAAAAAAGTCCTGAGATTTCCAAAGCAACCACCTGCTGGAAGAAACATTGTGAGAGGAGGAAGAGAAAGGAGCAATGAAAATGGAAGCAGTTCCACACTGATAGGAGCTTCCTGCCAAATCCCTCCCTCAAAGATTCTCCTGCAAGAAGTCATATCGGACCCCACAGGTGGTTCAGTTGTCAGTCCTACAGAATAAGCCAAATCTTTGCTGTATTCCAAGCTTTTATGCATCACCCACATTGCAGGGCTTCCTGTCTGCTTAATCCCACAGCGCCCTTATGAAAAAAACAAAGTCTTAGTGGGTTTTGTATTCAGTGTAATAAAGATAGCAGGGGCCCTTTGATATAAATGGTATAGTCCATGAAATGGCACCTTTAAAGGAAGTAAAGAAACCTCCAGCAATGAAGTAAGACTCTTAGTACATTTTATTTAAGTCCACCACTAAATGCCACAAGTGCATGAGCAAAATCACAGCAAAGAGACAAGGACAGCAGCTATGTGTCAGAAGGGACAGGATGACGACAAGTGATGAGCTGCACAGCCCCATGCCTTAGTATTGAGTCGTCTGATCAGTAGCTCCGTGCGATTTCTTTCCCATGGTAATTAGAACCACAGAGCTCAGGTGGGAGGGCAGCTCAAAGCCCACCCAGTGCCACCCCCGGCGGTGGGCAGGGCTGCCCTCCACTTCACTTCAGGCTGCCCAGGGCCCCGTCCCACCTGGCCTGGAGTGCCTGCAGGGATGGGGCACCCACAGCTCTCTGGGCAGCAGCGCCAGTGCCTCAAAGGCCTTGGGCAGCTAAGCTGGGACATTAACATTGAATTTTGGTAAGAAAATGATGATTTCCTAAGAATTCCAAGCAACAAACAGTGATGTTCAGAGTCTGACCAATTGCTGCTGTGCCCTCCATCATCATTTAAGAAAATCCCAGACAAACCTATGTAATAGTTAACAAAAAAAAATCCGTCCCCCTTCCTCACTTAATGGAAAGCAAAAGAGCTGAGCACCTTTAAGGGGTAACAGAATGAAGATACGTACAACTCTGATTCCACCCAGTAACCCCAGGACCCTCACTGTGAGCTGACACAAGCCCACCCCTCACATCTACCACTGCATGTTAGCATAACTAAAGTACCACAGGGAAAGAAGAAAAAAGAAAGAAAGAAAAAAGCTGTAAAGGAGAGCACTCAGGTCATGGCAGTAAATCACAGCCCTTAATTTCACGTGAAAGAAGGGAATGTTAGACTAACACAGAACCCTCAAAGAGTCCTTTGTTAGGATGGAGGCTTGTGCATAAATAGGTTTCAGAAGTGCAGAGAAAGGAGGTTTAGAAAGGAAAATGACTCTGGATTTTTATTTTATTTGCCTTGTTTTATTACCATTCAGAGAGTAAAGCAGCTAACAAAAAATCCGGCAGAGATAGAACTGACAATTAACCTTTGCCTGAGCACACATAACAGTGTGTGCTATTTCAGTGGCAAAGAGCTCCTCCAAAGAGCTCTGCTGCACCTTGAAAGTCAGGGGAGCACAGAAGCAGAAGAAAAGCACAAAACAGAAGTCACTCCATCTTCATTAGCATTGCAGATTATACTCACCAGTGATAGAGCTGCAAATCTAGATAGAGCCACAGGGAGATGCTGCACTTGTGCTGTCTCCCATTGTGATCGCTGCCATTCCCCTACACCTCTCACAGTGGTTTTTTTGCACTACAGACCTTGTCTTGCATGAGGAACTACTGCTCCTAGTATGAATGTGTCTGAATGGCCATGGGAACGTCTGTGCTGAATTGGGGAATGGTAGAGAGACCTTCAGACAGCCCTCTGTGCTGTGACTTACCTGCTGGCACTCGGTCATGAACTGAGGATATCCCAGAGCTCGCACAGGGCCGGTGGGGAACACAACCAGCACAGCTGGGTCCTCCCCAGAATCACCTCTCTGCCCTCCACTGAACCAAAGCCATTGAAATAGGCATGAAAAAAACCAACAAAACAGTCAAAAAGCCAAGGGCATCAGAATGGAGCTGAAATGTAAAATGCCACAGCAGCAATCAGCAGATGGGCCACGGAAGGTATTTATACAGCTGAGAAACGTGCGCAGTTGAGAGAGAAGAGCCACCCCCTGTGCCCACACTGCACACCAAAGCAGTCCATGCTTTACCATCCCCACACCCTTCCACACTGCATTTAACATCTGACAGCTTTTTTTCCTTTTCTTTTTCCCTAAAAAGGTGCGTTTGTGTGGGAATGGGAACATTTCTAATAAGAAATGAATTACCCCATTCTCCGACACCGCACGCCGGTGTCTATAATTAAAGATCTTCAAAATGGATGCAGCAGTTTTCTAGAACTGAATCCCTCATTAATTACAGCCCACAAGATGATCCGCATTGTTCAGTGCTATAAATGGAGCGGTTATCAGCACACGCCCTGACCGCTCATTAAACCACGTGGCAATGAAGCAGCTGAACTCGTACTGCATGGGCACAGCCTCAGTGCTCCTTCCCAAAAGAAAAGAGCATGCTCCGATGGCAGCTGGACGTCATTTTGCTGTAAGCTGGGCTGTTTGCTAGCAGCCAGATGGACATTGCCAGCCACCTTCAGCCTTTAGGAACACGCTGCCAGGCGTTCCTGCTTGCAGCCTGATGCTGCAGTGCTTTTCCAACTGCAAACTGGTTGCCTTCAGGAAACCTCCAGTCCTTTGTCCAGCACAACTGCTGTTCAGGAATGAGTTGTGCCTTCAAATTAAATGAATGCTCCATGAAGAGGGTAGGATCTTAAGGTGACAGACTCCTGGATTTCCACCATGACCCTGCTTGCTTATAGACCTAAAACAAAATGGGGCAGGAGCCCATGTGCACCTAAGGGTTGGTTTGGTGGTTCTTATTTGTGAGTGCCTCAGCTGTGGTTTTCTCCCACTCACCCCTGGGCACCTCCTTTTCTCTTCATCAGGAAGGCCAGCAGCAGAGTCTGATGCAGAAGCACTGGGCACAGCAGCATTCTCATAGCAGTCATCTCTCTAGAACCAAGCAGCTCTATTTGCTCCAAGTCCTGGAAGCCGACGTCCAGCCCAGGGTGCATTCCTCAGGAAGTGTCACAAGTCTCCTGGCACTGGGAAGCTGCTATTACATTTACTAAATTTAACCAATTCCAGAAGGCTGTAACTTCCAGCACCTACATCTGCCTCAGGAAGCAAAGATAAAATCCTGTTTGGCAGAAATCTTTCCAGGCTTGCAAAGTCCCTCAGTTGGAGAATCCAATTACATTAAAATCTACATGAATTTTCTACATTAAAAATGCTTTCACTTCATTTGCATTTTAGTTTTTGGAGAGAGAACTGCAGAAGATCAGAACTTGTGTAGCTCACTGGTAGCTGTGAGTCGCCCAGATTGCATCCTCACAGAACAGTGCTGTGGGTATGGAGGACATCCTGCTGGTATTACTGAGCTTCATCCCCACAGTCAGCCAGTAACACAGGACAGCTAGGCAGCCTCGTACCTCCAGATGTGGAACGCAGAATTGCATACCTCCTCAGCTAATGGCAAAAACACACTGCCACGTCCTTTCATTCCCAGGGAAAGGCCCTTCCACATCCATCACCCTGTTCGTAATCAGCACATCAAAGTTAACCGATGGTAGAGTGTAAGACATAATAAACAGTGAGTCATGGCATTTGTGTTATCAACTGCATCTCATAACGGCATAATGACTAGGCTTTCATGATCTAATTAGACTTTGAAGACGTTAATCCAGAATTAAGCATCATGAAAAGCTTAATTTTGATATATCGACAATATACATTAAGTGTATTATTATGAACAGCTCTCACTTTACAGGATGCTGTGCAACTTGCTGCAGTTCCTACCTGAGGCAAATCACAGCAAGCCGGCAGAAACAGAAGGGGATGGGGAACAAAAGGTTGGACTATCAAAAGCAGAACAAACAACGCGGCCGATGGGCAGGCAGGAACAAAGCTGCACAACACAGCACTGCTGCACAGCTTTCGTGCAGTAGATGAGCCATTAAACATGTCTTTCAGTACACTTACCCTCAGTCACATAAAAAACAGTGAAAAAAGATGTACACGTTAATGGCAGCGAACTCTTCTAGAAGGAGTTTGTATGAAGGAATTAAAACAATGCTAATTTGCTTTGCACAAAATGCAAAGATGCTCCTCTCCTAAACAATCAGAGGGATGACCGGATTGCTGGGTGGACAGTCCGTAAAAAAATTAAGGGAGCAGCCTTTCAGACGTCCCCAGGGAATGGATTATACAAGGCTTGCACAGTGCAACCCCGTTAGTTTCATCAAGTCCCATACAAACAAGGTCAGTGTGACTGCTGAACAGAAGCCCTGTGAAATTGTAATGGCGAGCAATATGCAGTCACACAGACCAATCTTCTCGATGGAATCGCTTAATCAGTGGCAAATTTCACAAAGCCACAACGGGTGTTTGAAACAGAAGTCCTGACACGAGCTTAGCTACCAAACGTGAGTAGGGATGGTCATCACTGCTCCAACGAGCGCTCGGACACGAGGGCTTCTGCAGCCATTTGTACACAGAGGAGATTTTAATACTTGCTTAATTATTGTCTGCAAATCCGAGGGAGCTAGACGAGTTCTGGAGACCTGTATTTCTCACTGCAAGACGAAATGACATGGAGCAGGTAAACAGTTCCAGAAGAAACAAAAGGTGACTGATGGATTGAGCCAGCAGAGATTTCATGGGAAATCAGAATTCTGTGACACCTCCTCTGAGTTCTGACACATTTTAACAATTTCTATCGTACAGCAGAAATAGGATGTGAACTAGTTCAGCTGGAGGGTAAGATCCGACTCAATGACACAAACATCAAAGCAGGAAGGGAGTGCAACCCTGCACAGCTTCCTTGCAATGACTCCATCACCAACAGCAGTAAAACCTGTCCTTAAAACAGATGTGAAGATAAACACCAGTTTAACAAACTCTTGCATAAACTCAGGTGCTCTGCTCATTCCAGTACGAAAATGACTTTCAGGTTGCTGATATTTGCTTCTGAGTCTAAGTGGTGATGGTAAACAAAGACACAGAGCCTTACCTGCATGGACACAAAATGAGTGATAGAATTGCTCAGCCCTTACGAGAGGCAAGGGGACGGATCTTCCTCCCTTGGGTTGTGTTTAAGCAAAACTACACAGTAGAAAATACACATGAGACCATATCTAAGTTCAGGCTGTCTTCAGTCTCCTGACTGCCCCATGCAGATCAATCACTGCATTGGCAGCAGACAGCGACATCAATATTTTAGATGCTGCTTACTGAAAAAGACTGCGAGCTCCAGAAAAGAATACAGCTACCAATACCAAGAATCTTCCTCTAGAGGAAACGAGCAGCCTCGTTCATATTTAGATGCACTTTTGTATTATTTTGAAATGTCTTCACAAAGAGGGAGGAAAATACACTCATATCTGCCTTGATCCTCACAAATTGAAATACCACCACAAAAACCATTCAATATGCATTATTCCAACTGAGAGAATTATAGGAATGAAAGAGAGGAAGAAGAACGTGGTGGTATGTTTGATTGGTGCTTTGTTCATTGTGTCACATCACTTTCTCTTGAAAAAGCTCAAGATGAATGAATGTGTCAGGAGATTGGTGCTGTTTATTGATTCAGCAAACAAACACCAAAGGAAACCAGGCAAACAGTATGTATTTCTGCTTGCCTCTAATGGGCAAAATAATTGCAGGAAATCATATTGTGCTTTATTTCTCATTTATTTTGCGTAAGGAATTAATAGCAGAGGTGGAATACTAAGAAAAAAGAAAAGCTGCAATAAAAGGAACATCAGAAGGAACAAGGCAGTATGAGGTACCATGGTACCAGGGATTTTACTTTGCTGATAACAAGTGATTAAAAATACCACCAAAAGCCCTGGAAAAAAGCAAAAGGAAAAAAATACAGACTGACTACATGAAATGCCTTCACGCTGCAGAGGCCGCCGATGCTGCCTGCAGCACTCAGCTCCTGACAAACAGCACTGCCTCGCTGCCTTCACCAAACGGCCAAATATGGCCCAGATCTTCATCTGCAACTGCAGCAAAGCACAGCGTGTCAGAGCACAGCAACAGGAGTCAGCAACACCACGGCACTCATTGCACGAAGGCGTTCTGTTCCTTAAATACCTGTCAGGATATCCTGGGAGCCACCAACCTTTTCTTCTTCCTGGATAATAACTCTACACAGAGTCAAACCTATGAGATGTGATTTGGGACAAGAGGCGAGACCAGCATGTGAATTTTCCATATTTGTTTTCATAAGAAAACTGTAATCATGAATAGCACTCTTGTTCATCCTGAGGCATCATGAAGTGTCTGGCCAAGTTCACCAACTGGGGACAGACAACAAGGAAGCAGAGTTTTTCATTCCAGCATCACACCAACAATACTGCTGCTAATTACAAGTCTATGAACCCCTCAAAAAAAAAAAAAGGAAAAACCTAAAATGAGTTTCCTTAGGAGCAGATGTGCAAAGAGTTCATGGGAACATTTTGTACAGCAGCAATCCTTAAAAAGGGAAAAATATAGAGACGACTATATGTGCCTTGAGATGAACGCTTCATACATGAATAAAGCAGTCTGTACTTCCTAAAGGCTTATATGGCACAGGACAGATTTCAGGACAGCACCATGAATGAGAACTCCCTTCAATGCTGTCCTAATGATACTGTGCTCCTCGTCAATGAAATGAGGTGTCATGCAGTCATTCAAATACAAAGAAAGAAATCAGCTGGAAACTCTACAGAACTTAATTTCTAAGTTTCTAAAGAACTCTACAGAATTTAGTTTGAATAGAATAAGATATCTAAGATCACACCTACAGACAGACAAGGCACCGTCTATGGCAGTCAAACCAGCAAACCAAACGTGAGTTCCCCACTGAGAAGAGACAGCTGAAGGAACAGAACAAGGGTCCTTTCTTCCCTCAGAGGTCAATGGCTATTTTGTTTCTACACCCATCACTTTCAAACTCCTGTTTCCTCATCCCCATGCTGGGCAGCCAGACCCGGGCCGCCCTGAAGCAGGCACCAGAGAGCTCCACTTCCAGTAACGCTGCTTTGCGTGACTGTAATCGCTCAGGAATGTGCCTCTCAGCAAAGCAAACTGGATGAAATCAGCTGTTCTCCGGTTAGAAAGAATGAAGCCTATGTATCATCCCAGCAGTGACCTCTGTGTGCTTCCTGGGAAGTAGTGAGAGCCCCAGTGCAGGAAGGAGGGAGCGCTGCTGCTCCTCCAGTTGTGGCCTTCCTGATGTATTTGGTGCAGCAAAGCCACCAGCGTTTGGCACCTACCTGAACAGGGTTATTTCCATAGAATGGTTTGGGTGGAAGGGAGCTGAAGGCCGCCTGGTGCCGCTCCCTGCAGCTCACAGGGACACCCACAGCTCAGCAGTGCTCACAGCCCCGTCCAGCCTGACCTTGGCTGTCTGCAGGGACGGGGCACCACCGCCTCTCTGGGCAACCTGTGCCAGCGCCTCACCGCCCTCACTGCCAAACCTTCTTCCTCAGCTCCACCTCAGTCTCCCCTCTTGTAGTCTGAAGCCATCTCCCCTTCTCCCATCACACAGACCCACTATAGAGTCCTCCCCTCCCTTCTCACAGCCCCTTTAGATGCTGACAGGTAAATCCTTCTCGCAGTCCCCTCACCATACAAAGAAACGTGAGAGCTTTCCCCTTCATGGAAAAATTCAGCATCATCACACTGTTAGTGAATTACAGCACCAGCAGAATTTCAGCCACCATTGAGAATTCACATGCTTTTAAGCCCTTCATATCAAATGAAATAGATCTCATCCATATAATTTTGACAAGTCTTAAAACATCTTAAAACATGAAAATTTAGTCAAGTATTTTCTAGGAGGTGATGATCATTTAAATGAATTAAAAATCAAGCAACCATTGCCAAGTGAAGTCTTGGCTCTAACTTCTTCTGGAAGTGCGTTGTGGGGAGCCAGCTGAATAGATCGCTATACAGCTCGTGCTGCTGGCATCTGATTATTTCCGTTTTTCTGTTCTTTGGCTGCATATGATAGTTTTGCTTGTACAAGCAGTGTCAGCTGTGTAAAAGGGTATCTGTACTGAACAGTGTTTTAATGTTCATTTCACATGGAGAGAGAAACAGTTGAGTTCAAAGACGTGCAAACCACTGTCTGAATGCCAGTTATCTACAGCCTTCTGCTAAAATATAACCAACAGAAAGCAACATGAGATTAAGACAACTTTTCAGTAGAAACAGTTAAAAGACTGCAAAACACTCAGTGCCACAGAGGATGCTGGTAAGAAATAAGCACATTATTCCTTTTGCAAGCACATCGCTGATCAGACAACCTTTATGGGTCCCTTCCAGCTCATATGATTCCATGGTTCTGAGATTAGGAGGCTGGTGTTAAAGTACAGCCATTATTTTATATCATTCTTCATGCGCATCAGGAGCTTGCTTCTTTTAGCTTTAACTGCACTCAACTTTGCATTGTCTAATACAGCTTTTACTTTGTTTCTGCGGGTAGCTGAATTTTACCCCCATCTTGTTCCTGTAGTGAAATGAGCATGCAGTAACCACAACCATAGAATGGCTTAGGTTGGACAGACAGACCGTAAAGCCCACAGCTCTCTGGGCAGCAGCGCCAGCACCTCACGGCCCCCTGAAGAAGGATTGCTTCATCACCTCACCCACATCTCCCCTCTTGTAGCTTAAAGCCATTCCCTCGTCCTGTCACTATCAGGCTCTGTACACAGTCACTCCTCTCTTGTTTATAAGCTCCCTGTAGATACAGGCAGGCCGCAATGAGGTCTCCCCTCAGCCTTTTCTCTCCAGCTGAAGAAGCCCAGCTCCCTCAGCCTGTCTTCATGGAAGAGCTGCTCCAGCCCTCTGGTCACTTTACATACCTGACTATTTCTGCTTCTGATGATGATACAGTATTCCAAAGTCCCACCAGAGCCTACAGGAAGGCACACAACAGAACAGCAGTGCACACCACGCTGATCCTACACACGACACAAGGAAGGGTGAGCCCAAAGCAGACTGCATCTCATCTGTGCCACTCGTGGAAAACACCTCCCACGGTCCAGCATCCTCACAAACACTCCAAAGCATCAAAGACACTTGAGAAATATAATGAGTGCATGTAAGATACAGTGCCCTTCATTAACATTACAAACCTTGCGCTGGTTATAACATGGCTGCAGCAGAAGACGATGGACAAGACAAACATTTTGTGCAATTCCATAACTCTAAAACATGCTCTGCACAGACAAACATCGCCTCACGATCATAGAATCATAGAATCACCAAGGTTGGAAAAGACCTAAGAGATCATCCAGTCCAACCGTTCACCTATTCCCAATAGCTCCCACTAAACCATGTCCCTCAACACAACATCCAGTCTTTCCTTGAACACCCCCAGGCTCGGTGACTCCACCACCTCCCTTGGCAGTCCATTCCAGTGCCTGACCACCCTTTCTGAAAAGTAATACTTCCTAATGTCCAGCCTGAATCTCCCCTGCCGTAGCTTGAAGCCATTCCCTCTGGTCCTATCACTAATGACACGAGAGAAGAGGCCGACCCCCAGCTCACTACAACCTCCCTTCAGGAAGTTATAGAGAGCAACGAGGTCTCCCCTGAGCCTCCTCTTCTCCAGGCTGAACATTCCCAGCTCCTTCAGCCTCTCCTCATATGGCCTGTGTTCCAGACCCCTCACCAGCTTTGTTGCCCTCCTTTGAACACGTTCCACGATGAAGCTGACTCCAACTCCTACACATATGCACGTCTTAGGAAAGCCAATGAAGTCAATGAGTAAATTAATTATCAGCTGGTGTTCCAGTGACACCTGAACACCCTTTTTAAGATGGCCACCAAAAAAATACTGAGCACTTTGAGATGGTAAGATAAAAACAGTTTTGAAATATCAGATTTAAACCCTGCGGAGACTTAGAGATTACAGGAATTCACTGTGATGACAGGATAGGACTTCCATTGGAACAGAAAAAAAAAGGAACCCCGCCCATTTTTCTGACCTCCAAATGAAGCCCTGCCTACACAGGATCAGCACTGACTTCTAAATGACGAGGTGTTTGGGTTCTTGTTGAGACCCATCTTCTTCTCTTGATGGAGAGCACTGTGCCTTGCTTGTTCTCATGCTGATTCCATTTCCTCAAAAGACAGTTCTGAAGGCTCTCTGTGTCCAACAGTAAACTGAAAGCTTTACACCACCAACACACAAATAATTAAATATGCACTTCAATGATTTTTCCTCTTGCACTTGCTGAAAGGAGGAAACAAACCCAAATAACAGCTACTACAGCAAGCAAACATCAGTGTCCAACTGGGAAGCTCCAAAATAGGACAAACTAGGAGTTGTTAATATATAGAATGAGGTACCTTTCTATTATATAAGCTCATTAAACCACGTACACAGGAGGATGTGGTGTGCATTGGAACCAACCCACAGGTGATTTTGTTATCAGCCGTTTCCTCCCGGGACATCCTTTGGTTCATCAGAGATAATGAAGCGCAATCACAACTATGAATGCTTTTCAAAGAAAAAAAAGAAACAGCGACTGGTTAATGACAGGGAATCTTCTGTGGGAGGCTAATGAACAGCTTAAAAACCCAACATGGACACTTCTCCTAGCATTACACCATTACAACAACGAAACAACAATGCTCTGTGTTGCCCAAACCCCATTAGATTTTTACTCTTAATCACCTGTTCTATTTCTCCTTCTCCTCCTAAAATTGCTGCAAACTGGCAAAAAACAAAATCTCAAAGTTTGGTAACAGATGGTATGAGAATGTGGTGTCTGATGTATGCATAAAGCATGAATTTAGTCACTTCTGTCATTTAGTAAAACAACAAAAGCCCTGTGAGAACATGACTTGTTGTTCTGAAATAAAAGTTATCGCTGTCGAAAATATAAATGAGACTATTAGTAAGCTTCCTGGAGACCTAGCAGTCAGATACAACTGTTCAATCATAGAATCACAGAATGGCCTGGGTTGCAAAGGAGCACAGTGCTCATCCAGCTCCAACCCCCTGCTGTGTGCAGGTCGCCAACCAGCAGCCCAGGCTGCCCAGAGCCACATCCAGCCTGGCCTTGAATGCCTGCAGGGATGGGGCATCCACAGCCTCCTTGGGCAACCTGTGCCAGTGCCTCGCCACCCTGTGTGTGAAAAATCCCATGTATCAATCCCATACAGAAAACTCTGAATATAAAGCCAAATACGTTTATGGGGTTAGAAGTTAACAAGCAAGAAGATAACCACACACTGAGTGGTATTTCTGAAGTTTCTTCTTGCTATACGTGTTCACACCCATCCGGTGCTTCCTTTCTCTGGAATTCAAGCAGACCTGAAGATCTGCAGCACCTGAAGACCACAAGAACCCCCTCAGTACAGGAGCACCCCAACACCACGCAGTCATCAGTCCCCACTGTGGATGCAGCTCTTCCACTTGGCCAACATCGAAGGGATGCCTCAAATTGCTGCTTCTGGAAGCTGAGAGTTACAGTTATGCTCCACCAGGCTGCCCATCTGAACACCCCAACACGAGGTCTTACTCCATCTTTTCCTTTATAGGCACCCATAAAGAGCAAAGAGTTCTCCATCTCCCATTGCTTAGTTCACCTTGAAACATCTGCCATAGGTTTTAGAGATATTCAGTAAGTAAGGAAACCATTTAGCTGGCAAGGTAAAAGAAACATTTTAGCTACTTTACACCAGCCCCAAACTTAATTCTAGATTCACAAATTCTAAGCAGAAATAGCTGCTTGTGTTTTGCCAAAATGTAAAGTCACTTCAATTAGAAGTTTTTCCACAGCCTCTCTCAGCTCTAGGATTTTTTCCCCTTTGAAGTACACTTCCCCCTCAATTAAGTTAGATTTTTCCCCTTGAAGAAGGCCAATTTTTCCCTTCTCATCTATCAGCCAGCACGAAAAGCCTGCTGCTTATAAAATGCAGTGCCGCTAAAATTCTGACATAGGGCTGGAGTTTAAATTCCTAGGCCATTTCCAGCCAAAGCCTCGCATGGAGAGCTGTGCACTGCATCCTGCCCAGCGCTGGGAGCTCAGCGCCAAACAAAGGACCAGCGCTGGGAAGCAGTTGGATGCCAGCAGACCCACCTGTCCCTCCCCACAGCGCAGCACGCGGTGCAGCTGCCGGCAATGGGCAGCTCCAGGAGCTCGTGCATGAATTGCTTTGCTAGGGATGACATCATGATTTATAATGCAATTTTCTAATTCTAGAGCAGTAATCCATAATGAATCAGACGAGGCTCATATGGGACCTGCTTAGCTTTTAACCGAAAACAACGGCGTTGTAATTCTTCTTATTTTGCGAATTAAGGAGAAAAAAGAAATGCAACCTCTCATACCAGGAAAAGGAAGAAGTAAGTCACAGCTTTGGAGTTTAAAATTAATCCTTCCATCAGATGATGTCAATACATTACAAACAGGAATGATGGGGGACAAGTGGTCGGTACCCAAGCCTTCCATCAAAAAAAAAAAAAAAAAGCCTCTGTCTACTGTTGACATTCATGTTGTTCTTCAGTTTTATTAGGAAAAGACAAACTGAAACAAAAAACCCAGACAAACAAAAGAGAGCCACTGACTTGAGGCACCTCAAATTGAGATGTCCAAATCAGACATACTTCTAAGGTAATGTCGCGTGTCCAGGAACTCTAGGACTCTCGGTGCCATCTCCTCCATGGCCTCATCCCACACTTCAGGTTACCTTTAGACATTACTGACGCACTTTCCCTCTATTCCACAGCCCTGTTGGATGCTTTGGGGACCTTTAGAAGCACTGCCCATCCCAGCAGCATTCAGCTGAACACCACAGAGTTTCCTCCCACCGATGGATCTCACTGTTCTGTTTTTCTAAGCAGACAAAAAACAAAAAGGTGTGTGTGGGGGGAGGAGGGGGAAAGAAGGCATATGCAAAGCCTGGTTCCAAAATTCTTTCCCTTGCAAATTTATGAGCACAGTGTTTTCCATCTGTTTTCAAAGAATGGAAGATAATAAATTACTATTCCACCTTCTGTTCTGGCAGGCAGACCTCGCTCTCGCCCCCGCCGTGTCCCAACCCACCGCCCCCAATGGCCGTCCACACAGAACGAGTCACACAGACCCAGGCATGCTTTGCCAAACTTCCTCCTTTTAGGTTAATTTACAGTTGGATGGCTTTGTGTGTCCGAAGAACAGCAGGCACCCGATGCCCCAGCCTGGGACAGCACACAGAAGCGTTCCTACAGCTCACAGCTCCTCCCAGCACAACAGCGCTGGCAACGGTGCGTTCATACAGTCCTATCAAAATTGCAAAGTGGTCAAACATATGCTGCAAACAAGCAGCAGATACTGTGAGGAACAGACAAACAGCAGTGGGAAAAGTCATTGGAGAATATGATTATAACCAAGCAGTAATACATTTTCACAAAATTCCATAATTCAGTGGCATATGCCTGAATAAGATCCAAATAATTAACATCAGCTATACATTTATTCAGGTTATACTGTCCTTGCACATTGTTGGAGAAGCTTTTCCTCATATCAGAGGGTGGCCAGGCACTGGCACAGCTGCCCAAAGGGGTGGTTGGGTCACCATCCCTGGAGATGTTCAGGAAACGTGGAGATGTGGCACTGAGGGACACGGTCAGTGGGCACCACTGGTGGTAGGCGGATGGATGGACTGGATGATCTTAGAGGTCTCCTTCAACCTTTATGACTCTATGGCTCTAAATGCCTGATGTACATACATTCCTGTGAAAGTAAATGGCATCAAGTGGAAATAAACAGCAAACTGTATTTTAAAAGCCTGCCATTTTGATGGGAGGAGCCTATGCAGACTGGTGTGCAATACCTGGTGAAAGATAACTGCAATTAAATACTGAAGCCAGACTAACAAATGAATCTAGAGTTCAACAGGAGAAAAAAACAACCACACAACTAAAACCAAGAAAGAATATCAAAACATGAATCGGGTTGTCTCATGGCACCTAAAAGATAAGTGCCAGAAGGTAGATTGCCAACCAGCAAGAATATCTTAACCCCCTCGTGTGCATGAATACTGTGCCTTGCCCAATTAAACCACTGTCAGTGCAAACATCTCAACAGGTTTTGAAAGATTAACACCCAAACGACATGGCTGGAAGAGCTGCTTAACACGGGAGTGAGATTTGAGATCCTGAGAACTGCTGCAGGATGTTTTCCCGAAAGCCTTCATCCCCTCCAAGACCGAGCAGACAGAAGGCAGATATTTTCAAGTGCAAAAAGAAAAGTCTGTTTTGTGTGAGCCACTCACTTGCAAATCATTTCCCAGGAATGTAGAGCACAGTTTTCTTTATGGAGGGACAGAGACCAGAGGACCCATACACACTGCAAACACAACAGCCAGAGCTCTGTAGTCCACATACTGATCTGAAGAGAAGCTGCATTTCTCTTCTCCAGCACTCGGTTCAGTTATCCACTATTCTGGATCCTAAGCAGAACTACAACACTGCTTCAGGCTTCCCTCAGCTTGGTGGAAAACAAGATTAAATGAAGAAAATAAGTTACTGTTTGGTAGAACAAAGCCTTATTCAGCGTTTATTCTCATTGAGCATCCTAAAAATCTCCCTCGCTGGCTTGAAACTGGGGTCCACATGAAGCTCACGTATTTACAGTGCCATCAAAGACACTGTTTGATCGCACTGGCAACACAGGAAAAAGATGAGAATAGAATTTCCTGCACGTCCCCAAGTATGAGCTCTACTGAGCAAGCGACAAGCTGGAGGTGTTCTGGGATGGTATTTGTGGTAGAAGGTTCTCTTCCTCAGCCAGTCTACCAACAGCAAAGACAAATTTCCCCCGAGCAAGCCACAGATCAACAGCTAACTGAATCAAAGGCAACTGGCTCCAGATATCTTTCTTGGAAGCATGCACTCAAGGCTAGCGAGCAACACACAGCCGAGCCATCTGATAAAGCTGTTATCTTTGCACAGAGCACATACAGATCTATAGATCAGCTCAGTGTGATGCACAGGATCTCTGCTGAGAACCCTTTGTGTGTCAAATAGACAAAAATAGCCATCGTGGCCCTTCTAGCCTTTGTGTGGGAATAAAATATGCTCATGTCGTACCCAATGCCCTTCTGCACCATCACGTTTGAATCACTTTGACGCTCACTAAAGATAGAACTTGGATGATTACAATGTGCTGGAAATACTCTTGCCTTCATCCAACCAAGCTTCTGAGTACAGAGATGTCTTGAGACAGAATTATGGAATGTTAATCTGCCCGCCCATCAAATTCTTCTGATTTGCTAAAAACAAAGACGTCAGACCTGTGTGCAGCCAAATGCACCGGCTGCTGGTTCAGGACTAATGATGAATTTACCTGTGTTCTTCCCCCCAGTGTCACAGAGCCCCTCTCTTTTCTCCTACCTTAGTTTTGATGGTGTGCTTCAATCTCACTGTGAGATCTCACCCAAAATATCACCTCATTATTCTGCTTCAAAAGCGCAGGGTTATGAAGGACACCACATACACAAGGTGAATAGTTATGTGTTAATTATCTCCAAGGATTTATTTATAATTATTATTCCAAATGAAATCAAAAATCCCCCACCACTATCCACAAAGCGTGTTTGTTTTTTTCCCCCCTAGAGAAAGCAACTTCACGCAGAGAACAATAAATGAGTGCCATCTAGTGGAGCTCAGAGCACTAACCTGGCACAGGGCTGTCAAACCATCCCTTCCACTACACTGCCCTTCATTTATGACCTCATTTACTAACATCAAAACTTCCTGACAGTAAGTTGATTGAAAATAGCATCATAGAATGGTTCGAGTTGGAAGGGACCTGGAAGGCCGCCTGCAGCGCACAGGGACACCCACAGCTCAGCAGTGCTCACAGCCCCGTCCAGCCTGACCTTGGCTGTCTGCAGGGATGGGGCACCACCGCCTCTCTGGGCAACCTGTGCCTCTCCACCCTACAGTAAGTCTAGCTGTAGTGCTGCATGCAGTCTCAGCACAGAATAGCTCAGAATGGGTTTGATATGTGGGTAAAGTGACATCGGTACCTTGCACCCACAAAGCACAAGGAATGCAAGGCAGACCCTCGCCCAGTCATGGGCACACAGAATAAACGCAGTGCAGAAGAAACCACAACCCATCAGAGACCTTTTGCTTTACTTTCTCTTTAACAAAACAATTGGTAACTTCTAAGGAGCTTGCATTTACTTCATCATTTAGCAGAATTGTGGAATTCTTGTTAAATGTACATCAAATAAGTAAATGTGGGTACTTTCAAACGTGCCCGGATCTGACACGAAATCAGGCAGAGATATTTATAGTTCTAATCCATTTAAAGTGCTAAATTCCACAGGAATAAGCAGCACTGCTTTCACTCACCACCTAAACTCACTGCCATCCTTAGGAACGAGGAGATAAGATAAAGCCATTCACCTGATAAGAAAATACCATTTTTTCCCTCTTTTTTTCCCCCTAAAAATACTGCTTACAGGTACCTCTGCACATCCCAATAAATCGACTACATTCATAACGCAACACACGAACAACACAGTGCCATAACACAGAAGCACACGGCCACATTTTATTTCCTTGGTGCTGTTGTAACACGACTTCCCTTCCTGCGTGCACTGCCCACCTCAAGCTGCATCCACAGAGCACGAGCAGACTGAACTCCAAAAGCATCTGGGAGACTCCAGACCAGCACTGCATGCCTGCTCCCAGCCCTGGATGCATGTTATACTTCTAAGAGATTATCTCTTGAAAGCACCACAATTGAAGCATGTTTACAGTTGTCTGTTCTATTGAATTCCGCAGGCTTGTAATAATTTAATAAGTTACTTGGACAAGCAGCTGTTGATTATATTTTCTGCAGTGCTGTACACAAGTGCCTGATGACTGTTTCTCTCAGTATTAACACATTCAAAAAAACACAAAATCAAGTTCTTGAAAAATTGTAATTAGCCGATACTGTCAGCATACAGTTTGCATTCCAGATCGCGAACTGCACCAATGAATGCTGTGAGCACGTTGATAAGTGCTATTTAAACTCTCAGCTACGACGACTTTAAACTGCTTATTAAAGGGCTTTCCAAGTGCACTGAGGGCATTGTTTTACCATCACGGAGCAATAGCATTAACCAGTGCACACCTACATTTCTCACGGTCACAAAACCAACCCCAACCCCAACCATCTACTGCCCAGACAGCAAAAAAAGCTATTTGCTGTTACAGAAGACAACTAAAACAGCAACAGCTCCATTCTTGTACCCTGAAAAGCTCCTTCCAGAAATAAATCACAGCAAATTCACGCCAGCCTGAATATCCCAAACTGCCACTGGCTCACACTTGGGCCAGAACCTTATGGAATCCATGTTAGTAGAAAAGTATCTCATGTTTTCCTAGCTACACAAAATTAACTTATTTCCGTGTAAAAAAAATATGCCCAATTAGTAGATAATTCAAGGATAAGCAAAGGAAAAGAGATAGCAGAGTCTTTAGCAAACAGCAGAGCTCAATATTATTGATTAAACACAAGCATATGGTAACGTCTCTGGGTTCGGAAAGTACAGCAATTACGTCAGTTATCCCAGCTACATTTTCTCCCTTCCACAGATGTCTTTATTTCCTCATTGCCACCAATAGAAATAATATCAGCAAAGGAATACATTTGGATTCACCTGTTCTGAAAGCAGAAGGTGTTGGCAACGCTGCTCCTAACAACCACAGTTACAGACTCAACCAGCAGGCCAGTGCTCCCACAGGTCGTGCCACACGTTGTATCTGCACATCTTCTCATTTAGGATACCAAGCAAAACAGTTTGAGAGCCATCACTCACTGAAACCTCTCCAGCACACCTCTTCAGACATGCTGGTTCACTTTTAGCTGGTGCTGTGTGGAGCCAGATGATGATGAAGAAGCCAAAAGGCGCTGGCACTGCTGCCCAGAGAGCTGTGGGTGCCCCATCCCTGCAGGCACTCCAGGCCAGGTGGGATGGGGCCCTGGGCAGCCTGAGCTGGTGGGGGGCAGCCCTGCCCACGGCCGGGGTGGCACTGGGTGGGCTTTGAGCTCCCCTCCAACCTGAGCCATTCTATATGTTTGACCCCTGGGAGCCCCCTCCAACCTGGGATATTCTACAACTCTTCCATTCTACCATTCCCTGAAGTTAAAATTTCTGAAATTTGAGCTTTAGATCCTACCTTGTGCAAGGATGCCTAGTGTAACAGAAAAGCTCACCTTTGCTGAATTTGCTGACAGAAGACAAAAGGAGAAAAGACAGCAAGACTCGTATGCATCGACCCAACTTTCCTCCAAAGCACCAGTCACAGCAGCCTAAAACCACGGCAGCAAAGGAGCAGATCGCCCCTAAGACGGCTTGTTATTCCAGAATTTAGGCAACCTGAAGATGCTCCCAGCCTTTACATCTCCTTTACATCTTCCAAAGGCTTCCAAAGGCCTGGAGGTTTGGTCACTGCATTCGGAAGGCAGGCACCACAGAGTGCACACAGGGTGAGCTGAGGGCATCTCCCACCCCAGAGATGACACCGCACGCAGAGGAGTCGCTCCCCTCTCAACCCTGCCCCCAGCACTCAGAACCAGGCCGGCTCCGCATGCGACGCAGTGCCCAAACGGGACTGTTCTTCTACACAACACTGCGCTAATTCTCCTGCATTCAGTCCCTCCACTTGAATGGAATAAAAACCCTTTTCAGAACAACAATTCCGATTCTCCCCCCCCCCCTTTTTTTTCTCAGGCGCACTATGGGACTCCTCAGTGCATGCACAATGCAAATAAGGCAAACTTCCTTTGAAAGAGTGATTAATATGCAAAGACAGCCCGCTTTTTGTGGGATGCGAAGAGCCACCAACAGGCATTTCCAAATTCCGAGGTTCCTTCAATTATTTCCACTGTTTATGTTCAGATTACGCAGTAACACCACACATTAAGACCGATTTGCCAATATTATGTAAACAACGCCAAATTGACCGTTCATCTTTTGTGTCATATTTAAATGCAGCCCTGGACATCCCAGCTACAAAGATGTTGGAAGAAAAAAAAAAAAAAGAATTGAAATTTGAATGTTTTATAAATCCCAGTTTTCTTGTTAAAAAGATTACATTTTAAAAATACAGTGCAAATAATAGCTTTTTTTTTTTAATTAGCAGAGTGTTTTTTTTTTTTAAATGCAGCAACAAATTCTACACACCTTGAAATATTTAAAATAATATTCACTACCTCATTAGAAACTCATTACAGCGACAATTAACTAACATCTGTATGGATACATCACACAATTCCAATAACCACTCAGAATATTCTTTCCATGGAGACACCAATCCTCACTCACCACCCGACCAACATCTCCTCCACACAACCCATCCACTCCCCTCCTACAGCTTTAGGCTGCCATTCTCTTTGGACCAAAAAACGTCTTCCAAAAAGCACTCCTACAGTCCAGACTTTGGCTCTCTCCACTTTCCAAGACATCTCCTCAAGGCATGGGTTGGACATCACCAACCGAGCTCGAATCTCAAACTGCCACCACGCAGAGCTATCGCTGCATCCATCTCCGCCCATGTCATCACCTCCACCTGGCAAATCAAACCGTCCCCACCGTGCCGACAAAGCATCACAGGATAGGGAACACATAAGGGAAGGGACACATAAGGATTGCTGAGTCCAATTGGATGTAGTTGGAAGCATCGCTGGTCCAAATTCAGTAAATTACAACTCTGGTTTTCTGAAGCAATTTGCACTTGCTAAACTGGGTGAACCTTCAGTTGCCAGCCATTCCCAAAAAGAAGCTTTTCCGTCAGCAGCTGCCCAAAGATCTGACGTTACCAGGATTAAGGCCATTATTGATGTTCTGCATCTGTCCAAACAACAGCTTCACCAAAGTATCTGCAACGCACACACTGCAAGTGATAAAACAAAAGCAACCTCAGACGCCCGAGCCCATTCATATCCCATTCCCCAAAAATGCCACAACCAACGCTGTCCGCCGGCTTCTGTCGCTCTCACACACATCAGCATCTCTGCTCATAGCCCAGCACAGCTCAGCACACGCTTTTCTCTCATCTCTCATGGAAGGTTTGGGCGCTGCAGGTCTGACTGCTGCCATTATCTGCACTCTTAGATACAGTGGAAACCATCAGACTCAGACCAGAGGTGGGGAAATGAAGTATTTTAACATACAGTTTTTCCTTTCTTTGTATCTGGGAATAGATGTCTCCTTTCAGGCGCCCATACTGTACACTGAAAACGACTCCAAAATCCCAATCCAGCCCTCAGACAACAACTGCTCCACTATTTCTGCCCACCTTCCATATCTCTGCGAGGGCACAAAGTCAGGAAAACAAAGACACGACCTCTTCACTCCACCTGGAAAAAGCTGACACGGCCCTACTTTTCCCAACAGTCCCCCGGATAAAAGCTACGACAAACCACCAAAGAACAGCTTCTCCCCAATCTGGTTCTGCACGCACTTTCATTAACTTCAGAATATCTCCAGCTATTTGCAAGCTGCGGGTTAGAGGAACAACAGAATCATACATTCTCTCCACAGACGATCACAGCAGATGTGTTAAATGACGAGCAAAACGCAGGACGACCTTTTAAACAAGAAAATAAAGCGTGCTTTTGTCTCTTACTGACGCTTTTCTCTGCTCCTTGCAGACTGATGGCAGCAGATGCGGCGCTCCTTCCTCCTTCCCCCACCGATTGGTTCTGCTTTCTGACAGCCGGTCGAGGCAAACCCTTGGCGATGCCAAACAAAAACCACCGACCAACCCAACGAAACGCCGCCACCGCCAACACCCAGCCCCAAATCCCACGACAAGGAAGGAATCGCTGCTTCCCAGTGGCAAGGAGCTCTGGCTGTAAAACGTGCTCCTGGAGATGAGCCGAGGAGCGAAGGCACTTCCAGCCTGGAGAGCAGCCACAATCCCTAACACTAAAACACCGGGTATTCATTCAGTTACTGCTATATTAAGTGTCTTTTAAGAAACAACAACCCAAAACCACGCCAGCCAGGACTTCTGCATAGGTCAAGAGGATAAGGTTCACATAAAAGACTATTATTTATGAAACCGTAGCCCTCGGGATGTAAATGAAAGGAGACGAGCCATCTGCTGGACCCATAAATCAAGTTCTACGTTACGGGAGAACATCGCTTTAATTTAGCAGTAAATTAAACCATCACTGCGCCAACGGGAACACACAGCACGGCGTTCCCCCATCACAGCACGGGGAGGTCGGTGCCAGCCCGGAGCATCCCATAGCACAGCGCCGGCCGGACGGGCTGGGGCCGCCTTTACCAGCAACAGCACTGCTGCTTTGTTCTGGCTTTTAAATATTTTATTTGGGCTCGGGATTCATCATTTTATGCAGCTTTAGCAGCCCAGTCCCAGCGGCGCAGCTCCCCAGGCGCTCTCTCTGCATTCATAATTACTATTATTGGATAAACACGCGCAGGAGCGGGGCAGCAAACGATGCTGGGCGTTAAAGACGGGGGCGGGAGGGGAGAAGGGGGGCTTCAGGTGCTCGGAAAGCGCGCCGCGCGGGGCGGGCTCCGGCAGCACCTCCCGCTGCACCTGCCCGGCTCCGGGGCCGCGCCCACCCCCCGGGGGTCGCGGGGGCCGTCGGCGACCCGGGGGCCGCTCCAGCCCGGCGCTGATTGGCCGCCGCCGACCCCTCCCCTCCCGCGCGGGCAGCGCTGCTCGTGCACGGCCGCCGCTCCCCGCGCCGCCGCGGCGCGCGCCCCTCGCACGCTCCCGCGCCGCCACCCCGCGCCCCCCCGCCGCGTCCCGGCTGCGTTCCCCCGCCGCAGCCGCCCTGCTCCGCCGCTCGCCTTTTTTCCTTCTTGTTCCCCGTAGCCGCTCTTTAATTGCGACCGCATCCCTTGCGGTCGCATCCTTTCCCGTGCAACTGCATCTCCTGCAATTGCATCCGCTTCCCCGAGATCGCATCCCTTCCCTTACGATCACACCCCTCGCGATCGCATCCTTTGCCTTGCAACCCCGTCTCGTACAATCGCATCCCTTCCCTCGCGGTCGCACTGCATCCCCTCACGATGCGTCCCCTCCGACCGCATCCCCTCCGACCGCATCCCCTCCCGTGCGGTCGCACCCATTCCCGTGCAGCCGCTCCCCCCGCCGCTCACAATGCGCCCGCCGCGGCCGCACCCCGCCGCCCATTGTCTGTGCTCCCGCAGCCCCCGGCCCGGGTCTCCCCCCGCCCCACAGCCCCCGCCCGCAGCCGGCATCGCCCCGCCGGTACCTGCGGCTCCGAGGAAAAACAACGTCCAGGGCAGCGCGGCGGCGGGCAGCATCGCAGCCGGAGGGGGGGGAGAGGGGCCGCTCCGAAATAGCAGTTCCGTGCGGGCGGAGCACCACGCGGCCCTCCGGATGGATCTTCCCGTTTTTGCCCCGCGTCCCCTTCGCGCCGCTCCGCTCCGCGCGTGTCCCCGCTCCGCCCGCTGCGCCCCGGCCGCCTCCCGGCGCCGCCGCCGTGACTGACAGTGCCGCAGCACCGCGCGGATCCCTGCGCGCCGCTCTCTGGAGCGGGCGGGCACCGCCGTGTCCTTCCGCCCGCGCCCGCCTCAAATAGGCCGCGCCGGTGGGCGCTGGCGGCCGCCCGCAAAACGCGGCACGGAGCGGAGCGGCTGCGGGGTGTGCTTCGTAGGGGGGGAGATGCGCGGAGCTGATCGTGTCACAGAGTGCAAAGTAGCACGGTTCAGTTGCTCAATGACCATTTCCATCATTAATGCTGTGTGAGCAGACAGCCACATCTCCACATTTCCTGAACACCTCCAGGGATGCTGACCCCACCATTTCCCCAGGCAGCTGTGCCAATGCCCGACCACTCTTCTGGAGAAGAAATTTTTCCTAATATTCAGTCTGAACCTCCCGTGGTGCAACTTGAGGCTATTCTCTGTTGTCCTACCATTGTAACCTGGGAGAAGAAGCCAAACCCCCACCTCACCACAATCTCCTTTCAGAGCACTGTAGAGAGCGATAATCACAGAATCATAGAATGGCTTTGGTTGGAGGTGACTTTAAAGACCATCATGGTGCCAACCCACCAGCTCAGGCTGCCCAGGGCCCCATCCCACCTGGCCTGGAGTGCCTGCAGGGATGGGGCACCCACAGCTCTCTGGGCAGCAGTGCCAGCACCTCACCGCCCTGACAAAAGGATTGCTTCCTCACAGCTCATCCACATCTCCCCTCTTTTAGCTTAAAGCCATTCCTCCTTCTCCTGTCACTATCAGACCATGTAAACAGTCGGTCCCCAAGCTTCTCCAAGCTGAACAAGCCCAGCTCCCTCAGCCTGCCTTCACAGCAGAGGTGCTCCAGCCCTCTGAGCATCCTCGTGCCCTCCTCTGGACCCACTCCAGCAGCTCCGCATCCCTCCTGTCCTGGGGGCCCCAGGCCTGGGCACAGCACTGCAGGTGGGGCCTTGCAGGGGCAGAGCAGAGGGGCACAACCCCCTCCCTCTCCTCTCCTCTCCCTGCTGCCCCCCCTCTGTTGCTGCAGCCCAGGGGACTGTCGGCCTTCTGGGCTGCAGGCGCACACTGCTGCCTCACGCCCCGCTTCTGCCCATCAGGACCCCAAGTCCTTCTCCGCAGGGCTGCCCTCAACGAGTTCTTCTCCACTCTGGGCTCATGTCTGGCGCTGCCCCGACCCAGGAGCAGCATCTGGCCTTGCTGAACCTCATCATGTTCTCTCGTGCCCACTTTCTGAGCCCGTCCAGGTCCCTCTGGATGGCGTCCCTTCCTGCTGTTGTGTCCGCTGCACCACTCAGCTCGGTGCCATCAGCAAACTGCTGAGGCTGCACTCTATTGCACTGTTGAAATCCCATTGTTCCTGTGAGATCTCCTCAGCTCGGGGTTATAAACCACAAAGTGGACTTACTGACTGCATTCTTTAGCCTACCTCAGCGGCTGCTGACAGAATTCACCATCGTAGTCTGTCCGGTTAGCCTTATTCCATCTCTGCCTTTGTGCTGTGTTAACAACACTGTGCAAAATGCTCCTCAGGTCTATGCTGCTCTTCTCAGGTTGGCAGGGCAGGCAGTGATGTCCCTTCTGTTTGTAGCTGAATTTGTTGGAAGAAGACTTATCAAAGAGTAAAATCAGTGTCTGCTTTGGTTCCTTTCAGCAATACGACACAGAAAACTGTTAAGGCCCTTCTGGTGATGTCATCAACCACAAGAATGAAGATGAAGTCATCTAAACTTGAGAGAGAAAATGGCAGTCCAGAAATTCTAAATCTTGGCATTAAAAGCATACATGTCTTGCCCACATACTCCAATACTGATCTCCATGTTTGTCCTGCTCTGCGATTTGCTTGCCACATCTGTGTAGTTCTTAGAAATTATCTGGCAGTTACTTTCCACTTTTATTTTTTATAATAATTTCCAAAGCTCTTCCATCCTTGAAGTTAAAATTTGAAACTTAATGTGCATGCTTCTGCATAGAAAACCGTTATACTTACCGTGTGCAGGACATGTCTCATTTTAATAGTCCTAATTTTTTTAAATCTGTGCAGATGTTTCAATTTGGAAAGGAGAAAGGCTGTCTGCTGCTCAGAACCCAGTCGGAGTTGGGCTGTGAAGACCTCATCAGGATGAATCGCCTGTTCTTCCACGCTCTTCCCATGCCATCAGTACTGGCTGCTTTAATTGGGAGCGTTCTAATTAGCCAGGACATCACCCAGTGCCTCTCAATGGCAGTGCAGCCATCACTATCACCTAACTGCTTGAGAACAACAGCCATCCTAGCTGAGTCGTTACTTATGCTGACATTAATTGAAGGATTCACCATTGTATTTTATGGACTAATGTATGGGCAAAACCAGTGCACACAGAATTAGAAGAGATTGCAGCTTTGGGACACCTCTGGATAAATCTGTACCCTTAGGATTCTCTTGCTGGCTAACTTAGGTGGCTGTGTGTTCTGATATATGCCACTCTCAGCTACAACCAGAGCCCAAGGAGTCCCGGACCCCATTCACCATCTCTAATCTCTCATCTGTTACCTCCAAGCAGTGCCTTAGGAGTCCAAAAATCTTTTGGGTCAAAGATTACACATCTGCAAGGCAGGGAAAAAAAAAGAAAAAAAGGAGGAAAAAAAAAGAAAACAAAAACCCCATTGCTCTTATCCACAATTCCAATGTGAAGGAAATCTAAGAATTTGTTCAAGAGCTTTTTTCTTTTGCTTTCTGTAGCACCAGCACCAGTTGCTTGGCCCTTGATATAACCGCTCCCTTGTCACATAGGGAAAATTAAAGGGATTTTTCTCCTCCGTGGCAGCAACATGAAACAAGGTCAAATTTTGTGCAATGACATAGTAGTTGGCTGTTTCTTTTGGCCATTTTTATGCAAATAGAAATACAAAGAAGTCTCTGCTTATAATTATCAAAAGACTTTTCTAAATCCTCCTAATGCTGGAGTTGCTTGGAGAGGGTTCCAAGTGACCCCGTGGCAAAGGAACTCCATTTATTTGTTCTTGGGCGACGTTACCGATATATTGCAAATACTAAATGCAGGAGGAGCTTCTGTTTTGCTTCCGTGTGCTTTAGGACCCTTCTGTCAGGATGCCATTAAATGGTCATGCACTGCTCAAACATAAGGCTCAGACTTTTAGGAGAGTAAATAAAGCTACGAGCTGACAGAAGGTAAAGAAATTACGCTTCCCAAGTTACTGCTAAAGGACTGGAGACTGAGCTGTTTTATAAGTAAACAAAGTCCTTGGAGAAAGCATTGGAATTTATGGGCTGGACAAGCACATTTCATGAGTTCCACCAATTAGGTTCGCTCCCTAATTCCTGTAAGACCCCAGCAAGAGAAGAGATGCTTTCATTTTCCAGCGCAAGACAAGTCTTCCTACTTCTCCAGAATGAATTGTGCCAGGATGTGACAAAGTAGGAGGGAGAATAACACAATGGATTTGCATTGTACAAAAAATGTACACGTTGTATCGCCAGGCAAAGTGTTGCGCCCACACCTGACACAATGTGAGCAACACCATACTTCCAATTCTCCTCTAGCTGCAAGCCAGCTGGGTAGGGTTGTGCTGACTGCATCAAAACACACAGGTAGACAGTTATTGAATCAGAAGAAGGAAGAATCCACCTAGAAATCAGGCCAGAGCATAGTCTAAGGCAACTTGAAACCATGCCACATTTTCCTTCAGTCTTTCAGGCTTATGTCTTCCATTTCCTCACCATTTTTAGTTAAGGAGTTTAAGGCACAGAAGAACAAAGCTAGTAATGGAATGTCGGTCCATATTTTGCATTATCCTAGCCCTACATTCTCTAAAAATATTTTAGAGAAGATAAAAATGAGGGAAAGTCATGTTTCTGTTTTTGCGTAGTGGTCTTAAGATGGTGCTGAAATGCAGAGAGAAAGAAAATACCCTAAAATTTCTTGCTGTTGAGGCAGAATCATAGTTCTTGGACTGAGTTTGTTCTTCACTTTGTTAATGAAGACTGGATCAAGGCATCCTGGAGCCATTTGATCCAGAGGATGATTTTCAAAGGTCTGATGAATCTTTCCTTGATTTTGAAAGACAGATTTCATCCTTGCTGTTTTTATAACACAAACTTGCAGCCCAAGTTGACATGATATTAAGTAATCTCCCAAACGGTGGGATGTAGACAAGCACTTTGTTCCGTTTGCAGGCACTGCCTGTTTTATAAAGCACTGCACGTTAGTGGCTGTGGCAGTTGGTGTCTTTATACCTACAGGTGAAAGGGCTTAGGCTAGCATAAACGCTAATCAAGGCTTCAAAATAGGATTACAGCAATTCCTCAGACGTGTGGCACTGGCTCCCTTCACAGGAGGAAGCTTCATCTCTAATGAGGTGGTTGTTAGGTAACACACAAGTGGCTCTGTGCCTACAGCAGCGACGTGAGCAACACCGGATCTTGTAAGAGGAGGCATTTCTTCTGCAGATGCCTGCCATCTGCACAGCAGCACCGAATCTGTTTGGAGAAGGGCCACACTTACCAGGGGAAGCAGATATAAGGTGGTTTTTCAAGTCTTAGGAAAAGGAAATGCATCTCGTTGTGCCTAAACGCAGCTAATGTGGGGCAGGTGACACTGCGTGCCACTAGCTGTATTGGTACAATACCGTGATTCAACATGGTCCCTTCTGTTACTTCGTATTTCTGTCTATTATTACTCTCACTCAGCAACGCCAACATAAAACCTGGGTTTTCCAGAGTTCTTGTTTCAAGGCATCAATCAGCTGAACAAAACTGTAAGGTATAAAAGCAAAATAAAAGGTGTCCCTGGCTCAGGACGGCACACAGCCTGGACGGATGAGACAAAGAAAAGCAACTTGCTGAATACATTGAGAAATTAGATTTAGTGATGCGCCCTGTGTGCCCGTGTGGGTCTGTGGCCAATGGGAAACTGAGAAGCGATCTCCTGGGCCTCAGTTTAAACCATTAACCAAAAGGCCAGCCTTGCATTTAATTCCATCCTCCTGCTTTCAGGAACAACAAAAGATTATCCCTCCCTCCCCTCCCCCACTTTGCAGAGGGCTCTGTAGCAATAATGTCGGTAATTAAGAGGCTGACAGCAGAACATTGGAGACTCGTGCAGCTCTGCTGTCCCCATAGTGAGCGCAGGCCTGTCACTTTCCTGTGGCTGCCGCAGCGCTGCACGCACCCTGTCCCACTGACACCACAGCTGGGACAGGATGGGGAGCCCCACACAAGCAAGCAGAGCCCACGCCATCCGTGATTTATGTGTGAAAATCCCTTTCTTGGTTTCTCATTTTTTCTGTTCTACTGGAGAAGGGATGTGAACCTTTCCCTACCCACAGCCAAGCTCTCCCCTAGGATGTTTTCTGAATGAAATCTATTGCCACACTGCAGGGCACCCTCCCTTTCTACTGCCATTTTTTAGCCTGGAAGAGTCCCCTGGGCATCCTAACCTCCATTGGCACACGCACTATATCAGAGGAAATGACTCAATTACACAAGCAATCAATATTCACAATGCATTTCTTTCACAACACTGCTAAGAGTCAGATACGTCCACATCATCAGGCCATTAAATATGACCATCTGTAATGGGCTTACGTTCATTGTCAGCATTTGCTTTGTAAATGGTAAAACAGTTCTGGAAGTCGTTGCATTGGGCAGGGAAATCACAGTGCCAGCTGCAAACTTCTGTCTTATGTTTATTTAGGAAACTTACGTGAGAACGGCTGAGTCACAGTGAGCAAGGAGTGATCTGCCTGGAGTTGTGTCATTAAGAAGAAATAGCCCATCAGCTGGGATGAGGAGTGTCACATTTTTGCCTTTGCTGCAGACAGTGATCCTGATGCCTTTGGAATCAGGAGGGATTTTAAATCTCCGTGACTGACTAAGGCCCTTACCTCCCCTTCGCAGCTGCTCCCCAGAGGAGGAAAATCCCTTATGGGGGCACAGGGGGCATTGGTTTGTGGCTGTCAGAAGTTTGCTGCTTTGGAAGCTGTTATTTTGGAAAATTTGCTCTTTTTTTACTCCAGTAAATTGTCCAGAGAATTCACATCAGTGGAAATATATTTTCAGAGTTCTTGTGCAATTAATTTCTGCTCTTTATCAAGGAAAGGGGCATTTGGAGAAGGTGAATGCTATCTTTCATGGTCTGTAACCTGGATTCAGCTCATCAAAGTTTCAGTAATTAACTGAAGCAGTGAAGTCCAGCACTTATCTCTGTCTCTCTGAATGGAGAGAGAGGTTCTTCAAATGAGAATTTGTGCCTCCTAAAATCTAGACTTTTCTTCAGAAATTATGTTGTTGTAGTAAATTACTGCTTCCCCTCCCCCCAAGTACATTCTAGTGTGTAATAAAAAAAATTCCGAAATTTGAAAACCCACACAAAACAGAAAATCTGGTTTCATCACAGATCCATTTTCTACCCACTGCCCCCATTTACGATTTAACAGCATGGTCAGTGTTGCAAAGTGATACATCTCAGTGTAAGAGAGTCAAAGAACATCGTGTGGTCCTATTGCTCACATAGCAATGCAATCTCCCAAATTGCCTTCTCCATATAAATCACAGAACAAATTGAGCAAATAAAACAAAAATGCAATAGCAGAAGATTCTTTTTCGCATTTCAGCGATCCGTTTCCAGTTCAGAGCTCTTCAGTCTGAAAATGAGACCAATGCCACACTTAGAGCCTACAGAGGTGTGGTGGTGGTGCCCCGTCCCTGCAGACAGCCAAGGTCAGGCTGGACGGGGCTGTGAGCACTGCTGAGCTGTGGGTGTCCCTGTGCGCTGCAGGGAGCGGCACCAGGTGGCCTTTCAGCTCCCTTCCAACCCAAACCACCCAATGCTTCTACAAAATGTCCCCCTGCACACCGGCACACTCCTGCAGTTTGTGTGCTCCTGTTATTTGGAGTCGCATGCAGAGATGACCTTGTGTGCCATAGTGCTCCTCACATTAACTTCAAAAACTCAGCTCACAAGATGAAATTAAAGTTGATCGTGCAGAAGTTCTTAGCCTGTGTTTTCAACAGATCTGCGGAGGATGAGCAGCACAAGATAAGCAGACTCTTCCTTCAAGATAAGCTTTACTTTCTTGCTGTGTGAGATTCTCTTGTAGCCAGTGAGATGAACATTTATTAAAATTTCAATAAATAGTAATTCGTGGAAGATAAGGATTTTGTACCTCTGAGCTGGCACACCCCCAAAAGTTATTTTTGGAAGGATGTTGCTCAAGTGCTAAGCCCTGTTATTGCTGTGCTGCTGTGTCCCCTGGTCTCTCTCTTACACACAGGGCATGAAACTACAGCACAGTCTGTAAAACAAAATTAATGGAGTGATACAGTGGCAAATGCAGAGGTGATGTCAGCCTCTGGGACTCAGTGGCTGTTACTCTTCCCCACATGTGATTATCTCCATTATCTTGTGCTTCCTCTTCTTATGCGGTTTGGTCTTACAGAACATATACGTTACTGAGCTTAGGGGCAGGAACCAAATCTTGACTAACATTTGGAGTATTTAATAATGAGGTTTACTGATAGGAGCCTCCAGACACTACATCACCACAAGTACTGAATAATTAGCACAGAACACCCATCTGTCACCTAAGATGGTTAGAATATCTTTAAACTGTGTTGATTTGAATTTTCATATTATTTTGTAATTAAATATTTGGGTGATATACATAGTTAGGTGTGTGAGCTGACATTCAGATATCTTCCCATAATGGTATCTGTAACCAAGTTTGTTGTTGTGATTAGCCAGATGACAAAATTATTAGCGGTGATGGACTTCTCTTTCTTTACAGACTTCATGGGAAAAAACACTTTGTCCCTGGAGTGCCTCTTGCAATTTGAGTTTGAAATGAGTTTCGTTTGAAAGTACTGACCTGTCTGCCTCACCACTGCGTGGGGGAAGATCACAGAGCAGATCCTCCTGGAAGCTGTGCTAAGGCACGTGGAAGAGGGAGGTGATATGGGACAACCAGCATGGCTCCACCAAGAGCAGCTCCTGCCTGACCAACCGCGTGGCTTTGATGGTGTAACTGCATCAGTGATCAAGGGAGGAGCCACCGATGTCACCTATCTGGACCTCAGTAAGGCCTTTAACACACTCCTCCACAACATCCTTCTCTCCAAATTGTTAATCTATGAATCTGATGGGTGGGCTGTTTGATGAGGAGGAACTGGTTGGGAGATCGTACCCAGCAAGTGGTGGTGAATGGCTCAGCGTCCGGATGGAGATGGGAGGCAAGTGGTGTCCTTCAGGGTCAGTGCTGGGGCCAGTGCTCATTAACATCTTCATCAGTGATATCAACAGTGGGATTGGGTGCATCCTCCGCAGTTTGCAGATAACCCCAAGCTGTGTGTTGCTGTTGACACTCCTGACAGATGGGAAGGCATCCAGAGAGACCCAGACAGGCTGAGCTCTGGGCCCAGGAGAACCTCAGGAGGTTCAGCAAAGCCAAGTGCAAGGTCTGCACCTGGGTCATGGCAGCACCCACTGTCAGTGCAACTGGGGGACGTAAGGATAGAGCACAGCCCTGCCAAAAAGGACCGGGGGTACTGGTGGGGGGCAGCTGGACAGGAGCCAGCAGTGTGCCCTGGCAGCACAGAAAGCCCAGCGGACCCTGGGCTGCAGGCAGAGCAGCGCGGGCAGCAGGGCAGGGAGGTGCTCCTGCCCCTCTGCTGTGCTGTGACAGCTCACCTGGAGCACTGCGTCCACAGGTGGAGTCCTCAGGGCAGGAGAGACGGGGAGCTGCTGGAGCGCGGCCAGAGGAGGGACACAGAAATGGCGGCAGGGATGGAAGCCCTCCCTGCGAGGACAGGCCGAGAGAGCCGGTGATTTGGACTAGGTGACCTTTAAGGGTCCCTTCCAACTCAAACGGTTCTGTGATTCTATGACTAAAAGTAAAACTTTTTTTTGCAATGCCATCACAAGAATTTGCCATCTTTCTTTTTTCTTTGGCACAGTTTATGATTCCTTGTACACTCAGGCTGAGTTTCATCTTTTTAGACAGCCTGAGAAGAGCATCTCACACTTGATGGTAGGTTGTCTGTGGCGTTGGGGCTTCGCGCAGTGCTTGGCAGAACGGTGCAGTGCTGCAGCTGCAGAACAAGGAGCACTTGTCAGACGTGGGCAGTGCTGGCTGTAAACAATCACAGATGAGCGCTTCAGCGCGCTTCTCCCTTGAATACTGATGTTTAGGCAAAGACGCCGTTTGAAATCAAACGCATTTGGGGTCCGGGTGTCTCGTGAGGTGCCGACAGCTTACAGCTCCCAAAAGCACCACGCACAGTGCTGCTCACACCGCTGTGATGCAGAGCGAACCGAAGGAGGCAGAGGATAATTACCTGCTTTGGACCTCTGCCAGGAGAACCGTTGCAGTGCTACTCTTGTCATGTACAACATTATGGGATCTTTAATGGGATTAATTTATTTCAGTTGGTTATTAAGATAAGAGCGTGGGGTCTGCACTTTGTCTGGAGGCTTGTGCCGCCTGCCAGGAGGAGCAGCAGCAGGTCGGGCACTAGGAAAAATTTGTTCTCTGAAAGAGTGGTCGGGCACTGGGACAGCTGCCCAGGGATGGGGTGGGATCACTGTGCCTGGAGGTGTTCAGGAATGGCAGAGATGTGGCACTGTGGGACACGGTCAGCAGGCATGATGGGGATGGGTTTGGGTCAGACATGGGGGTCCTTAGAGGTCTTTTCCAACCTTCATGATGCTATTATTCCACAAGGACAACCTGGTGCGCTGTGGCCCTGCTTGAGGGCGGCGCATCTGTAACCCACAGCACGTGGCTCCCACTGCCTGCTCAGCTGGTTGTCCTCATGGAACACAACTCTGCTGTGCAACTGCACTGCATCAAATGCCACTGGTTGCCAGCATGACTGGCAGCAGTAGCAAAAGCCATGGTCTTCATCAACAACATAAAATGAGAGATTTCATTTTTATTTTACGTAGTTATGGGTTGAAAAAAGGCACTCGGGAAGCTCATGTTTCTGAGTATGGAAGCAGTGTGATCCTGTGGCCAAGCAGAGCAATGCTGCTGAGCTCAGTGCTCACTTATCAGCTGCTGTGATCCTCCGCAGGACCGCATCGTGCTCCTGCCTGGAAAATGTTCCCATTCCAGTTATTCAGTAGGAATATGGCTGACAATTTGGCATATAATTCCTGACATACTGCATGGAAGCATATATCACTGAAATCAACCATTAATGCAGACAACATATTTTCAAGTTTTATACAGATAATGGCTTCCAATTTTCATTACTTCAGCTTCTTGCAAACTTGCTTCAGTACTTGTAGTGCTCCAAATCACATTACGATGAACCCAAAGTTATCTGACCTTCCTGAGAAAGAAATAAAATACAAGTAAAGAGGAGCAGAGCTAAAATCAAAAGGTTTCACTGTCTTTCTCTGTGGAAAGTGACATAGGCCAGCCTGGAAAAGGTCAGAGTTTGTTGCAAGCAGACTGCATCCTGGTGCATGGGAATAAGGATCAATAACTTCACAAGGCTTCAGAAAAAAAAGATGGAAATAGGGCTCGTTAAAGGGTAACTTAATTAGGAATAGCTATCTGGATGGAAGCTGCTGAGTGGTTCATATGAGAGCAGATCAGTTTTGAGGAAGAGGTGGTGCTGAGGGACCCTATGCTGAGCTATCGGAGCCGTTCTGTGCTGGTGAGAAGCCAACCCCAGGCCTGTAGCATTGGTTAAGTCTCCATTCCCCTCTGGATACATAAATGTAACTGGATTTCTTGCTAGCAGCACACTTCCTACAAAGTTTTCATGTTGTCTCAGTGCTGGGCATAGCTGATATAAAAAAACAAAACCACACAAAATAAAATAAAACAAAAGAAGGAACCCACGTGGACAGAACACAGATTTTTCTCTCTGCTGTGACCAAATAAAGACTCATCAGTAATCCAGAGGCATCTGCAGTTGAGATGGTGGCTCCTGGGAAAGCACCCTGTGCCACCTGGGCTGAGGTGTGCTCACAGAGCTCTTTTACATCTTTTTTTTTTTTTTAAATGCTGTTCACATTTCAGCTGTGGTTTCTTTTGATGAGTTCGTTTGCCTTTGTGTGGGTTGTCTGATTGCAAGGCATTCCTTCACAGGAGTAACATAAATATTTACATGGTACCCGACATCAGAAGTCTCTTTTAAAAATAGAGAGATTTCACCATTTACAGTTTACAAGTAACACTTGCAATTAGCAGCAACGGGTTGCTGGCATTAGCATCCCAGAGACAGATCAAAATGCACAGGGCTCGATGTCATGGTAACTGGAGGTTTTTTTAAGGTGCATCTCAAGAAAACAAGGAGCCTGAAGGGCCTAGCTGGAGCCAGGATCCACAACAGCTCCTGCTCAGCCCCTGGCACTGCACAGAGGTGAGACAGCTCACGTGCCAGCGTTGGGTGACAAAGGACACTCCATGGCTGGTGCTGAGCATTGCAAGGAAAACCCCAGCAGCGTCCCATTTGGCTGCACCACAGCACTGCCATACTTTTGCTGCTGTGTGGTTGCTTCAAAGTGTGCAATGCTAGCAATGCTTGGGCGAGCAGCCTGCAAGCATCTGTGGGAAGCTGCTGATAGTGATACCACGGGCGTTCCCTGCCTCTTCTTGAGGTCTGTCTCCTCAGGGAATGGTGTTGGTCAGATGCTCCTTGCAGCAGGGCACAGCTGGCCACACAGCTGGGCAGCTCTGCGCACATCATCCCTTTGAGTGGCAGCAGCAGAGCGCCTGTCACTGCCCAGATTTTACTGCCCTACTCCATTTCTTCCATGGCAGAGCACAGCTGTTCTCAGGCCTCCTGCTCCTGCCATGTAATTCCCTGCTTTGGGCTGAAGCCAGCTGTTCCTGGTGCTGTTCCCCCGAATCTCCTGGCACTGCAAGCTGCTGTGTCAGGACGCAGCACACTGCCGTGCAGGGGGTACAAGATATGTGTTTGCACAAGGCTCTATTTCCCACAGAAAGCCGTGCTTGGAGCCCAGCAAAAGCAGTGGGAATGCTTCTGGCTTGGAATGACTGTGGGAGCTGAGTGCTGCCCTCACTGTGCACCCACCTGCACGGCCCCAGGCATCCGATATCATGGGGGTGAGCACTGTGGGGGGATCACGGGACTGTGCAAACAAACACGGTCTGGTGATGAAAGTGTGCATCAGCACAGTGTGGGGGGAGAGGGGCCTGGGAAGGGCCGTGGGAGCCGGCTCTGTTCCTGGCCACTGATCGCTGCATGACCTGGATCAAACCCCATCTCCTCCTGTGCCTGTGCCTGTCTCTGGTACATCCATCCGGTGTGAGGGATGATGGCCCTCACCTGGCTCCCAGAGGACACAGACAGAGTCACTGCTATTTCCCCTGTTGGAGCCGTGGTGGATCCCCATGGCAAGGAACTTTGCCGTGCTGCTGGGGGAACCTGTTCTCTACCATAAATCTGATCAGAAATGCAGCATCACAGATTGTGAGGGATGCTGATGTCCTTACGTGAGGAATTTAGAAAGTGCTTAAAGGCATCAATAGTACTCTGACCAGCCATTGGGTGCAGGTTCCTGTATTGGGAAAGGGTCATCACCTCTGCTGAGATCAGAGACAGCAAGAATTGATGCATCTACTACAGCAAGAACGGGCTGAGCATGTCTTAACACTTGCTGTGGGTGCCCCATCCCTGCAGGCACTCAAGGCCAGCTGGGATGGGGCCCTGGGCAGCCTGAGCTGGTGGGGGGCAGCCCTGCCCACGGCCGGGGGTGGCACTGGGTGGGCTTTGAGCTCCCCTCCAACCTGAGCCGTTCTCTAGCTCTATGGTGTGACAGAGGATGTGGAGGAAATGGAAAGTATTTGCTGCTTTGGATCAAGGAGAATGACAGGGCTTGGGTAGGCTTGGGGCTTAGGTAGAAGGCTGACTGTCATAAAGATGTGGCTCCAATGGGGAGACTGGTTGGCACATGCACAGCAGGATGGGGGGTGCTGGGAAGCCCCCTCTGTTCTCACCCTGCAGTGCTGTCGCTGTGGGTTCAGCTGCAGCCTCAGACGATGAGGCGTGGATGACTGCAAGGATTAGCTCACATGCCAAAATCTGCTGGCGCATCAGAAACCAACCTGAGTCAGAGCTGAGATGCCGCTTCAAGATCTGCAACAGCTGCAGCAGCAATGGGGGAGACAAAAAAGTTTCTGGGAGCTTTATAGTGGTGAGAGCAGTGCTGCTGGCAAGCTAGGAGGTTAGAAATGACTGCTGCTTTAAGGAATCAAGTGAATGCAACTCTGTTTAGAAATAAATAAACTCAGAAGTAACTGACAGAGCTATATAGGACATAGAGGAACATGCATCCCATTTGTGCCCTGCCAGAGAGAAACAAATATTGGACAAATTCCCTGGAATGGAAATGAGTGACCTAGAAGATGCATACCAATGCCTGGCCTCGTAAGCAATACCTGTGGGAAGGAGGAAGAGATCCATGGAGAGAATGGTTGGAAGCTCTCAGCCGTTGAGCTGAGACCCAGTTGGCCCTCCACACCACAAACATTTCAAACAGTTGATGTGTGAATGTGTGACTCCCCACACCTTTTGGTTTGAGGTTTTTATGTCTGCTCAGAGAGATGGAGATTTGATAACACTTTGTTTTCTTTTGTCTGGAGAACAGCTATCATGGGAAAATGGTACAGCTGCCTTTTGCAAGTTGAGATGGTTCCAAGCATTTCCAGCCCAGGGCAGCATTTGGCAGTTCTCAGCACACCCAGCTACCAGCAATGCCCATGTTATGAGGCTGACTTCTTCTTCTCTGCCTCAGCAAAAAAACAAATCTGGAGCCACAGCTTCTTGTAATGGTTATAAGAGCTCTGGAGGACTCTAAGTCCAACCTTCACCTTTCAGGACGGGGCAGGGCTCACGTCACCCTGCATGGACATCATCCTGTCACTAAACTTACTTTGCTTCAGTCATTAACAGGAAGTGTCTTTCGAGTTAGAAATAAAGGTGAGAGCTCTTTTGGCCAAGAAAAGTGATAGAGTAGATAGAAGTCCTGATGGACACAGCAGATCCTTCCCCTGTTTGTATCCAGGAATCACAATCATGATAAATACATGGCACTTCAGCAGTAATGAAGGGGGCACTTATTGAGCGAAGTGCCGGTGCCTCCGGGTGGCTTCTGCAATTAGAAATTCTCTTTAATCCATCCTCTGGCATGGATTTATGAAGCGAATGTGGTTGTACAAGTGATTCAAAGCCCTGTATCTCTCTTAATATATTTGCTGCATGCATGCCATCAGGCAGGCAGAACACTGTACCTTACCGTGCTCTAATTTATCTCCATAACGCAAGTGGAGTCAGAAGGGACGCAGCAACAATAGTTCAGTGTTGTTTCCTTGGCTGTTCTGTTGTGCCCTGCTGCGGAGCTCATAAATTCCTGGTGGGGATCACAGGGCGCAGTTCCATGCAGTAAGACTCCACGGCTACAGGAAGCTCCTCCTGGCACATGTTTGTAATCGAAACCACTTAAACTTATAGAATCATAGAATCACTAAGGTTGGAAAAGACCTAAAAGATCACCCAGTCCAACCGTTCACCTATTCCCAATAGCTCCTACTAAACCATGTCCCTCAACGCAACATCCAGTCTTTCCTTGAACACCCCCAGGGTCGGTGATTCCACCACCTCCCTGGGCAGTCCATTCCAGTGCCTGACCACCCTTTCTGAACCCTTTCTTCTCAACTTCATTGAGAAGGGGCTGGGGGTAGGAGGTTTCTTCCCAGAAATAAACACGAGGGTCGGAGTTATTTCTGTTGCTTTCATTCCGAGTTAAAAATACACTTTGTGGAGCATCTCTTCCATTTGGGAAGGGGTGTGCTTTCTTCATCAGATCATCATCATAACAGAATGGCTCAGGTTGGAGGGGATCTCAAAGACCACCGTGTCCCCACCCCCGGCCATGGGCAGGGCTGCTGCACACCAGGCCTGTCCCGGGCCCCATCCCACAGGGCCTTGAGTGCCTCCAGGGAGGGGGCACCCAGCCTCATCTTCATATGTTAATTTCATATTTGGATTGTGATATTGTGATATATGAGAACGAGCCGTTCCTATCCGCCCTCTGTAGGGGAACACGTGCTCTGATATCATCTGCTGCACTTGCATTCCTGCTGTTCCACATGTTCTTCCCAGGTAGAAACCACCCAGCACTGCCCTTCCCACTGACATCTGTGAGCATGGAGCCCTTTTCCTGCAGTCTCAGCTCCCAGCCCTCAGTTTTGCTCTTTGATATTTTTCGAATTTAGGGTGGACGCTGCATCTTCTGCAGAGCTGCAATGCCGTGCACTCATCAGTCAGTGCAGGGGAGATCTGAAAGCATTCAGATCCTGCACATCTTCGTTGTTACACAAGTAATAAATAACAACAAACTTTTGCAATTACTTCCCAGCATAATTTGGTTTTTAAAGAAGAGCTCGAGGTAACCTTCCTTTTTCCTAAAGCGGCTGTGACAGCCCCAGAGGGGCTGGTAAGGATTTAATTGTGGCACTAAGTAATTTATCTGATGTGGAACGTTAGGAGCTGAAGTGGAGCAGGTTAGCAGTGGGAGTATCACACTGCTACAAGACCTTTGCTGACATTCAGCTGCTGGGGGAATAACTGTAAAATGCAAAGGTGACTTTTTGGCTTTCAGATCTAACCTTTGCTGTTCTGAGCTCTGCGTTTTGTGGGAGAGCTCCAACCTTCGTGGGCCCACGGCGTTAAAAGCACAAAGCTTTTGGATTGCGCTGGTGACACGGGCTGAGCTTTATCTGCGGGGAGTTAATGAATGTCTCCTCAGAAATGATGGCAGCACTTCAGAAGGTCTCCAGACTGCTGTATCCTCTGCCATCCCCTGGGATCAAACATTGGCAGCCTTGCTGTGGGGATGTGACACCTTCAGCAGTGCTCAGGCAGCAATATTTAGAATGATGGTCATGCTAATTCCCATAAACTCTAGCCTATAAAACACTGCTCGGTGTAGAGAAATGCCTGATACCATCCCCCTGTGATGGATTGTTTCTGGTCTCTGGTTTCAGCTTTGCAGAATGCAAATGCCTATGACAAGAGGGAATGGCCTCACATTGCACCAGGGGATGCTCAGGTTGGATATGAGGGTGAACATCTCCAGAGGAGTGGCTGGGCAGTGGCACAGAGTGCCCAGGGGGTGCGGGGCGTTCAGGAGGTGTCCAGGAAACGTGGAGATGTGGCACTGAGGGGCACAGCGGGCAGTGTTGGTGGTAGGTGGGTGGTTGGAGTAAATGACCTTAGAGGTCTTTTCCAACCTGAATGATTCTATGATCGTGTTTCTATAAGCTGCTTCGTGTTTTCCTATTTAGCAGCAGTAGCAGAATTGCCTTTGGAAGCAACAAAGCCCAGGATACATGGTATCTAATGCTAAAACTATGCTAGCAGCCATTTCTCAATCCCCACCTTGAATAAAGTTTGGTTTTGGTGTATATGCTGAGGCAGGAGCAGGGAAGCAGTATGTATGGGTGGTATATCATGTGCCATTCCTTTTAGATGATTAGATGGAGGCATCTGGCAGGGCCCTCTGATTTAAGACTATTGACTTGATCTTATTTCTTGACATGGGTGCAACAGAGACCCATCCATTACATTTTTATATGAACTGGCTTCAGACTTCTTTTTATTTGAGTGCATTTCTCTATTAAAATGCAATGTATCAACGAGATAAAATGAAACGCCAATTACTGCTCTACAAATGTTTGCTGTTTTAAAGCAAGATAAGGTAAACATGAGCCAAATCCTCTTTTCTCTCCCCTCCCTTTCTGGAGAGGTGGGTACAAACTTTAAATATTGGTACAAACACATTCTGGATGGCTTCCAGATAACTGAAACACAAACAGAACTGCTCTGAACCGCTCGCCTCCCCCAGGAACCAGCACACTTTGCCTGGTGAATGCCATATTGACTCGGTTTTGTGAAGGAGACAATTGACACGAAGGCTCAGCTATAGATTAATAGTCACCACGCTGCTCCAGTTAGGGAAATGCTTCTTGCTGCTGCAGGTGATATCCATCTTAAAGAAATAGAGCCGGAGCTATCAGCCAGGTGACAAGGCAGCAGAGAAATCCACGGTGTGCGTGCTGGAGTAAAGCAATCTGAACAGAAGAGAGGCAGTGATTTAATAAACCAGAGAACCTGTCAGACGCCTTATCCCATCCTCAGAGGGACGGTGAGACTCCAGCAAAGTCAATGGGACTTAAAACTTCCGCCTCCAATTAAACAAGTGCTTTGTTGCCTCGCTGCTCAGTGGCCTAAGTCCCAGGGATGTGCAGCTCCCAGGGAGTGCAGGGCAGTCCCTGCTGAGCGCTGTGTGTTCAGTGCCTGAAGGATGAACTCATCTGTGCATTTCTCAGTGCTAAGGACAAGTTGTACAAACTGGAAAGCAAAAAAATTCCACCTTCAGCACCTCGTGGCACAGCTGCCCGGGGTGGGGGGGTGTTTGGGAGCTGTGCAGATGTGGCACTGAGGGATATGGGCAGTGTGCAGTACTGGTGGTGGGTGGATGGTTGGAGTGGATGGTCTGAAAGGTCTTTTCCAAGCTCGGTGATTCTGTGATTCTAACATTCGTGAAATCTCCCAGTCACCACCACACATCATCGTCACCACAAGGCAAGAACTCAGTGTTTGCTTCTTCTATTGATGCTCACAGCAGAGGAAGGTGGGAGAAGAGCTGACAAACAGGGCTGACGAAAAATTAGAGAGGAAACAGGCACGAACAGTGAATTCTACAGCAGCACCGTCAATATTCAGCCGTTTGCCCCTTTGGTCTTCCTGTCATTCTCCTTTTACCGCTTCGTGCCCCACTTTGCAGGACTATTTTTGTTAGCAAACTGTCTTCCACTCCCACGTCGCAATGGATTAAGGGCTTATAATTGCTGCTACTTTAAACTCCTCGTTACAGAGCTGGTCAGAGCAGGTTTAATTAAAACAGCAGCAGCTGCCTGTCTTCAGAAACCCTCCCAGCACTGGCAATAAGCAGTGGGAGCTTGTAGGAGTGCATCCCTCGTACCTGCAGGGCCCTGGGGCCTTCCAGGTCGAGCTGGGTGTACACAAACAAACTCCACTCCCTGCAGGCTGCCTTCATGCAGCAAGACAGGGCTGCTGTTTCCGTGCACTTCGCTCTCAACTCCTGGATCTCATCGGGAGCAGGAGCCAGATCCCATCAGCTGCACAGCACTGCAGCAACACACCAAACCTTGACTGCAGTGATGCACAGCAGCCCCAGCTGCACGCAGCTCCCACAGGCTGAGGGTTTGCCTACAAACACTCCTTCAGAGTTTTCTGGGGGAGGGAAAAAAAGAAAAAAGAAAAAAAGAGAAAAAAAGAAAAAAAGAAAACATCACAGCCTATACATTCAGCTGAGGGGTTTTCAAGCCTCTCACTTGTGCACCAAGTGCCTCCTTCTCACGCTGTTTCCCTGCCTCTGCTGCCAGCATGGGAGAGACTGTATGAGCTTCCCCAGCAGCTTCAACACATTCCTCCACGGAGAGCCCTTAACAGCAGTCGCCCACAGCTCCTCTTTGTGCTCGTTCACTCCTCTCTTGGCTGCTGCCAACGCAGAGCTGCTGACCCACTTCCTCCCTGCTTGGGTTAATTCACAGGGAAACGTTCCCAAAGCCTCAAGAATTGGGAAAGTGAGCAAGCAGCAGCATTTGCGCATAGGAGGGAGCGCATCCGTGCGAGCACAGCAGGAGCTGGGGCTGGCTGTTGGTGCAACACAGCGATGTGCAATGCAAACAGCCAGGCAGCAGACGGCTCGGCGCGCAGCAAGGCAGGTTGTTGCTCCAACCAACGCGACTCATTAGCTGCAGTGGTTCCTTCGTAAGAGACAAGGGATGGGAGAAGGCACGGACAGCCTTTTTTTTTTTTTTCCCTGTTGGGGGGAAGTGCTGGCCGTCCTTCTGATACTCCTTGCATGCTCATTCCTCTGCAGGGTCATTCTGTATGTTCCCAAACTGAGGAGAGGGCGGCACAGGCAGGATCATAGAGACATAGAACGGTTTGAGTTGGACGGGACCTCAAAGGGCAGCGCACAGGGACACCCACAGCTCCAGCAGTGCTCACAGCCCCGTCCAGCCTGACCTTAGCTGTCTGCAGGGACGGGGCACCACCGCCTCTTTTCTCCATGCTGCACAGTCCCAACTCTCAGCTTGTCCTTGCAGGGAGGGATTCACAAAATCACAGAATCACAGAACGGCCCAGGTTGGAAGGGATCTCAAGGATCATGAATCTCCACCCCCTCTGCCACAGGCAGGGCCACCAACCTCTCCATTGGGACCATTTCTGTGGCCATAACTCATTCCTGCCAGCATCTGCACAGTTACTGCTGTGGAATTTCTCCAAAGTAACACTTAACCTCATCGTGGCTCAGAATCAAGGTGTTCTGGCAGACGGTGACACACCAGGCCCGAGAGCCCCTGAATCTCTGTTTCTTTCTTTTCGGAAGAGCCCAGCAAATGAAGGTACAAGTTGTACCTTCTACTAAGGTGTAGAAGCAAGTTTTAACACACCAGACTGTGGAATTCTGCACAGTAGGAGCGGTGCATTGGCAATATTTGGCAAGGGAGCAGAGCATGCACTTATCAGAAATAACCCCACATCTGAGGAGGGGCATTCAGTGTCCTATTTAAAAACATCATCTGCCTTCACCCAGCAGCTATGAAGAGACTGGGTGTGCAGCATCCTCTATCTCACACCCTTCTAAACTGGGATTCTTGTACTTCTCTGCAGCATGCAAAAGATGTGAGCTGGGCTGCTTCAGTGGTTCTTTTGTCTGAAACTCCCCCACATTCCCCCTCCACAAACAAAAATCTTCTATTTCCTCAAATAATGTTATGTTTTCGTAGGAAAAAGAAAGCGCACTGGTGACATGGCCCACGAGATCAGTCACGAATACCCTGCATGGCCCTGTGGAAAGCTGATGTTTAGGGCTCAATTAACCTGTCACACCCAAAGCCCCATCGTTTTCAGTGCAGTCATGCCCGACTGATCCCAGTAGGAGACAAGAATCCCATTTCTTAGCTGCAGGAAGCTGGCATGATCCTCATGATGCAGAGGAAGAACAGCTGAGAACCAGAGTCCAGCATGAAGACAAATGGCATTTATCACCTCTGTAAGCACATAGCCATGATTTCCGCCCAGAAACATGAAATGTGTGATGGTGCCCCATAGACCTGCAAGCTTTGTTTGGGTTACGAACACAGCCTGACTTCAAAGAAGTCTGCAATAGCTCATTTGGAAGGATGGGAAACTGAATATTCTTTAATTAACCTATTAGTTTTAATTAGATACCACAGCCACTTGTTTTGTAATCTGGAAAATGAATGTTCCAGATGCAAAGGGGAGGTTTTCTTTCTTCCTTTTTTAACTTTCTTTCTTCCTGTTTAGTGAAATGTTTAAATGTCTTGTCACCACAGAGAAACACAGAAAAAAGTGACACTTGATGAAAGATTAAGGAAAATGGGGAAGATTAACAAAGCTTGATAGGCAGGCAATTAAAATAGAAGTGAAGGATCGTTAGTATTCATTACCAGACAACACAGGCAGGGAGGATGCTGCAGCTGCTGGAAATCCCCATATCCAACTGCAGGGAAGTCCTGCCCGAAATGGCTTGCTCTTTTCATTGGTGAGGTTCCCACTGGCAGTTAAGTGGATTAGGAGCTTTTGTGGCCTCTTCACCCTCGGAGACTGATCTGGCCTAAAGGTCTAAGGGCTGTTTGAATGGCCTTTAAGAGGTGGCACGAGGAGGATTCTGACAGGGGAGGGGAAATGGCCGATGGCTGTAACCAGGAGATGCCACCTGCTGGGAACTGAGAAAGGAGGAATGAGATCCAAGTCTCTGGATGAGGAAAGAGGGAACCAGGAGACCAGCAGGGAGGGGAGAGAAGGGGAGGGGAGGGGAGGGGAGGGGAGAGAAGGGGAGGGGAGGGGAGGAGAGGAGAGGAGAGGAGAGGAGAGGAGAGGAGAGGAGAGGAGAGGAGAGGAGAGGAGAGGAGAGGAGAGGAGAGGAGAGGAGAGGAGAGGAGAGGAGAGGAGAGGAGAGGAGAGGAGAGGAGAGGAGAGGAGAGGGGGTTGTGCCCCTCTGCTCTGCCCCTGCAAGGCCCCACCTGCAGTGCTGTGCCCAGGCCTGGGGCCCCCAGGACAGGAGGGATGCGGAGCTGCTGGAGTGGGTCCAGAGGAGGGCACGAGGATGCTCAGAGGGCTGGAGCACCTCTGCTGTGAAGGCAGGCTGAGGGAGCTGGGCTTGTTCAGCTTGGAGAAGAGAAGGCTGCAGGGAGACCTCATTGTGGCCTGCCAGTACTTGGAGGGAGCTTACAAACAGGAGGGGAGTGATTGTGTACAGATCCTGATGGGGACAAGGGGAATGGTTTTAAAGTGAAAGAGTGGAGATGTGGGTGAGCTGTGAGGAAGCAATCCTTTGGTCAGGGCGGTGAGGCGCTGGCGCTGCTGCCCAGAGAGCTGTGGGTGCCCCATCCCTGCAGGCACTCAGGGCCAGGTGGGATGGGGCCCTGGGCAGCCTGAGCTGGGGGGGGGCAGCCCTGCCCACGGCCAGGGGTGGCACTGGGTGGGCTTTGAGCTCCCCTCCAACCTGAGCCTTCTGTGATTCCCATTGGAAAAGCCATGGGCAGAGAGGAGTTTCTGCCTGGTGCTGTCTTTATCCCAGAGACACTGACATCAGCCTTCCCAGCACCCACCTCACTTCAGCAGACGTGTTAATCAAAGCCCCAGCTGGTAATCACACTCAGCACAAAGTGCCAGACACACAGATATGAGCAGGACAGGGAACACGCCAGCAAGCGGGGAACCCTCGTGCTGGAGTCTCGCCGAGCTCTGTGCAGGCAGAGAGCTGCAATGGTCACAGGAACAGGCAGTAGAGCAGATCCCTATCTGTGTGCATCCCATCCAGGAGCAGCGAGCTGCAGCACGCTGGCAGAGCAGTGGGTGGCTGCTCGGGGTGCAGCAGAGCCCATCTCATGCCAAACTTCTCCCACGCCTCATGGCTCTGCTGGGTTTCCTGTCACTGACTCATCTGCTGGTTCCGCTCCCTCGCTGTGTTACTACAGGGACGGCTGTGAATGAGCACCCAGCCGAACCCACGGGCACTGCTCTTGTCTCAGTCTTCCTCTCTTCTTTCAGCATTTGTGGCCTCGTGACGCTGCTGATGGAGCAAAGGAACCCGGCACTGGTTGGTTCTGCACAGCTTTGGGATCGTTGCTTTCATGTCTCCTCATTTCTCATCTGATGGATTACAGCACAGATCTCCAAATTTTCCCTTGGAAGAGGAATTGTCTTGGGCAGGTCATATATAGGTTGCACTGAAAATAGTGACTCCTTTTTATTTCCATGGGAACTACAACTGATGCAAAGAGCACAGTATCAGTATATTGAATAGTGAATATTTTCAGCGACAAAACATTATTTATAACATAGTTTTATTTTACAGCCATTAGCTGTGCATTTTCAACAGCCATGCACAACAGGTGCATGCCACAATTGTCATAAATGGCACCAGTGGAGGTAACCCACTGTCACTGTCACCACAGCTGAAATGCACCACCTGCCCCTCTCTGTGCTCACATCCACTCTTTGGTCTCCAGAAACGTTTAGCAGGCATCAGTGGATGCCACTGGGTGCCATTTTTTCTGCATGGAGGAATTCAATTCCACACCTTTGCTTCATCTGCCCTTCCATGTCAGACACCATTGTGTCAGACTGCCCCTCTGCTGCCATCTGTCACACAGCAACAACATGCAGTGGATCTTGGTGGGAAGGTTCCACCTCTACTGCTGCACCACCAGCATCCAGCTCTGATGTGGTGGGCTGACATCATAAAACAGGAGGCATTACTTTTGTAGAAGCCTCTCTGGTAAGAGGGAGCTCATAGAAGACTGGTAAGCTCTTTGAGTTAAATATCTGATTGCAACTCTACACATTCCATTTGAAAATTCACAGGTGATGTATTTATATCAACGGAAAATGGAGCTGCAAATATACCAAAAAATTGATCATTTTTTCAGAAATTGTGCAACCTGTTCTCAGATTCCATTATCAGAACAGAAATCATGGCTGTGTGTTTTCTGCTGCTCACAGCACTTTGTTCAGCCAATGCATCGCAGAGCCGTTGGCCATCACTGGGCTCAGCACTGCCCCGTGCCCTGGGTTCAGTGCACACAGTGCCCATCACACAGCGCTGCTGGGAGCGATGGGGGCACAGGGCCCTGTTTGGGGACAGCTCTGTGCCCACCTCCTGCTCACAGCTCCTGCAGCCTCTGCCACCGCAGTGCCCAACACAGCAGCACCGGCTCTGCGTTGGTGGGTGGGCGCTTCCTTCATGGGAAAGGACGGAGCGAGCTTGCAGTGCAGAGGGAGGTACACGCTGTACTTGGCTGGATACTTTATTGGGAATGAGCTGAGCTGGTAAATGTCTGCTTTCTATTCTTTATTGCGTTCCAGCTTGTTGGAGATCCAGACATGCTCCACTTACAGATTCTGCCTGCAGAATGGGCTGAATTAGAGGGCTGCTGCAGGGAGATTCGAAGGTATTTTTGGCCAGAGTGAAGCATTGTAGTTCATACACAGAAAGTGAGCCTTAAGCGTAGAAAAAAAACAACAGCCCAGCTTCAAACGAGCCCGATAAACCCTCATGATTTGTTCCATGGCTCATTGAGTCTTCAAAGAAGCATGAATACATGGCAGCCACATGTATCTGAACTACATAGACTAAAGTTCATGGAAAAAACATGTGTCTTTTTACTTCTCAATTTTGTTTGAGTTTTGAAAGGAGAAATAATGCTCAATCCATCTATTTCTGTAGGGAAACTTGTTATGCATGCTGTTACCCTAGAGAGCCTGCGTCTGACTTGTGGCTAACAGACTTCACCACTAATGAGGAAGAGATCACATGAGAGATAAAACCAAAGTGATTCAGAGTAACAGGGCTTCACACAACACTTCTGGATGCTTTCTAGTTGATAAAAGCAAAGAAGAACTCTTCTAGCAATAGAGGAAGAAGGAGCTGTTGGCTGAAACTGATGCGAAGAGCACAATAACACTATTTGATAGAGCAAATATTGGTGGGAAGGTTCCACCTCTACTGCTGTGCCACCACCATCCTCCTCTTACATCATTTTTGCTCACCATTGCTGTGACTCTTCCACATTTTTTTTTTCTCCACTTATCTTTTTTTCCCACAAATGTTACTGAAGCTAAAGGAAATGGGTGTCACCTCATATTCATATGTAAGCATTTGCAAGGAAATCTGTATTGAAGGCCAAGGTATAAGTATAGTTTTTCTTAATTAACGGGGCTGTTCAGGCATTTCTTTGTTTTCTTTTTTTTTTTTTTTTCCTGGTTGTAACATTTCAGAAGCCATGCTTCTTAAAGTGAAACTCAGCCTTGCAGTGGCCTTGCCATTAGTTGCTCTCATTTTGGATGCAGGTGGCTTCAGGTGAGCCGTGCTGCTAATTAGTGCCCAGCTTGTCAAAACGAAGCAGTGCTTTGAAGCTAGATGCAAACAAATTGGTCCCCAGAGGAGAGAGGGATGCGTGGCTGTGCTGGTTGCATCATTCAAAAAGCATCACCCAAACAGCCTGGCCCCAAGAAAAGAGTTCAAGGCAAGAGGGGAATGGGTTTGCATCACTGAAACCATTCAAAATTGAAGAGTTGCCAAAAAAGGTTTCTTAAGCACTGGAAGGCCAGCATTAAAACAAATACCCTTCCCCTGCTGACTGCGGTGCCTCTTGTCAGAGCTGTGCCAAGATCTGCTTCCCAAGGTCAGAGGCTCGCAGCGGGCTGATAAGCACAGCCAGCACAGCCTGGCTGGGATCCCCAGCCCCACACTGAGAACGTGTTGCTTCATAGCAGAGGTGAAGAGAAAAAGCTAACCTCACTTTGTTTGTTTGCAACAGGATTAGTCACTCAGCAGGCCACCATCACTGTTCTCACTACTTTGCTGGCGGTATCTTACTGAGCCCTGTGTCCAGAGGCAATGCTTCCCAGGCAGATCCGCACCCTGCTCACATCCCCAGGCACCTTCCTCACCCACACGCTTCTATCAACCCAGAGTTCTCCACGTATGTTTCTTAAGGAATTCCTCTCTATTATTTCTAAGGGAACTCTGAAGGATGACAGTCCTATCCTGACTCCTCCTTGCAATTATAGCTGGCTGTTAGCACCCTGGCTTCTAACCCTGTTAATTATGAGATGCAGATGCTTTCTGGAAGATGAGAAATAAAAAGGGAAGATGGTTTTTCAAGAACAGACCCAGCAGTATTCACATGGAGGAAAAAGGCAGAGCAAAACTGCGCTGGTGAAATGGAAAATCAAGAATCTCTGTGGCCTGAAGGTCTGCAGACCTCAAAGACCACTTCTCTTCGTGCCCAGTGTACTCTACAGCCACTACGTGGCTCCCATTGCTAAAGCTGTCACTACTAGGCAGAAGTTACAGGACAGGACATGGCTTCCTTGGAACTGGAAGCCAAAGAGATGGGGAGAAAGGAGCACGGCTGTGACGGAGCATCAGTGTCCACACTGGGGCTGAAAGCAGACATGGAGCTGAGCAGAACTCTTTGGAGTGCATCAGAACCCCCATGAACTGTTCCTATCTGCACACAGGATCTGCACCAGCAGTGTGAGCATCGCAGTCCCCAGCACAGAGAGCGTGATCAGCATTCTTCACTACCACAACTGTGTTGCTAATTACTTTTAATAAATGCATGCTGTGGAAATCACAGTTAATTTATGCCCAAATTAAGCCACGTAGTTTCTATTATTTCCCTCAGCTGCTTCATGTATAAACACAAAGCTTATCAATAGTAAATAAGTGAGATCAGCATGTTTGTAGTCACTCCCTACGCTGAGCATGGGGTCCTTTTGGGTGATTCTGTAGGAAGGGCTGAGGTGTCTGGAGATGTGTCATGGGTGGATTGATTTCATCATCATCATAGAATGGTTTGAGTTGGAAGGGACCCTTAAAGGCCATCTGGTCCACTCCCCTGCAATGAACAAGGACACCCACAGCTCCATCGGTGCTCAAAGCCCCACTATAGAGTCCGTCCCCTCCCTTCTCACAGCCCCTTCAGATGCTGACGGGCCGCTCTCAGCTCTCCTTCTCTTGCCTTCTCTTCTCCGTGCTGCTCAGCCCCAGCTCTCAGCCTGTCCTTGCAGGGAGGGCTTCCATCCCTGAGATCATTTTTGAGGCCACTCACAGTTATTTCCCTAATTAATAAGGTGATAAACAGCTCACTGCTTTTTCCACACCTACCTTGAAATACAGCTTTTGGCTTGGACTCTCACCATATCCTCTCCGTGCCAAGGACTATCTGTATGTTTTTAGCAGGGCTGTCATTTAAAAATATTCACCCCCAGCAAATCATGGACTTGACAGCAGCCGTACCCTCTGGGGGCTGCTCCTATGAAATGAATGGGTTATGTTGATCCTTTCAAAGCACTGTTTCTTCATCCCAGGTGATCCTCACAGTTTAACAGTGCCAGGCGGCAGTTTCTGCTGTTCTCTGAGACTCCAGGAAAGCCATGAGCCAATCATGGCACTTTGGTGCGAAGTGCTGGACACAACTCTGCTCTCCTCCATTGAAGGACTCAGTGGGGTTTGGCTTCTCTTCTTGCCACCACAGTTCTGGATGAATCACGGACTCATAGAATAGTGTAGGTTGGAGGGGACTTTAAAGATCATCCAACCCCTCTGCCGTAGGCAGGATTGCCACCCACACCAGATAAAGATGAATTGGAGCTTTGTATCTTTGCTGTGGACAAACATCTATTCAGGGTGACTGTTGGTGTAGATAACCTCAATGATCTTGGCTGCCTGCACTACAATTGGGCAACAAATTCCTCATGATTGTGTTGTGCAACCCAAAGCATCAAGCTGGTTAATCCCCATCCTTTACAAACGTGAATTACAGTCTGCATGACAGCTGAAATCGACTTAAAGCCACCACTGGGAATAACCGAACACCTTCAAATGGCTCTCCTCCCCATTGTGATACAGGCAAACACTGGTCACGAAGCCACCACCCTGGTGGCAGAACAGATTTTGACACTCCGTCCTCCCAAATCCCCCATCCCTCATCTGAGAAGTTACAGGAGCTACAGAGACCTTCCCTTCCCAGCATTTCCAGCATGTCTTCTGCTTTCTGAACTCCTTTTATTAATCTGAAGATACGACCAGCCTCACACAATGAAATGCATTATTAAACATTTATTAAATGTAGTGAGTTAATCATCTGCATTTATTGAACTATAGCAACAGACAACATAGACATTCTTTTTAGCAGCTCCAGAATACTTAAGAAGATCCTGTAGGAATATGGAGGTCTATGAGAGTCTATGGGGGCCTGTGGGGATCCTGGGGGGCTATGGGCCTTCCTAGGACAAGCAAAGCAGTGGAATTTAACTAGATTATCTTTAAGGTGCCTTCCAACTCAAACAATTCTATGCTTCTATAAATGAGCTTGGCCAATGCCACCCTGTGACTGGAGCCTGACGCAGCCCCGTTTGGGATGATGATGCTATGCTGTCTGCACTCCCTGACCGTCTGGGTGACCACACAAGGCAGCAGCACCCAGACGGGCAGGGCACCATCTGGTGAGCCCGGAAATACCCCAGAGAGCCGCTGGTTGGTGTTGCCAACGTGCATTACACAGCACACCTCACGCCAGCCGGCAGCTGGCAATGTCAGAGATGTGCTACCGCCGGCTGCTCATCTGAGAGGGATGCTCTGTGTTGGAATGCAGGGCTGGGGGATGTTTGTGGGATGGGTCATGAGCAATATTTGCCCTGCTTGCAGCTGATGTTTCCTCCACTGGAAACATGTTAATGCAGTTCATATTCCCCAGGCTGGCTGCAGAATTCTGACACGGTAACCTCCGCTTCTGTCCCTTTGATAAATGGAGTGCCAGGCTAATTTCCATTATTAGAGTGCCTTCTTCATCTCTCTCTCATGGCTCAAAGCAACTAATATCTATCTTTTAAATATCTAGGATGAACAACCCTCAGGGCTGAGTATCTCAATCATAACATTTTCTGGTTCATCACTTTCAGGTTTTGCTCCTTCTGGAAACAACACCGTAATAGTTACACCTATGCATCTGTGCCTGTGCTGCCATGCTCCTGTCTGATGCTGGCCACTCATTCCATCACAAGTGACTGCTCCACAGCTGCCACGAAGCCATGGATCAGGGCTGGACTAAGGCTGTGAGAAGCATTGGCTCACAGGTCATGGTCTTCATGGCCATGGCCATGTCTATGCACAGACCAGTGGGCCCTCCTACAACCTGAAAGAAGAAAGTGCAGGGGCAGATTGGGGTCCAGGGCAGTAAGTGGTTTTTCTACTGTTTGTCAAGCTGACTGTAAACTTCCCTTTAACTATTTTCTTAGTGACTGTTATACTGGAAGGATAATTTTTAACAGCATTTGTGACTTCTAAGTCCTTGCGCTTAAATAGCATCCTGCTCAGTGCTCCTGATTTACCATTTAAAAGTGAGAGGGTAATTCACTTAACACAGTAAACATTGGGACTGAGGTAGAATTTCAGTTATCTGAAGATGGCCTCAAGAACATAGCAAATGTGGGATCCTGGTGGTGCTCGGTACATCTAAGTGTTTCGAAACCACTGAGCATCTGTCACAACCACCTGTTCTTCTTCCCCGAGCTCAGCGTTACAGAAGGGCTTTGGAAGCACATATTTTGATCACTTGGCCATTTGCTTCTATAGTGTGACTTGCTAGCTCCGTGAAAACCCAGGAGCTGCTCACATACAACAAAACTCCTCTTTATCCTGAGAGGGATCGTCTGTGCCAGCTCCTCCACATATTGCCAGAAACATCAGCTGATTCACGAGCAATTACTTCAAAACAAAGCAAAGAACCCATTCTTGACTGCAAATTGGAAACTGGGACACTTCCCATGAATGTTACAACTCTTTGCAAGGGCGGCCTGCAGATGCAAGCAGTGCTGAATTACTGCATGCATGCCTCTGCATGCTGCCTGCTCTGCAGCATCCCCTGCTGAAAGAGCAGTGCGATCTCTGAGCACTGAGTCCAGAGACTGAGCAGAGTCCAGGCTGCGTGCTGGGATGTGGGGAGGTGGTTCCTGCAGGCTCTTTGGTTCTGGGTTGATGCTGCGCTCGGTGACCCGAGGTCCAGCAGAGCTCTGCCTGCATGAGTCGTTTTTCATTTATGAGGTGAGAAAACCTGTTAAAAACAGAAACCTGGCAGCAACTGAGCAAACAAAACATCCCTTCAACAGAAAAGACAAGAACTGGAATCTAAGTGGTGTATGGGTGATAAAAAACATCTCTTTCCCCTGCAGTTGCACACATTACTCATTGCAGAGCCTTCCCTGTGATTGAACTGGATAGAAGGAGATGGACAAGCTCTTGCTGAGTGGTTGTGTGGCAGAACCCATCTCCTCTGGTGCAACACTCACTCTGCCATCTGTGAAATTAAGAACATTAGAGGAATTCTCGCAGGAGCTCCTGACACCTCCTAAACAGAGAGGAATGCTGAGGTGGGAAATGTTTCCTCCCGGAGCCCTCTGATTGAATCCATGTGGACATCTCCACGTGACAATGAGTTTCAGATGCCAGAACTGGAGCACTTTCCATCAGTTGTTGCTCTGGAAATTTAACCCTTGCCAGAAATGTTTGCTTGTCTCACAGAGGCATCTCCTCCCAAATATTCTGGGTGAGATAACACCTGTATCAATTGTTGATGGGAAGAAGGGGATGGCTGCAGCTGAGCTGCCAGCCTTGTGCATTGAGATGGCCTCTGAGCACAGGCTGTGCCCATCCACATCCCCAAGTGATACAGAAAAGAGTAAATGTTTCTCAGAGGCAATTTGCCACTACAGTGTTGTAGTGAGATGAATCCACAAGAGAGGAGGTCCGACATAATTCTGTGACTGAGAGAACAGGTTTTGCTTCAGCGAAGAAACACCCCAAAATGTTGGGCAGGAGGTCGATGTCAGCAGCCATTGAGAGATCACAGCCTCATGCACAGGAGAAAGAAAGCTTTCCTGCCAAGCACAGCTGTAATTCACAGCTCCCAAGGCAAAGCTGTGTTCTTTGCTCACAGACAGGATGCTCTCACAGCAGCCATGCAGGTGTTTTTCACTCGCTGTCATTTGCCAGCCTTGGGCTACAGCTTCAGCCTCACTCTGTAAAGCTCACATTTATTCAGGGGACGTGAATGGTGCTTAGACCCACAGCTTTCAAGAAAACGCAAATACTGTATTTGATACAGAGCAAATAAGAGGTTGGTTTTGATCCTTTGCTTTGGATATTGCCCTGCATGCATCAGACGGGGCAGCTGAGGGCTCTTGCATGGATTTGCACTTGCATCTGTGCTTCAGGTTCTGCTGTTGGGAAGCTGCAAGCCCCAGGCAGAAGCTGAGCCAGCAGCCGTGTCTCAGGCACTCAGATGAGCTGCTTCTCACTTGCCAGGACTATCCAAGACTATAAAGTGAGACAGGACAGAGGTCTCCCCCATCTCGTTCTGCTCTGTGCTTATTGGGCTCATGGCCTTTCAAAGACCTCAGGGCGTCCCATTGGGCAGTGCTCTTGCTGCCTTTCAACGAATGAACAGGTTTCAGGGGAACATGTCATTTCACACTCTCTCAGAGGGGAAAAAAACCTACAATTTCCAAAGCATGAAGCAGGAGCTGCTTGATTTTCACAGAGCTGCCTGATAGCTGCTGCTCTGGAGGGACAGTCTGCAGCAGAGCAGGACTACTGAGTCCCCCCATTAGGAGCTGCCTACTCTTTGTGAAGAGTAATGAACTGCCATGTGTCTCTGTGTGCACCAACATTTTCTCTGCAATGCATTTATTTTGAGTAGTGTGCTGCCAAAAAGCTTAGGAGCAGTAGTTCATGTTGTTTTGCTGATCCCCATCTCTGCAGGCACTCAAGGCCAGGTGGGATGGGGCAGCCTGTGCTGGTGGAGGGCAGCCCTGCCCATGGCTGGGGATTGGAATGAGATGGGATTGAGGCCCCCTCCAATCCAAGCCATTCTATGATTCTATGATACCATTCTATGATACTTTTCCAGCCTGAATTCTCCCTAACCTTTGCCTTGCTCTCCAGCCTACCCAAACCCATTAACAGCTGTGAATTCAATAGTTGGTCCTCAGAAAAGCAAATCCAGTCCTCAGCCCCTAATCTCTTGTTTCACGGTGGGCCTGGCTTTTCAGCAACAACTCCAGCATCTCTTGTCTGAGTTCCCACCTTTTATTTTCAACTTAACCACTTCTGTCTGAGAACAATTGCTTTCATTGTAGCCCCAGCTCAGTTGCTTTTCTCTCTCTTGAGGTTTCATGATGTTGTGTTTATCCAGTGATAATCTCAGCTCTGACCAAACATGAATATCTTCAGTAGCTCACTATTTCACGTCTGCTGGAGCATTCTGTGACCATTGCTTTGCATCCACTGCTGCTGCAAGTTTAAAAAGTGCTTTCAGCTAGTTACACTTTGGTTCAGTCTCTGATAGCACGCCTGCTGTGTAGTGGAGACGCACAGAGGTGAATCACACCGTGGTTATTTTGGCTGCAGTCCTGACAGCTGATCCTTGTGGTGAGACATGCTGACACCAGCAGGCATGGTGGCAGCAGGCTGGGCTCTGCAGGATCTGGCCTCAGCAGGCAGGAGAGAATCCTGGGGTCTCTCCACCACTGAGTGCCCCAGCAACAGCAGAGAGTACAGCATCTCTTCTCTCCAGTTCCAAGCCTTGCCCATGGGAAGGGGCCACGCAGCCTCTCTGGGGAGCAGCAGGAGGGAGCTTGTGTGTGGAGAAGGGGTGCTGTGATCCTGGCCCCCTGATTTTTCTCAATCCCATTCCTGGGGATATGACCAAGCTGAGCCTGGTCTCCTTGCCAAGTCAGCTGTTAAATATTGGGAAGAATGTTCAAAGTGAACAGAGTGTTTATCCTTTCAAAGCAAATGATAGGTTTGCTTCAAACCAAGCCCCGTTTCACTGTGATTTATTCCTGTAGTCTATATTCCTTTCCTTTTTTAAAAACTTATTGAATTCAGGTGATGTATTTTTGACATGATTGATTTTGACCTGAATGTGCCTGAGCTAAATGAATCAGTGTTGCCAATTTCCTCTGCCCATGACTGAAGAACAGCCAAGTTGATAAGGGCATTCCTCTTTCAATTGAAATGTTATAGCAGTGGCCCTTGTTTTCCAGCTGAGAGTCATCTGCATTGTATCAGGCTGCACTCTCAAATGGTGGCATATGCACAGAGCAAGTCTGGGGGTGTTGCATTTCCTTTAGATTCACCTTTTCAACTGTTCCAAGGCAGTTTAGTCCAGGTTAAAAATGAGTCGGGTGGACTAATCCTGGCTGCTTTCCATGTGGCTACTCTGAGCTTCTGGAGATAGTTGGGTCAGGAATGTTTCTCTCTGGGCTGCAGGTATCAGCTGTTTGGTGAGAAGCTCTGCTGGCTGACAGCAGTTCCACCTTCATGCAACAGATTTGCAGTGGCTCAGAGTGCTTCTCGGAGCTCAGATCCACAGGGATTCTTTCCTGGAAAAGACAGACACGCTTTGGAGAAGTGAGGAATCCAGAGGAAGAGAAGGAGCCCAGAACACAACACGTACTGTTTGATCAGCTTGTTGCAGGCTTGGGGAATTTTCCCACTTCCATCTGCTGCCCCTTCTCTTTCATTTGTTGTCACAATCACAGAATCATTAAGGTTGGAAAAGACCTCCAAGATCATTCAGTTCAACTATTTCCTAGCACCAATGTTTCCCTACTAAACCATGTCCCTCAGTACAACATCTAAATGTTTCTTAAACACCTCCAAGGACAGTGGCTTCACCACCTCCCTAGGCAGGCTGTGTCAGTGCCTGACCACTCTTGTGGAGAAAAAGTTTTTCCTGATGTCCAAACAGAACCAACCAACCAGTTGCTCCCCTGGAGCAACTTAAAGTCATTCCTTCTCATTCTATCACTTTTACCCGCGAGAAGAGGCCGACCCCCAGCCCACCACAGCCCCCAGTCAGGGAGCTGCAGAGAGCAGTGAGGTTTCCCCTGAGCTCCTCTTCTCCACACTGAACAATCCCAGCTCCCTCAGCCGCTCCCCATCGCACCCCATTGTGCTCCAGACCCCTCACAGCTCCGTTCCCTTCTCTGCACGCTCCCAGCCTCCACGCCTGCATTGCAGCGAGGGGCCCAACGCCGAGCACAGCGCCGAGCTGCGGCCTCGCAGAGCTGAGTGCAGGGGACGCTCACCTCCCGCTCCTGCTGGCTGCGCTGCTGCTGACACAGCCAGGCTGCCGTCGGCCTTCTCGGCCACCTGGGCACACTGCTGGCTCACGCCCAGCCGAGCGCCGACCGACAGCCGCGGCTCCTTTCCCTCCGCACAGCTTGCAGCCGCTCTGCCCCAAGCCTGCGGCGCCGCGTGGGGTTGTTGTGGCCGAAGCGCAGGAGCCGGCACTCGGCTGCTTGAGCTCCGTCCCGTTGGCCTCAGCCCAGCCATCGGCCTGTCCAGGTCCCTCTGTAGGGCTGCCTGCCCTCGGGCAGATGCACGCTTCCCCCCACGTGGAGCTGTCTGCAAACCTGCTGGGATGCACTCAGTGCCCTCATGCACATCATCAGTAAAGGCACTGAACAGGACGGCCCCAACGCCGACCCCTGGGGAGCAGCACAGCTGGATGTAACTGCATTCACCATTGAAAATCTCTCCTTCATGTATTTGGGTTGCTCTCTCTCTCTCAGTAACTCTCATTGGTGATGTGGAGTGTGTAATGGAGCAGATCTACTTTTAGGTCTTATCAGTTCCCACTGCCACTTCATCCAGCTTGTTCTGCTCTGTAGAGCAGACTTCAAGTTTCTTGCTTCCCTATCTTGGGACACAGGTAGGCAAGGGGAACCAACAACATGTTTCTGCAGAGAAGTTTATCAAGTAATTATAAGGAGGTTCCCAAAGGAAATCTTTGGAGACCAACAACACCAGGAGCCCCTGGAGAGTGTCATTGCAGGAGGCCAGGCTTGGGCAATAGAACCTAAATGAAGTTTCAAGCACACTGCAAAACACAAACACTGCTTTCTGCAAGCAAGAAGGTCCACAAAGTGGGGAGGGATACAAAGATGCTAAGAGTGATTATCTGAAACACTGCAGCTTTTCTAATTGGCATTATCACATAGAAGGCCCATGGAGTGAGAATCGTCATGTAAGTGACCTAAGGACAGATAGCAACCTGGGGCAGGCTCAGTCTCAGCATTTCCTCTGAACACAGAAGCTCTCTGCACAAGCTGTTTGCTACAGGGTGCTTTGAGCATCTCACCCCAACCATCGATAGTACTCTGTGCATTTTCACTACCAAGTTAACTGATGAAATAAATGAAATATCCTTGACTGTGGGCAGTCAAACTGCAGTCAGAGACTGTAACTACTGTTGGTAAAGGAAATACAAACAGCCAACCAGGGCCTGAGTAGGGTCTGGACCTCAGAATTTAGGGCCACAAGAATGAACCCAAGGATAGAACACCTTCCTACGAGGACAGGCTGAGAGCCAGGGCTGTGCAGCATGGAGAAGAGAAGGCAAGAGGAGAGCTGAGAGTGGCCCATCAGTATCTAAAAGGGGCTGTGAGAAGGGAGGGTCGGACTCTATAGTGGGTCTGTGTGATGGGAGAAGGGGAGATGGCTTCAGACTACAAGAGGGGAGATTGAGGTGGAGCTGAGGAAGAAGGTTTGGCAGTGAGGGCGGTGAGGCGCTGGCACAGGTTGCCCAGAGAGGCAGTGGTGCCCCGTCCCTGCAGACAGCCAAGGTCAGGCTGGACGGGGCTGTGAGCACTGCTGAGCTGTGGGTGTCCCTGTGCGCTGCAGGGAGCGGCACCAGGCGGCCTTCCAGCTCCCTTCCACCCCAACCACTCTATGATGCTATGATTCTAAATTCCACATTTTTGCAGAAAACTTTGCTTTGGTTTAGGGAGGTCAGTGATGGCACTATTTATTCTCTTAATTGTTGCCACTTTTAGCATAGCAAAGCAGCCAACCCAGACAGCTAAAAGAGATCAAGTACCAGTCCCTGCCCCAAAGACCTTGGGGACAAGGCATGTGATAGGGCTGGCCAGCAGACATGAGACCAAGAAAAGGACATGCACAACTCTCAGGCAAGAAGGAACGTTAATTATAACTTGCCACGTGCCCATCCCTTGTCAGCTTGGTAGCTGTTGTTATGGTGAATAAGTAATTACATGAATGCCTGGAGGCACAGCTCAGGATCCCACAGTACCAGAGAAAATCATTTTCCCACATAGCACACACAGAGGCTGTCTTGCAAGGCCATTTCAAATCACTGAAAAGCCTTTAAAAACAGCTGGGGAAATTCAGTGAAACTTTTAAAGACTTTAAAGGTCCATCCTCAACTCTTCCCGTTCTCTAAAGTCAGCCATTGCCAGAGTGGAGCTGAGCCCTGGAGGGACCCCAGTGCTGCTTTGGCACCCAGCACAATGAAAGATAAGAGGACAAAGGTGTGTAGGGCACATCTGGTGGGCTCTGCCCATGGGTTTGGTGGGGAATGCAGCTTGGGTCTGCCCAGCGGTGATGTCACACCAGAGACTCGCAGATGCACATTTGCTTAAACTAATTAACAGGATGGAGCCACCTCCTCATCTGGCTTTGCTGACGGCTGGCGCAAGCTCGTTTTTGTATTGGTTTATTAGCTCTGATAGCTGATCTTATCTAATTGAATTATCTCCTAATGATGGCTGTGCTTTGTATATGCATTAGGGAAGAAGCAGCTAGAAGCCAGTGCCACTTGGCTTCCCTCCTCCCTGCAGAAATGCAAAGCTTGCTCTGCTACTGTTTAACAGCGACACTGCATTTTTTAGGGAATTTGAGGGCCTGGGTTGAAGGTTAATGGCATGGAGAGAGGATTAATAGGAAATCAGGCCACGATGCAAGAGCCAACATTAAAGCTTGCTGACTGAGAACTGAATTATTTTCTCAAGTGGATGAAAAAAGGAATGATTGGGAAATGGCGGCAATAATAATAGACCTAAAGAAACCTAAAGGCTGGATGCACAGCAGGGATGGGTGAGGGCAGGGGGAAGCTGCACTGTTCAGGGAGGAAACAGCACTGCCTGATTTCTGCAAAGCACTGCAGTTTGTTCCCCAGTGCACTGCTGCTGTAGTGGGTCCCAATGAGCTCAGTGCTGCTTTCCTGGAGTAGCTCAGAAGCAGAGAGGCCATCCCTCAGCTCTTGCTTTCTACTTTATCCTGTCCTTATGTCCAAGAACATTTATATTTACCACACTGCTGGAAAGGAAGATGTTTTTCAAGAGTTTACTTCATGCATGTCTTCCCTTGTGTTTTTGTTTGGCTGCTTTGTTTTACTGAACTAAACTTCAATGACAATTTCTGGATAGAGGACAATAATATTCAATAAAAACTGCAAAAGACAACAAGACCACTGCATCGTATGGGTAAGCTGAAACCAACTGAAGCTGCTACAGAATTGAGCCGAAAGGGCAGAAAAGCCAAGGAAGTTGCTGTGAGATGGCACTGAGGCCAATACACAGATGCGTGTGTACACAGTGTGCAGATGGCTCCATCTGAGGCAGTTGGTGATCACTTTATTTTACTTGAGAGAGGCAGTTGCTTCTAAGATGCGTGTCATCTAAAGCACTGAAATTAGGCCCAAGCCATCCCTCGGTATCTATTTCTTCCCATCCACTGACAGGGAATCTCATTAAGCAGCTTAGGTCCAGATTTGTATCTTGGGTTGCAGCAACAGAGGGGTGGCAGCAGGGAGAGGGGAGGAGAGGAGAGGAGAGGAGAGGAGAGGAGAGGAGAGGAGAGGAGAGGAGAGGAGAGGAGAGGAGAGGAGAGGAGAGGAGAGGAGAGGAGAGGAGAGGAGAGGAGAGGAGAGGAGAGGAGGAGAGGAGAGGAGAGGAGAGGAGAGGAGAGGAGAGGAGAGGAGAGGAGAGGAGAGGAGAGGAGAGGAGAGGAGAGGAGAGGAGAGGGAGGGGGTTGTGCCCCTCTGCTCTGCCCCTGCAAGGCTCCACCTGCAGTGCTGTGCCCAGGCCTGGGGCCCCCAGGACAGGAGGGATGCGGAGCTGCTGGAGCGGGTCCAGAGGAGGGCACAAGGATGCTCAGAGGGCTGGAGCACCTCTGCTGTGAAGGCAGGCTGAGGAAGGGACTTCCCCCTACAAAAGGGGAGATATCAGTTAGATGTGAGGGCAGTGAGGCGCTGGCGCTGCTGCCCAGAGAGCTGTGGGTGCCCCATCCCTGCAGGCACTCCAGGCCAGGTGGGATGGGGCCCTGGGCAGCCTGAGCTGATGGGGGGCAGCCCTGCCCACGACCAGGGGTGGCACTGGGTGGGCTTTCAGATACTCTCCAACCTGAGCTGTTCTATGGTTCTGTGATTCTATGACTTGCAGGGTGAGAATCATATTAGCGATAGGATGAGAGGGAATGACCACTAGTTACACCGGAAGAGATTGAAGTTGGATATTAGGAAAAATTTGTCCTCTGAAAGAGTGTTTGGGCAGTGGCACTGGCTGCTCAGGGTTGTGGTGGAGTCAACATTCCTGGAAGTGTACAGGAAACGTTGAGATGTGGCCCTGAGGGATGCGGTCAGTGGGCAGTACTGACAGTGGTTGGACTGGGTGATCTTGAATGTCTTTTTCAACCTTAAAGATTCTATGACTCCTGCTGGAGATGGGTTTGGATCTGTGGAGAGGGCTCCATGTGCTTCGTGGTGAACATCCAAATGCTGTCAGACCAGCTGGGCCCTGCTGCTCATGCTATTCATGGTTTTGCAGTTGGGTGTTCAAAAAAGCTGAACGTCTGTGGCATCAACTGTGCGATCCGCAAAGCTCAAGAAAGTGCATGTTCCTGAAAAGACAGTCTGGTAGGCAGAAATGTTAGCATCTAAGCCCTGGGGAGCTAAAGGAGGCTGTCAATGCCATTTCAGGAGCGGTGAGACAGAGAAACTGTTGCAATGCTGCCCCATGAGAGTTTGTTGTTCTCACATAGGGAGAACTGTCTGCATTGCCAGACACATCGTGGGGAGCAGTTGGAGTGAGGCAGAAGTAGGGAAGCAAAGCACTCAGTGGGCCTTTTCCTTCCCAGTACCTCATGCATGTTCACAGTCTCCTGCAAATATCTTGGTTGTCTTGACTGTCATGTAATTAAGCATTATCAGCTGCTTTCTGCCCTTGGGAGCAGGGCTGTGGCTGCTGGACAGGAAAGGGAGGCTGACATTCCCTTTTCTGTGCTGTTCTGATCTATGTTTGCTGCCTGATTCCCTGCACAGCCCAGCAAAGCCTGGCCAAGCATTGCTATAGAAACGAGGAGGAGATGTGCAGGAATCTCACTATCTGACCAAAAATAGCTCCTACCTACCCGGCATGCTGGAGCTGCTCAGCCTGACCTTTCCGCTGGAGCCTCCCGTGCTTTGTGAGCAGATGCAGTGAGCTTGTTTTTAGCCTCACTGTGCCATGCCTGCAGCCAGCACTGTGCCACCAGCTGGATCTGGGATTGAGGAAAGATACCAGCTCCAAGGGCGAGTTGCTCCCTGCAGTCCTCCCAGCAACCTCATGGGAGCGATGCCCAAAGGTCTGGGTGTGCTGTGTGCCTGCACACTGCTTGTAGGGCTGCACACTTCCAACTGGGCTGCACACTGTCTGTAGGGCTGCACGCTGCCTGTAGCACTGCACACCCTGCCAGTAGGGCTGCACTCACTTTCTGTAGGGAGTGAACGCCACCTTCTTTCTAAGCCAAATGCTCTCTGGACATGTCGGAGCAAGCTGATGAGATTTAATGAGGCCGGGCTGGTTTCTGAAAGCAGCACGTTTGATTTTTCCTCTCTGTAGTGCTGCTGTAAACAAGGGGTAAAGGCACTGACGTCACTGGTGCCAGCCTGATGTAAAGCCAGGAGAAGGAGGGGCACGGAACACCGGTTAATCAGATGCTCTGGCTGTGGATCTGCTTGGCATCTCCTATTTGTGTCACTTGTCTCAAAATAGGAACTGCCAGCACTTTGCTTAATGCAGTAGAAATTCTTTTTCTTTCAGAAATTCTTTATCTTTTTGAGCCTTCTCTGATGCTCCCTGAGCATCCCCCAGAATGCTCCATAGAATGAAGCCCCACAGCTCTCCACATCCCGGACTCAGTTTCTTTCCTTTCTCTCCCCACAGCCCCTTCGTGCAGGCACTGCTCTGCCCATGGTCTGCAACCCATCGCTTCAGCTCTGTACCTGAACCTGAAGGAAGTAAAGGCAGCCTTTTGAGCTGCAGCTTTTTAAAGTGCCTCCAGGTGTGCCAACTGCTGGGTTGTGTCATTTCCATGGCATCTGCTCTCCACCTGGGAGCCCTATGCATTTAGGCTCCTGATTGAGCTCTGACGCTCTCTGCATAGGTGTTTTCTTTCACCACATAATCAGCACATGGAAGATTTCCCCCTTGTATCCCAGCCAAAGTGTGACACTGTTGTATCTAGCTGGATTCTTCTGGTGATGTGGGCCAGAATGAGCAGAAACACTTTATAAATTGTCCACTGTTTGCTGCTGCACCTCCCACCCCCTGTGCACGGTTGATGCTGTGCACAAAAGGAATGCAGCTGTTTGGAGCTTTCAGGGGCTTTGGTAAGGTATTAAATCAGCTCATAAAATGGAAGAGAAAGGACAGAGAGAGACCTTCTAGGAAGCAATCCTTTTGTCAGGGCAGTGAGGTGCTGGCACTGCTGCCCAGAGAGCTGTGGGTGCCCCATCCCTGCAGGCACTCAAGGCCAGGTGGGATGGGGCCCTGGGCAGCCTGAGCTGGTGGGGGGCAGCCCTGCCCACGGCCGGGGGTGGCACTGGGTGGGCTCTGAGCTCCCCTCCAACCTGAGCATGCTGTAGTTCTATGATTATATAATGAGGACTTCATTGGAATTCATCCTGAAGCCTGCTCAGCACCAGTGTGTTGCAGCAATCATCAGATCTCAATAGAAAAACAAATGATTTCCACTGAATCTGTCATTAAATAGTGGCAGTAAGAGCTGGCCTTACAAATGAGTTGATTGAAGAGCTTACAAGGCACTTAGCTCTGAGCTGCCTGCAGTGGCACAGCTCTGTCCCCATGCACTGCCTGTGGGAGGGATGGAGGGAGAAGTCCCAGAGTCTGAGGAAGCCCCACTCACCACCCCTTCCCCAAACTGAGTACCACCAAACTCTTGTGCTTTGTACATAAAGGAGAGTGGAAGTTAATAAAAAACAAGCTTTCTGTGCCCCAAGCATTCTTTCTTCGGCTCTTATTTAAAGGGAGTTCTCTTTGTTGATTACAAGCACTGCATTCATGCACTGAAAGAAGCCATGTTTTGATTCTCAGCAGGCAGAATTCAACATGAGTAACCAGCCCCATCGGCAGAGAGAGTGCCAGGGCAGCTCCATTTCAGAATGCAGGAAGTATTTTTCAATGTAGCACCTACCACCACATGGCTGTTTGCGCTTCATTGGGACCATTGCTACTCATGCTTCTGTTTGTTGTCCATTTTCCCTCCTCTCAATTTTGTAAAGGCCCTTTGGTGAGTTCAACCACTGTTCAATTTCATTTATTCCTGCCCATGGTTAAAGCCACACAGGATGCTTTCTGCTCTGCGGTCTCATAATGAGCTCTGTCCCAGTGATGCTGCCCTGAGGATATTCCTGGTAAGAAGAGAGTCAGGGTGATTTATCATTTCCTGGCAAATGTGCAGCAAGACGTGCTCCCTTCACCCTTCTTCTCCAGGCTGTGCTTTGGGCTCAGGTCACGGCCCAGCGCTGCAGCTCCCATTGCTCTGTATGGACCTGCAGGGACAGTCTGAGCTCAGCTATGGCAGGAACTGAGGCTGCCAAGCACAGGTTTTGGCCAGGGCCATCGGGGAATGTTCAGGCATATGTTAAATTAAAACTGAAAATTACCATCGTTGGTCCCAGCACACACAGGAGGGGGGAGAGCAGGATTTGCATTTTCTGCTTTATGGGCTTGGAGGTAGCAGGAAAATATTCCAGCATATGATTGTTTACCGGAGCAGCAGTCCCAACATTTAACATACTCCAGATTTTTTAAAGCGCTCATAATAACAATGGTCCAGAGCTGTATCTTAGAGGAGCCAAAGAGCATCTTTCACTTGGATCCTATGGAGCCATATCCTTAGCAGGCATAAAATGGCCCAGCTCCAAAAGAATTAGCAGAGCTGCAAACATTGACACCAACTATGGATCTGACCATATGTGGGTTTAGACGGATACTTTGATTTCATATTTTCCAGGCAGAGTGCAAAACACGGTCTAATTGGCAACATTTGTATTTAATGAGCACTGAAAATAGTAACTGTATTTATATATCCGTGTATAGGAAAATAGATGCGGCGTGGGAGGAGGCAGCTCCATGGATGCAATCTTTAGGAATGAAGAAGCAGAAATTTGGTTTTAGGGCAGCAACAGATCCCCTTTGCAACCTTCAGCCGTTTATTTCCAGCCCATTTCTTTGCAGACCTCAGATCCTCAGGGACAACTTTGTTATCGAGAACGAGTAACGCCGCGATCCCTTTGGAAAGGCTGAGAGATGTTTAAGACATACATCTTTTAATTAACCCGAAGGTCCCTGGGTTTGGGTTGGCCTGAGTCAGGGCAGTGGTAAGACTTTTGCTGCTGTCTTTGCACGTGGAGCTGGATGATTGCAGTGCAGTGGGGTCCCTGAGCTGTGCTGTGCAGGTGGGCGGCATCGCAAGCGCGACGGCAAATATTGACTTCAGAGTTGTTTGTATGGAGCCCATACGGATCCCCACACCAACCCAGCTACTTATGAAGTGAGAAACGATCCCACGATGAGTCTCTACTCCAGAATCAATATTTGATTTTGATATTATGTGTACAGGCACTTGTAAAGTAAACAGACCTGTTTGCATTGGTATCTGGGCTCTCAGAGAGCATGAGTCAGATACATTGTTCTGCTCATTTCTGCCCTCCCAGTAAGTGCTTGCCTCTGCGATGACCAGGATCTGGGATAATTTTGCTCTTAGAGTCTTCTTCCAAGTTTTTTCACAGCTTCTTTCGCTCTGACGAAGGGCTGAAGGAGTTGGGTTTGTTCAGCTTGGAGAAGAGAAGGCTGCAGAGAGACCTCATTGTGGCCTGCCAGTACTTGGAGGGAGCTTACTGTGCAGAGTAAGGAGGGGAGTGACTGTGTACAGAGCCTGATGGGGACAGGAAAAAGGCGAATGGTTTTAAAGTGAAAGAGTGGAGATGTGGGTGAGCTGTGAGGAAGCAATCCTTTGGTCAGGGCGGTGAGGCGCTGGCGCTGCTGCCCAGAGAGCTGTGGGTGCCCCATCCCTGCAGGCACTCAGGGCCAGGTGGGATGGGGCCCTGGGCAGCCTGAGCTGGTGGGGGCAGCCCTGCCCACGGCCGGGGGTGGCACTGGGTGGGCTTTGAGCTCCATCCAACCTGAGCCGTTCTTTGATATAATTTTATGATTCACATAACTGAAACAACCCCTCTGTGCTGATGGACTTGTTCTCATACAGAACAGGAGCCCAAGGACAATATAGGCTGTAATTTTGATTTCTTCCACAGATTTAACTTGCATGTTCTCAGTTACATCTGCAGGCTACAAGGCTCACTGCAGTTCAGACATGGTTTGAAAAATATAGAGGGTATGAGAGAAATAACCCAGCCATATCCTGCTGGACTCCACTGTGCTACTCCTGTTTGTACCTCTCATCCCTCAGGGAACCCATCAAAACTCTTCTCTGTGACCACACCAATGTTTCTTTCCCAATCGTTTGAACTGCAGCATTAAGAAGGCTGTTTAATTAAGGTTTCTGCCACTTAAATCAAGCAGAATGCCACACAGAGTACTGAGTAATAGGACCCCATTCTCCACAGCAGTTTTTTCCTCCATAAAGGAAAACAAATGGCATTCATGCAACTCTCCAATCTGTTGTGTGTTTTCCAGCAGTGGTCTCTGATGCAAATTGCTGGAGTCTGAGCTGCTGTCCCTTCTGCATGAGGAACACAAAGAGGGGAGGGGATGAGTGAGACATGCTGCCAGGTGACCTCAGCACAACTGCTGCTGTGATAAATGCTTATCTTTCAGCTGATCTCATAGTAATTAATTCCATTTCTTCTTTTTGGCTTTGGAGGAACTACCTTCTCTTGGCTTTCATATTCCTGGAAAGCAGCGGGTGTTTTCACTATCTTGAATTCTTCAGGATAACTATATTTGTTACCTCACTTGTAGCTACTGCTTAATTGTGCTGGGACATGCCCATCTACATCTGTTTTTATTTCCATGTTTCATTTCAACTCCTTACGCAAAGAAGAGCCAGTAAATCTAAGTTCGTCAGAGCACATTCATAATGAATTCACATCTAAGCATCTTTGGGCTTTAATTTATTGCATTCACACCTCCAAAGAGAGAACATCTTTCCTGCTCACACAAGAATAATGTGGTTTTCAAAGGATGTTAGGATGGAGTGGTGGTCGGGTTGGATATTAGGAAAAATTGCTTCTCTGGAAGAATGGTGAGGCACTGGCACAGCTACCCAGAGAGGTGGTGTAGTCATCATTTCTGGAGGTGTTCAGGAAACATGGAGACGTGGCACTGAGGGATGTGGTCAGTGGGCAACACTGGTGGTAGGCAGGCAGTTGTACGGGTGATCTTAGAGGTCTTCTCCAACCCTTATGATTCTGTAGTTCTACGGGTAGGATAACTGCAGTAGTCCCTAGGAGAACTACCTGGCAGTAGTTCTCCTAGGAACTCCTAGAACGCCGGCTGAGCTGTGAACTCTCATCTGTAGCCCATTCTACACCTTGCACATGAAATTTTTTCTTCAGTGCCATGATAATGCCATGAAATATTGCTTCTTCTCATGCACTAGCAAGCAAACCTTTTTGTGAAGAATTTCCCAGGACACCAGAATTCAGCCCATGGGCTCCAGCTGGTCCTGACTTTTCTTCTCTTTTTTTTTCTTTTTTTTCTTTTTTTTTTTTTTCCCCCTTGATTTATTTGCAAACTTCAGTATCTCTTTAGTCCTTCTCAGAACAATGTAAGTGGGTCGATGAGAACTAAACTCTACAAACACCAGCGTCCTAATTAATGTTCAAAATTAAAGTGCTAATTGTGAAATGACGTGTGCTTCAGCTGTCTCCATTCAAAAGCCCTTTATCAGTGTGCTCGAGGCATGCCTTGCCTTTGTTACCAGGCTGCAGAGGGGGACTGCAGGGACCCTACAAAACCCAGAGCTGCAGTCAGCCCAAGGTGCTGGGATGGAGCTTGGTGTACGAGGGGCTCTGAAACCCAAAGGCCACGCAGGGAACTGCTTGCTGCTGGGCTACAGGACTTGGGAGTGGTGGGAGCAACACAACTGTTGTCAAGTGCTGGAAGCAGACTTGGGAATTTATGGGCCTTTTGCTGGAGCAGCCCATTGAGCGGACTGCCACTGCTCCTTTCTTCTCACACCAGCCAGGCTTGGGGATTGTTCTTCCCAGTGACTCATCAAGTGCTTTGTATCATTTAATGCTTTCAGAGATAAATAATCCATGACATCATCTAACAAAGAAAGCAGTTGTCAAAAAATCAATTGTTCTTGGCACTCATTGTGAATGGAAAACCTTTGGTGTTGTATATTGGGCTACATTCACTGTTTTAGATGTTTTTTGGCTGGTACTTGGTGCCAGAGGATTCCGGAGTGTGAGATAATTTCTTGGTGGTGCATTAGTCAGGATATCAGACAAACATCAGCTTCCCCATGGCCACCCCAGTGCTGCGCAGTGCCATGTGTGACCCTGCAGAGCTGCTGCTCCTCTCGCTGCTGGTCCCTCGTTGGCCATCCTGGCTGCTCGTGGCAGGGCCTTCTCATACTCCTTGCCATAAATCATCCCTCTCCACAGGACTCACCCCTGTTTGGCTCTAGACCTCTTTCATAGGCTTCTAGGGAATACAAACAATAACATCAAGGTATTGAGTATTGGCACAGACACAATAGCTCCGAGATCTGCTTGAGAGCAGAGATACCTCCTCAGCAAAACCCTGCTTTGTGAGGTGTTAAATTAGATTAGGCTTTGGAAATCCAAAGTGCCATGGATCCTTTCCAGCAGCACCTTGCGCTGCCCCCCCAGTGCACCGCTGTCCCTGCACAAAGGAGCTGAGCTTTGGGTTGCCCTGGTGCACAATGCCCCCTTCTGTATTGCACTTTCCAGGATCTTAGAGAGGCCCTCACTGTTCATAAATCAGGAATAGTCCAAATGCGTTTCTCTAAAGAACAAGGATACTAACCTGGGATCAGCAGTAGCTACGCAGGACAGAGCCAGATTCCTGCAGCCTCCCCCCAGCCCATCACTTACTCCTCCGGACAAAGCAGCAGCCGCTTCCTGGGAGCTTTGGCACAAGCTCGCCTTGTCCTGGCACTGCAGGACTTTGCTTACATTCATTAGTGCTGCACTGCATTTGCATAGGCAGTGTCTCAACAAGCATGGCCCTTTATCGCTGTGATTCATGGAAATGACGCAGTGGATGGCTGTGCTAACTTTGCCTTGAAATTAGGATGATTTATTCATTAGGAGGGTTTGTTATGAAGTCATTGCCATTGCTGTTGTCTCTGCATACAATTAGAAACAAGGGCAGTATGAGAGGGGTACAGGGTGGGATGAAAGGCTCCTGGGGGGTCTCCCTTGTCTGTAGCTCTTCAAAGTGTGCAAGTAGAGGGCAGGAGAAGAGCAGAGCATGGCTCAGATGCACCGTCACAACTTGAGGGCACAACGCAGATCATTACGAATTCTTGTGCTGCCTGCTCTAATCGCATTACTTGTGATGGATTCTGATGGCGTCCGTGCTGTAATTTCCACGGCCGTTCAGCATTAGTCCACTTAACGTCCACTTTCTGTGGAGTGTCTCCAAGCAATTAGTATTCCCTTCTCCTAGCAGAGGGGCCAGAGGTTGCCGTGTGCTGCTGACGGGAATGGGCAGGCAGGAGAGGGAGGGGGCAGCATCTCCTCTGCAGAGGAAGAGGATGAGCACAACCTGGCTTGATGGAAATGGCACATCCCAAATCGTTCAGATGAAATCCCATCTCCATCTTCCAGCTCCTCTTAAAGACTGCTGTGAGAGAAAGCACCCAGGAGGGAAACACCCAGGAGGGGAGTAAACTCTTCATAAGGGCTGACAATAGCAGGACTAGGGGAAATGGATCCAAGTTGAAGGAGGGAAGATTTAGGTTGGATGTTAGGGGGAAGTTCTTTACGAGGAGAGTGGTTAGGCCCTGGAACGGGCTGCCCAGGGAGGTTGTGGATGCCCCGTCCTTGGACGTGTTCAAGGCCAGGTTGGACGGGGTCCTGGGCAACCTGATCTAAATGTGTATGTTTGGTGGCCCTGCTAGGCAGGGGGGTTGGAACTACATGATCCTTGAGGTCCCTTCCAACCCGGGTGATTCTGTGATTCTGTGATTCTGTGAAAGCTCTCAGCAGTGTGGTGCAGGGGTCTGCAGATGAAATTCCCCCTCCCTTTTGTGCACATATTCTGAATTCACACTGTGTCCCTTTGGAACGTGGCATCTACCTTGGATCACAGAATTACAGAATCACAGAATTGTAAGGGTTGGAAGGGACCTCTGGAGACCATCGAGTCCAATTCCCTGCTAAGACAGTACCCTACAGCAAGCATGTGGGTGCTCACATGGGTCTTGAGTATCTCCAGAGGAGACTGTTCCACCTCTCCGGGCAGCCTGTTGCAGTGTTCTGTCACTCCCACAGTGAAGAAATCCCTCCTTCTGTTCATGTGGAACTCCCTGGGTTCCAGTTTCTGCCTGTTGCCCCGTGTCCTATTACTAAACACCAGCAAAAAAAGCCCAGCCCCAACGACTTGACTCCCTGTAGATATCTACAAACAGTGCTGAGATGCCCTCTCAGCCCTCTCTCCCCCAGACTGAATCCCAGGGCTCTCAGCCTTCCCTCACACGGGAGATGCTCCAGGCCCTTCATCATCTTTCTGGCCCTCTGCTGCACTCTTTCTAGGAGATCTCTGTCTTCTTTGAACTGCGGAGCCCAGAACTGGACACAGGGCTCCAGATGTGGCCTCAAAGAGGCAGAGCAGAGGGGAGGATCACTTTCCTCATCCCACTGGCTATGCTCTGTGCAATGCACCCCAGGGTACCACTGGCCCTCTTGGCCATCAGGGCACACTGCTGCTCATGGCCAATCTGTTGGCCACCAGGATACCCAAGCCCTTTTCTGCAGAGCTCCTCTTCAGTAGGTCAGCCCCCAACCTGTTCTGATGCATGCAGTTATTCCTCCCCAAGTGCAAGACTCCACACTTGCCCCTGTTGAACCTCATCAGGTACCTCCCTGCCCAACCCTCCAGTCTGCCCAGGCCCTGTTGAATGGCAACACAGACTTCTGCTATGTCAGCCACTTCTCCCAGCTTTGTAACATCAGCAAACTTGCCGAGGGTGCGCTCTATGCCATCAACCAGACCACTGATGAAGATGCTGAGTAGGACTGGACCCAGCACCGAGCCCAGACGTTGGAGATGCACATCATGATCTGCATTTCAACTCCCAGGGCAGAAGCAGGGGGGTCAAGCACCCACCATCTCCTAGGGACTGCACCAGAGCACACTGTGAGTGCACCACAGCAATGAGGGCTCACACCAGGCTTGCATTTACACAGGGACAAGGCCATCGGAACACAACCTGACCTCATTGTGCATCAGAACACGTTGTTCCTCTCCTGTGGTATGACCACGAGAAAGTGGCTTATGCAATAGGAAATCAATAGAGCTTGTCAGAACTGGAGTGTTGGTTGGTAGGAAAACCAAATATTTTCAACTTAATTGGTTTGCAAGGGTGTTGTTTTTGTTTTTATTTTTGTTTTTGCACTGATGTCTTGAATTAGCACATCAACATTTCCTAAGAATTTTTCCCATAAGCAAATGGAAGACATTCTTACAAATATTTTACAAATCAGGAAAACTTTTAACTTGGGACCACTGAAAATGGTTTTGCTTAAAAGGTGCTACAATAGCAGTAAAAATTTGATATGAAATACACGAAGTGTTGCCTATAACAAGCAGCACAAATCCCACCATTATGGACATAAAATCAGAAGAATGTCAAGGTTCACCTTGACTTTTCCCCACTGCAAGCTCCATTTCCATTTCCAAATTTCTTGTGAAATATTTTGCATTTGATACTGAAGTGGCACTTTGCAAGTGAACAGCATCAGGCAGCCCTGATGAGCATCAGGCATCAGGCAGCCCACATGAGCCCAAAGGCTCATGTGCCCACTCCATCCCAAACAGTGCTTCTCCAGAGCTTCTACATCTGAGATCCCTTCTGCAGTGCGGACATCGAGCAGGGGCCAGACACTTCTGCAGAGATCAGAGAATCATAGAATCATGGAATCATAGAGCAGCTCAGGTTGGAGAGGACCTCAAAGCCCACCCAGTGCCACCCCTGGCCGTGGGCAGGGCTGCCCCCACCAGCTCAGGCTGCCCAGGGCCCCATCCCACCTGGCCTGGAGTGCCTGCAGGGATGGGGCACCCACAGCTCTCTGGGCAGCAGCGCCAGCGCCTCACCGCCCTGACCAAAGGATTGCTTCCTCACAGCTCACCCACATCTCCACTCTTTCACTTTAAAGCCATTCACCTTTTTCCTGTCCCCATCAGGCTCTGCACACAGTCACTCCCCTCCTTACTCTGCACAGTAAGCTCCCCCCAAGTACTGGCAGGCTGCAGTGACTCTTCTCCAATCTGAACAAACTGAACTCCCTCAGCCTGTCTTCACAGCAGAGGCGCCAGCAGCTCCACATCCCTCATCATGTTCTCTCGTGCCCACTTTCTGAGCCCGTCCAGGTCCCTCTGGATGGCGTCCCTTCCTGCTGTTGTGTCCGCTGCACCACTCAGCTCGGTGCCATCAGCAAACTGCTGAGGCTGCACTCCATCCTATCTCTATCACTATCTATCACTCCATCCTATCGTCTGTCGCTGATGGAGATGCTGAAGAGCTCCGGTCCCAGGATGGACCCCTGGGGGACACCACTCATCACCGGCCTCCACCTGGACATGGAGCCATTGGCAGCAGCCCTCTGGCTGCGACCATTCAACTCATTTGAACCATAGAATCATAGAATCCTTTCAGTTGGAAGAGGTCTTTTAAGTTCATTGAGTCTGACTCCCCTACAATGCACAGGGACATACACAGCTAGATCAGGTTGACCAGGGCCTGATCCAGCTTCGCCTTGAAAGTCTCAGGGTTGGGGTATCCACATCTCTGTACATCATGTTCCAGTGCCTCACCACCCTTACTGTATAAGACTTTTTCCTTATATCTAATCTATATCTCCCCTCTGTAAGCTTGAAACCATTTCCCCTTGTCCTATAACAACAGACCTTGCTAAAGAGTCTGTCCTTTTTCTACCTGTGGCTCACCTTGACATATTGAAAGGTTGCACTCAGTTCACCTCGGAGCCTTCTCTTCTCCAGACTGATCAGCCCCAACTCTTTCAGCCTGCCCTCATAGGAGAGGTGTTTCATCTCTTGGATCATTTTTGTGGCCCTCCTCTGCAAGCGCTCCAACAAATCCACATCTCTCCTGCAATGAGGATTTCACATCTGGGTGCAGTGCTCCAGATGAGGTCTCACCAGCACAGAATAGAGGGGCAGAGCACCTCCCTGACCTGCTGGCCATGATTCCTTTGATATAGCCCAAGGTATGGTTGGTTTTCTGGGCTGTGAGGACACATTTCTGGCTCATGCCCAGCTTGTCATCTACCAGAATAATCAGGTCTTTTTTGGATGGCCTGCACTCAATACTTTCATCCTCCAGCTTGTATTAGTAGTGCAGGTTACCATAACCCAGGTGCAAGATCTTGCATTTGGATTTGTTGAACCTCGTGAGGTTCACTTGAACCCACTGCTCAGCCTGTCTAATTTTCTCTGGATGGCATCCCACCCCTCTGGTGTGTCGATCACATTCCACACCTTGCTGTCATCAGCAAACTTTCTGAGGGTGCACTTAACCCCAATGTCAATGTCATCAGTGAAGATATTAAAGAGTATTGGTCCAAGCTCTGACCCCTGTGGGACACCACTCATCATCAACCTCCATCCAGACATTGAGCCATTGACCACCATTCTCATGTATGCAATCCTACAGGCCTTTGTCCATTGAACAGCCCACCCATCAAATCCATATCTTTCCAGTTTGGAGAGAAGGATGTTGTGGAGTAACAATTCTATATTCACCAAATAGCCCAGCCTTCAAATCCATCTCTCTCCAATCTGGAGATAAGGATGTGGTGCAGGACTGTGTCAAAGGCACAACTCCAGGCAGGTGACATCAGTTGCCCTTCCTTTGCCCACCGATGCCATCACTCCATCACAGAAGGCCACTGCATGGGTCAGGCACGCTCTGCCCTTGGTGAAGCCGTGCTGGCTGTCTCGGATCACCCCCTCACCTCAATGTGCCTTAACATCTCTTCCAGGAGGATCTGCTCCATGATCTCCCCAGGCACAGAGGTGAGGCTCCCCAGCCTGCAGTTCCCAGGTCTTCGCCTCTCTCTTTCTTAAAAACAGGAATGATGTTTCCCTTTTTTTATCATCACCGGGGACTTCGCCTGACAGCCACAAAGACTTCGCCTGACAGCCACAATCCTTAAGAGGCTTTCTGGCAAAGTGACAGACAAGAGTAAAACATTTCTTTCTCATTCAGAGCAGAGTTTTACAAGATGCTTAAAAATATTTTGTGCTCAGCATGCTCACTGGCAGGGGGTCAGCAGCTGGCCGGGCTCTGGCAGCAGCTTTCCCTGTGCCTGGAAAAAAAATTTTGTTCCTAGTGAACTCTGCTCATACTTAATGCCACTCTGTGTTGTAGCAGAAACAAGCAATGTTTCCAGGCATCTGTCTGATGACGTTGCCAGCAGGTATTGCAAATATTTCAGACACGAAGCAACAACGCAAGGAACAAGGTTGCCTAACATTGCCGTTGAACCATATGGAAACAAAAACAACAGTTGAAATTGGTTTGCAATCCACAGAACATCAAACTAATCAATGTCACTTGAATGCAGCCGAACTGCAGGAGTCCCTTTGCCATACTGGGTTTGTGTACAGGATGATATTGGAAATTGATCTTGGTTCTTCTAGCAAGTATGTTTTAATTGACTGCATTTTGTTGTACATCCCTCACCTAATATAAGAGAATCAGGTGCCACTGCTGCTGGGCTGCAGGGCAGAGGGGAGGAAGGGCTGAAAGGCTTCTGTCATTGACTGGGGTGGCTGCAAAGTGGGGGAATGGAACAATGGAATCAGCAGAGCCTCGAGGTGTGCCGGGGGTTGGAAGGAGAGTAAAATAATATCCATAAGGCAGAAATCTTTCTTGTTGTGTGACCACGCATGGCTGCCTAATTGGTTCCTTTAATACTACTACTCTTCTGAAAATATGAATATTAACATATTAATCTGCCCAGGATGCAAAAGGCAGGGGATGGGACCAGGAGCCCAATGAAAAAAAGTTTATTTCTGTTTTTTTTTTTTGTTTCAAAAAATCATTGGGATCAGGTATCTGAATGGATGTGTACTGTTCCCATAGCAACATATTGCAAAACAGGGAGAAAATGAAGGGAAAGTAATTGAAATTCTGGCTTTGGCATCAAAGAAAATATCAAGATAAAAGCTATGCCAAAAAAACAGGGACAAAGGCAGAGAAAACGGGGCAGAAAAACTGGAAGAATAAGAAAAACCTCTGCTTTCTCTGTTGAACTTAGAGCCTTTAGGTTGGGAAAAACACTGATAGTGGAATCGCAGCCCATTGGCCACTACTCCTATTTCCAATAGCACTGAAATCAGGGCCTTCTGCTCTTCAGGCTGTGCACAAAGCTGAGTCGTTCCTTAGGACTGCAAGGAGTGAACGCCATTCTCACTGTACAAATGACAGAGATGCTTTATTCACAAGGACTGAGTCTCAGAGGGACTCTGAGCAGATCTATGGACCAAACCCCAGATTGCACAGCTCCAGCCCAAGGCTCTCCCAGACACTCCTCAGGTGTGCACTTGTTCAGGTGTGCGCTTGGGCCCATTGCAGTGCTGTGATGCACGAAGCGAAGTCTCATTTCTTCTCGCTTAAAGCATATGTTCCATTGTTGCAATTTCCTTTTGAAGGGATTTAATTCCTTGTTTCTTTTCAAAATTCAACAAAGCATTTGGAAAAACAAAACTTCCGCACCTAATCTTCCTTCAAACGAACACCTTGCCTCGCTGCTACTCAGAAGAAAGAACTATTTTATTCTTCGATTTCTATGAATTCAGCATGGCTAAACCCAAAGAAAGCTGCCAATAATAATAAAAAAAAAAAAGTCATTTTGCAGGTTTTTTTCCAGGCAATTTTGCACTGCCACTGGCTGAGTTAGATTAAAGTAGTCGCTAAGGATATTGTTTTCTGAGCAGTAACAGTGGAAAGGTGGCACAAGTAAGACAACACTTCTCTGCAGGCCTTCCCTCAACCCTCCCCATCCTGATCAGATCCCCAAGGGAAGCCTGCATCAGTGGGAGCACTCCATAGACTATAATTTAAAATCTATTAACTCTGAACATCAGTGCAGCACATAAACGTAACTGGCCCTTGCAGTACTGCAGTAAGTTCCTGTCCCTGGTTATTTCTATAAATCACCCCAGATAGAGTAGGATCAGATCAATGGGAAAAAATTATACCACAGCATTAGATTTCATCATACACGACTTGAACTATTACTTTTCTGTCTTGTGGTATGAAGAATCATGAAAATTAATAGTCTCTCTGTGCCCAAACGAAGTGTTTATGGGGCAGTATTACCTACCCTCTATTTCTTGTTTAAAACCATCCATTAATTTCTTTGCACTTATAACTGGTCAATCTCTCCTTAAAATTGCTATGGTACCAAAATACCGAAACTTAATGGGTCTTTTTTGTTGTCTTATGGTTTCCCTCTCCAGAAACCTTCTCATAATGCCCTTCACACATGTTGTGCCCACGCACACAGCTGGATGCTGGCCGACACTTGGGGACTGCACTCCTTACAGACCCATCACACTACTTTGTGCAGGTGAAGGACTCAAGCTGGGATTGCATACTGCAAATAGTTGTGTTTCACAAAGTGCCTTTGACAAAGTGTGCCAGGTCGGTGGGCACTCAGAGCCTTGCAAAAGTGAAGCCAGATGTCCCATGTTTGTTCTGTTGTCTCCCTGCTCACGTGCTGCTTGGCACGCTCCTAACCAACCCTCCTGTGCAATCACAGGGGTGAAGTACTGTATGAAGGCACTGTTTCATCTTGGAGGACTTTTTTTAATATCTTGTATTAAAACCAAATCCACGTGCGTGCAGCCGGGCCAGGAGAACACAGTGTGTATCTGTGGGACAGGCTGCTCCTGGGTTGGAGCTGGTGTGACTCCTCCAGTGCCTCCAATGTGACAGAAGTGTCACACTGTTTTAAGCTACAGCCTGAAAATTTCTGGTGCGTGCAAGCAAAGAGAGATTAATGCTTAGCTGGTTAAACATGTGCACTTTGAAGTGTCTGCTTCCAGCATGCAGCCTGACTATGGAGATTGGTGCCAGGCACAGATCCTCAGGAAGGAAACACCTTGAGTCTGGCACTCTTATGAGAACATCATTCACATACCTGTTCTTTAGGTACCTAAAACTCTGTCCTAATCTCTCCAGTTTCCAGCTGCCAAATGTTGCAACAGAATTCTCCTGGAGAAGCTGCAGCCCTTGGCTTGGACAGGTGCACTCTTTGCTTGGTAAACAGCAAAGAGTTGGTTGGATGGCTGGGCCCAAAGAGTGGTGGTGCTCCCCAGAGTGCTCCCCACTGTGCTGCTCCCCAGAGGTCGGTACTGGGGCCCGTCCTGTTCAGTGCCCTTATTGATGATCTGGATGAGGGCACTGAGTGCACCCTCGGAACATCTGCAGACAACTCCAAGTTGGGGGAAGCGTTCATCTGCCTGAGGGCAGGCAGTTCAATCTGGAGAAGAGGAGGCTCAGGGGAGAGCTCATCGCTCTCTACAGCTCCCTGACAGGAAGCTGTGGTGAGGTGGGGCATCAGCCATGGCCTCAGGTTGCACCGAGAGGTTCAGGTTGAATATTAGGAAAATCTTCTTGGACGGAGTGGTTAGGTGCTGGCACAGACTGCCCAGGGAGGTGGAAGAGTCCCTGGAGGTGCGCCGTGGAAATGTGGCACTGAGGGTTGTGGTCAGTGGGCACATTGGTGGCAGGTTGGACTGGGTGATCTTAGAGGTTATTTCCAACATGAATAATTCTGTGATTCTTTGCATCTCAGGAGATCTGAGGAAAAATTTGTTCACATCGATGGCACAGTCCATGCTGTGAGATGGAGAGGAAAATGCCTGTGTTTGCAGAGGGCAGGCAGCAAGCTGACTGCTGTAATGAAGCCACCTCCTGAGTAGGGGGAAGCAGGCAGGTGGGTTCATCTTCCATTTCCTTGGAAATGGCGAAATTACAAGTTTCACATCCTACAATATTACACTGAAGGAATAAAAGTACTTCAAAAATCCAGCGTAGAAGTCAAGGCATTCACATTTTTTTTAGGTGATTTTGGTATTGAAAAAAATCAATTTCATTTTCAAACAACCCCCCCCCCAAGAGCTGTGAAAACATCACCGTGGGAAGTTTTGACACGAAAGCACTTTGCCTCAATTGTGTACATATGAGATGTAAATGTTGTCAGAATTGACACATATTTCCCAAACACATCAATTTCAAACACAGAAGCTTTTGTTAGCGTACTTAGTAAGGGGAAAACAAAACAAAACAAAACAAAACAAAACAAAACAGAACAAAAAAACCCCAAAGCTAAACAAACAAAGCAAAAATTCCACAGCCTCTTCACTCAGCCCATGTCAGGAAGAAGAGCACCCATGGACAGTACTGCAGGAGCTGTGTGTCACACTAGGAAAATTCCTGTTCAACCCAGAGGAGCACGTGCAACTGCTGGAGCAGCCCCACGCCATTACCCAGCCCCCTGCTGATGTTCAAACCTGATCGATCTGCAGCTAATGGCAACCCCAACGCAGAGCACTGAAAAATCAATTGAGGGCTATGTGACAAAATGGAAAATCCTGTTGTGCGTTCAACATATCTCCCTCCTGTGGGAGAAGATTGCCCCTGCTCTGGGACCTCAGTCCCAGCAAGCACAGAGACACATCTCAGCTCAAGATTCCACCCTGGACAGCCTCACCTGGACCGATTGCACAGCAATGCTGGGACAGGGAGTGGTGCTCCCCAGGGGTCGGTGTTGGGGCCGTCCTGTTCAGTGCCTTTACTGATGATGTGCATGAGGGCACTGAGTGCATTCCAGCAGGTTTGCAGACAGCTCCACGTGGGGGGAAGCGTGCATCTGCCCGAGGGCAGGCAGCCCTACAGAGGGACCTGGACAGGCCGATGGCTGGGCTGAGGCCAACGGGACGGAGCTCAAGCAGCCGAGTGCCGGCTCCTGCGCTTCGGCCACAACAACCCCACGCGGCGCCGCAGGCTTGGGGCAGAGCGGCTGCAAGCTGTGCGGAGGGAAAGGAGCCGCGGCTGTCGGTCGGCGCTCGGCTGGGCGTGAGCCAGCAGTGTGCCCAGGTGGCCGAGAAGGCCGACGGCAGCCTGGCTGTGTCAGCAGCAGCGCAGCCAGCAGGAGCGGGAGGTGAGCGTCCCCTGCACTCAGCTCTGCGAGGCCGCAGCTCGGCGGCTGCAATGCAGGCGTGGAGGCTGGGAGCGTGCAGAGAAGGGAACGGAGCTGTGAGGGGTCTGGAGCACAATGGGGTGCGATGGGGAGCGGCTGAGGGAGCTGGGATTGTTCAGTGTGGAGAAGAGGAGCTCAGGGGAAACCTCACTGCTCTCTGCAGCTCCCTGACTGGGGGCTGTGGTGGGCTGGGGGTCGGCCTCTTCTCGCGGGTAAAAGTGATAGAATGAGAAGGAATGACTTTAAGTTGCTCCAGGGGAGCAACTGGTTGGTTGGTTCTGTTTGGACATCAGGAAAAACAACTTCTCCAATGAGTGGTCATTGTCACAGGCTGCCTAGGGAGGTGGTGAAGTCACTGTCCATGGAAGTACTCAAGAATTGTGGAGATGTGACACTGAGGAACATGGTTTAGTGGACAGCAGTGGTGATAGGCGGATGGTAGGACTGGGTGATCTTGGAGTTTTTTTCCAACCTTAATGATTCTGTGACTCTATGGCTCTCAGAAGTGCCACCAGAACAGCACTGTGCCACCCACCCAGCAGTGCTGCTGTGCTGCAGGTACTCTTTGTGCTGCACGTTTGTTCCGACCAGCGATGCTGTGGCAAACAGCAGAACAGGAGTGAAGCAGATCCTGCCTTGTTGCAGCATAACACGTGTTTCTTGTTTCCCATCTCACACATTCTGTGCCCAGCACAGCTCAATGCCTGTGCATGGAGCGCTTTACATGCGGGTGCACAGGGAGCATTACCTGTTCCAAGTTGCATCATATGATCTTTCATCTGTTTTTACAACTTTCAATTTCTAAAATAAGAAAATGGAAAACTAATGATATATCTGTGAATATCGATGACAGCATTTCCTGAGATGGCTTACAGAGCAATAATCACACAAGGGATATTAGCGTGAGCTCAGCACCTTTGAATGTAGCTGCTTAATTTGTGGATTGGGGCAGGCTCAATCTGGAACACGAGCAGCATGAGCTCATGTCTGCTTGCTAAACAGTGTGTAAGTGCTCGTGGTATATTTAGAAGCTCAGTACAGTTTGACAACTTTGACCTGAAATAGCCCCTCATCTGAGCCTGTGACTCCCCATAGATTTTTAGTGTGGCTTCTCATTACTGCTGCAGTGACATAAGAGTGGAGCCAAGTGCATTTTGCTGCATGAAGCCAGACCAACATACAGTCCACTCGCAAAGCACCGTGTGTCTTTTGGGGAGCTCAGTGCTGCAAATCCTGTGCTGTAAAGGGACAGAGCTGACATCAAGGTTTTGTGCTAAACCTGATGCGTTTCTGCTTCATCTCCTTGCTTTCCCACCCACTCTTTCCTCCTCCTTATGTCACATTTGTTTTACATTTAGTTGTTGCAGAAATTTCAGGTTTTGCAAATGTAATAACAATTTTCCCTCTAGAACACTGAGTTTCTCTTGGCAACTGTCTCCTTTCTTGGATTCAAAAATGTATTTTCTTGACCTCCAAATAGGGAGAAGAGAGCAGCTGTAATGCAGATGAAATTGTCTTACATGGCCTGGGTTTCTCCTCCGAGTTCTGAAAGCTAGAAACTAACTCTCTCTCTCTTTCTGTTCTCTAAACAGGAGGAGTTGAGGAATATATCAAACGATGAACCCAGGAGCCAGCCCTGTCACACCCAGTGCTGCATGTCACCTGGCACTGCGCCCCTCAGACTGCGCAGCACTTGCTGCCATCCCAGCACAGCAGAAACACGCAGTGCATCCTTCAGCCACAGTTACTGCCACAATCTTTGGCCATAGCCTGCCGTGAGTTTGCAGAGAGGATGCAAAGTCAACGAGCAGCTCATTGCAACAGAAGCAGAGAGAGGCAGAGGTGGAGACTGTGCAGCGCAGAGGAATGAGTGTTGCATTGCTGTTTTCCAGTTGATGGCTTCCCAATCTTTTAGCTTGTCTGGGCTGTATAGACTGAAGGGGAATTGTCTTGGGCTGCCTATACATTGCTCCAAAATTAATGCCACTTATTTATTTCCATGGACAATACAACATATGCAAGAAGCCCAGTAATTCTGCTTGAAAGAGCAAATTCTCAGCTACAAAATCCAGTTTTTCAACATAGTCACCACCATTAACTATTTGGGCCAACAGCCCAAAGGGTGGCAATGAGGTCAGACTCAGGCACTATAGGGTGAGCAAAGGGAGTAAATGCTGCATCCCATCCCATACTGGATTCACATGACGTGTCTGCATGGGTGACAGAAGTCATCCCCTGAGCAGAATTACAGTGACAGGAGGCTGATGACTCATTCTTTAAAATCCTAAGCTGTGTAAATTCACCAAACATCCTGGCCTTTCATGACCTGTAATAGTACTGTCGTTCTCTGACAGTGTAACATGCAGCAAGGTTATTATATCTTAAGTCTGCTTCATTATACTGTGTAATATCAAAAAGAACAAAGAATGTCAGTAGGGAGTATAAACATTTAGGATTGCTTTACAGTGTCACATATATTTTTAATGTCTTGCTTGATATTTCTACAATGGGCTCAACCAGGCTCAAACATGTCCCAAATCCAAGAAGAATCTGACTCCATCCTCTTTGCACCCTGCCTAAGATTTCTTTTTCTCTCTGTCCTCCCTCGGTTTCCCTGAAAATGAACCAAATGTGCCCTGATGTTGGTGTACAAGTGTAAGTGTGCATAGATGTGTGCTGCTTTCATGGCATTGATCCACGAAGAGTTTTATCTGTAAGTCGGATATCAGTGTCACACTATATGAAAAATGTGGATTTCCTTTCAGTATCTAAAAGGTGCTGTGAGAAGGGACGGACTCTATAGCAGGGTCTGTGTGATGGGAGAAGGGGAGATGGCTTGAGACTACAAGAGGGGAGATTGAGGTGGAGCTGAGGAAGAAAGTTTGGCAGTGAGGGCGGTGAGGGGCTGGCACAGGTTGCCCAGAGAGGTGGTGGTGCCCCGTCCCTGCAGACAGCCAAGGTCAGGCTGGACGGGGCTGTGAGCACTGCTGAGCTGTGGGTGTCCCTGTGCGCTGCAGGGAGCGGCACCAAATGGCTTTTGTGGTCCCTTCCCACCCAAACCATCCTATGATTCTATGACTGAAAAAGCACAGTTGTGATTTACACTTTTATAGCTCCTTTGATACAAAAGCCACGAAGTTGTTGAGACATTAATGTGAATACAGGTGGATGGAAGCCAGAGTTCCCTATTCCATGGCAATTCTGAAATGTTAAAATACTCATTCCATCTGGAAACGAATACTTGCTATTTGGGGAATTTCTTGCTGAACTGGAGCTTTTCACTTGCAGAACTCAACATGACACCTGGCTTTGCTTTACTTTTCTTTTTGTTTTGATTTTCTCTGCCTGTTTTAAAGTAAAGTGCACAGATGAGGCACAGGTTTATTTTCACAGCTACTGAAAAAAACTTGGGGGACACTGAGAATCTCATAATTTGGTATGATTTTGGCCTTAACTCCTAGAGTTTCCAGGCTCTCAGGACTGCATTATTCACAGGAAACAAGATCAACTTTCCTTCCAGCACTGCTTCATTTATATAATTTAACAAAAGTGAAACAACTCTCCAAAATAGTTAAGAATGGGAAATTCTGATGGTGCAAAGAGATGTTCTGGTGGGCTTTGTTGCAAAGCTGCTCCCAAGTGGAAGTTTGAGCAGGGTTTGAGCAGGGTGCTCTTGGTCTTATTCAGACGAACTCCAAAAAGAGAACCCAAATGGGGAGATAGGAGCCAAGCAGAGATGACAATCAGAATCCTTGTGCTCATGCCGATAGTGGACTTTCTGCATCTCTCTTATGTACAGAGAAAACAAGGGTCTCCACCGCTTTCTGTCAGGCACCAAATATTTGCCATGGAGACAGTAGCAAATGGAAATGCATCGCTCAGAATGAAGTAATCACTCATTTACATGCATCTCTAAATGCTAACAGAAGTCAGGCATCTTATAGTATTGTTCCTCTTGTGCTTTTTTCCTCCCCTCTCGCCACGCCTTCACAGCCGCCTTTAACTGTACATCTCCCACAACCCAAAGCTGCTTTAAGACAGTTTTTTTAAAGTTCATCATAAATGAATTAAAAATAAAACCCTGCAGAATGCACATCTACAGCATAATCCCACTCCCTCAGATGCCTGAAGGATATCTTTCCCTCCACATAGTTACTGTTGCTGAAAGGTCCAAAAAGCTGTGCTATTTCTACTCCAGCAGTCTCTCTGCTTGCCATGGAGATGAGCAAACATCCATGCAAAGGGCTCATTATCCTCCCACTGTTTGAGGAGACCTTCTCCTCCGATGGAAACATCTGCCCCAGAAGAAAGGGTGTTTTTGTGGGAATGGCACCAGGAAGGGAATGGGGGACCTGGGTTCAGCTGCTAGCCATGGTGTTTCTGCATGGCATTGGAACAGCTGCTCTGCTTCTCCAGCCTTCTTCCTAGCTATCAACGTTGGGATGTGAACCCCACTCCTCTCATCCCTTCCTTTGTCCCTTTGCCTTTGGCTGTTGTGTCCAGAGGGCAGGTAAAGCTGGCTGCTGCAGTGAGGCTGTGGTAGAGCACTGGGACTGGAAAATTAAGATTGAAAATAAGGAAGAGATGAACAGGAGACCAGGGCAGAGCAGAGGGAGCAGCTCCGAGGTCTGTGAGCAGATCCCATCAGGAGTGGAAGCACTCCATACAAGCTCTGCAGCGGTTACACTTTCAGCACTTACTTTCCCATGGGTGTTTGCTGACTCCTTCAATACATGCAAACAGTTAACCTTTATGTAAATACAATTAGACACGATTAGAAGCAAAACCAGAGTGTTACAGTAAAGGTGAGGCAGGAGCAGTGAAGGCAGAAAGCCGCTCTCCCCCTGTGGATTTGTTCCCTGTCAGGGCAGGGGTTGCCTGTTGAGAGCTGGTGGTTCAATGGCCTTCCCTGTGTGCTTTGGGAAAGGACAATTGTTCCTCACTCTGCATGAGCACCTCTGAGCTGTCCTGTCCTATCTCTGCCAGCACCTTTATCAAGAATTCCCAGCACTTGCTGCTGGCATCTGTATCGAGCGTGTTGCTCAAATCTTGCTGCCTGCTCTCATTTAAAAATAGTCAATAAGGAACAAACAAGGATGCTGCAGATGTGGTTTGGCCATTCCCTCACCCCTGCAGGTAACCAGGAGTCTTTCATACACCTCACAGGAGCACACTGCAAGAAAACACCTTTAGAGCATCCGCACTCCATGCTATGGTGTATAGAACCACTGGCTTAAAGATTAATTTTTTTCCTTAAATACCTTGAAATCACTTCTCTTTGTACTCCTTTACAAATGATATTTTACTACAAACTTGATTTTAGAGTATTTAGCCCAGCTTCAGAGGAGTAAACACAGAATATTTATGAAATCCAAGTTTGTCAAACACCAAGGCCTTACGAAGCCATTCTAAGCTAATAAAACCCTGTAAAACTTCTCATTTTGATGTACCATAATAAAAGCAAGCCTTGCTGTTCTGATTCAGATGTGATGGAGTTGCATCCTATGGCTTCATCAAATGGGAGTAAGAAAACCCTGAGCCTGAGCAGGAGCACTTGAATCTGATCTCGAGTTAGTAAGGAGTGAATTGTTTCGGTGATAACATGCAGTGATTCAGAATGAGTGTGCATGGAGGTCTGCAATAAAAGTCTTGGGTTTTATTTGTGTCTTGTTGTCCTGAGATGGGAAGTAAAATTACAAGCAGAAGCTGGGAAAAAAATGGACTTCAATATCAAAGCTTATCTAATGTGATCTAAGCCTCAAGAACCCCAAAGCAATGAGGAAGCATTACCCCTCACAAATCATCTGATACTTGGTGCTTAACCCCTGCCTCCCAGGGGAGCTCCTCGGAGCAGAGGCAGGGCTGCGTAATTTGAGAACTGGGGTGGGATTATCCCCACAGTGTGTCCAGCTGCAGGGACTGCAGCAGCTTCTGGATGTTTTCTGATTGCTAACCAAAGGGTCTGAGGGAAATACTGTAAAGTATCCTCATTGTTCTGAATGTAGAGGCAGGCAAAAACCAGTTCTGTTCTGTTACAATGGATAGTCCTGCACCACATCCTTATCTCTAGATTAGAAAGAGATGGATTTGAAGGCTGGGCTATTTGGAGGATAAGGAATTGGTTGGATGGTCGCAGCCAGAGGGCTGCTGTCAATGGCTCCATGTCCAGGTGGAGGCCGGTGATGAGTGGTGTCCCCCAGGGGTCCATCTTGGGACCGGAGCTCTTCAGCATCTCCATCAGCGACAGACGATAGGATGGAGTGATAGATAGTGATAGAGATGGGATGGAGTGCAGCCTCAGCAGTTTGCTGATGGCACCGAGCTGAGTGGTGCAGCGGACGCAACAGCAGGAAGGGACGCCATCCAGGGGGATATTCCAGGGGGAATGGCTTTAAGTTAAAAGAGAGGAGATGTGGGTGAGCTGTGAGGAAGCAATCCTTTGGTCAGGGTGATGAGGCGCTGGCGCTGCTGCCCAGAGAGCTGTGGGTGCCCCATCCCTGCAGGCACCCAAGGCCAGGTGGGATGGGGCCCTGGGCAGCCTGAGCTGGTGGGGGGCAGCCCTGCCCACGGCTGGGGCTGGCACTGGGTGGGCTTTGAGGTCCTCTCCAGCCCATGCCATTCCATGATTCTGCAAGGCTATCAGAGCATCAGAGACCCCCAGCTGCTTTCTTCCAAGGGAAAAATAAAAAAAAAAAAGAAAACTCCACAAAACTGCATAAATTCTCTTGGAGCAGTGTGCTCATTTCCAAATTACAGTCAGCTGTTTCCCGTGCCATCATCAAATGGGAGAACAGTTGGCATCCTACAGACCTGCTGCTGGGGATTGCCAGGCAAAACGCTGCTGAGCTCTGTAGTCACACAGGTTTCTCTCTGCTCCCCTGCCCTCCTGTCGATTATGTGCTGCAGGAGAGCTCTCTCAGCTCCAGTGAGAAGCGTGCTCACACATGTGCAACAAACGCTGGTTGAGAGCTGTGATTCGTTGGGGGCAGTTTTTGCTGGCATGCTTTCATCTTGTACTTGTGCAGTTCAAAGACCAGGACTGCTTTTAGCCCTTGGATGTGTATCATTCTTTCCTTCTGTTCATTGCTGAAGGTTTTTAATTCCTGAAGTGAAGAACTTGCGGATACACTTATTTGACATTTGGCTTTACTGCGTGGAAAATTACGAGCACTGCTCTGAAGTGGGGTGTAGAAGCACTGACTGCCTTACACTGCTGGCAGCTGCAGGATTACAAACACAGCTGCTCCAAAATACCCTCAGAAAAAAAAAAAAAAACTTCCTATTTTCTTGGCATAACATTTTCTTTACTTTTAGAGAAATCCTGCACCAAAGCGTGTTCTTGTGTGTGAGTGGAAGCTCTGGGTTGTCAGCAGCTCTCACCAAAAGGAGACGTGCAGCCCTGCCCGCATTCTCATGGCTGGTAACAGCACTGCCCTCTGTTTGTTCCCTACCTGTGTGTGTTTGTGCAGCATCTTGACAATGAGGCCTGCACCCCAGCCATGCCCCCAGGAACCAGCACAGTAGTAAAGCAACGGGAAATGAATTTGCTGAGCTTATTTCTGAAAATAAGTGTTACTCAGTAAATACAAAGCTATAGAATCCAATCTGTTTCAAGATGATTTTCCTTGAAATTACACTGAATGTCTTCTGCAGATGTTTTTTACTAAACGTGGGAAGGTAAACCAAACCCAATTTATGTATGCAAAAGCCAAAAAAATGATTTTTAAGCAAATTACCAGAGAAGCCTTTCTGGCAATGTAAGAGGTAGCCAGTGGGCCATGCATCTGGTCTGTCGATTATCAGTTTGGTTAAAATAGAGCATGAGTAATGCTTTATCTTCCCTCTCACCATACAGGGAAGGAAACAGAGCATTACACTGAGGGCGGTGAGGCGCTGGCACAGGTTGCCCAGAGAGGCGGTGGTGCCCCGTCCCTGCAGACAGCCAAGGTCAGGCTGGACGGGGCTGTGAGCACTGCTGAGCTGTGGGTGTCCCTGTGCGCTGCAGGGAGCGGCACCAGGCGGCCTTCAGCTCCCTTCCACCCAAACCATTCTGTGATTCTATGGTGATAAAGTTGTGTCCACTGCTGTAACTAACCTCCTAACTAACGCCCTCTCTGGAAAATCTGGTCTTTTATTTCCTTGAGCCATTAAATGGGATATTGAAAACAAATGAATGCAATTATGACCCTCAATAAAAATAGCTTGTACCTCTGAAAAATGCTTTGTAAGTTTAGTGCTTCTTAAGCCAGACCTCAAAACACTTTACAAAGGAAAAGCAAGATTGAGGTTACACACCAACGTGACTTATTTATCTTTGCTGCTTGGTGAGACTGAAACAACTCTTGCTCCTATGACAAGCACGTTATGTACAGGTAGCACAGGGACTGACATCAGATGCATCTTGAACATCTGAAGGCTGCCTGTGGATTTCTGCAAGCACTCAGCTAGTAGCTCCCACTGAAGTCAGCACTCCTTCTGTACCCAGAGGAATCCATGCAGTTGGAGAAAGAAAAAGACAAAAGAAAACAAAGTGACATGAATACGTTTTGGAGCGGGGTAACTGGAAGCACTGATAGTACGGCTGTCAGCATGTGTGTCTAGAAGTCATCCAGAAAGAGAGAAATCCTTATCTGGGGAATCCAAGCCCATTCTTCTGGCTCTCAGTCAAGCTCCCTTTCGGCTGTGCTCCGTGGCTCCCTGGATGCTGGCTGCAAGCCAGAGATTTCTAGACTTAATCCACAGCTTGAAGCCTCATTTCCTCTGTTGCTAAACATAGAAACTGTCCACAGTTCTTTAAGGGACGATGGTAGGAGCTTCAAGTGCTCTGTCTTTTCATAACAGAAAACTCCTTCCTGCATCCTTCAGGTCCAGAGGGGCCCATATTCCTAACCCACCATGGCTCTAGCCTGGGAGAAGCATACTTAGCAAATAGCTGAGCTTCCACCGAGTCCAGAGGCATCCAACCTTTTGGCTTGCCTGTACTACGCTGAATAAAGAGGAATTGATTTAGGCAGCGTGAACTTGGGTTGTTCCAAAAGTAATGACTGCAATTTATTTCCATGAAAAATAAAATGTATGCGAAAAGCCCAGTAACTCCACTTGATAGGGCAAATTCTCAGCTACAAAGTTCAATTTTTCAACATAGTCACAGCCATTAGCTATGACTTTTCACCAGCAGTGAACAAGAGCCTGTATGCCATGCTCATCTAAACCTGCATCCAGTGGAAATGATACCCTGTCACTGTCACCACAGCTGAAATGCACCACCTGCCCCTCTCTGTGCTCACATCCACTCTTTGGTCTCCAGAAACGTTTAGCAGGCATCAGTGGATGCCACTGGGTGCCATTTTTTCTGCATGGAGGAATTCAATTCCACACCTTTGCTTCATCTGCCCTTCCATGTCAGACACCATTGTGTCAGACTGCCCCTCTGCTGCCATCTGTCACACAGCAACAACATGCAGTGGATCTTGGTGGGAAGGTTCCACCTCTACTGCTGCACCACCAGCATCCAGCTCTGATGTAGAGGGCCAACGTTATGAAAATAGGAGGAATTACTTTTGGAGTCACCCTCAGTAAATATCTAATGTAGTTAATGTATATAAGTAACAAAACATTTTCTTTTCTTTTTTAATTATAAAAATGAGATCAACAAAGCCATCAAACCATTGGGATCTGTGACCTTGTAGTTGTGAAGCTACACATCAGTGTGGTTTGGTGGCAGTGGCTGCAGCTCTCAGCAAGGTCTCACCATGTTGGTAAGAGATGTTGGATGAAATGTTACTCTTCCTGTCCTTCAACCTTGAACACAGTTGCTCACAAATGTCTGTGCTGCCAAAACGGGATGACATGGATAAGATGTGATTGTGAAACGAGGGATATCTCTCTCTGGTAAGAGGAGGCTCACAAAAGTTGGATTTAGAGAAATGATCAGATTTTGAATTGAATATCTGATAGCAGCTCTGTACATTCTCTTTGAAAATGTGCAGGTAATGTATTTATGTCAACTGAAAATCAGATTCATTTATCAGAATGCAAAGCACAGTGCATATTTTTCGCTGCTCACAGCACTCCGTTTAGCCAGTGCATCACAGAGCTGTTGGCCATCACTGGGGTCAGCGCTGCCCTGTGCCCTCCCGGTGCTGTGGGTTCAGTGCACACAGTGCCCATCGTACACCAGTGTGAAGGTGCTGGGAGTGATGGATGTGTGACTGGGGCCACTTTGGGGAACAACACAAGGAAAATCAGCATCCAGCTGTGTACTTAAGCAGAGTCATACTTTATACTAAAAACATGTCCTAACAGATAGTACGCTGTCTCCTGTAAATACTGTGGGAGGTGAAAATGTTCATCAGTCTAAAACAGTCTGGTTTGAAGTTTGCTTTATTTTCCTTTGGCTCTACCTTACAGCTCAAGGATAAGATTTACCTCTGCTGATACTCACAGATGAGGTCTCTTGCAAGAGGATCTGAACCTTTATAAGGTTCCCTGAAAAGACAGTAGATACTAAGCTCTGTACTAAAGTGTCTACAGGAGGAATGTAAGAAAGAAGGAGACAGACTCCTTTGGGGGTTCTGTTGTGATAGGATGAGGGGAAATGGCTTCAGACCACAAGAGGGGAGATTGAGGTGGAGCTGAGGAAGAAGGTTTGGCAGTGAGGGCGGTGAGGCGCTGGCACAGGTTGCCCAGAGAGGCGGTGGTGCCCCGTCCCTGCAGACAGCCAAGGTCAGGCTGGACGGGGCTGTGAGCACTGCTGAGCTGTGGGTGTCCCTGTGCGCTGCAGGGAGTGGCACCAAATGGCTTTTGTGGTCCCTTCCCACCCAAACCATCCTATGATTCTATGATTAAGAGTCTCAGACAGAGCTCATAAAAGAACAGGACAGATATCTCCTTGTTTAGTGGAGCCTGGGTTCCTCAGACCGTATATAGGAGCAGCATGGGATGATTACAGTTTAGTTCATGGGATGGTATTTAGCCAAAATGACCTTTTAGAGTAATTTCTGTGAATGACTTGTCTCCTGCAGTGCCCTTCTGGGAAGCCCTCTCCCCGGTGGGACACGCTCTTCGCCAGGCTGATCTGTTACAGATGAACAAGCACGAGCAGCTTGAGCTGAACTGCGACCTCCAATTGGAAAGTGACCAACAAAAAGAACAGAGAAAAATGTTCTTCTCTTGATTTTAGCATAACTGATGTTTTTCTGTAAATTGCACTAAATAAGGAATTGATAACAAGACTTAATGAAATTACTGTGTGCGATCTATACATGTGTCTCCAAGCATAACAGCCAAGGTCTTCTCTGAAGCAGGGTGAGAAGGTGACTTTGCATATTTTCAGACCACAAGTTTATTTTTATGACACTGTTTAGTGTGGGTCAGCAGCACTCATGCAGACTGTAGTAACAGCAGGAATGGTAGGGAGAACAACTTCAGTTTTGAAGGAGAATGTAAGATGAATGCATCCTGATTTCCATGATGGTTTCCTTTGTCCTGACCTTTGTATGCAAGCAGGGACAGACGCATGTTGCCCATCAGCTCAGTGCAGCTCTTCCATTCTGCTAACTTTTCATGAGTCCGTTGTATAGGCAGAAGCATTATTTCTGTAATTGATTTGTATCCTCATCAGTGTATTTATGCCTCCATAAATTCACAGCTCTAGGATGATATTGGCTTTTCTTTCCTTTTTAGTGCAAGAGATGCACTGGGACAGATGCCTGCTTGAACCGTTTTGATGCACAGAAACAATTGTTGCAGCCATCAGGGCTTTTCAGCAGTACTCTGTGCTCCTTAAACTGCACCTGAATTGCCTTGATGTCGTGAAAAAACACATTCAGATCATAGGGAAGCAGAAGTGGCACCAGTAATATCCACCACCCCTGGTCTGCAGTAAGATCCAGGAACAAAACTCCCTGGCTGAAGTTTCTTTACAGTGTTGCTGTTAATTGTGATCCTTGGGAAGGCTGCATTTAAACACTGTGCAAAAAATATGGCCCTTGTTTATTGTTGTAGTTATAATGGCTTGTCATTTAGATGGGCCTCTTTAAAATTTATAGCCACTTAATATCATTTTTATTATGCAGTTAATCACAAGGAAGAATAAAAAGGGAGAGAGCTTGAATGCCTCTATTTCATTTGCTTAATAGAGCACTTTGAGGGGGAGGAGCAAGAGAGAGTTTGCTAATAATTTATTTGAGTGGTATGGGCTATGTGCAAGGAACATCCCAAAAGGACAAGAATCTGTGCACATGGGCTGCTGCCATCTGCCAGGAGACAATGCTGGTTTTGGAAACCCCAATTTCTGTCATACAAAGATGCCCTTCCAATTTAGTCCTAACTCCTGAAAAACAGTTTCCTTTATGGATAGTCATTCGACCTCTTATACTCTCACGTGCAAATTTTTCCTGCTCCCTTGCTCAGAACGATGGCCTGCAGTGAAACAGACCGCTTGTTTCCTAGGCACCGCCAGCCAAGGGAGGGAGAGTTCAACCTGAACCCATCCAGAAAAAACTCAATCAAACAGAAACCTGCAAAAGACAGGGCAACTTTTGCTTAACACTGATTTAAGGCCGAACAGTGATGAAATCCTTCACCTATTTACAAGAAATTCATTCTGGATTCTTGCCTTCATTGCCCACCATCTGAATCACGGTAGGAGAGTGGGAGGTGCTACTGGGAAGCCTCTTGGCGTTGCAGCCAGCTTGTGCAGTGTGGGAAGATTGTATTTGTTAGCAAACTTGTTCCTGTGGCTGTCCAACAACCCTCCTCTGCCTCACCTCACCCTCTGGGCTCAAGCCAGGGGTCTTTTGGGGCCACACTGACGGCACCATGGACTATGATTTCATAGAATCATAGAATCATAGAATCACTAAGGTTGGAAAAGACCTAAAAGATCACCCAGTCCAACCGTTCACCTATTCCCAATAGCTCCTACTAAACCATGTCCCTCAACGCAACATCCAGTCTTTCCTTGAACACCCCCAGGGTCGGTGATTCCACCACCTCCCTGGGCAGTCCATTCCAGTGCCTGACCACCCTTTCTGAAAAGTAATACTTCCTCATGTCCAGCCTGAATTTCCCCTGGCGTAGCTTGAAACCATTCCCCCTGGTCCTATCACTAATGACACGAGAGAAGAGGCCGACCCCCAGCTCACTACAACCTCCCTTCAGGAAGTTATAGAGAGCAATAAGGTCTCCCCTGAGCCTCCTCTTCTCCAGGCTGAACATTCCCAGCTCCTTCAGCCTCTCCTCATATGGCCTGTGCTCCAGACCCCTCACCAGCTTCGTTGCCCTTCTTTGAACACGCTCCAGGGCCTCAATATCTTTCTTGCAGTGAGGGGCCCAAAACTGGACACAGTACTCGAGGTGCGGCCTGACGAGTGCTGAATATAGGGGAACAATCACCTCTCTGCTCCTGCTTGCAACACTGTTTCTGATGCAAGCCAGGATGCCATTGGCCTTCTTGGCCACCTGGGCACACTGTGGGCTCATGTTCAGCCGAGCATCAATCAATACCCCCAGGTCCATTTCCTCTACGCAGTCCTCCAGCCACACCGCCCCAAGCCTGTAGCGTCGCCTGGGGTTGTTGTGGCCGAAGTGCAGGACCCGGCATTTGGCCTTGTTGAAACTCATCCCATTGGCTCCAGCCCAGCTCTCCAGCCTGTCCAGATCCCTCTGTAGGGCGTCGCTACCCCCAGGCAGATCCACGCTTCCAGCCAATTTGGTGTCATCTGCGAATTTACTGAGGGTGCACTCGATGCCCTCATCGAGGTCATCTATAAAGATATTGAAGAGGACAGGCCCCAGCACCGACCCCTGCGGAACACCACTCACGACCGGTCGCCAGCTGGATTTCACTCCATTCACCACCACTCTCTGCGCCCGGCCCTCCAGCCAGCTCCTTACCCAGCCAAGAGTGTACCCATCCAAGCCTCTGACTGCCAGCTTCTGCAGGAGAATGCTGTGGGAGACAGTGTCAAAGGCTTTGCTGAAGTCTAGGTAGACCACATCAACAGCCTTTCCTTCATCCACCAGATGGGTCACTAGATCATAGAAGGAGATCAGGTTGGTCAAACAGGACCTGCCCTTCATGAACCCATGCTGGCTAGGCCTGATCCCCCGGTCACCCTGCACATGCCGCATGATCTCCCTCAAGACGATCTGCTCCATAACCTTCCCTGGCACCGAGGTCAGGCTGACAGGCCTGTAGTTCCCCGGATCCTCCTTACGACCTTTCTTATAAATGGGAGTCACATTGGCAAGCCTCCAGTCATCTGGGACCTCACCAGTCAACAAGGAGCGCTGACAGATGATGGAAAGCGGCTCGGCTATCACCTCCGCCAGTTCCCTCAGCACTCTCGGGTGGATCTCATCTGGCCCCATCGACTTGTGACAGTCCAGCTGGAGCAGTAGGTCTCTGACTGTTTCTTTCAGAATCGCAGGGGGGTTAGTGTGCTCTCCGGCCGAGATTACCAGGTCAGAGAGAGGGGTATCCTGAGGATAACTGGTCTGACTTTTAAAGACAGATGTAAAGAAGGCATTCAGAACCTCCGCCTTTTCCTTATCCTCAGATAATCCTATTTCCCATAGTCCAGGTCTATATAAGCACCTGAAGTTTCACTCTTCAAGAAAACATTAAAATGATGTGATGCTTTTTGCTTCATTCCTCAGTTTTTCCACTGGAAAGCAGCTGTGACAGCTTCTCTCCCACCTTGCTTCCAAGCAGACTCTGCCACCACCTGAAGGACTCCTCAGGCCTCTCCTGACACTGTCATCGAATCTATGCCCAATATTTAATGCCGTATGGTTCTGATCTCACACAACACCCTGAAATTATATGCAGTTCTTTGTTGTCCCTTCAGCAACATGGCTGTTTGGCAGAACAACCAGGCTATTTTTATTTGTCTTCAGAGCATCCAACAGCATGCAGTTAAGGTCCAAGAATGAAAAGGAATCAGCACAACTTTCCTGGGTAGCAGGAAATAAGTCACAACTCGGTTTTACTCCTACACCTGTGATGAACATGGCAATAACTTTTTATTATCTTCTTTATTTCAGAGAGGAGCCCTGTGCAAGTGTCAATAAAAATAAAAAATACATATAAATCATGGAAATAATGTTTTGAGCAGATGCTCTTGGTAGGAAAAAGGGAGAATCTGGGACAGAAAGTGAAGCGGCAATGTTTAATGCTCTTGGCTTTCTAATAGCATTTCTGGATTCCTAGCACACAGCTTTGCCCATTTCATCTTAATTTGGTTTTGTGCCTGAATTCTTAATGCTGACATGGCCTCCCAAGTACTGTGCTGAGTCCTGCTGACAGCAGCCGCATGCCAAAGTGTCATCCAGCTCAGAGCTCCAACATATGTACCCCAAATTTTCCATGAGGTCACTATTTGTTGTAACAGTGCAAGTACTGGATATTCCTTCAGAACGCAAACAAATCTGGCAGAAAGATACAGTCATAATTTGCACTTTGTTCATTCTCATCCTCTTCTTTTTTTATACCAGACACCTTTGTAATGAGAAGTCTGTGATAATGAAATTTTGCTTGGGGAAAATTGATTTTGCTATTAAAAAGTTACTCTAAAGTAGCTAGGATTTGAAACAGTAATAGGTGTGAAAGAGCAAAGTAGAAAATAAAATATATCTGAATATAAGCATATTATGGTTTTCTATTGGAGCTTAAATTATGTGTTGAACGCAGCAGCTTTGAAAGATGTGCTTCCAAATCCTCAAAACGAAAAGGACCATTGTCTTGGGGCACAATATTTAATGAACCGCCTTAATGATTCCGAACTTCTGCACTCATAAGCTGGCACCTCAGATTTAGGACATAATGTCTTCCCAGCATCAATTTAAAATGAAGGCTAATAAAATTCCAGAGGTCCCCACTCACACCAAGGAAGAGCCACATGTATAAATGCAGTGAGACCAACACTGCCTTTTCCATTTTTTTAGGAGAAAGATTCATGGACTGCCTGTTTGCCTGCCTCACCCCATTAACTCTCTAACTGCCCAGCAAACCAGGAAGAGAATAACATCACTTACTCTTGCTGATGTTAACAGAAAGAAAAAAAAAAGGTATTGTTGGCAAATAATAAATACTTCACATTTACGAGTTGTTTTTGCACGTAGATTAATGGGTCGTGGGTAGAAATTACACAATTCTGATGCACTTTTCTCCAATGACATCAAAGTGTTCTAAGGCAATGGATCTCCAGTGACCTCATCGTGGTGTGGTAAGAAGGCAAGGGACATCCCTTTCCTGCTAAATACTTTATTGGGTGCTTTTTCTTCTGCTGTTCAGATTCCACTCAACAAGCTGAAGGGCAAAGTCACTGCCTTTAAATCCCTGCCTCTTGGTGCAAGGTGAGTTCTCAGCGCTTTTGAGAGCGCAGGGACTCTCTCTAACCATGGCCAATGATGTATATTTTGGGTCCTCCTGAGTCATCCTGGTCATTTTGATTTACTCTTCCTGAACTTTATTTGTCCATCCCACCCACAAGCACATACCTTCATTCTGGAAATCGATGCTTTAAACTGGAAAGATGTCATTTATCTAGACAGCATTGCACCGTACTCCTTGTAAAGATTCCAATAGATTTGTAAGCCCCAGAGTTTATTGGTATAGATGGCCACATAACTGAAGTATTATCTTAGCAGAAACTGCTTCACGAACATAGATGGATTTCTGCGCAGCGAAATTGTACAATCAATCATAGGACTCAGCTGCAGAAAGCAAAGACTTGTTGATGTATCTCTGCCATTAGAAAGGTATTTTAAACAGTTGCTTTCTATCTTGAACTGTCATGATTCTGGAAACACTGATGCAAGCGTTTTGCTAGCCCAGCCACATGAGGGCTGATGAGGACTTATGCTGATGAGGACACCGCTTTCAGAAGTGCAAAAGCGCACAACAAGAAAAGTGTATTTTCTGCTAGTGTTTTCAGGCGCTTGCTACTTGTAGGCGAGAGACTTTGGTGCAGATACTGGTTCAAAGGAAATAAAGTGGTTAAGTTTGATGTTATCCATCATGTTTCAGTTTCCCTGGTAGATGCTGGTGCATCTGTTCCAGCTTCAGGAGCAGTTCAGATGAGTGAGATCACAATAACTCGTGGGATGAGAGCAGGTCCACATCTTCCTGCACAGGCTGGGTTCGATCCCACCATTCTTGTCCTGGCTAGCTTTCCACATTAATGTCAATATAAGGGAATCCCACAAGAAACCATGCTTTGAATCGGAGAAATAAGACAGGTGGGGTGGGCTTAATATGGGAACTTTTCCCCATTTTCTCAGCCAAAGTTTCCGCATGAGGCACGGAGAGCTGTAAAACATGGGAGAGACAGTGAAACTCGGTCGTGCAATGAATGCCTTCTTGGTAACACACATGAAAAATATGGGAAGAAGAGATTCATTCTAATGACATATGCAAAACAGTCAAAATAGGGGCAATCTAAAAGGGAATGCCCTTTAAATTGTCTGGCACTTGGCTTTTATAGGGCCAGAGCACATAACATTTCTCACAGGGATGAGGCAGACATACTTAAAATCAGTCAGACAGAACACTTCCCCATTCCTTACCTTGACCCTATAGGAGTACATTTACAGTCTAATATATTATTGAGTAGGTTGACTTTTATAAAAGTATGTAAGTGGTTATAAATGTGTATCATCTGCTCTTTATAATCCATTAACTCATTATAATAATTGTCTTAATTTGATTGTTAAGGTGATTAATAGGGCAAATGTTAAAGGAAATTAATACTCCAAATTGAAGCATAACTGCAGCCGAAAAATAACTCCTCTGAACTGACATGGTAACAAGGTACAGGCTTGTGGTTAATGAGCCTTGGGAAGTTAAATATAATGGAACAGGGAAGACAGGAAGAGGAGAGTTCCTCTGTGAAACATGCTGGGGTGGCAGTGTGACCCAAAGCAGGGCTGGGTGGGAGGCACCAGAGGGGTTGAGGAAAGGGGAGGACATGACAGTAAGGATGAAGGAAGACAGGTAGACGCCCTTCAGTAGTAAGGCTTTTTACACCGCCTCCTGAAGGATTTGTATGTTGAAGCTAAGGAAGGATGAGCCCCATGGATAGGCAAGGAGGCGGGTCAAAATTGGGCTGCCTCACCAGGATTAAAGGACAATGGGAATATGGATTCTGGAAATCCATATCAGGGCCCATGTTGCCCAACAATATCCAGAGACCTGGGTGATGGCACAGAACATATATCTGCAGCAAAGGTGAGGATGATGCAAGACTCAGGAGGACGACAGAGGAACGGGGATGTGGCTGACACAACTAATGGCACGGCATTAGACTGAAGGGAATGCCCTTGCAGAGCCACTCCTCGTACTGAAGGCTGAAATGAGTTCTTTATGAAACATTTACTAACTACAGAAGATTTCCTTGACTTATGCATCATCTTTCATTTACACAGGATCTTCCACTACTTTCAAATATTACACCCAGGATGGTATTAAGAAACACACAGTCTCCCATGGATCTGTTAATAGACTGCGTTTCATTCCTGCCTCTCATTTCTGGCTTTCAATACATCTTTAAATGGAGAAGAAAGAAGGTAAAATCGAGTCAACTTCAAAAGCAGCTCTTTCCCAGCAAAGCAGGCACTTCTTTCGATTTGAGATCTAACATATTCCCCAGTAAATTTGGCACCTTTTCATAGGCTAATAATAGTAGCGACTTTACTCTTAGCTTGCGATTTGATCCATGTAAAATCATTAGATATTCAAAGAGTCGTAGAATCATTAAATATGGAAAATCATTAAATTTGACTCTAATGTCACCCAGTGCAACTGCCCACCTATCACCAGTGCTGCCCACTGACCATGTCCCAAAGTACCACATCTCCACAGTTCTGGAACATCTCCAGAGACTGCAACCACACCATCCTCCTGGGCAGCCCATCCCAGTGCCCAACCACTCTTCAATCTACATTTAAATCATACTGAATCTATACTCTTTAAACCCACCCCCCTCAATAACTAGTTGCCAACCAGTTTTTTCAGCAAACCCAAGACAGCGGCAGAGATGGGTTCCCTGCATGAATTACTCTTTCACTTATATTAGAATTTGGAAAGATGCCACAACCCTTCGTATTGAGTAACTGAGTTATGCAGTGTGTATTGTAATATCACACCATATATAGTAACACTGAAGAATGTCAAGCAGCCATCTATTACTGAGATAATAGAAATCAGAGCTGTTTTCTCCCTGCGTGTGATACTCATTTACTGCTTTCGCTCCTTCACTGTCATTACACTCACCTCCCTTCCCAGCTAAGCAATCATTCATATTAAGGCTTATATTCAAGCCTAGAAATTAAGGGAACTATTCAGCTGCTGGTGAAACAGGTGTTGGGAAAGTCTCTTTAAATGGTGACAGCAGAACTGCAGCTCAGGGGAAGTGTACCAAAGGAAGAGGTTGGATGGCTGAGCTCGAGGCAGAGCCAGCTTGTGCACAGCAGTAGTGCTTCTGCACTCACATGAACTCCAGAGTCTGTGTCTGTGGGGAGAAAAGTCATTTCTGGAATGAAAACCAAATTCAGCCTTCAGGAAGGTTTTCTGTCTCCCTTACCTGTGCTGCTCCTTTCTGCACTTCCCACATTTCATCACTTGTGCAGTCTAGAAATTGTTCCATTCATTCCAGCAGCGGTGGATCAGAAGGTGAGAAGAGGAAAGCTTAATTTCTGCTCCTGCTTAATTTCCAGGAGCTATGGAAATGAGCAGACAAATGCTTGTGATTGAAGGACCACTGAATATTACCATAAGCAGTAAATTCTTAGGAAAATGGATATGAATACTGATCACACTGCAGCTGCAAGAGGTAAAGTTTCTGGAACAGAAATGAAAGACTCACTCTGGAGTTTTATGCAGTTTGCTTTCAATTCCATTTACAGTTATTTCTTGTTTTTATATCCTGTTTTATTGAAATCCATTTTTTACTTTAATGTTTTTGACTTGGGGATAGGTTTTGTGCCTTGAGCGCACGAATGAAATGCCATACCGTAAAGTGCCGGTGAAAATTATCAATGCAAATAGTAGAGCAATGGCTTTATGAGTCTCTTGGCATTTTTTTTCCCTAAGTGTTTCTGGGTTAAGAGTATTTATTTTGCTTAGTTCAAACAGAAACTCATGCCTCATAATTTGATTAGTGTGTCAAAAGGCAGTTGCTGTTTTTGCACCTGTCTCCTTACTGCTCTGCTGTTTACTCAGATTTTCTCTCATTACCATATTCTTAGGAAATTCTGCAGTGGATTCATCAGTTTTAGAGATGAAAATGTTCTGCCTGACCCCTGGATGAGGCAAACCTAGTCTAAAGGAGCACACATTTCTCCTAGGCACGCAGACCATGACACCTGCCTGGTGGCCATGGCAGCCTTTGCCTTTAGCAGAGGAAGTTTTAATTACATCTTTGTGCCTGCTGAACCTGCCTGTGATGCAGACGTAAATCTGTGCTGTGGGTGGAGAGCGGGATAAAACCAAAGCACCATAAGGATGGGTCCTCCAAAGTAGGCAATGTAGCTGGGAGATACAGAAATGGAAACCTTCAGCACTGTTTGCTCCAATCCTCCCTGGAACCCTCCCAGGACAAGGCGTTTCAGGCATCACAGAGAAGCCTGCAGACAATCACTGAGGATTTCTCTGCATTTGTGTCAAGGATGGGACTCCATTGGTATGCATGGGATTGGAAAGAGGGGCAGAAAGGGCACTAGAGTAGGGTTAAGATTTGTGACAACAAACTGACAGGTACACCTACAACAACAAGAAGAAATCAGGAGAGATTTCTTGAAAAGAACTGAGGAAGCTTAAGATGAATAGACTGTTCACTTCTCCATGCATTTTTGCGTATTTCAGACATAATTTGCCGTGGCTTATTATACGGCTGCAGTGCTTCATTACTACTCTGTTCCAAATAGATTTAATAGAGTGCAGGAAGCACACGTTTCTTGTAAACCATCTTACTATCTAAGGTTTAAGAGGGCAGAACAAAAGGGGCACAGAAATAAACATTGGATTCATTTAACATTTTAAGAAATTGCTCTACACTGTAAGTGCTAACGGGGTGGACCAGGATTCTGCAGCCTTTAGGAAATGGAGCAGAAAATGTTAAACAGCCCATAGCCTACAAATACTCATGAACCCTAAAGCAGATGAGGATTTTATAACTCAGTTTGGATGAGCCCTTCCGAACTTCCATGAGGGCTTTGCAGAAAGATTCAGTATGCTGAAGGAAGGAATTGCCTGTTTAACGGCACGCGTGAGTAAAACAGAGATGTTCCTGGTCCAAATACAAAGCACAGGGAAGAAGCGTGATCTGCTTTTTTCTTTATTTTTGCCTTTCAGTACAGATATGACTGTAATTGCGTGCTCTGGGCAGGCAGAACTGGCTCCAGTAAAGCCTCAAGAATGGTCGCTAGATGTGTTTTAGTTCCCGTGGAACATTTAGATGAAAACTGACATTTTTAACTGTCATCTCTTCTTTTAGCAAACATTTTTGGCCCTTACAATGAAAACATCCTATGATCAAATCAAAACAGACAATTTTGACCAACAAAAATAAACGTAAGTTTATACATGGTGGGGACAGAGGTCGTGTCCCTCTGGTTGGGCCCAGCACCCCCCTGCTGCTGGCTGCCCTCCAGCCTTCCTCCCTGCACTTCATTCATGCCTTCAGTAGTTTATTTCTGTTGATGTGTTTCCAGGCTCTCTTTGGGACTCTGGGGCTTCCTAAGGATTTCTTCATGCTTCTTCCAGAGGGTGCTGAAAGACACTTTGTGGACATCCCAGAACTGTAGAACCATTTGAGTTGGAAGGGAGCTGAAGGCCGCCTGGTGCCGCTCCCTGCAGCGCACAGGGACACCCACAGCTCAGCAGTGCTCACAGCCCCGTCCAGCCTGACCTGGGCTGTCTGCAGGGACGGGGCACCACCGCCTCTCTGGGCAACCTGTGCCAGCGCCTCACCGCCCTCACTGCCAAACCTTCTTCCTTACCAGTCTCAAACTCCTCACTTGTAGCCTGAAGCCATTTCTCCTTGTCAGAGCTACAAGTTCACACTGTGAAGCACGTTTACTAGCAGACATTATCCATGGGTTAAAGCAAGATGAGTACATCACATATCTAATGCTCTCATCCTTTTGAATGTAACGCAGTTATGAATCTCTGGGGAGGGGATTTCTGCTTGTACCTCCATGAATCTGAAGCCATTTCCCCTTCTTGTATCATACAGACCCCACTACAGGGTCTTTCCCCTCCCTTCTCACAGCCTCTTTAGATACTGTCAGGTTGCTCTCAGCTCTCCTTCTCTTGCCTTCTCTTCTCCATTCTGTCCTTGCAGGGAGGGCTTCCATCCCTGGCACCATTTCTGTGGCCCTTGCATTTCTGCGATTCAACTCAGCCTTCCTTGGGTGAGAGATACAGGCTGTACCAAGGTGCTGGTTCATGGCAGTGACCTGGCCTGCCTGCAGTGCTCTGACAGAACGCACATCCTGCCAGCAGAAATCAAACCAGAACAAGGCCTCGGGAAGGAAGACACCAGCTAACATACCTCCCTTGGTGCTGCAGCATCTCTATTAACTGAAGTGAGGCCAAGTGCTCCTCCTTGTGACTGAGACAGATGCTGCCAGTGCTGAGATGCTGCTCAGCCACAGGGTCACTCGCAGGCATTGTGCTGGGGACAGCTGCCCTTGTTGCTGGATTGCTGTTGGTGTTCAAGAGAAGGGCAGTAAAATATTCTCTCCTGATCAAACTCAGCTCACCCTTGTAGAGCAGCTTTCTAAATGCTTGCCCCTGGTAAGGAGTGATTGTAGAAGCTGGGGGAGTGGTGTTTTTGTGAATGTTTTACGTAGCAAGAACTTCATTTTTCAAAAGTTGTTTCATTATATTCAGAACAGTGGCAGCTCAGAGAGAAGACAGCAACAGAAACACGTCAAATGGCAGCAGCCAGACAGAGGGCAGGTAGCAGAAATGGGCAGTCTGCAGCAGCCTGACCTGCTGACTCCTGTGGCACTGACCTTGCAATGCGAGCACTTGGCTGCATTCCCAATTGTAAGTATGCTCCCTGCTCTGCCAACTTAATTCCGGTCGTCTGCAGCATCTATGCTCAAATAGAGCCACTTCCATAATATTTCCCCTGATGCGATTGGGCCATTCACAGGAAAAGATGTAAAGAAACTGCATTGCCCTGATAGCCCTAATCCACAAAAAAGAAAAATAATTATGGAGTTCTCTAAGAGCAGCAGCTGTGATGTGAGAACATCAAAGGCAGCACAGCCCTCTCTCACTGTTTCTATCTGCTCTGAGGTGCAGCAGGCACTGGCCAGGGGTGATAGTCACTGAGCTGCCAAGCTGAATGAGTGCCTGAGCTAACCCTTAATGAGACAGCACTCCAGGGACCACAGTGCTCAAAATGCACATTTGCTTTGCACAGACTCTAAAGAAGCATTAATTTTCCTTCCAAACACAGCAAGAGAAGGGAGAAAGATGCTGACAAAGCTGAGTGGTGCAGCGGACACAACAGCAGGAAGGGACGCCATCCAGAGGGACCTGGACAGGCTCAGAAAGTGGGCACGTGAGAACATGATGAGGTTCAGCAAGGCCAGGTGCTGCTCCTGGGTCGGGGCAGCGCCAGACATGAGCCCAGAGTGGAGAAGAACTCGTTGAGAGCAGCCCTGCGGAGAAGGACTTGGGGTCCTGATGGGCAGAAGTGGGATGTGAGGCAGCAGTGTGCGCCTGCAGCCCGGAAGGCCGACGAGGAGAGGAGAGGAGAGGAGAGGAGAGGAGAGGAGAGGAGAGGAGAGGAGAGGAGAGGAGAGGAGAGGAGAGGAGAGGAGAGGAGAGGAGAGGAGAGGAGAGGAGAGGAGAGGAGAGGAGAGGAGAGGAGAGGAGAGGAGAGGAGAGGAGAGGAGAGGAGAGGAGAGGAGAGGAGAGGAGAGGAGAGGAGAGGAGAGGAGAGGAGAGGAGAGGAGAGGAGAGGAGAGGAGAGGAGAGGAGAGGAGAGGAGAGGAGAGGAGAGGAGAGGAGAGGAGAGGAGAGGAGAGGAGAGGAGAGGAGAGGAGAGGAGAGGAGAGGAGAGGAGAGGAGAGGAGAGGAGAGGAGAGGAGAGGAGAGGAGAGGAGAGGAGAGGAGAGGAGAGGAGAGGAGAGGAGAGGAGAGGAGAGGAGAGGAGAGGAGAGGAGAGGAGAGGAGAGGAGAGGAGAGGAGAGGAGAGGAGAGGAGAGGAGAGGAGAGGAGAGGAGAGGGGAGGAGGTTGTGCCCCTCTGCTCTGCCCCTGCAAGGCCCCACCTGCAGTGCTGTGCCCAGGCCTGGGGCCCCCAGGACAGGAGAGATGCGGAGCTGCTGGAGCGGGTCCAGAGGAGGGCACGAGGATGCTCAGAGGGCTGGAGCACCTCTGCTGTGAAGGCAGGCTGAGGGAGCTGGGCTTGTTCAGCTTGGAGAAGTTTGGGAACCAACTGTTTACATGGTCTGACAGTGATAGGAGAAGAAGGAATGGCTTTAAGTTAAAAGAGGGCAGATGTGGGTGAGCTGTGAGGAAGCAATCCTTTGGTCAGGGCGGTGAGGCGCTGGCGCTGCTGCCCAGAGAGCTGTGGGTGCCCCATCCCTGCAGGCACTCCAGGCCAGGTGGGATGGGGCCCTGGGCAGCCTGAGCTGGTGGGGGGCAGCCCTGCCCATGGCAAGGATTGAGTGGTCTTGGAACTCCCCTCCAACTTAAGCCATTCTGTGGTTCTGTGACCCCAAAAAAGGCCATGTTAAAGGAATCCCTGGCCTAGACAATAATAAGGAGTTGGAGCAAAGCAGGGCCAGACTTCCAGTTTGTCTTCAGAGAACTGCATAAACCCTGTGGTGAAACCATCTACACAGGAGAGTGTAGTAAATTACCACCTGAATTCACAGACAATTACCCTTGATTATAAGCAAGGTACCTATTGAGTCCCCACAAGCCAAGGGCTGAAAACCTGTCCTTCCTTCTGCTGCCTGCTCCAGCAGGGTCACTCTGACTGAAACAAAGGCTGTGAGTGCTTTCATGTTGATTATGCTGCTGAGCCTCTATGCAGCCCCAAGGGAGTCCTGGAAGGTCTGCTCTGTCCTACCCATCTGCAAAACTGAGATAAATGAGGGGTGTCCTGAGCCTTTGTTAACACTTGCAGGAGTGCACTGAGCTGCACTGTGGCACAGAAGGGGCTGAAACCACGGTGAAGCTGTTTGTGGCTCCAGATGCCAGCAGCAGCCCCTTGCAGCAGATCTGTACCTGTATATATATCTGTACAGCCCATCCCACTGTGGAACCTGTCAGCAGCTGACAGCTGATGCTGAAGTTCAGTCTCTGCCTTCGATGTTCATCCTGCACCTCCACTACACAACCAGAGCTCATTCTGCAGGAAGGTGCTTAATCGGTTTCGATGCCACTGGCTTGTGTTGCTCTTGGGCACTCAGCTGGAGAATGGGATTTAAATTTGCAAAACTGAGAGCAGCAATGAGTCCTCAGTGATGGAAACGAGCCAGTTGCAAAGAACACAGATAAATCCCCAAAGCCATGCAGTTATTTGCACCTGGCTGCTGTGCCCTGAGCAGGATCTGTGCACAGAGCTGAAAGGCGGCTACATGGGTGCAGGGCCGCAGCACCCAGCGGCATGGAGAGCTGATAAGCAGCAGGCAGTAACAATAAAATGGGCTGTCAGATGAGTGATGAAAGGCAGGGAAGGAAGAAGGGCCATTAGTAGGACTGCAGATTGTAATGGTGTCCTGGGCTGAGATTTTAAATAGACTCTGAGCTTCCAGAGATGTGTATGAAGTGAGTGCAGGCACAGCTTACAAACCTGGGAGCAGCAGGGTGCTGGGTCACCTGCAGGGGAAGGGTTGGTTCTGGCACCTCTAAAACAAAGCATCAATGATTTGTCTGCTTTTCTAACAAGGTAATTAGAGTCAAAGTTTTCAGAGCATCTCTGTATTAATTTAACTAGAAAAGTTTAAGTTAAATCAGTTATACCGGGTTTTTAGATGTGGTAATCAGGGATACATCTTGTGGGCAAGATTGTTGGCAGGTAGATGATTGGACTAGATGATCTTAGAGGCGTTTTCCAGCCTTAGTGATTTGGTGATTCTATGATTTATGGACAGGCCTTGTGCTGGGGCTATGGCTAGGAGTAAGCCTTGCAGGAGAGAACTGTTTTGTTGCATGCAGCAAAATGACAAATTGCAAAGGGAGAAAGTGCAACTCATATGTGGTATTTACTCAATAGCCAGCACAGCCCAATTAATCAGCAAATGATGTATTTACTGTACTGTTCTACGGGAAAGGGAATGCAAGCTCAGGTTTAGAGCAAGAACAATTTGTTTCATCTTTTTCCAAAGCCAGAAAAAGGTCCCAGAAATGATAAGAGAAGGGAAGATGGCTTCAGACTACAGAGGGGAGATTGAGGTGGAGCTGAGGAAGAAGGTTTGGCAGTGAGGGCGGTGAGGCGCTGGCACAGGTTGCCCAGAGAGGCAGTGGTGCCCCGTCCCTGCAGACAGCCAAGGTCAGGCTGGACGGGGCTGTGAGCACTGCTGAGCTGTGGGTGTCCCTGTGCGCTGCAGGGAGCGGCACCAGGCGGCCTTCCAGCTCCCTTCCACCCAAACCATTTGAAGATCTATGATTCATCTCTCAAAGGAACATAGCAAGATTCTTGTGCTCACCAGAACACTTTGCCTTCCTAAGCGTTCAAATATGAAGTGCTCATCAGCCATAATGCTTCACTGGGGCTGTTCATTTCACTTAGGTCCTTATCTCAGCTATGCTGTGCTGTCCAGGTCTATAAATATCTAAGGTGTGGGGGGCAGAATGGCGAGGCCAGACTGTTTTCAGTGGTGAGTGGAGACAGAACAAGGGGAACGGCTGGAAACTGCAGCGTAGGAAGTTCCGCACAAACATGCGCAAGAACTTCTTTACAGTAAGGGTGACGGAGCACTGGAACAGGCTGCCCAGGGAGGTGGTGGAGTCTCCTTCTCTGGAGATGTTCAAGACCTGCCTGGATGCCGACCTGTGCGACCTGCTGTAGGGAACCTGCTTTGGCAGGGGGTTGGACTCGATGAGCTCTGGAGGTCCCTTCCAACCCCTACAATTCTGTGATTCTGTGATTCTGTTGTGCAAGGGCTGTCCGGTGCCAACGTGCCTCACACAGCAGTGCTGTCTATAAAGGGCAGTTGTATCCCTGTTCAGAGACACATCCCTGTCCCAGAGAGGCCAGCCCTGTGCTGCTGATGGAGGTGCAGTGCTGAGTTTAAACACAGCACAAAAGGAGCAAAGCTGATGTTAAACAAAGCAATTATTTCCAAACTTGAGCTTTCACAATGGAGACAAATTGTAATCACACCCTTTGAAACCTGCAATTACAAGCAGTTCCCACTAACCCCATGCCCTCCTCCTTTGTTACAGATGGAAAGTGAGCCACCAGCCATTAGACATTACATCTCTTTTGTTTCCCTATACTCAGCAGAACTTCCCTGAACTTGCTAGAACTGTTCACTCCCCAAAGTGTTTCGAGGCCCTTTTCAAGCTGGAGCTTATAGGGGTCTGAAAGAAGAAAGGGAACAGACTCTTCAGTGGGGCCTGCATGATAGGAGAAGGGGAGATGGCTTCAGAGTGCAAGAGGGGAGATTGAGGTGGAGCTGAGGAAGAAGGTTTGGCAGTGAGGGCGGTGAGGCGCTGGCACAGGTTGCCCAGAGAGGCGGTGGTGCCCCGTCCCTGCAGACAGCCAAGGTCAGGCTGGACGGGGCTGTGAGCACTGCTGAGCTGTGGGTGTCCCTGTGCGCTGCAGGAGAGTGAGACCAGACAACCTTTAAGGGTTCCTTCCAACTCAAATAATTCCATCATTCTAAGATGTCCCCAGCTAAGATTTTTCAGCACTCCCATGGTTAAAACAGGATCTTCAAGAATACAAAACATGGAGGAGTGGATGATAGTGCCCTTTCCACAAGGCCATATCTGGAAACTAATTTCTGTCCCAGTATCTATAATTTGTTTCAAAAATATTCATAAAAGTAAGGGTGGGCTCAGGAAGCTGCTAAGGCTGAATCATGGCACAGAGATAGTTCTCATCTGGGCTTCAGCTGGAAAGGGAAAAGGTGGTTTAACCACAGCCTGCAAGCACTCAAGTGGGATATTTCAAATGTGAGAAAGCTTTTTATTTTAATAGGCAGAGGCACAAGAATTTTCAAATTTTAGGGTAATTAAGCAGTGGTAACGATTATGAAGGGATGTGGTACATCCCCCACCTCCTGCAGTTTGCACACCAGGGCTGGATGTCTTTCTGAGACAAAACACTCATTTCCTCTGCCCGCAAGAAGCAAACCTGATGATAGAGCCCATATGGGCTCCTGATCTACAGAATGATCTGAGAGCTGCAGCTTGCTAGAGGCCAGGCAATAAAGTGCTTGCATGCAGACCAGCTGGCTGCTTGATGCCCTGGGGTGGTGGTCTGGTCATTCTGCAGGGCAGGACCAAGAAATATAATCTCTGAGCACTGACTTCAGTACTGTATTCAGTCACAGCTCTTGAATACTGTCTGCACAAATTCCAGTTGGTTGCTTTGCTCGAAGAAGGAGCACAGAACTTATTTCATTTTGATTACCAACCTTCACATCGCTGTTGTGCCCAGACATGGGATAGAAGTGACCAAATCATAGAATCACAGAACGGCCTGGGTTGCAAAGGAGCACAGCGCTCATCCAGCTCCAACCCCCTGCTGTGTGCAGATCACCAGCCAGCAGCCCAGGCTGCCCAGAGCCACATCCAGCCTGGCCTTGAATGCCTGCAGGGATGGGGCATCCACAGCCTCCTTGGGCAACCTGTGCCAGTGCCTCACCACCCTCTGGGGGAAAAACTTCCTAATAAATCCATGGGATGAAGACCACAAGCGGCCGTGCAGTACGCAGTGACATTGCTCATACTCAGCACTCTGCAGAGGAAAGTTGCTGCAGCTCTGGGTTTTGTTAGTGGCTGCCAAGAGAGATGTAAGTACAGGGGAATACAGGGAAATCCTATAGCATGTGGTGAGCCCCAGCTAGCCTTGAAACTCCTGTTCCTAAATAAATAGCGCTGATGCATTCAGCTCAGGTTTCCCTTCCAAAGCTTTCACCAGAGATTAAAGGGATGCCAAGCAGAGCAAAGCTGAGGGTCAGGATTCCTTGCATTCCCCCTCTCAGCTCACCTCTGCCCCTTCCCCTCCCATTCCTGTGCCAGGCTCAATGCCAGAGGCTTTCAGAGAGGACGTTTCTCTGCCAGCCATCCCAGCAGCTCATGAGCACAGACTGTGCTGCTTAACCAGGCAGAAATGCGGACATGCCGGACACAAGCTGCCCATCTAAACCACGTCTGTGATGGGAATAAGTGAGCAGCAACAGCAGCAAGAAAAATAAAAGCCCTTCTCATAACCTGTGCAGGACTCCAGAAACCAAAGGCAGGCTCTGTGGCATTGCCATGGGTGGCAGAAGGCAAAAGAAGAAAGGAGAATCAACCAGTCAGTGCTCACTGCCTGCACAAAGCAATGCCCTGAGAAAAGGGCACAGGCGCAACATCTAGCCGCTCAAGCAAGACATCACCAAAAAACTGTTTGTTTGTTTTTTTATAAGGAAAAGAGAGGACTAAAAGCATGACATGAATACACCTCCCAGAAATACCTCTCACCAGAGACTGGTGATGTCATATGCAGCAAAACTACTGCTCTGCTTTACCTGCAGTTCAGCGGGGCTTGGGGATGCTGGAGAATCTTCCTGTGGAGAATCAAGGACCAGAACATCAGTGTCCAACATTTTGGCTTGCCTGGGCCACACTGAGTGAAGAGGAATCATCTGCATATAAGTAGGATGTTCTGAAAGTAATGCCTCCTATTTATTTCCAGGGTAACTACAACCCATACAAAGAGCACAACAACACTGTTTGATAGAGCAGTTTCTCAGCTCAGTTTCACAGAGTACTATTTTCCAACAAAGTCATCATCAGTAGCTGCACGTTTTCAACTGATGAACAAGAGTTCGCATGTCACGTTCATAAAATGTGCAGCTGTGGAGGTAACCACTGTCACTGTCACCACTGCTGAAACACCACCCATCCCTCACTGTGCTCACATCCACCATTTGGTCACCAGAAGCATTCATAGATGGGCTGGGCTGTGCGCAGCCTACAGGCCATGAGCTGGATGCTCCTGGAGCAGGGTGTCCATGCAGGTCAGAAGGGCTCCAGACAGTGGGGGAATGCCCCATCTCTGAACATCCTGCTGTTCAAGGGAGGTCATCCCTTACATCCAGACTACAGTCTTTCTCAGGTTTTGGAGAGAAAACCCTGACCAGGCTCACAGGGCTGTTCTCTGGCACATTTAACAGCTCCGTATCCATTTAGTTATAGCTGAATTAACAGCCAAACTTCTTCTTAAATCCTGGGTGTCCTTACACTGAGATGTGGATGCCTTAACACAACAGAGATCAGGAAGGGAATAATCCAGTACTGCAATTGCAAGAGCATCCTCTGATAGAAATAGTATCAGACAGCCGCAGTAGGTTCATTAATCTTGTGACTATTTTGGCGTTACAGCTTCCAGCTGTTGTGTGGTCGGTACACAGCCCACAGCAATGGAATGGCACTGGATTATCTTTAAAAAGGCCTCTGCCGAAATTCCCATGTGTGCTTAAAACAATTCTCCAAATTGGCTTTGCTTCCCAGAGCTCGTGGCCTGCCATTAATCTCCCTGTTACCTTGGCCCACATCACAGAGCCAGGCACAGTGAGACACGAGGCCTTGGGGGATCGCAGGGTGCTTCCAGAAAGGGTTCTGAAAGCCCCTGACATCCTGATAGCTGCAAAAGGGGAGAGAAACATCCCAGGCAGCTCTGCAGCATCGTTCCAACCAACAGATTTATTTGCATGTCCCAAACTGGAAATTCCTACCTGTCCTAAGAGCAAAACCTCACACTGGGAACAGCAGAAATGTCATCTTCTTCCAAGTGCCATCCAGGGAGATAATAATGCAGATAATATTCCGGTCCTGCTTTGAATTACCCATCATACCTAATGCTCCTGCTAGGGATTTTCCTGCAGCTAGCATTTGACTTGACCTTTGGATTTGGCTGTAACTGCCTGTGCTGCAGGTACAGGGGCTGTCATTGCCCCGTTGCAGCCCACCTGCACTGACAATGCATGGCGCTGCTTTCTGCAGTCCCCAGAGGGATGAGGGGCAGACAAATGATCTCTGCTCTTCTTCCAGAAGCAATGTTGCATCTGTAATTACATCGTGCAGCTTTCAGGCATAACTCGGTTAGAACCTTATCTCCTGTGTAACGACTGCAGTAACAGACTGCTCTGGGAAGAGATTCGATTAAGGGCGATCTCAGTCCATTTCCTGGGAACAACACAGATGTGGGGTGCAGACAAGAGGCTTTCAACCACCTGTGCTAAGCTGCAAGAATTAGATTTGCCAAAGCGCAATCACATCTGTGCCTTCCTGGCAGAGATGTCAGTACACTGCACCTCATCGCCACTGCCCTCCTTTCCCTGATCTCTGCAAGACACTGTGCCACAAATATTCACCTTTACAATATTTACCTTTCAGGCTATGCACTGAACTTGCACCTCAGGCATCATTACAGTGCTGCCTCATTGAAGTATCACGTCTGTATACTTTGTGCTGGTTAAATGAGCTGAGAGCAATGGCCGAGAGCAGCCAGCAGCCCTCCTCCACTGCCTTGCTGTTGTTCCCCATCAGCAGCTACAGGCTTTAGGAAACATTCCTGAAAACGCAGCCCAGCAAGCTTGTCTTGTCAATAGAAATGAAACTCTTCCAACATTTACTCTCCAGCAATTAACTAACAAACCATTGCTCCAAGCAAACAGTTTCTTAGGGATTACTGTTTAATAAAAGGATGACACAGTGGGAAAGTGATCCACTAGAAGAAATATAAATTGCAGAATATGCTGTAGCACAGTTTCTGTGTGCAGCTACCCTTAAAACAAATGTGACTAAGGGAAGTGAGGGAAGCTGAAATTTGTTTTTTACATGGTGGAAATAAAGGGGCAGTGATGCAGCATCACAGGATGCCCAGAGCACTGTGGGTGTCCCATGGAGGTGCCAAGGCCAGGCTGCTGCTGCTGCTGCTGCTGCAGAGAAGCTGCCCCTCAGCTGGCAGAAGGAACACACATCCTATGCTTCTTAAATTGCCCCATCATCCAAAGGTCAGCTCACTTCAAGCTTTATTTTCTGTTAAAGGTAACAGTTTTGGCTGTTCCCTGCAGTTTTGTGGTGTTCCTGGTAATACCAGACAAGGCAATTTGTTAATCAGCCAGTGCTGGTATTAGGTATCCCTTTCTGTATGCTGACAACACATTAACAACTTGTCAGACCTATAGACTGTTCTCCTACTGAAACGATGAAATTCGATGTATACTTCATTTACCCACGTAATGAAAGCTTAGTAGCATAGGAAAAACATAACATAGAATTTGTAGTAAATATCTTAAGTTTCAAAGATATATTTGCAACCACTCAAAGCCCAGATTGGCTCTGGAACAGCTGCACAGAGAATAGTGCTCAGCTTCAGAGCTGCACGGGGGCTGCTTCCGTTCTGCATCCCAAGGAGCCTGCTGGCAGCATCGCCCCCCAGCTCCATGCTGGTCAGAAAGCAAGCTTATATATCAAATCATAGACTGGCTCAAATTGGAGGGGAGCTCAAAGCCCACCCAGTGCCACCCCCAGCCATGGGCAGGGCTGCCCCCCATCAGCTCAGGCTGCCCAGGGCCCCATCCCACCTGGCCTGGAGTGCCTGCAGACAATCTGAGCACCAGTCTTTGTGTCCAGATATGTAGAAAGGCTGGAAATGGCTCTGATCCATTCTGAGGATATTTTTTGCTTTTGCTTTGAAATCAACACCTGAAGTGGAAAAGAAAACCAGAGATGAGATTCAGAGGTAGGCTACCATGTGCTGCTCTGCTGATCACATGCAGAAATGGGCCTTCAGACTGCTGCCATTTGCAGGCTACACATGTTTTTGTTCCTTTAGGTATCACCTCAGGTGCATAAGCTGTGCTCTGTCCTCAGCCACCAAAAATCCTGCAGAAGTGACTGCTTGGGGAAGAGGCTGCTGCTGGGCACACACAGCAAAGATTCTCTCGCTTATTTTTGTTTCTACTTCATACGTTATTTATTATCATTTGCTTCCAGGTATATTTGCAGCCTCCCCAGGGGCCGTTGCTGGAGTGACATTAAATGAATTTACTCAGATGCTGCTGTCTGCGATGCACTCTAATTTTAGACTTTGTCTCCCTGGATTCTGTATTTTGATGCACAGAAGTGACAAGCACCCTCTCTCTGTTCTGTGCAATCTACATGCAGAGGGTGAGAGCAATAAAGGCCACCTCCTCCCTGCCACCCCCTCCCCATGCAGCGGTGCCCAGAGTAATACTGAGTGCTGCTAGGTTGTTGTTAGAGGGTTCTTTTCCCCTTTCCTTCCAGGAGGCTGCCTGGGGCTTGAGAAGGAGATAATAACATTAGGAATAATTACACTTGTTACAAATTCCTATTAGCTTTATTGCTAAATAACCAGGTTGGACCCTATGTGAATCACAGCCGGGAAGCCAAGCCCTTTCCCCAGCTCTGTCTGTTCCACTTAATGTCTGTTTCCAACAACGTTATTCCATTACAGGAAACTAGAGTTAGGAGTGCTTTTGTTTACTGTGTTATACAAATTCAATTTGTCACAGAGCTGGGTGTATAAATTAGAAATGAAGGACGTTAGCAAAATTAAATGATAAGGCCTTTGCCAGCTCCCTTTTCCACCGAGATGCAGCTGATAAATCAGAGCCCCCGAGCAACAGTAGGTAAACTAAACTAAAGCCACTATGTAAATAGGTAAAGAAGTCGATAATAAACAGCGTGCAGATTGCCATGAATACCTTGGGTCTCCCTCTTCCCTGTGTTACGGCCAACTGGGAGAAAAGCCTCTTTGAAGCCACAGCCACCAGCACGGCCTCATCCCCATGGCCTCAGCTCATGTCTGGGGGCAGACACCTACACTGCACACCCCCCATCTCCTAGGGAGCTGCACTGAGATCTGCAGAGCTGCAGCATCCCTGTGTGTCGGTGCCCAGGGCTGGGAAAACACGAAACAAATGACGATCTGTAACACAAGAAGCCTTGTAGAAAAAATTCCTCGTAACTAGAGGGGGTGGGGAAGGACTTGCAAGCAGGACTCAGGTCCTGAAGCTCTCTGTCATGTACACTAATGATTTCCAGACACGCAGTAATGCAAAGCAGCAGCTGCCTCATGGAGCTGTACATTTTGCCTTTGTATTCACAGTCCTGTTCCAGGGTAAAAGTGGAACTAAAAATTCCAGTGGCAGGATTGTAAACTTTTTCCATAAAGAGGTTTAGTCCCTTCCTTCCCAAGCATTCAGGCTCCTAGGGGATACAAAGCAGAAAAGAGCAATGCTCTGTTTAACTTTTGGTGGCTGATGAATGGAAATTGCAGAAGCATTTACATGGCTCCAAATACTGCATCCTGTATGGGTTGATTTTCTATGTCAGTGCTTCTCTAACCTTGAAAATTTGTTAAGCTGGAGGTACCTGGATCCCAAAGGATTACTCCTTTTGTAAGCAAGGCTTCCTGCTATATAAAGTTTAGTCTTCTTTGGAAAAGATTGGAATTTGTCTCATTTTAATTCCATTCCCAACTATCTTCCTTACAAAAAGGAACACATCTTGCCTTTTCAGTAAGAAATCCTTTCCTCAGAGGGCAGTGAGGCACTGGCACTGCTGCCCAGAGAGCTGTGGGTGCCCCATCCCTGCAGGCACCCAAGGCCAGGTGGGATGGGGCCCTGGGCAGCCTGAGCTGGTGGGGGGCAGCCCTGCCCACGGCCGGGGGTGGCACTGGGTGGGCTTTGAGCTGCCCTCCGACCTGAGCCATGCTGTGGTTCTATGATTCAGCGTGGGGACATTAAGAGGAGGAACCAAAATAAATAAGGAAGGAATTGTTTCAGAAGGACCACATTACTCAGCTGCAGTGACATGACTAGAGGTGAGAGTGGAATTTTCCTGACCTGACTCTCATTGAAAACTTCACATGCAGACTCTATAGTAGCCATCATTACACAGAATCATTAAGTCCTAAAATCATTTGAGTTGGATGGGGCTCTTTAAAGGCCATCTAGCCTAAGTCCCCTGCGAGTGAACAGGGACACCCATAGCTGCATCAGGTGCTCAGAGCTTCATCCAACTTGACCTTGGACCATCTCCTTGGTCATGTTTTCTGAGAGTTAAGAAGATCTTTGTCTGCGTCTGTATGGATAGGATTGAAGAGGAGGAAGGGGAACAAGTCAGAGGATGCACCGACATTTGGCATCCTGCAGGTAAATTCAGAAATCTCACCAAGCTGTGAAAGCTCTAAGGATTAAGAAAGGGCTTTGCATACAACCAGCATCACAGGGCAAGAAGAAGATTTGAGACAACTCTGGGGTCATGCAGAGGGAAACATTAAGATGTATATGCCTAAGGCAGCTTGCTGGGAAAACCAATGCAAGTCAGGCACACAGCAGAACAAAGACTGGGAAGCTGCATCAGAACTCCTATTGCCATGAATAGAAGGGTTTAGAGCAAAATAATAAGGCAAAGGGAAGAGGCTGAAGCTGTGAAGGTGAGAAATGAGCTTTCCTTTGGCCTGTCCACAGCTTGGTCCTGTAACCTAGAAGTCCCAAATCTGAAACTGAACAGAAAGATCACACCAGAATCCTGAGTTCTTTTTCCCTGTAGGGCTGAGAAGTAGGACAAAGGCTTTGGTTGGGTCGTGAAACCTACCAGTGCATGACCATCATGTCTGTTTCTTCCACCAGGGAACAAAGGCAGCAGGATTTGGTCCTTGGGGACCAAACAGCTGCCATCCAAACAGAAATTGGCATAACTTTTCCACTTGGTGACTTCTATCAATTTCTCTGACAATTTTCTATTTCACTACTGAAAAAACAACCCTACAGCATTTTCAGCAGCAGCAGAAAGGAATAAAAGGTCCCTGACTATGCAACGCGCTCATTCACAGCCCTTTACCTTTGTCCCTGTTTCAAAGCAGTCTCTAGAAGTCTTTCCAAGTCCTATCTTTAAGCACTTTTGCTGAGCCATGGCCACAATCACCTTGTGTTCCTCAGGCTCTCCCCAGATAAATGATGTAGATGTTACTTTGCTTGGATGATGCTGGAACCAACTCGTTCCACAGTCGCAAAGTGCCATCTAACTCCCTTCAAACTGTGCCTGTGCTTCAGAAGGAAACCCCTCTAGATGAACGGGTGCATCAGCTCCCATTCAAAGGAATAAGCGCACCTGCACATGAAGGCTGTGCTGCCACACGTGGGGTGAGCAGGGGACTGGTGATAGGCTGCAAGTGGAGCTGGTGCAGGCAGCGCTCTGGTACAGGGATGCAGTAGTTGTCTGGCATGTCCACAGGCTTTATTTACCAGCCTAACTGTTGTTAAAGTGATTCTCTTTCACCCCTCTCAGTGCACTTGGAGTGAAGTGTGCTTCAGCTGGCACTGCGCCCTGTAATTAATACCCTGACACCAGTTTTCCAGGGATGTAGGTGCCCCGTTTACATGTAGTGTTAATGGAGTTTGCAGCTCCTTTGAAGATACTTGGATGTTCAGCCAAAGAGCTCGGGAGCAAGCACAGAGCTTTGCACTAAACGTGCTGGCAGATTTCCCCATCCCGGTTATCCTAAATCCATGCTTCTGAGAGAACAGAGCAGCTCTATTTTTCTTCTGCATCCAAGCTGAGAAGAACCCATTTCTAGAAGTTAGAGACATTAAGCATTTCTGCAGCGCTCTGCATCCATGGGGATGCGATGGTGCCAGTTTGCAGACACCCAGCACAGCACTGCCTGCAGGGCATGCAGCCACCAGCCCCGCATCAGGCTGAGCCTGGTGCTCAGGGACCTGCAGTTACACATGTGGTCATGTGCCTGTGGTTGTTAAAATAGATGAGCAGATGATATTTATTATTCAGCAGTGGCCAGATGGCCGGGAAGCAGCGTGCCGCCTGCCCAGGGCCCCGCGTGGAGCGGTATTTCATCAGGAGTTGGAGCCCCCGCGGCGACGTGGAGCGTGTCGCATTTAATTCTGGGCGTAGCTGCTGACCCGGCCTGAACTCCATTAGGGAGCATAAAACAACCGGAATGCAGTGCTGGGCTCGGAGGCCAGGAGCAGCAGACAGACGGACACACCGGAGCGCGGCGTTATTTGTGCCAAAGTCATGGAGATGGGAAAGAGCTCCTCTGCTCCTCCTTAAAAGCTGCCTCTGGCGTGACACCTGCAGAATGCTGACAGCTTTTCATCTTCAGCTCTTGCTTTCCAGCATCACAGCTTTGCTAATGTCTAATAAACTTTGAGATTCGGATTACTTCAAAGCGCCTTTCTTCTGCTGCTAAATTCCTGGGTCTCTGCTGCATCAACGCGCCCAAAAAACAAGCAGGAAGCTTGCAGGGCAGGTTTTAGAGAGGTATTTTGGACACACCTATAACATCTGTAGCAAAGACAGCAGGAGCTGCACATCTTCTCCCTCTGTGTGTGGGGAGCACCTCATACCTTGCGCTCCCAGATCGGAGCTGCTGCTGTGAGCCCCTCCTGCACCATCTTTATGTGAATTAGCAAATAAAATGCTTTGCTCAACCTCAGTGTTCTCCATTTGAAATGCTGAGGGTCACCATTTCTGCCCATTATTAAATTCTAAATGTAATAAGAACTGCTTTAGTATGTAGAAAATCTCAGGAAAAAGTCTGGGAAAAAAATATGTTGCTTTGAAAGGGTTTTGTTGTTCTGTTAAATCTGTTTCCCTGAGCTAAAATGGAATAAATCATGGTGATATTCAGGATACAACACAGTTATTTTCACCCAGAAACTGACATCAAACGACCTTAACAATAGAGCTCCAGACACCTAATTAAAAGTAAAATTAAAAACAAGGAACACGCAGATCTAATTACATTTTTAAATAGAAAGACATTGAGAGGAAGGGAGAGAATAAATGATTTACACTTTTTTTCCTGGTGATGACTCTGCAGTTAAAGCAGAGATGTCCCCCGAGGATTCCCGAATCACTTAATATTCTGCTTTATTCTTTGCTGCTTCCCATTATGCCTTCTCTGCAGAGAGGTGCAAGCACAGCAGTGAAGAGGAGATCCTGAGCTAAACATTGAGGAAGGAAATTCAATGATCTGTGCAACTCCCAAATGACTTCCTGTAAGAAAAAAAACACATTATCTTCAGCAATCCAGGACAGGCATTGCCTCCGTGTCCTCGTGCAGCCCTATCTGAATGCAGTAAAGATGAAACGCGCTCACTTATCTGCTCTCTTTAGGAAGAGCACGTTGCCGTTCTAGAGCAGTTAAACACTGGAGTGTGGGGTTTTGATAAGGCAGACATCGGAACCAGGGTTATCCTGACAGTCACTAAAACACCTGATAAGAGGGAGTCATACTGAACAGAGATTTGGTTAAAACAAGGGATATTCTTATCAAGGTTTGAACCTGGCTGAACCGGATAAATGCAACGTCTGCTGCTGCGCTCCAAGAACCGCAGGAGATGAGGAGAGGCTGTGAGAGCTGAACAGCCCCACTGCATCCTGAGAGCAAAAACCTTAATGCAGGTGTTTGGGGATCCAAAGCCAGATATAGCCCAGCTGAGGGCAATCCCATAGCACAGGTAGTTCTGCCTCTTCACACAATATGAGGCAGAATGCTGAGCATAAAATTCTCCCTGCTAGGGAGGCTGCGATGGGCTCTGCTCATTGCTCCCAGGTTTCCACCATCACTGTTATGGTTCCTTTGAGAGGACCACCTCTGCCAGACACTTTGCTCCCTGTTTTCCCAATAGATTATGGCCAAAACGGGCAAATAACAATGCAGCTTCTGGTCGTCTTTGTGCACACAGTGTATTCTGAGGGTTTATCTCTGTTCTGTGAGCATCTTAGGGTGTACATGAGGAAGGAAAGGAGACGGATCTCGTTCCCAGTGGATTTGTCAGGGAAAAGTCCTGCCTCAGTGCTTCCTGCATTACCCCATGCAGCAAACAGCCTTCTGCTTCATTTGGTGAAGATATTTATCTTCAACTCAATCCTGAGCTGCCAAGGAGTGCCTTACTGATGAGTATTGCCATCAGAAAGATTTATTTTATCCTGAGAGCACACACAGCCACTCCCCTGCTTGGTGCCACATTTCTCTGGGGCAGGAAGGACACATAGCACTGCACTTGTATGACACTGCTTGGTGTTGCCCCAGACAGATGAGCAAGCAGGTCAGATGGAGCTGGGAAAAACCCCTTGTGCTCCAGCAAACACCTCAAAACACTGAGTGTGAAATCCAGCTCTGGGTGGAGGCTTCCCATTGCTGTGTATGCCACGTCTGTTCTGACACTGCACACACAGCACTGAACAAAGCCAAGCTGCCCACAGCACAGGGCTGGTGGTGTCCATGTATCAGCACCAGCACAGCACTGCAGACAGCAGATAAATCTCTGTGGTGAGCATGGCTGCAAATAACGAGCGCTGTCTTCATGTACTGCTCTGCTGTGTAATCATCTATTAGTACTAATTGCCAGAGCCCAGAGCTGAATTGGCCTTTCACATTAAGTAATATGATAATAAATAATATAGATAAAAGACATTCTGAAGGGGCAGCTGCATGAGAAAGCTTGTCCGTGGCTTTCCCCAGAGCCCCTCTCCCAGGAGGGAAGAGGTAGAAGGCTTCTGCACAGAGCAGAAATCACCATCGACACAGCAGCACTGAGCTCCTCGCTCCGGTGTCAGCTGTGCTGGAATCCCAGAGAAGGGCAGCAGAGCTGTGAGGGGTCTGGAGCACAATGGGATGTGATGGGGAGCAGCTGAGGGGACTGGAATTGCTCAGTCTGGAGAAGAGGAGGCTCAGGGGAAACCTCACTGCTCTTTATAACTGCTTTATTTGTGTCGAGGTGGGGATTGCTCCCTTCTCTGAGGTAACAGTGATAGGTGAGAGGTGATGGACTCAAGTTGCACCAGGAGAAGTTGGGATTAGAAATTTGGAAGAACTTCTCCACAAGAGCGATCAGGCAGTGGCACAGCTGCCTGGGGAGGTGGTGGAAGCACCATCCCTGGAGGGGTTCAAGAATCATGGAGATGTGGCACTGAGGGACCCGGTCAGTGGGCAACACTGGAGGTGGGTGGAATGTTGGACTGGGTGACCATAGAGATCTTTTCCAACCTTCGTGAACCTTCATCACTATTCTATGTGACCTGTGCTTCTTCTTAACCAAAACCCAACTCCATGCCTGGATTGCAGCTTCTCCAACTGCCTAGTCCACAAACTGCAGGTAGCACAGACAACTGCATGGAGATGACTACAACAGAAGGAGCCAGATTTGATCCTCCACAGTAACAAGGAATGAACAGGAGAAGGAGCTGCAGGTGGCTAGAAGTGTTCCTGCATTAGGAAAGATGTTCCTGGGGATGGGTGCGACTGCTCTGAGCTGTGGTTAAGATGCTCTGTCCCAAGAACATCAAGGGCAGAGCAGAATTATGTGGGAAGAAACCAAGATGGAGGAACTTCAGTTAAGCTCAGGTCTGCAACAGGGAAGAGTTCAGCTCTTTGAATGAAAAATAACTAATTATAGTAAAAGAAGAGAAGGTGATGCCTTTAAAATTGCAAACTTCCTTTTAATTGACAAAAAGTTTCAGAACAATGAGTCACCATCACATTCTAAAATGGAAGAGTACAGCATCACTGGGGTGGGTGGGGAGTGTATAAGGTGTGCTGAAATAGAATTTCTGTCCTTGGGTTTGTGTCCTTCACTTGGCCCAGAAATCTCAAGGCAGAATCATCTTTAAGTGTCCCCACATGACAGGCATGGCTGTATAATGGATTGTGGTGCCAGGAGGGATGGTTGTGATGTATAGCACAGGCCAGGGAGCATCACCTTCTTGGTAATTTTAGACTGTGGCAGGAGTAAGACATGAACCCACATCATTCTTTGGGGATCAGAATTAATAGACTTGTGTCTAGCATGAGCCCACCAACCCTTCCTGTTGTGCTGCTTATTTCACATTAATAAAAATAGCATTGCAGGAAAAACAGAGCCATAATTTAAAGCTGTAAAGTAATTTAAATCACTTTCAAGCAGATAGTTTTTAATCAAATCTGTATTCTGTGCCATTTGAATAGAAGTCCAGTCTTGCAAAGAACTCAGTTTAAAGCTCTTATCAACACCTGGATTCCTTTAGTTTGGCTTTGTGTGTCTCTTAGTGGGCCCTACATTCATGTGCCAGCACAGGCAAGGTATGACGTTGCTATCAGTTTCTCTTTGTGCTATGTTCACCTCCAGTTAAGAGCTCCTGAAGCAGAGATACGGAAAACCTGGAAGACAGCAGCTTCTGCAATCGAGGCACTGCAAAGCTGGCACAAGCCGCAAAACACTGACATCGTCCTTGGACTCAGTCCTGATACAGAAACAAATGTTGATTCTAATTTAAGAAGCTCAGAAAAGGCAAAGAAAAGGAAAAATCCTGCTTCTAGGACTGTGTGAGGTGTCAGAATTCATCCTGATCCCTCCAGTGGAGATATCCTCCAAGGCACTTCCATTGCAGAAATCTGCTGTTGTAAGGGATGTTGTAGTTCTGCCAGCCTTCATGATTAAACCATGAGGTACTCAATTTATGCTTTTAATTTGACTTTTCCATGACTCTAAACACTCCGTATGCAAATCACTGCCTTTCTGACTACCCTTTACCACCTTGTTACAATAACTTGTCAGCAGTGGGTTCTGATGGGAGCAGAGCAGGTTACCCACAGCAGCCAGTGCATTTACAGCTGTGTGGCTCACTCACAAACCAGAGGGTGTACAGTCTTCTGCTTTGCAGTTTGCCCTGAGACACCATCTAGAAAACCAACCGCAATCATTTTGTTCCAATAGCTTGACCTGCAGCAACTCAGGCCAGAAAATATCACCCAGGACTTTTCATAGAATCACAGCATGGTTTGGGTGGAAGGGAGCCGGAAGGCCGCCTGGTGCCGCTCCCTGCAGCGCACAGGGACACCCACAGCTCAGCAGTGCTCACAGCCCCGTCCAGCCTGACCTTGGCTGTCTGCAGGGACGGGGCACCACCGCCTCTCTGGGCAACCTGTGCCAGCGCCTCACCGCCCTCACTGCCAAACCTTCTTCCTCAGCTCCACCTCAATCTCCCCTCTTGTGGTCTGAAGCCATCTCCCCTTCTCCCATCACACAGACCCACTGCAGAGTCCGTCCCCTCCCTTCTCACAGCCCCTTCAGATGCTGACGGGCCGCTCTCAGCTCTCCTTCTCTTGCCTTCTCTTCTCCGTGCTGCTCAGCCCCAGCTCTCGGCCTGTCCTCGCAGGGAGAGCTTCCATCCCTGCCGCCATTTCTGTGTCCCTCCTCTGGCCGCGCTCCAGCAGCTCCACGTCTCTCCTGCCCTGAGGACTCCACCTGTGGACGCAGTGCTCCAGGTGAGCTGTCACAGCACAGCAGAGGGGCAGGAGCACCTCCCTGCCCTGCTGCCCGCGCTGCTCTGCCTGCAGCCCAGGGTCCGCTGGGCTTTCTGTGCTGCCAGGGCACACTGCTGGCTCCTGTCCAGCTGCCCCCCACCAGTACCCCCGATCCTTTTTGGCAGGGCTGTGCTCTATCCTTATGTCCCCCAGCTTGCCCTGACAGTGGGTGCTGCCATGACCCAGGTGCAGACCTTGCACTTGGCTTTGCTGAGCCTCCTGAGGTTCTCCTGGGCCCAGAGCTCAGCCTGTCTGGGTCTCTCTGGATGGAATCCTGTCCCTCAGGAGTGTCAGCTGCAGCACACAGCTACAAACTGCTAAGAGTGCACTCAGTTCCACTGTAGATGTCACTGATGAAGATATTAAAGAACATCAGTCCATTTCCTGATTGAATTCAGTAGCACGTGGTTAAGTGAAGCCTGAGTGCATGCTGCTGATTGCACCAGCTGAGCTGTGCTGCTACAAAGTTCATGCATAGACCATAGCTGGGACTTGCAGATCAAGCCTGAGCAGATCCCAATTCAGAAGGGGCTGTAAGGCACAGCTACTACTGGAGCAATTAAGAGTTGCCTAATAGACATGACAAAAGTACTAGAGATATGAAAAATGACTCTATTCTCTCTTGCTCTTGGCTGTTGTTTAAGAGCTCCTCCTCTGCTTGCTGCTAGCCTGATATGTCATTAGACATTAGAATAAGGCTCTTTGAGCAGTGCTTGTGTCATCTCCTTCCCTCTTAAGCACTTCGTGAGGAAGGGAACGCTACTTACCAGGCTGATTTTTTTCCTTTTTCTCCATCAGAAAAAAAAATTGAGAACCATAAGCTGACCCAAAGCAACACGGTATAGACAAGAGCTGCAAAGTCCCTTGGGTCACACGGTCCCTCCACTGATCAGAGGCTAAACAGCTCTGAAAGGGCTTTTCATTGAGGCTCTGGGAAAGGCCAGCACTTCACTGCCCGGCACTAATTCCTCTCCACATTGTTTTCTTAACCCATTTATTTCCACAGAGAAACAAGGCATTTCAAATGGAACTGCTGGATCACAGAAAAGTTGTTAGCGATGTTTGGAAGAATGGGCTCCATCTGCAGTTATGCGTATAATTTCTCAGGCCATCAGAAAAATGTTTTGACTGCATTGGGTATGCAGGTCTGACCATAGAAGGCAAGTATGAGCTAAGGAGTTGGAAACTGGAATAGTTAACACCTGAGGAAGGCAGGGAGACAAGGAAGATGCAGTGAGAAGTGCCTAGAGGTAAGAACAGAGATGAGGAAGGACTGGAAAGGAGTTGAGGATTATCATAGAACTACTTAGATTGGAAGGGACCTTGACGATCATTAAGTTCCACCCCCGGCCGTGGGCAGGGCTGCCCCCCACCAGCTCAGGCTGCCCAGGGCCCCATCCCACCTGGCCTTGAGGGCCTGCAGGGATGGGGCGCCCACAACTCTCTGGGCAGCAGTGCCAGCGCCTCACTGCCGGGATACATCTGGAGGGTTGGTTATTGATTTGTCATGGATTGTACATGCAGTGCAATCACAACAATTGAACCTCTTTAGTTTGAACATATAAAAGATAATAGAACAGAGTCTAACCATGATTTTAGCCTGACTTCCAATGGATAGCTACTTGCAGGATCTTGCATAGGCTGTATGTATGTACAGACACTTACTACAGCTCCTAGATCATTAATGACACAGAGAAACAAAGCTTGCTTTTCCTTTTCCCCACTTCCCAATAAACGAGGTCCAGAGAAGCTGCCTGGTCTGTCTGGATGGCATCCCATCCCTGAGGAGTGTCAGCTACACCACCGTGCTTGGGGTCATCCAAACTGCTGAGGGTGCACCCGATCCCAGTGTCAGTGTCACTGATATATGGAACACAATAGAACGTGAAGAGCACAAAGGAAATAGTCACACAGACAATTTGTATGCATTCAAAAAAATATGACTCCTGGCCATTCCCATTCATCTTCTGACTCAGCAGCAAGCACAGAGTGGTGATAAAGCTGCAGCTCTTCGGAGATGAACAGCATCATACAGATGGCATTTAGTGTCCCAGTGCTCTGGCACGGAACGTGCTGACTGGGAGACGAGCTTGTGGTGCTCCTCAGGTCTTTTAAACCAGACACACAGGAGATTGTTCATTCCATTCATAAGCATTTACAGCTTATGTGGAGTTTATGGAGCAAAAATAATTGCAGTTGCCTGTCACTTCATTGGTTTTATGTGGTTTCATCAGATCCATTTAGCTGCCCTGCTTTATCCCTGCCTGCTCTGGGCATGCCAGGAGCTGTGCACCCTCTGCATGACCAAAGCCTCAATATTCAGCTGCCTTTGGGCAGGGCTCTGTGCTTCTGGTTGGGTCTCCCTCTATTTCTCTCAAACGTTCCATTGCCACAAGAGTTTTTCACAAGTGCTCAGGAAATGCTTAAAGTCACCCAGTGCCAACTTTGAGGGTGACTCAAACAATGTACAAGAAAGGACAAGAAAAATAACTCAGCTACTTCTGAGCACTGCAGCTCTCTTCTTGCTCATCACAATCCTCCCAAACAAGCAAACACTGCAGCCAAAAACGAGGGAAGTTATCCAAGCACCACCATCACACTCAGTATCATGTACAGCAAAGAGGATAAAGTCCAGGTTTTGCTCCCACATGACTGCACCTTTGCTGTCAGACTCCCAGTTTTATGGGCTTCGGTTTATAGATGTTTAATCATATTTATATCTATACACACACACATATTTTCCTCAGAATTTAAAGACAAGGATGTTTCTCACAGCAGCCAGACTGCCGTTTCTTATGTTTTTCACAGGAGTTGCAAGGAAAGGGAGCTTCTAAATCACAAGGAAGCACTGACAATGCAGACCCTACTGTGCAAAACTGCTTTTAAAAAGCACTTACTTTTTATGGTCTAATTTAGGGCGACATTGAATGTTCACAAGAATACTTTCCAGTTCCTCCAAATGCTCTGCCCTGTTAAAATGTCTGAAAGTCCTTTCCTGCATTAATTCCAAGCCAAATGTACTGTGTGCCTCTTGGAACCATACCAAATGGCCAAACTTTAAGTCATCATTTCTAGGATAAATTACCTCTCCATCAGGCTTGGTATTAAATGAATTCTGTAGGGACACAGGGACCAGGATTGCTTTTATTTCACATACATTAATGCTGCACTTATTGCCTGACCTGTAACTGCTACAGGAAACGCTGTTGTGGTGGGGAGTGACGGAGAAATAAATGCTTTTAAGATCCAAAATACATCCAACAAGCCACAGCAGCATCATCAGACACTGTCAGGCAGAACCTCCCTGTGGTGTTCAGGACCCAGTGGCACTGGGGGCTGAAGTGAAGTGGATGGAATTCAATCCTCGTGCAAGTGAAAGCAGTACCTGACCTGGACTGTGCACCACAGAGCAACATCCCTGAGCTCCTCATGGCCCTACCAAGGGTCTGTAGGCATGGGTGAGCCCACAGGATGCAGCACAGAGCAGCTTCTTCCCTTCTCCCTGTCTTCCAAAACACATGCATGCTGTCAGTCTCAGCTTGGGTTGATACCACGCTCTTGTTTGCATAAGGCTTCTCACCCACCAGCCTGGCAGAGCTTCCTGCACGTCACCCATAAGGCAGCACAGCAGCTGACAGCCTTGGAAGAGCAGGCTGGGAGCAAGCTTTCCTCCAGCAACCCTTTTCCACAGCCTGCTCTGCAATACCTCAAGTGCCTCAAATCCTCCTGCTTTCTCAAGGCACTCTCTACCTCTGATTTATACTCTGGCAATCCATTTCCCAGTGGGCACCAATGGGGATTTGGGAGCTGGCAGCTCCAATATCCATGAACCAAAGCACCACCTTCAAAGCATCTCCCAAGCACCACATCCCATCCTTTGCTGAGAAGCTCTCCCTGTAGGCTGGATGGATTATATCACATCACAGCCCTTTATTTTCTTTGCCATTCCCCTTTTGTTCTCCCTTCCCCCCTCCCTAAAAATTCATAGAAACCTTCAAGCAATGACTTAAATTTAGGGTGCATGGATACTCCTGACTCCATGCTTTCTTTGTTTTTGGAATGACAAGGGAAGAGGAATGTGTATTTCAGAGGGAAAAGTTCTCCAATGATGCTTGAAAGTTGTTCTTAGTACAGCAACCGTTCTTGGCTTGCTCCATCTTTCCCAAGAGAGCTTGAAGAGACCTGGACTCACTGCAAGTGGTGCACGGAGGCATGTTGAAATTGAGGAGCTCATCTTGTTACTCAGTCGCTAATTGAGACACAGGAAGAGAGCTTCTCATCTCATTCAGTACTCATCTCATAAACTACTTTGAGATCTGTGGTATAAAACAGAGATTGAATGTGTGACAACATCTTGGAGAGCTGATAGTGACTTTTCAGTATCTAAAGGGGCGGTGATGGGAAGGAAGGAGACAGAATCTTCATCAGGGTGTGTGTGATGGGAGAAGGGGAGATGGCTTGAGACTACAAGAGGGGAGATTGAGGTGGAGCTGAGGAAGAAGGTTTGGCAGTGAGGGCGGTGAGGCGCTGGCACAGGTTGCCCAGAGAGGCGGTGGTGCCCCGTCCCTGCAGACAGCCAAGGTCAGGCTGGACGGGGCTGTGAGCACTGCTGAGCTGTGGGTGTCCCTGTGCGCTGCAGGGAGCGGCACCAGGCGGCCTTCCGGCTCCCTTCCACCCAAACCATGCTGTGATTCTATGAAAAGTCCTGGGTGATATTTTCTGGCCTGAGTTGCTGCAGGTCAAGCTATTGGAACAAAATGATTGCGGTTGGTTTTCTAGATGGTGTCTCAGGGCAAACTGCAAAGCAGAAGACTGTACACCCTCTGGTTTGTGAGTGAGCCACACAGCTGTAAATGCACTGGCTGCTGTGGGTAACCTGCTCTGCTCCCATCAGAACCCACTGCTGACAAGTTATCCCTTCCCACTCAAACCACTCCATGATGCCATGATCTTCCTTCACATGAGGTTTGCAGAAGGAAGAGAAGATGCATCTGGCTGGAGTTAAACTGAAAGGTTTTGTGCAGTAGGAAAATGCATTAGCTGAGAAAGCAACCTCTCAAATTCTTCGGTGAAAAAAAATCCCATGAGTTCCCTACAACAGAGAAACAACACTGAGCAGAGCCAATAAATAAATCTAGTTGACATCTCAGAGATCAGGCACACTTATGCATCAGCACTCAACTGAGCAACAGTGATCTCAAGCACCCAGACCAAAGAGTCCTCCTCTCCTGAGGTCAAACAACTGCCATATCTGAGCATCCCTGCGATTTGCAGTTCCTTAAAAAATAAACCAAGTTTTGGATTCAAGATTTTCTCCTCAATTACTGCTACTGGTGCCCGCCACAGGTCAGCTGGGTAAATCTTAACAATATGAAATCCTATGTTAGTTTTTTCTAAGTGAAACATACTTATTGCTCCTAGAGCATACTGAATTGTACCCTCTCCCCTACTGAAATGGAATGCAAGCAGCCTTCCAGAACTCCTTTATGGAACACCTCAACTGCTGTCATAGCAAGGAGAGCCTCCATGCAGGTAGAAATCAAATCCTAATAGGAAGAACCCCCTTGTCCGTTGCATTGCCGTGCCAACAGGAGCTCACTGGCTGTTTAAGTGAAGGAAGCTTCCTTCCAGTCTGTGGAGAAAAGGGAACCCATCCCTGACAGTCCTTCAGCAAAGAAAAGCTGAGAGCAACAATAGAGAACTTGGGGGTGGAATAGAATCAGTAAAGGTTCCAAAGATTTGCGTGTTTCTATGGGGCCCATATCTTCATCTGAGGTCATTGTAAGGGGCTGGCTACAGAAAGGCATGCTAGGAGAAAACGTTAATTAGGGAAGCAGTTAATAACATTGCTTATTAACAGAACTTTGGAGTACTGCTGATATTGAACTGAGCTTTCTTGTGCCGATGCTGTAATGGCAAGGAATGAAACAGCAGCAGGTCTGCACTACTGGGATGAGCCTTGGAATATTGGGTTACCAGGTGTCTCCTTTCCCTCTCCAGCAGGACAAGAAGCTTTATGGATGGCTCTGTGGGCTCTCTCATCTCCTGGAGCTGCCACACAACTTATGGAAAAGTGAGAAGCGGCAGCTGCCAGTTTTCTGCGAGCCCTGTTCCCTATGACTCAGGATCCTGGCAAGTGGCCACCATCAGCTTGAGTGTGGCAGTGTGTGTAGGGAGTGCAACAGAAGTACCGAGATTGGCATGAACAAAGTGTGAGCGGAGGTGTATGTGTGAGGATTTCAAGAATGACAGCCAAGGACACTGCTTCCATTCAGTCAAAAGGCCCCAGAGAGCTGCTCCCTGCTAAGGCAGCGGCACAGCTGGCTGCCAGCTGCAGACCCTGATTTCTAACAGAAAAAGGAAAGCAAAAAAAGGTTGCAGCACATCGAAAACACCGATGCTCTTTTACATTAGCAGAAAGTGAAGACACCCAGAAGGGTGGTGGTGCCCCATCCCTGCAGACTGCCAAGGTCAGGCTGGACGGGGCTGTGAGCACTGCTGAGCTGTGGGTGTCCCTGCGCACTGCAGGGAGCGGCACCAGATGGTCTTTAAGGGTCCCTTCCAGCTCGCACAGAAGTATGAAAGTAAGTGAGTCAGCATGCTCAGAGATGTTGTATTAAAAAATTAGACCAACTTCCCCATCCATCAGATCTTGCACTGAGTTTTTGACATAATTTTCCAACATATGGAAGCCCAGTGCTGGCACGTTTGCTCTCTGCACTCAGCTTTGGGAGCGCAGGCCTGCACTAAGCAAGGTGGGAACTGAAAGTAATCCATCAGGAAGCAGGGGCACCTTCAGAGGCTCCCAGGCATGGTGCTGAGCCAATGCCCTCAGCAAAGCCACAGGCTGCTCCTCTGGATGCCAGCAGGTTTCTACTAGCAACTGGCAGAGTCTGCTTTGGCTCTGTGAGTGTTTTAGCTATTTTTAGGCATCAGTCAAAGAGATACTCAGGGAAGTTCCTGGAATCTAAGAGGGCTCAGCTGCGGAGGTAAAAAGCAACCTCTAGTTAAGCAGGACAGCCTGCTGCTGTCAGAGCACTTCGGTTAAACTCCTTCCAAGGGGATGAAAGTGGGAATTTAATACTAACGGAAAGGTACCAATACCAGGGGAAGATAACAAGGTGGAAAGAGAAGCTGTAATTAGGAAACCTCGTGGCGATCTGAGGAGAAGCAAGAGCCTGCAACCAAGTTACTTTTTGGGAGGAAAGTGGAAATAAAAAATCGTAGAATGGTTTGGGTGGAAGGGAGCTGAAAGGCCGCCTGGTGCCGCTCCCTGCAGCGCACAGGGACACCCACAGCTCAGCAGTGCTCACAGCCCCGTCCAGCCTGACCTTGGCTGTCTGCAGGGACGGGGCACCACCGCCTCTCTGGGCAACCTGTGCCAGCGCCTCACTGCCCTCAGTGTAATGCACTTCTTTATATATATAATATTATATTTACTAACTGGGAGCAGTAACGAACCCAGTAAGAGAAGGTGACAGGAAAGTGGTTCTCCTTCTCAGGAGAGGGGTGTAATTTGTTCTCATTATTCTCTCCTCCTTATCATTTCTTGGTGCTCAATTCCTGTAAGAACCAATGTTCCTCCAGAAGCCCCAAGCCCATGGTGGTTGCCCAGGTCAGCACAGTACACGTTTCTCTTAACAAGACTTTCCTGTCCTAAGGACCAGAAGGAGCAACAGGAGATGCTGGGATGTAAGCAGAGTCTGTGCCACACATTGAGGCTGATGGGTGCTCATCTGGGTTCATCTCAGCTGGGATTTCTGCCAGCATCTGTGCTGGGAGTTCCTTACCTTGTACTGAGGGAGAGAAATATTGACAGAGATAAATAGCTGTGTGTGCAGCTCTACAGTGGCAAACTAGCAATGCCAGTTCAAGTGCTCACATGGGGAATGGAAGAGGGAAGTGAGGAGGAGTCTGAAGGCATTTGAAGAGAGTTTTACAAACTGTCGTTAGAAATAATGGTTAGAAAATGCATGAAATGTCGCCAGGTAGTGCCCCAGTGAACCTGTAGTGATGTTCTGCCTGTAAAGAGTTTAGAAATGTATGGAGTGCTACTGAAGTGAATAAATAGCAGCTCTCAGACTGCTTTGCCTGCAGATGGGCATTTACTTTGCACAAGCCCTGGCACTCCCAGCTCCATATTCCAAGCCCCTGCAAGGAAAGAAGAGCAGGAGAGGAAGGACTCATTATCAGTGCTTTAAGCCAGAAGTCCAGATGGGAGCTAAGCTAAGGAATGTGGGGGAGGTGGCTTTTGCTTCTGGGTGCATCTGTTTTTGTCTTGAAAGTGTACCTTGACTTCACCTGTCAACTGTATGCACCTCCATCTAAACGAGAGCTTCTTATTAAAAAGCACTGTATCCTAGTTTTCAGTCCAAATAAAGCTTCACAGAGGGAAGCAGACATCTGCTGAATGGTTGCACATGTGTTAAAATGGGAATACAGCAGTTTTCTGCCCTCCAAAAGCAAATTCAGTACCGTTGGAGGGCAGAGCACACTGAAATTGAAGGAACCAGCAGTAGAGTGCAGCTAAGCAGGGATATACATGGATGCTATTAATACCCTTGCAGCTGAAAAGAAGCTGCACCTTTCTAGCAATTACAGCTCTAAGTCAGCTTAAGAAGGGAGGCTGCAGGAACTCTGTCCTTTCCTGCCCTGTAAAGCATTGCTTCAGCTCAGCCTGGTGCAGAGCTCTTCGTGTAGCCCCTGTAGATGGGGTACGTGGGGACAGTGTCACGGGTTGGTGGTAGGTGGACTAGATGACCTCAGAGGTCTTTTCCAACCTTCATGACTCTTGGATTTTAAGACCAAAAATCCTTTTATTTTGCAGAAGTTTGGGTTGCATGGTCACCACGAGTCCCCCCAGCACTCAAGATGCTCATCTCCCTAGATTTGCAGGAGGTTTTGTTGATTTATCGAGCTGAAGGTGAAGGTAAGTGGTTATTCATCACAGCAGCAAAACCAGTTATGTAGAGGCTTGAACTTCTCCCTCCCGCTCCTTCCTGCACACACAGCAGCAGCACGTGCCACTGCCAGATGCCACATGGTTTTGGGGGAGCTGCATTTGCATATTTTCCCAACAAAGCTGTGATACGACATGGTGCATTATTCATCAAAAGGACTATTCTAGCACAATCTGAGCTCTTCCAGACAACACTGAGATAATTCTTTTTTCTTCTTATCTGCAATACAATATATAACAGAATATATGATCTATGATACAGTGTTTCTATGGCACATTTCTCTGTAGAAGTTGGAGCTCTTTCTTTGCAGTCCCTGCCCAGCTCAAGTGTTTGGTAGCCATTTCCTAGTGTGCCCTCGCAGCCTCGGTGCAGGAGCTGATCCTCCAAGCATCCAAGAGCCAAGCACATATTGCAGGACTACATATGCAGAAAGACTCAACATCTGATTACATTTATGCAAATACCCATATTTATTAGCATAACAGGAAGATTGTTCTACTGCCTGCAAAGAAATGAGCCCCTTTATTCAAATAGATGTGTCAGTTCTGAGCAGTTAATAAGATCTATTTGTAATCCATAGGTATGCACGATAAAATCAGGATATTTAGCACTTTAGCTGGCAGAGGAACTGCCAGGAATATCGGCGGCATGAAACTTAATGCAATCATTAAGAGAGATATTTAAGTACTCTTCAGGGTAATTCTTGACAGTGGCAAGGGAACCCAAACACTCCAAATCGCACTCCAGTTCCAGCTGCCAGCTCTGCTCGCTGCAGGACTCAGCAGGATGGTGCTGTCCCTGCGAGGCACTGCGCTCACTGCACCAGATGAGACCTGTGAAGGTGACAGGGAGGAGACAGCTGGGCCAAAGAGAAAGCACTGCAACCATCTGCTCCCCGTGGAACAGACCTGAGGACCTGCTAAGGCTGAGCACACTCGTCTTCTTGTTTCCATTCTTGCCAACTGGCCCAAGGAGCAACCAGGAGCACCAAATGCAGACCTAATGTATAATACTTCCCTGGCTTCCGTTGCGTTTGGGAAAGTGTCTGGGATCCTATGGTGGACACTAGAATTGCTGTTTTCATTTTTCCTCAATTAGCTGTGAAATTATGTTTGCAACCTGCTAAAATGCCCACTTAGGCTGCTGGGTAGCAAACATTTGCCCATCTGCCAAGAGGTTTTCCAGCTGACATTTATCTAAATAGAGAAATCAGACTGCTATTCACATTTGATTAACAAACACAGACTCTAATTAGCTCATGTGATTAAGATTCATTTGAGAAGTCACTTCAATACGTACATAAAACCATCATTCCTTTACTCTCTGATGATGAGGAGGAGGAAGAGAAGTCCTTTCTCTATCCAGCTACACAATGGAAAAGCACCAATGCTTGAGATGGGCATCCTAAAAGAAAACGGTCAGCCAGTGCCAGGGTGACTCCACTGATTGCAGGATCACAGAATCACAGAATCACAGAATGGTTTGGGTGGAAGGGAGCTGAAGGCCGCCTGGTGCCGCTCCCTGCAGCTCACAGGGACACCCACAGCTCAGCAGTGCTCACAGCCCCGTCCAGCCTGACCTTGGCTGTCTGCAGGGACGGGGCACCACCGCCTCTCTGGGCAACCTGTGCCAGCGCCTCACCGCCCTCACTGCCAAACCTTCTTCCTCAGCTCCACCTCAATCTCCCCTCTTGTAGTCTGAAGCCATCTCCCCTTCTCCTATCACACAGACCCCACTGAAGATTCTGTCCCCTTCTTTCTTGCAGCCCCTTTAGATACTGAGAGGATACACTGACAATCACTGTGATTTTCCCACCAACCAATCGCAGTAGCTCCCTATCACAGCCAGGCTGGGCAGGAGAAGAGTTGCCATCTTTGCATCCCACCAGAAATATCTGCATGTGTTCTGCTAAGCTCTGCAATTACATACAGGAGACAAATCTCATCAAACAATCTAGATTTCACTCTTTGGAAGAGTACAGCTGAGATTGAGGATGTGGGTCTTCCTTTGCAGAAACAGAGGCCAGGATGTGAAATTCCCTATGCAGGAAAGACTTGCATGGCCAAAGCTGCAGGAACCTCGCTGTAACAGGACCTGCCCAAAGCTAAGGACTGCTGTAGCTCTCCAGAGGAGTTGGATGTCATGGAAAGTTGTTGCTTTGGGGTCGCTAAATAGCACTCTGCCTGTTGTTCTTATGGTTCAGTGCCACAATTACTACGATCAATTTGATTTGTAATGTGTCCTGTCTTATGAATCAGTGAGTTATTAACCTTAACAATGTCAATGAGCTGCTAGTGTAATTGAGTCTCAGCAAATTAAGGTTTGGGGTAATTATTAAGAGCTGCTTTGTACACAGGAATATATTAATGTGTTATTGATGCCATGTGATTATACTCTTGCACTGAAAGAGGAATTCAGATTGATTGTAGCAAAAGATACAAACCCAGACTAAAATGAATGTAGGTGTGTTGGCATATTGATTACAATTCCCTTACAATTCCCTTATCAAATTTGCATAGGACTGAGCAATTTCACTTCCATTCTTCCTGGATAACAGGCTGTGAGGTTGATCTGTGAGGATAGCATTCAGCCCCAGTCCAGTCCAAGGGTGGGAATGTCAGGCAGGACTGGAAAAATAAATTGGGTGAACACTAAATAAAGCTTCTGGCATACTTTAGACTAAAGGCACAACCTGCAACCTGATGCATTTTCTCTCTTTAGGTGGGTCACTGGGGAAATAACTGCTGCAGGCTGGGTAGCAGCTGTTTGTGTGGACACTTGTGCAGCATTCACATTTTTACTTTAACTAAAACACGTTTAAGTTCCAACCAGAACAACCAAAATCACTAAAAAACACCCAGACAGCTCAGAAAGAACTGAAACCCCAACAAATATGTAATGTAACTGACACATTTTTAGTGACTCCTTCAAGACACACAATACCTGCAAGGATTTTGGAGCTCCAGCTGTATCAACAGGGCAGTCTGCTCCGTCACTTATACGTGTAAAAATGTGAGTACAAAGAAACTCTATCATTTCTTTTGTCTGCAGAGAATCGCCCGCAATCATCTGAGCTGTTTTCAAAGGGTTCACACTGAGCTGAAGGAAAAGAAAGCAGGAAAAAACATATGTTCTGAAGAAAAATGCAGCATTAGAGTTGGTTCAATTCATTGCTTCTTAATATTAATCTGCATTCATTATATTGCATTGCACTCTTCTTACCTATGAGGTTCCTACCCTCCTGGGGCTGATACTTGAAATGCTATCACACTTTTCTGGTGGCATTATTTCCCTGTACAAACACACAATCCCTGCATGAGAACTGTGAGAGCGAAACTGGCTGCAAAGAAGCAAGAGGCAATTTTTCAGCTGCTGAATATGGTTCCACTGTCTCAGTTTAGAGCAGAAAATCTCCCATTACCTTGGCTGTGGATAGCATGCAAAAAAGCTCATTTCACTTCCCAGGCAGGCCTGGGTTTGGGGAGATGTGATATCAGCTAGAAGTAAAATATTTATGCAAATATTTCTTCCCAGGGCAATCTGTATTTTTAAAGCTCTCTCTCTCCTCACCGCAGATATAATGTCAGTCTGTCAGCACTGCATCTGCCGCCGGTCTTCCTGGAGGAGTCATCCTCTGCTAATGGCAGAGATTGTTAGTGTCACTTCCCAGTACTAAAGATTCCTCTGAATTTGTTTGGTCTGCTGACGGTGATTATCCCTTTCCGCAGGCTGGGTCTGTAGAAACAAGAAAATTGGCTGCATTGTCCTCAGGGTTCTGCGGCGCAAGCCAGGAGAAAGAAGATACAGGGGAGGGGAAAGCAAAGCCAGGTATCAGTGACAGCTGTCACCAATATTGCAAACAATTCCCCGGTGCTCCTCTGCCAAGGGTCTCTGTAGCCAAAAGGTTCTTGTTCTCCTACTGATCGCTGTGGCAGCTGCCTGTGGTGCTCACCAGGTGGGAAGCCAACATGTTTTTATGGCACTGCCCTCCTAGGCCTAATCCAGCCACAGACTTCGGTGTTCAGTTTGGCCTCCTACAGAAGACAACCCCATGTGCAAAGTGTTTGCATAGAATCATAGAATCACAGAATCATTAAGGTTGGAAAAGACCTCTAAGATCACCCAGTCCAACCGTCCACCTACCACCATGTTGCCCACTGACCGTGTCCCTCAGTGCCACGTCTCCACGATTCTGGAACACCTCCAGGGACGGTGACCTCACCACCTCCCTGGCAGCTGTGCCAATGACCACTCTTTCCAAGAAGTTTTTCCTAATATTCAACGTGAACCTCCCTTGGCACAACTTGAGAACATCACTTCTCATCCTACGCCATTAACTGGGAGACTCATGAACTCATTAAGGTTGGAAAAGAGTTCTAAGATCATCTTAGTCCAACTGTCAAAGAGAAGAGGCCAAAGAGAGAAGAGGGAGCACGGAGGCAGTGGAGCCCCAGACAGGAAATGGCAGTGGGATGCTGGGCCTGGCGAGAAGCAGCCATACCTTCATGGAGGCCCAAAGTCCACAGCTGGAGCCAGCTTAATGCTGTGCATAAAAACAAATCCTGTGTGGGACTTGGCAACACAAGCTAGAGCTGAATAGAGCTAGAGGAACACCCAGACAGGGTGAGAACCGGTGTGCTTCCTAATTAGGAAGAAAAAGAATTATTTTCTGTTAGTCCCTCCTGTGATCTCATCCCTTGTGCACAGACAAAAAAGTCCAAGCACCATCCGTTAGAAAGGAGCACATTGTTCCCTGCTCCTGGGCACCAGGAGGTGAGGCACAGGTCAAGCATGAGAAGCACGGAAGCAGCTCTGCAGGCCTCTGGGTGCAGCCATCTCCCACCGAGCGCCCAGCACAGCCTTGGGCCACCAGCCCCAGGGATCCCCACTTCTCCGGGCCGCAGCCTGCCCGGCCCCTCTCAGCCCTCCTTCGCAGTCATTAAATATGCTGTCCCTAATAAGTGGTGACATGGCAATTTTCTCCATCATGTCAGTTGTCAATGGGGCTTGTGGAGCTGATGGCCCCTGCACAGGGCAGGCACTCTGCTTCCTGCAGTGCAGTGCTGGCGTGCGCGCTGTGTGGCTGTTTAACTGGAAGGAAAGGCAAAGCCGACAGCGAGCAGAAGGGTCTCGTGGGATGCAGTCAACGCAGGCACTGAAGCACATGCTCTGTGCTGGGCACAGGGGCAAAGCAATCCCAGTCAGAAATTTGCTCTGAGTTTTCTGAGGACAACTCCTCCAAACTGATTTTTGATTTTTGTGCCATTTTGTTTCTTTGTCTTTTTGTTTTGTTTTAGTTTTGAATCTTTTACCTCTTTGCACTCTTTCCTTGGATCTCTTGTCTTCGGGGACAGAAGTGCTCATACAAAAAATGTGTGTTTTAGAAATACCCCTGGTTTCTGGGATGTCTGCTGGCCAGAAGCAGTGGGGATAGTGCTAATGCTTTAAGAGTTAAGTGCCTGTCACTGGAATTATGGACTTCAATTTTCTCTGTTCCTCTTGGTGTTCATTTACCGACACAACTAGCCGCTTGCTACTTGTAATAGTGCAGTCAGTGGGCAACTTTCCAAATCAATTAATGTTATTGTTTCATTTCTTAGGGCTGTAAAGTCACAAAATTTATAAGAAATATGCAAGGCTATGAAGTATGCCATAGAACTATGGCAGAGATGGAGAATAATTAGATCAGCTAGAGCCACTGAAATCCCATCTGCTGAGCGTGTTCCATTAAAATACCTTTCTCTTTGCTTCAAGAAATATTATTAGCTTAAATATCACAGGAAGGGGGGAGAAAAACACAGCGGGTTTTCATATTGATGCTTCTCAGATACATTTGAAGGAGAAATCTCAGAGAAGTTTTCTCCAGCAGGAATGCCTTTTCTTGATAGATCCTATGTGGGGCTTGGCACTGTGGGAGGAAAGCATCCCTGGTGCAGGAAGCACTCCTGGTGGTGGTTTGGTGTTCTTCCCCTTTGGGGAACAGCACAAAGAAAAGGTTAGAGGGCAGCTGTCCATGCAGAGCTGGAGGTCTGACCAAAGCTGCGGGGCCCTGAGAGGACGCAGTGACAGCACCTTGTTGCAGGGGTGTCAGTGCCTTCTCTTTGTAACCCCTGCATCTGTCTCCTGGTGCTTGTTTCCATCATCATCAAGCAGAAACCCCCTTGGGATGACTGCTTTATTTGTTATCTTTACAAACCTAATTTTGACTGCAGAGGCGGGTATCAATTCAAGGATTATCCAAAGGAACAACAGCTTAATAGTTTCTACTGTTCTTTTACCTTCCTGTATCTTCAGTGACATTGTTTCTCTTTTTCTGTCCTGGATCCGTTTACCAGTAGATAATTGTACCAAGAACCAAAAACTCCAGCTGCAGAGTTCAAGGCACCTTTAAGCGGAGGATTACTTCCTGCAGGTGATTTGAATTCTCTGCAACACTCAGCAAAGGTAAAAACGATATCGATACATTTGCAATGCTCCATTGCTGCCTGAGTTGTCCAATAGGCACAGAAGGAATGAATTGTGGAGCAGGCTTTCACGGTGTTAAAGGACAAAGATTAAGGAGAAACTAAACCAGTGGGCATTCTACACGTGAGATGCTTGTATCTAAATATTCAACAGTTAAATTACACAATAAAGTGATGCCTGAAGGAGTTACGTGCCAATTTGTGACATAAGCTTTGGGTTTATCTGAGCCGAAGTGCTGGAGCTAAGCACCGACTCAAAGACATCTTTGTGCAGCATTGCTAAGCAACCCCATCCTCATCCTTGTGGTTTGCTAATTTCAGAATTAAGCTGCAGAAATGAAACTCCCAATTTTGGGAGGAGGGTGAAGGAAGCAGAAATGTTCATTTCATGATCTGTTGTCTGCTTTTATAGGGGTTTGTAAAGTGGCAGCTGGTGGGAAGGATCAGAAATAATAGTCTTTTGCAGCCAGGAAGCTCTCCTCTTCACCATTCACTGCTGGAGCTTTAGGGATTACCGGACTCTGACAAGAGGAGAGAAGACTGGGGAGCTCTTTCTTTGGAGCATGAGAGACATGAGTAAGTGTTACGCTACCAGGCCAGAAAGGGTAAGCTCCATTTACTATGACAGTGCTTGTCTTTACAGCAGGGCAATTCAGCTTAATGCTTTTTTTCCTTAAATTTATTCCCAGCTGACTTGGTCTGAATTGTAGATATAAAATGAAATGAGAGCACCCACACTCCTCTGAGCGCCAATGAAGCAACACTGTGCTAAAATTTTGCCTTTGGATAAATCATGCTGACCTTCTTGTATACCAAAAAAAAAAAAAAAAAAAATCAATCACTCAGCTAATAAGCCCAGGAGAACCTCAGGAGGCTCAACAAAGCCAAGTGCAAGGTCTACACCTGGGTCATGGCAGCACCCACTGTCAGTGCAACTGGGGGACGTAAGGATAGAGCACAGCCCTGCCAAAAAGGACCGGGGGTACTGGTGGGGGGCAGCTGGACAGGAGCCAGCAGTGTGCCCTGGCAGCACAGAAAGCCCAGCGGACCCTGGGCTGCAGGCAGAGCAGCGCGGGCAGCAGGGCAGGGAGGTGCTCCTGCCCCTCTGCTGTGCTGTGACAGCTCACCTGGAGCACTGCGTCCACAGGTGGAGTCCTCAGGGCAGGAGAGACGTGGAGCTGCTGGAGCGCGGCCAGAGGAGGGACACAGAAATGGCGGCAGGGATGGAAGCTCTCCCTGCGAGGACAGGCCGAGAGCTGGGGCTGAGCAGCACGGAGAAGAGAAGGCAAGAGAAGGAGAGCTGAGAGCGGCCCGTCAGCATCTGAAGGGGCTGTGAGAAGGGAGGGGACGGACTCTGCAGTGGGTCTGTGTGATGGGAGAAGGGGAGATGGCTTCAGACCACAAGAGGGGAGATTGAGGTGGAGCTGAGGAAGAAGGTTTGGCAGTGAGGGCGGTGAGGCGCTGGCACAGGTTGCCCAGAGAGGCGGTGGTGCCCCGTCCCTGCAGACAGCCAAGGTCAGGGAGTGGCACCAGGCAACTGAGGGTCCCTCCAAACTCAATTCTATGCTTATATGATTTTACAAATCATTAATCCTCTCCCTACACATGGCCTTATTCTTCCCACAGAATGCACAGCAGCAGCCAAAGGGTTAAGGGAGGAGTGGAGGTCTGTGGGTAATTGGGGCAACTCTTTGAGCTGGGTGTATCCAAGAGGAATAATTCTTCCATGTGTTCACACATCCCAGGTATGATACTGGAAACAAAGCTGCAGTTATACCAGCGACGTTTTTTTTTCTTCTCAGGTATCATATTTTATTCCAGAAAGAAAACAAGGGCAAAAAATGATGTGAACATTTTCCTCCTAATATTGTCAGACAACTATCGTAGCCATGGCAACCGGAGGAGCAAATGTCTCCGGGACTGCATGTCTGGTAAACATATTCTCCGGACTCCCGTATATTATGCTATTAAATAGCATGTTTGTGCCGAGACCTGGCACAATATATTATTACATGGTTATCACTGAGGTCCAAACCCCCCGGCTGAGCACTCAGCAGAGTCACCACAGCCTCTGCACACAGACACGAGCCCTGCTCCTCCCTGCCTGCTGCCCAGATGTGCTGCAAACCATTAGCAGAGAAAACAGGAGAGCTCATACTCCTCTCATGTATTGGCTCCAGATGTTACGGCACAGTGATTCCCTGTGTAGATGCTGAAAAATTTATTCTTATATTTTACTACTCCCCACCTCTCCCCTCCTGCAGCAGTGGGGAGAAGCCCTGAGACTGGAGCTTCTCACTGTTGCAGTAGTCCTACTAAATGCTGTTATTTCTGTGGAAGGTTACTTGGATGTAAACCCTCTGAAGAACCGATGGTCTGGTAATTTCCTTTCTGCTCTTACAAGCGTTGTTTTATGAGCTTTTTCAGCTAGAGGCTCCATTCCATGCTGCTCTCCTCCGCAGACCTGTCAGATTTCATGGTGGGAGTCAAGAGGGGGATGAAGGAGAAATTCAAGCGATGCGCAGCCTGCCTGAAAACCCAACCTGAACAGCCCTCAGACAGAGTCTTTGTCCAGGTTTATTTCCCTTCATCCACTGGGTGCAACCAGCAGATGTGGCCTCATTTTAAGGCAGCTTTTCCTGGAAGAGTGAGGAAGTGCTCATTGCCCTGCCCTCACCTTGCCTTCAGTATTCTGCAACAAGCCTGCTTTATGGCTAGCTACCAAAGCAAACCTAAAAAGCTCTGCCTCCTGCTGCACTGTTTCTGGAGCTATGCTCTGTTTTGAAAGCAGAACCCTGATGCGTAGCAAACATTCACTGAGTGCCATTTCTTGAACGTGGTGTAAAAGATTCATGCACGACTATTTTTAAAAGGGGAAGAAAAAAAAAAAACAACTTCTGCATGCTCTCCTAATAACCTCATTAACTATAACTTGGCCTACTGCCTTTGACTTGAAATTTTGGACAAGTCGCTTTCAGGAGTCGGACAGACTAAGCTGAGAATCACACAGTCAGCAAATAAGCTTGGAATATGCTTCCCATTTAAAAATAGGCTTCAGAAGGAGCATGAATGTTTACAGTGCAGAGACACTCTCCCCCTAATTGCTTTCTTTTAAAATGTACTTTTTTTCTTATCCTGGGAGAACAAGCAAATCTGGGGCATAAAGGATGGCAGGATGCAGAAAGGAATGGGATAGACACGCAGAGAGCAGGGCTCTCAGAACAGACATCTTATGGGGAGCAGCCGAGGGAGCTGGGATTGTTCAGTGTGGAGAAGAGGAGCTCAGGGGAAACCTCACTGCTCTCTATAACTCCCTGACAGGAGTTGTGGTGAGGGGGGTCAGCCTCTGCCCCCACATAACAATAGAATGAGAGGGAATGGCCTCAAGTTGTACCAGGGGAGGTTCAGGTTGGATATTAGGAAGAATTTCTTCTCCAGAAGAGCGGTCAGGCAGTGGCACAGGCTGCCTGGGGGTGGTGGAGTCCCGTCCCCACAGGTGTTCAAGGAAAGGATAGATGTGGTACTTAGGGACACGGTTTAGTGCACTGGATGGTCTTAGAGGTCTTTTCCAACCTTAATGATCCTATGATTCACTGCATAGCACTCTAGGAGCAAGGCTCACTGAGAAGTTGACATTGATGTTTCGCTCCTCCATTTCACAGTAAAACCCAAATGTCTTGCTGAAGAAAACCCCCTGGAGGATTTCCTTCTAAGGATGATTTACTGTTCCTTTATTTTTGGTACTTTCTTCTCATATTCTAGTTCTCTCCATTATTTTTAAAAACAGTTAGAAAAGTCTTGAGAGGTTGAAGGAGCAGCAGGATCTGACAGCAGGGTTTGCTTTCCATGGTTTTCCCTAACCTATCCTTCTCTCTTTCTCCTCCCTCCCTCAAAACAAAAGGTTTTTTTTCCTTCTTCTTCCTTCAACTTCTCCTAAGCCTTCCTCATTCCCATCTTATTCTAAACTGGGACCACACCAAGATGCTTTACATGATGAGCATTGACTCAGCGTTCAATAGCAAATGTGTTCTAATTTTCTCCCCTTGATTAATTTTGTTAGAGAGGTGATGAACTCCACCTCTGACCTTTCCTCCCCTCCTGTCAGTTGGCTTTCACTGATGCAGGCAGCTTTTAAGCAACTCTGGTAACTCAATCATCCCCGCAGAGCCTTTTTGTAGCTGGGAATAGAACATCTTTTGTCCACAATGGGGAAGTGAGATTAATGACCGTGAGCAGCCCCAGTGATTTCAATATTCATGTTGTGGGTAAACGTGTTAATGCTGATGGAATGACCTGCAGCACCACACTGTAACATTGCTGATAACTCCACCTATGGCTTTGAAACCTATGGTGGGAGAGCCAGACCGTGTGGGAAAGGTAAAACTGCTTTGTTCTGCTTTCATTCCTCTGTTTCTCACCCATATCTCACCACGTTCTGTGGGTGCTGTGTCTGTGCTCAATCCTGCATCGTCTCCTGGCACTGGAGGTGTGCTGGACTCCAGACCATCAGTGTTGTAGGCTGAGAAATCAGCTCTCCATGGATTATCTCAGTGTGAGTTACATGCAGACAATATGCTTTTCCCAGCCAAGCCTGCACCAGTGATGCTCAGGGCCTTGATGCTGCACAGTAGGTAATACACAGAGAAGTGTACATTACGCGTGGATTTGCTGAAGTGTTTGCCAGTTTATGAGGATAAAATTAATTAGCAAAGCTCATTAGTTTCAAAGAGAATTTCATTTGGGCTAAATATACACGTTCCTAGGGCTCTTCATGAAAAATACAGAATGATGAATTTGAGACTAATCTTCCATCCCACAGTAATGGGAAGGAACATTAGCAAAGTGTCAAGATTTAGTCCAGGGACAGATCTTGTTGCTGCACACATCTGGATGAAAAATACGGGCTGACAAGTTTGGGGACAGTATTAGCTGCATCTCTGATGATAATTTAAGGATCAATCATGTGGGTTTATTTTCTATTGCAGGACTGGTCCAAGTCAGACAGATGCTGAGCATTGCAAGGTCCCAGCAGCGCTGGTGCTGCAGCTGTAGGGCAGGAGTAGGGAGCCCCGCAGCTCCGCCTGCAAGAGAAACTGCTTGTGGTATGGAGGAACAGAAGCCTGATGTTTACAGAATCAAAAACCTCAGTGGGATCAGATTTATCTTCCTCCTTCTGCAGATGCAGCGGTTATTAATAGGAACAGCCAGGGTACTCTGGGGCAGCTGTTGCTGAGATTATGCCTCTGACTTGCGCTGATTTTTCGTACTTGCTTAAGCCCTCAGATTCTCTCCTGACGAGTTCTTCCTACTCATTCAAGCTGACACAAAGCCACCTGGCATCCACTGGCAGCTGAGAGCTGGGGGACTTGGTGGAGGACGCTCAAAAAGACACTGTGACCTCTCTGTGAAGGATTAATTCCACGCTGGGCTCAGGAAGGAGCTCAGTAAGGAAGGACTGGTTCTTCCCTCCTAACTGTACAAAATCCTGGAATCACAGAAACACAGAACGGCTCAGGTTGGAGGGGAGCTCAAAGCCCACCCAGTGCCACCCCGGCCGTGGGCAGGGCTGCCCCCCACCAGCTCAGGCTGCCCAGGTTCCCATCCCACCTGGCCTGGAGTGCCTGCAGGGATGGGGCACCCACAGCTCTCTGGGCAGCAGCGCCAGCGCCTTTCCCCAGTACAGCACTTCTCTCCAGCAGCAGTGCCCTCTGTGTATTAGCAAGACATTATTATTCGATAATGAAACAGCAAGCCATATTTCCTCATTCTTTGCAGGAATTCTTTTGATGTGGCATTAGTCAAAACAAGGATGAGTAAGTGAGAGAAAAACTCTTCTTGAGGTGGGGGCACAGTCATGGCATTGGCTGTCTTTAAACACTTGATGCATTTGTTAGTCTGAAAATGGAAATGGATTTTTTCAGATGTTTCTCTCTGTTTCTTCAACACCTAAGAAGTCTTACAAATCAGACACCAGCGCTTTCAATCTGTCATCATTCTGATTTAATCAGGACAGCTCTAGAAAAACTACATCCCGATCAAAGCAAAAGAAAGACAGCATGTAGCATCCTGGTTTTTCTCTATATGTATTCATACATATACATGCAAAGTAAATTAAGTATTATTAAGTAAAGTAAATCAGTAGAAAAGTGAAGAAACCAGTAAGGAAGGCAGTGTAATACTCAATACTGACAAAGTGCTGAACCATCCCGTGCCTGTGTGCAACCCTGCCTTGTGCCCACCCTGGTGGGACCCAGTTTCATTCATCATCAGTGTTTGGAAGTCTGCTCTGTATTACTGACTTGGCACAGATGCAGAGCTTGGATCCTCCAGATCTTGCTTCAGCTCCTTTTATTCAGACAGAAATCAGGCATCAGAACTTGATTCCATTTTTATAAGGACTTAGGTTTCAGATGCTCAGATCCAGCAGCAAGTGCTCTCTTTTCTCCTCCCCAGCCCCACACCCCACACTAAGCCCTACGTGCTGCAGCAGGGAGTAAATAAATGCCTTCACCAAAGATTCCTTACTAGGGAATATTTACTCTCCTAACACTCCCAACAGCTTTGCTGAGCTATGAGGGAAATTCTAGAAAGGCTCTTCAAAGGCAAAGTATAGTTGTAAGGAGATGACACAGCACTGGAAATCACTATTACCGAGGGTTATTTTCACCTTTTTCTGACTCAAGATCTTCATGATTTCTTTAAGGTCCCCTCCAACCTAAGCCATTCCATGATTCTGTTTTATTCTAGCTCTCAAGTACATGTAAAAACAAAAAAGAGAGAAGCTTCTCTCCCTGAAAAAAGATTGCAAATTGAAAAAGGAAGAACTAAAAAGCACAGTAAATTTAGTATAAAATGGCATTACTAACCTTAAAGGAAAGTAGCCTTTATGTCTCCTGTGTTTTGAAGCACTTGCTGCTATTCATCATCAGCGCATGTTATGGTACAATACACAGTCCTAGAGACAGCAACCTCCCATCTGCTATGTGATGCACGAGCACTTAAAGACGTGGTCTCTGTCTTAGATACTGCACTACAAACAAACAAGCTAGACACACAGAAATGGGGAATTAGGCTTGCTATCCCTTAGCAGCAGCGGTGCTGTGGGGATTGCTCCTGAAATGCAGGGTGTCCTCAGCCCTGTGTCAGGGATGCTGAAGATGATGAGAGTGCAAGGAGCTGTGCAGAGCAGGGGCTGAGCAACTCCAGGTTTCACAGTGCAGGAGATCAGGATGAGCTTGCGTGAGTCCTCTGCATGTTCAACAAAACCCTTCCTGATGGAAATTTCTCCATCTGCACTCAGCTGGAAAAAAAAAAAGCAACAAAAACCCCAAACCTGAAAACTACCAGCAGTTCCTCCTGGGACACACAGAACATCTTGAGACAAATTCATTGAGAGGAGATATCCGAGCGGCTTCAACTCCCACAGGGCCAGGAGCCACATTTTGCTGACTTGGAATCACAGAATCATTTGAATTGGAGGAAACCCTCAAAGGCCGCCTGGTGCCGCTCCCTATAGAGTCCATCACCTCCCCTCTTACAGCCCCCTCAGATTCTAACAGACTTGCACTTGGGTTTCCTTCCCATCTGCCTTAGCAGTCATTAGCAGGCTGCAGGTGGGAACCAGCAAAATGCAGCCAACCTCACTTTTGGGCATCCAAGAAGGAAAGAAATAAGCAAAAAGTATTTTTCAGTAAAGCTTTATGCAGTAGAACGACCCAAAAACTAGAAAATTTAACCCAACCCAATCACCAGACTTTGCAACATGCTAAAAAGATCTGCCAAACACATCTCTTGGCTCTATGGTGCCGAAAATTGTGATCGCCACTCAAATGGGGGATGCAGATTTTCAAGCTTATTTTTTGGGGGGGTTGTCACTCATTTTTTTCTGGAGGTCTCTGTGGTTCAAGATTCAGAAGTGGATTTGTCAAGCTTACATGCCCAACTGAGAAAATTCAACAAACATTTGAGGAATTCCTGAGAATTAGGGCAAGAGGGAGCTCTGAGAGCTTATCTGGTCCCTGGTGCCCCAAGGCAGGATCAGCCTTGCCTGAACCATTCCTGACAAAGTCTGTTACCTAGTGTGATAACAACCCTACCAATCCATCAGACAATTTATTCTCTGAACTATCCTGCAGCTAGAAACCTTTTCCTAACGGCTAACTTGAAACCAAATGCTGCATTTGCACACTGCCCTGTGAAGACAACAGTGATCAGAGAAGTGACAAACTTGGCTTTCATACTGAGCAGCGAGGGGAGAGAAATGGCCACTGGTGGAGGGGTGGGATGGCTAATGGACACATCTGCACGCCACCCACAGGAAGAACAGATGCGCACAAATAAATATTTATGTGCTTGTGTCGCGTTCCATCAAGCCTTGCTTCTTGCTTCCTTTCCGTTTTCTGTCCTTACCCAGCAGCAGATCACATAAAATCTCACAGCTGACGTTGCAGTAAAACTACTCCCTGGCTTTCACATGCCATCCATGCTTTATCCCCCCATCCTCACTGATATCATGAGGATATGCTGATGAACGGGAGACCTACAGCTGGCAAAGTGAGAACAGAGCTCTATCCTCTACCTACTAGCAACTACTCTTCTGCGAGAGTTTCATTATTTTCGGCACCCCAGCTGAGCTACGCTGGTGTCTTTCTTAGGCGCTGTAGCAGATTTTATCAAGTATTTAGCAGGAGTGTCATGCACTGATTCATCATTAATCATTTGGCCATTAAATAGAGAAAATATCTTTAAATCCAAAGACAACCAACTCGAGCAGGTCTGTGATGTAGTTCCATCATTCATTAAAGGATCACAAATTGGTGCAGGGAATCGTTAATATGTTGTATTTAATTACATCGTGTACCGGTCACTTAGTGGTTCCTGTAGTCACAGAAAACAGATTGCTGACGGAAAGGAATAAATTCAGAAACTGATGACATTAGTCATATAATTGATTTCCACAGCATCTTATCATCTACACACAAGTAGAAAATAAACTTTAAAAAGCAGCCTAAGCGCTTGGATAGGTTGTGCAGTTCTACACCTTGCTCTGTTTTGTGCTCATGTCAGAAGCAAAACCGTGGAATGCTTCAAGGCTGAATCCCTGTCCACCCCAAGGAAACACTTCAGTACCCGTGGAACACAAATATGCAGTTCATCTGTTCACCACAGCCAAAAGCCTGAGCAGCCCGACCTGTCCCTGTTCTGGGATGCAGGCCCCATCCTTCACATCTGCTGTTGAAAAGGATGGCTCACAGAGAAGTGGCAGTGAAATCAACCTCCCAGATCCACACCCCCAAACCACCTTACGACGGCACTCTCTCCTCTTCCATACCAAGGCAATTCCTCCCACCACACCATTCACGTCTTGTGACTGGGGGGACTGCCGGCTCATAGATTTGTATCACACCATAGAAGGGCTCAGGTTGGAGGGGAGCTCAAAGCCCACCCAGTGCCACCCCCGGCCGTGGGCAGAGCTGCCCCCCACCAGCTCAGGCTGCCCAGGGCCCCATCCCACCTGGCCTTGAGTGCCTGCAGGGATGGGGCACCAGGAGAAAGCAGCCAAGCCCCCAGCCCCGGTTAAGGAGGCAGTGCTGACTCACAGGATGCAAAGATGGTGTTCAAATCAGTGCTTTGCAGTCCCAATGCTTCCTCTCATCTGCAGTTGCGGAGCGAGCAAGGCATCCTTCTTGAAAAACAGCAATCACCTCACATGTAACATCTGCCAGCCCTCGGTTCCCCGTGAGGCTAGGCTGAGCTCCCTGGGGAGCTCCATCGCCTGCTCACCTGCCTCATTCCAGTGGCAACTGCCTTAATCAAACGCCTGCTACTAGGCCAGTTTATTTTAAGCACTTAAAACAAGCTGTCAGAGCCCGGTGACAAACAGGGGTTTGAGGCACAGAAGGCAGAATGCTTTCAGTTCTGAAACAATCACAGCCCACCGCGTCTTTCCGTGCTTCCCACCGCAGAGCTCTCAGCACGGTGCAGTTAAGTGCCTTGCCAGCAAAGATTCGAGGGCCTCAACAGCAATTCACTCACATCAATGAAGATCTTGGCACTGACTTGGCAGGCATCGGATCTCCCAGTGACTCCTCCTTCCCGTCCTCCCCAGCGTAGTTTCAGAGCTCCTTGAAACTCCATTAAGCTGCACAAGTGGGTTCTCCACTTCTCTCTCTTCTGCCTATGAAGAATAATACTGCTCATCATTTTCACTGCTGTCGTGATCCACTCCGCATTCCCTTTTTTTATTATTATTCCATTTGTTAGTCACACATGGCTCTGCTTGAACTGACAGCGCAGTTATGGAGAACACTGCAGCAGTAGGCAGCTGTGACAAGATCCCATTGCAGGCTTCCATGTCAGAACCCTCTTGGGTTTAGAAGTGCTGTAGCGCTCACTGGGACAACCTCAGACACTCCCAATGATCTGTCAGTCACCGCTGTCAGATCACACGGTGGATCTGGGCAGGCTGATCAATAGGGGACACGGGCAGTGGGCAGTGTTGGTGATGGGGGGATGGTTGGCTTGGATGTTCTCAGAGGTGCTCTCCAACCTGAATGTTGCTGTGGTTAGCTAAGCTCACGAGGAGCACTTGCAGTCCCTGCAGGGAGGCAGCAGCAGGCTGGACACGCTCAGAGCTCCATTTGGGGACCTCCCTTGCAGTGTGACACACGAGCATCCTGCAGCAGCTCCATCTTTTTCTGAGCTGTCAGGATTCTCGGGAACAAAAGCAAAGCATTTTTTTCCTTAAGGATTTTAATAAAAATATTCCAACCAAACAAAACAACAGAGGTTTAATGAAGTTGAATGTATACATCCAGGAGATATGTTTTCCCAGAGTATAGTGCTTATGCAAAGCAGGGGAAGTTTTTAAAATGAACTTCTCAGGCTAAAAATATCTTCAAAGTTCATGGTAATTTTACATCCACCATTTAAATAACTAGCTTGAGCTCCAGCTGTCCTGTGGACTGATCACAGACAGCTTTTCTCTGCAAGTTATTCCATCAGCTGAGACGTTCTCCAAATCCTCCTGTTCATGTGTCGTCAATTCGCCCTCCTGGCACTTGTGACTGAATATGGAAAGACATTCAGAGGGGATAAGGAGGAAGGGCATCATTTCCACCAGGCTCACCTGCAGTGTTTCCAAAAATCAAAGCCTTTCACATACCATCAGCAGGTTGCAGTGTGTGACTGTACTTCACCAGCACCTGGATTGCTTAGTTAACCTTGGCTTAGGTAGGAAGGCACAATATCAGACAACTCGGACAGAGAATTGAAGGTGTAAATAAGGCATAATGAAACTAATTACGTGAGTAAGGAATCCCCAGACTGAGCAAGCATTCTTGCTGCCTGGCTGCACCAGCAGCTGGCACTGACTGCACCTCTTCCTATGCAGAGCTCTGGTTGAAGGTATCCTCTGGAGACCCAGCACAAGATGAGCAGTTGTTTGCAGAGCAGAGGAAGACAGCTGAAATTAAGATTTGAGGAGGCTTCCACGAGGCACAAGAGGCCTTCATACTGCCCATGGACAGGATCTGCTTTAGCCAGGCAAAAAAAATCCACTGTGCAGCAGGCTGAATCCTACAATATGGACCAAGCACTCACACGAGTGACCTCTGACTCCAGCAGCCCAAGGCAGACTGAGCCCTGACAGCTCTTCAGCAACTGTGGAACATTCACAGCAATGCAGGCTTCTCCCTTGTCTCATCCAACCTGACACATCCGCTTGGGAGAAATCTGACTAACAGCAGATGGGGAAACCTTTGTGTAGAATGGTCATAATCTGCTACTGTAAAAAAAATATCCTAACTTCAGCATAGAAAATGTCATTACGAGTGTTTTAGCATGGCTACAAAGCACAGGCAAGATTTGAAGTCTCGTAATTCTTCCGTACTGATATTGTTTAAATATTTAATGCTCACATTAATGATATTCTAATCCATTTGGAATGTGTAAAGTCGCACGCATTTGCATTAATTTTAAGTTGCTGGCCATTTTGTTAAATCTCATTACAAAGATGCCACAGACAATGGCTTGTTGTCAGACTGGGTGTCTGCTAATTCATGGCACAACACCCGCGCCAGCAATGCTTCAGAAGCAGCCTTCAGTTCAATGAGATAAAAGTTCATAAAAGAGGCTGATGTTGCCTTTTTAGCAGGAAACAGCAATCCCAACTTCCCTTTTTGTTTACTCTACAGAACGCTGATGGCTCCCAACTCATTAACTCCAAGTGCTCAGCTGGCGGAACTGTGCAGAGACCTGGATGGAGGTGAGAGCAGAGCTGGGTCTCTGCCTTTCCACCCTGAGGTAAATGGGTAGCAATGCCAGGGAAAAGTGCAGTGCCCATCAGGTGAAATCCCTCAGGTGCATTGCATTCAATTTTTATCTCATTTTCTAAATGGCCAAAGTGTTTCATAGCATCATAGAAAGTTTGGGTGGAAGGGAGCTGGAAGGCCGCCTGGTGCCGCTCCCTGCAGCGCACAGGGACACCCACAGCTCAGCAGTGCTCACAGCCCCATCCAGCCTGACCTTGGCTGTCTGCAGGGACGGGGCACCACCGCCTCTCTGGGCAACCTGTGCCAGCGCCTCACCGCCCTCACTGCCAAACCTTCTTCCTCAGCTCCACCTCAATCTCCCCTCTTGTGGTCTGAAGCCATCTTCAACATCCTTCTCCCATCACACAGACCCTGCTAAACAGTCTGCCCACTTCCTTCTTACAGCCCCTTTAGATCTAGTGCTTTCAAACTTGAGATGCCAGATGCTTCAGAATTCTAGAAGCCTCTGGAAAATTAGCAGATGTAATTCTGAGGTGCTCTTTACTACTGTGGAGTAACAGTTAAAGCACCTTGGGCTGTGACTCAAAAGTAATGCACATGCACACTTTTAGATTGGCTTAGATTGGAGAGGACCCTAAAGATCATCTTGTTTAACCTTTTCATGTGTTCCTACTCCAAACATTCTCATTGAATCCAGCAGGAAGCCCAGCACTCAGCCAGACCCCTTCTCTGCGATAAACATGATGAAATTTGGGACAGGTATTCTGCCTCTGGCTGATACAAGTGATTTTAATTCTGACACGTTGATAAGCTCCTTGTTGTGCTCTCCAGTTTTGGCAATTTGCACCAGTCTAATTCAGTCAATGAATGGAAGCTAATAAGAGGCAAGGATATAGATATATATACATAAAAAAATCAAATTTATTCATTGAGAATATGATGTAGTTCATGCTATTGTATGAACAAGAAGTTTCACTACACCTCTGTAGCTGGGCAGATACAGAGGTGGTTCTGTTAGAAACATTGTGCAATATCAACCATTTGTGGATCTTCATGTTTCCAGAGAATAAATGATTTGCTCTTGGCTCCCTGGGCTTCTAGTCTAGGCAAATCACCGTGCTAACAAATCAGGCCTGTGATGAGCACTTGCTCCAAACAGAACAGGGTGCTCAGCAGAATGCCATGAGTGCTGCTGGAAAGCACATTTCTTCCACCTGATGCAGTTCTAAGACATAGCAGAGTAAAGCAGGCTTTCTGTAGGCGAAATCTCCGTGAGGTTAGGAGGGGTGGGAAATAATGCCTGCTTGACCCCTGCTAAAGCAGCAGCTCACCATGTGCCATGTGTTTTCATTTGCTGTCAGATGCAATTACCCAGAAACAAAAGTGAGGCAGAGAGCAGGGCTGGACAGCTCAGGTCCAGTGGGTTACTGCAGGCAGCGGAGCCGTTCCCATGGCTGACAGGGAGCGGGGGCAGGGCTACCCATGTGTCACCTTCCTCCACCATCAAGATGAGCAATTCGTATTTTTATAGAACCTATTTGGACCACAGATATCAGGAAATTCCTAAGTCACAGTGAAGTACATCTTCATTCTGTAGGCAGACCATCCTTTGCCATCTCCAGGTTCAGGTGCAATACTCTGACAGACAATCAGAGCCAAGACCACAGAAATGTGTCACAGGGCAGGTGCAGGAGGTGCTTATCAGAAAGCTGTAACTTCTATGGTCTGCAAATCATAGAATCATAGAATACTTAAGTATTGGGAAAGACACCAAGATCACCCACTCCAACTATCCACCCACCAACCAATGTCACCCACTGACCGCTTCCCTCAGTGCCACATCTCCACGAGTCTTGAACACCTCCAGGGACAGTGACTTCACCACCTCCTGGGCAACTGTGCCAGTGCCCAATCACTCTCCTGGAGAAGTTTTTTCTCATATCCAACCTGAACCTCCCCTGCTGCAACTTGAGGCCATTCCCTCTCATCCTGTTGCCCCAGGAGAAGAGGCCGACCCCCAGCCCACCACAGCCCCCAGTCAGGGAGCTGCAGAGAGCAGTGAGGTTTCCCCTGAGCTCCTCTTCTCCACACTGAACAATCCCAGCTCCCTCAGCCGCTCCCCATCGCACCCCATTGTGCTCCAGACCCCTCACAGCTCCGTTCCCTTCTCTGCACGCTCCCAGCCTCCACGCCTGCATTGCAGCGAGGGGCCCAACGCCGAGCACAGCGCCGAGCTGCGGCCTCGCAGAGCTGAGTGCAGGGGACGCTCACCTCCCGCTCCTGCTGGCTGCGCTGCTGCTGACACAGCCAGGCTGCCGTCGGCCTTCTCGGCCACCTGGGCACACTGCTGGCTCACGCCCAGCCGAGCGCCGACCGACAGCCGCGGCTCCTTTCCCTCCGCACAGCTTGCAGCCGCTCTGCCCCAAGCCTGCGGCGCCGCGTGGGGTTGTTGTGGCCGAAGCGCAGGAGCCGGCACTCGGCTGCTTGAGCTCCGTCCCGTTGGCCTCAGCCCAGCCATCGGCCTGTCCAGGTCCCTCTGTAGGGCTGCCTGCCCTCGGGCAGATGCACGCTTCCCCCCACGTGGAGCTGTCTGCAAACCTGCTGGGATGCACTCAGTGCCCTCATCCACATCATCAATAAAGTTATTAAATAAGAAGGGCCCCAGTACCATCCCCTGAGTAACACCACTCTTGACCAATCAGAGAAAGGTTTGTTGTCTCTAATTAAAATAACCTTAATTTCCCCTAGAGAGTTATCCTATAGATTTCCATATTAACTGAGTTCTTCTCTGTAACAAATGCATCTGCCTCACCGTTCACCAGGGCTTTTATTATCTGCGGTTATTCTTGTTCCATGGATGAGTTCCAACTAAACATGCATCAATGAATCAATAACTCTGTTTCTCCACTCTGCAGGAATGGCTTCCAATAAATAAAACCCATCCTTTGGGCACAGTTCATGCTCCTAGGCTGCAGCAGAAGGGAGTGTGAGATTTGGAAGCCTGGTATTGTGACAGTTTGTCCCACAGAGCATCCCTATACCTAGATAACACCCCCTGAGCCTTCCACCCCACCTGCAGGACCTGGGGCTTTGCTCCGAGTGTGCTGTGCATTCTGGTGGTTTTCCTTTCCCATAGAATCACAGTTCAGTGCAATCATTCAAGTTGGAAAGGACCCCGAAGGCCGCCTGGTGCCGCTCCCTGCAGCGCACAGGGACACCCACAGCTCAGCAGTGCTCACAGCCCCGTCCAGCCTGACCTTGGCTGTCTGCAGGGACGGGGCACCACCGCCTCTCTGGGCAACCTGTGCCAGCACCTCACCATCTTCAGTTGCCAAACCTGCTTCCTCAGCTCCAGCCTCAATCTCCCCTCTTGTGGTCTGAAGCCATCTCCCCTTCTCCCATCACACAGACCCACTGCAGAGTCCGTCCCCTCCCTTCTCACAGCCCCTTCAGATGCTGACGGGCCGCTCTCAGCTCTCCTTCTCTTGCCTTCTCTTCTCCGTGCTGCTCAGCCCCAGCTCTCGGCCTGTCCTCGCAGGGAGAGCTTCCATCCCTGCCGCCATTTCTGTGTCCCTCCTCTGGCCGCGCTCCAGCAGCTCCACGTCTCTCCTGCCCTGAGGACTCCACCTGTGGACGCAGTGCTCCAGGTGAGCTGTCACAGCACAGCAGAGGGGCAGGAGCACCTCCCTGCCCTGCTGCCCGCGCTGCTCTGCCTGCAGCCCAGGGTCCGCTGGGCTTTCTGTGCTGCCAGGGCACACTGCTGGCTCCTGTCCAGCTGCCCCCCACCAGTACCCCCGGTCCTTTTTGGCAGGGCTGTGCTCTACCCTTATGTCCCCCAGCTTGCCCTGACAGTGGGTGCTGCCATGACCCAGGTGCAGACCTTGCACTTGGCTTTGTTGAACCCCTTGACATTCCCCTGGATCCAGAGCTCTCTGATGTCTGAGTCTCTCTGGATGACATCCCATCCCTCAGGAGTGTTGGCCACAACACACGGTTTGGGGTCATTTGCAAACTGGTATGTGTGCTCACAATTCCACTGTTGATATTGCTGATGAAGATGTTAATGAGCACCTGCCCCAGCACTGACCCTTGAGGGACACAACCTGGGGAGAAGGATGTTATGGCACAGCCCTGTCCTGCACACAGCCAAGGGAAATGCATGATCTGCTCTGAGACCTGCAGGCTGAACACAGTCTGGGGAAATGCTTGGTGATGTATCTGAGCTGTGACTGCTGGCTGCTAAAAGAACAGTACAGTAAACAGTTATATTAAAAAGGAAAAATATGAAGCCATTCTCACCATCAGCCCTCTCATCTGCCCTTTCCCACCCTGCTGCTTATATGTGCTCATTCACAAGGGTTTTCCTTGCAGAAGAATGAGATAGAGAGATGAGGGATGGCACATAAGCAGTGCTCAATGCCTGTTTTCAGGGACAGGCTTACTCCTCCCCTTCACTTCTCTTTTTATTACATACTTGGTAGTGCATTTTATGGAGCTTTAATCTGTTTACCAGGCTGAATGTATGCTAACAAAGACATGTTTAACAGCAGGGTTAATGAAGATTTGCTACCAGGTAATTTAGTATCCAGCATCACGGATGCAATGTGCAATGACTGTCAGTGCCAACAGAGAAAGGGGAGGAGATGAGCTAACAAAACTTCAGAGGAAAAATACATGTTTCCAGCAGCTGAAACAATGGCATCTTCCCTACATTGCTCTGCCTTCACAAGATGGATGTGTGAGCCCCATCCCTGTGTCCTGCCAGGGGAGCTTCTGCTGCCTGGGAGGAGGAACAGAAGCTCCAGGCCAGAAGGACCTCAGCTGTATGTGTCCCAGCTGCAGCATCCACAGAGGGTTTCTCATGTCTGCTGAAGCCAGGTAGTTCTATTGGACTGCATTCCAAAGAATCATAGAATCATTAAGGTTGAAAGAGACCACTAAGATCATCTGGTCAACCCAACCCATCCCCTCCATGCCCACTAACCACGGTCCTGTTCTGTAACTGAGGGCATTACAAATATGGCTGTGACACAGCAAGTACCTCTAAAATGTCCGTGTTAGTCACAAAACCAGCTTCTCATGCTTGGTCATTCTTTGTGGAAAACACACACAGAGGTTGGCTCAGTGCACACACAGAGGTTGGCTTAAGCAGTCTCATTCAGACACATTTTTCACCCTCCTCACTTCAGACTTCAAGTTTGTCCCTTTTTTCTCCAGTGCCTCTGGGTCTCTGCTTGAAATGAGATGTCAGTTTAACTCTGTTTTCTCAACTAAATCTGTCTCTTTTTCATGGTCTTTCTATAACTCGATGGCTACATCTTGAATTCTTCTTCTTAGTGGACTGCTTATAGACACACAGTATAATTTAACAGTGCAGCACAGTGGCAGTAACTACAGACCTCCAGAGACTGGTGCAGAAAGCAGCAAGCTGTTTTTACGAAGTCCTTTGCATTGCAGCTGGAGCTTTTTTCTGGATATACCCCACACCTCTATTCTTGTTAAGGGAATTTGTCTCCTCGGGTAGGCACTTACAAAATGAGGAGGGATATAAAATACCCGAGCTCTGCCTGGTTCTGCTGATGCAGTGATCAAATTTGATGGATGCTATCTAAGCTCTTATCCCTGCAATTGCTCAGAACCATAGTAACTGCCTTTAGGAAAATGAATGTCTGCTCACTCTTCTCTGCCACCTTCACCTGAAACTCAGTGAAGCCGGGAGGAAAGCTTGTGCTGTCTTATGGTTCCACTCCCACTAGGCTTCCAATCCTACCGCAAGCCAAATGCAAATCAGAAAATCTCACTGTTTTTCGAATAGTGGTTCATAGAGATCTCCCTGCTGAGCCTACTTGTGATAATAAGGGCTGCAAAAAAGCGCAGTGCTTTGTGTGCATGCACACGAATACTTTTTCCTAATTCAAAATCATTTGGATTAGCCAAAAATAACTCAAGGACAAATAATCTTTTCTCTGAGATGGAACGCGTAAGGATTGAGAGGTAAATTTGTCCTAACGTGAGTCTGCTGTTCTGGCCCCACGCTGATGGCACAGACAGGATCCAGGCTCAGCCACTGTGACTGCACAGGTCCCAGAATGCCTTCTCAACCCCAGGTGCATTACGGAGGCTTGCTAACGACATTCAGGGTGAAGGCACCTGAGAGGAGCTCTGATTATTATCGTGTCAGCCACAGAACTTTGCTGCTGGGTGGATGTCCCACAAAGAGCTCACTGATGGGCTCTGAGTGTACAAGCAAAAGTGCAGCTCTAATTCCAGGCTGGCATGGGGCAGCTGGGACAAAGGCTTTCCCACAGCAGTGAGCAAACATCCCTCATCCCCAAACACAACAGTCTGTGCTGCATTATGGACCTGTAAGTGCTTTTCTTTTAATAACTACAAGATGCACGTGGAGCCCCTAAACTTTTTGCAAGTTCAGGAAAAAAAGAATATGCATCCAAAGCAGTTTCTGGTTATTAGATATTTTTATTCTGTGACTTTTAGCTTAAATATTAATGTTTCTTTTTACACATAAAGTGCTTTACATTTCCTGCTCTACTGGAAGACACAAACCTTTTGATTGAATGTACTGGCTTCAGCACAACTATTGTCTAATCAATGTCAGACGGCACGTCTGCGAGACAGCTTGTTTCACCACTGAAAAAATAAACCCCTCCAGCTGAGGTCCTTCAGCTGAGCACCAAACGCTGCAGGCTGAGGTTTTTGCAGCACAGAGTGAAGATCTTCAGTTGACAGAAGTTAATGGATCCTTCCCCGGCTTTGCACCAAGCTGCTACAATCTACACTGGTTTGGCCCTTATTTGAAAGGGAGGGAAATTTTCCACTTCTGTTTGGTATCTGGAATGAGGCCATATCTGGAAACCATTGGCTTACTTGGGGACAGCTAAATGCTATCATCCCTTGTGGAAGAAAAGAGCTATTAACTCATTCTTGGGGAAAGGGATTATTTTTTTTGTGCTGATTTTCCAGACAGCAATGGTTCTCTATATACAAATCATATCCAGAAGCAATAATGGAAAGAGGAGCTGCTGGCCCTAAATACTTTGTATATCACATTCCCTGTGCTGATAAAATTAAAAGTGAGATTGTTGAAGTGTAGAGAGAGGTTCTGATTCGTATTCCTAGCCTACATGACCTTCCCTTGGGGAGATTCTGACAGCCAGGAATGAGAACTGAGTCATTATGAGAGGCGTGCTATTAAGACCATCCTTCCCATCTTTAAACTCAGCCTCGCACAGACAGGATTTCTCTTCCCACAGCCCACACATTTCATTACACGTACAAAGGATGTGTGAGACCGACAGCCAGCATCACTGCTCCCAGCATGCAAGAAGGGGGAGAAGCCAGAATCACTTTGGAAGTCAGCTCCGCTCCATCAGCCTCAGAACCCTGCAGAAGCAATCCTGCTCTCACGTTAGGTTTGCTTTCAAGAGCTACGGAAAGGAGATTTGGTCTGCAAATGGAATGACTTAGGCTGGAAAGGACTTAAAGATCATCTAGCTCCAAATCCAACCCCCCGGCCGTGGGCAGAGCTGCCCCCCACCAGCTCAGGCTGCCCAGGGCCCCATCCCACCTGGCCTGGAGTGCCTGCAGGGATGGGGCACCCACAGCTCTCTGGGCAGCAGTGCCAGTGCCTCACTGCCCTCACATCTAACTGATATCTCCCCTCTTGTAGGGGGAAGTCCTTTCCTCAGCCTGCTTTCACAGCAGAGGTGCTCCAGCCCTCTGAGCATCCTCGTGCCCTCCTCTGGACCCGCTCCAGCAGCTCCGCATCCCTCCTGTCCTGGGGGCCCCAGGCCTGGGCACAGCACTGCAGGTGGGGCCTTGCAGGGGCAGAGCAGAGGGGCACAACCCCCTCCCTCTCCTCTCCTCTCCTCTCCTCTCCTCTCCTCTCCTCTCCTCTCCTCTCCTCTCCTCTCCTCTCCTCTCCTCTCCTCTCCTCTCCTCTCCTCTCCTCTCCTCTCCTCTCCTCTCCTCTCCTCTCCTCTCCTCTCCTCTCCTCTCCTCTCCTCTCCTCTCCTCTCCTCTCCTCTCCTCTCCTCTCCTCTCCTCTCCTCTCCTCTCCTCTCCTCTCCTCGTCGGCCTTCCAGGCTGCAGGCTCACACTGCTGCCTCACATCCCGCTTCTGCCCATCAGGACAGCTCTGGATTTGCTACTTCTTTGTTCTATTATTTCTGCTAATTTATGTTCATACTCACAAAAACAGCAATGGGTATTTCATGTTGATTTCTGTTTGTGCTCCAGCAGATTCCAGTTCGAGATAGTGAATCACCAATATTAGCCTTATAAGTCAAACCCTGCAGTACTGCACCATCAATAGGTACCCATATTAAGCAGCCATGGCCTCAGTCCCGGTGCACAAAGCTGTGCAGGGTGAGCTCATGCATGGCACTGAGGAAACTTTTCTTCTTGCAGCTGAGGAATAATTTTAGCCCGATTGCTGTGTTTGCATAGGTCTAAATCAAGAAGCATTTATGGTCTTTGTAAACAAGAAACAGAACATTCGAACATGCTGCAGGATTCCTAAGAAACATTTTTTCCTATTTTATCACACTTTAATAACAGGAAAGAAATGATTCATTCTAAATACAGAAGTGCTGATTCCATTCTTTTCGGAGGTACAATATTTGAGTGGAAAAATGAGATTTAATCTAGCAGGATTTGATGCTAGAAGACAAAGTTCCTAACAAATAATTCAGAATGAGAAATAGCAATTAAACAATTTTAGAGTAACACACGCTCTGGGTATTTTTTGTGAAGGAAAAATTAGTTGCTGATAATGTCTGAAATGCATTATTTAATAGCAGTGAGTCCCAGTAACTCCTTTCTGCAAACCACGTATAGGCAGAAGTGACACCCCTGGGAAGAGACCAACCGCATCTGAGGCAGCGGGGATCTGCAGCTGCACTGAGCATGGGGAAGGAACTTCCCAAAACTGTTCTGCTGAAATGCCCTCCCCACATGGAAGCAGCGAGCGCAGTCAGAGCCCTGGCTCAGGAGTCACATGAAAAGTAATGTGAGCGGATGAGGGCAGGATCAGCACAGCCCTTCTCCTTGCCTTTCACTTTGTGAAATGAATCCTTTCCAACCTTTAGGTCAAATGCTGAAACCGAACCACGGTTTTCATGAATCTTGCACTATTTTTATAACTGCAAAAAACGATCAGGTCACGTTTCAGGCACAGTCAGCAGCTTCCTCTGTTTGTTTGCTGCTCTGAGGGCTCTGCGGTGCTTATTTCCAAGACTAGAAATCAGTTTGAAATGCAGTTCTCAAACTTATGCGTAATCACTTCCAGCTTCTCATGTGTGCTACCACGACACAAATCTCCCCGAGCTGCATTTCTAAGGTTTATAAAACACATTCAGCCCCATCAGGCTACTTCAGGCCTTTTAATTTCCTAGGCACAATAGACTGATAAGTATTAATAATAATACCTGGCACAAAGGGAACAAGGAGAGAATGGATATTACAATTCTGTGACAATAGTCCATTCCCCGTCTTTAAAGATGACAGAAAATGCAGGAAGAATTAGTAATTTTTTTCTAACAGAAGATAAAGAACTTCTGATAGATTGGATCAACCACCAGAGAGAGAAGAGGGCACAGCCATTGTGCAAAGATCTCCCCAACACCATGAAGATAATGTCACAGAAACTCCTGGGAATGAGGGAACATTGTGGGTATAGGGATGGCTTCAGAGATTCAGACCTAACTCCAGCTTGGCAAAAGCCTCTCAGCCGTGTTTCATGTACCAGAGACTGAACAGATGCCTGGCATCAAGGTTAGTGCCAAAGATACAGAGAGGAATGACATGACAGATGTAGGATGGCAGAGTGTGGGCAGGTAATGAGCAACAAACCAAGAGAATAACAATCTTTATGAGTTCTGAACTACCTGTGCCTTCCCTGGGCCTCCTGACAATTCCACACACCATGGCCAATTGAAGGACAAGTCAAAGACAGCTCCAAAAAGGTCACTTTCCCAGTAACGGCATCCAGACTGTCCTTGTGCCTGTCCCCTTTGCCACCAGGCAGCCAGCAGTCTCACCGACACTTGATGTGGCACAACCAGTATGACTGCAGGGATTGAGATCAGTCCATTTAAAGGTGATAAAGAATTTCTCATTGAAACATTGGTAGCACCCTGCTCAGCAGCTCCTTCACAGCAGCAGTGCACTCTGAAGGGATATTGCATCCAAGCCGGGTTCCATTGCCTCCATTATGGCATGGAATCTCTTAAATGCACATTTCTCCTCCTTGCTCAACATCTTCTTGCGACCAATGAGCTGTCAGCACCCCAGTTGATGCATACGTCCTTGGCTTAGTGAGTGCTGCTGGGTGAGAGCTGAACGGTGTTCCCTGCTGAGCCCTTGGAGTAGCTGGGTGTGGGTACAAGGAAATGAAAGCAACAGATGTTTGCCATGGAAAGACAAAAATAGAGAGCACAAGCTCATAGGTCTCACACAAACCTGAATCTCTCCTTCACAGTAATGCAAATCATAGCATCACAGCATGGTTTGGGTGGAAGGGAGCTGAAAGGCCGCCTGGTGCCGCTCCCTGCAGCGCACAGGGACACCCACAGCTCAGCAGTGCTCACAGCCCCGTCCAGCCTGACCTTGGCTGTCTGCAGGGACGGGGCACCACCGCCTCTCTGGGCAACCTGTGCCAGCGCCTCACCGCCCTCACTGCCAAACCTTCTTCCTCAGCTCCACCTCAATCTCCCCTCTTGTGGTCTGAAGCCATCTCCCCTTGTCTGTCCCTTTCTTCCTTACAGTCCCCATTTGCCTTCCCACTTGCAAGCCAGAAAAAAATTTCTTTAGGTGTTGCAAGTGTCTGTGTGGAATGTTTGAAATAATGCACCTGGTTGGTGATCTCATGCATTTGGTACTTGGATTTCAGAAATTAAGATTTAATTTGTAAATTAGTGGCCAATTCCCCACAAAAAAATGTTATCTGCCTCTTTGCTGGCAGCCAGCATAACCACTGCAGCTTCAGAGCTAAGTGTTCCTCATTAAGTGCCAGCAATCAAAGAGTTAATGCAAATTGGAGTTCTCTGCAGCCTCGCTGCCATCCATGTAAGAGAACACTCTAGGAATAACAGCCTTTGCTGCAGGAATTACGCCTGATTGTCAAAGGAACACGAGCATTTCTGGCACACAGGGCACTGGGGCAGGGCTCAGGGGATGCTCTGACACTGTTAGCCGTGAGCCAGCAGTGTGCCCTTGGGAACTGGGTCTGCTACACTTTACCATAGAATCACAGAAACGCTCAGGTTGGAGGGGAGCTCAAAGCCCACCCAGTGCCACCCCTGGCCGTGGGCAGGGCTGCCCCCCACCAGCTCAGGCTGCCCAGGGCCCCATCCCACCTGGCCTGGAGTGCCTGCAGGATGGGGCACCCACAGCTCTCTGGGCACTCTGTTCCATGCCTCACCACCATCTTCTGCTGTTATCCCCCCTCTCCCGCCAGCAGATGCAGATCCCCATTGGGACTGGGAAGGATGGGAGGCAGGCGGTAAGGAGTTAACCAGCCGGGAATCCTCTCTGCGGTTATGCTGCAGCTCAAACACATTTACCCAGCACAACGAGGGAGCCGAGCACATTTACACAGTCGGGTTTGTTTAATGCTTTTTAGAGGAATCATAACCAGTTAAATACCCTGGGTATTAATGCTTTAAACATGATTGAATGTAAATATAACACGAGATAAAATCCATTTGGTCTCCAGGACGATGAAGTTGGGGGTTATGCAGGCTCATTTGAACAGAGCAGCTCTAAACAGATGTTTGCTTTCACAGCACATTTGGGGGAGATTAAAAAGTGTCATATAATGGAATTTCATTGGCCGGATTCTGAAGAGGTGTAGAGTGACCCAGATCTACAAAAGGGTTTAGAATCACATTCATTCACAACAGTTATTCCACCCAGTATCTCCATGAGAATGAGCTAAGAAAATGAACAGAGTTATGGTTATTTTCCCATTAATTCATCTTCTACCCCAAAGCCAAGGTGAGATGCAGGAAATTCTGATAACCCCCCTGGATGGTAAAAAAAAGATTTTTCAGATGTTCAGTTCGAAGAAGCAGACTGCATGCTAAAAACGAAGCGAAACTCCCATCACTTGAAATTATTCTTTGCTTCTCATCCTCAGTTTCACTTAGATAGAGAAAAGAAAAAAAAGTCACACGCTGGTGGGGACAACCTGTCCATCACTCCAATGACTGGCACAGACTGGATTTCTCCTTTCTTATTCAAATTGCATTCAGACCCCTTCCACTGGAGTGACATTAGAGCCACAGCATTATCCTTCCTAGCCTCGGAAACCATTTATTTTACGAGCTCAGAAGATAACGGTAATTTTTTTCTAGAGGCTGTCAGTCCAGCAGAGCTTGGGCCATGATATTCCAATAGGTTCTGAATGCATAATTCACTGTAAGAACCAGGCTGAGAGCCGGAACCTTTCTACACTTCTCCTCAGCAGATTCCTTCCTTGCTTTGGGATTTCTGCCCCCCTTCGGGTGCCTGACGGTGAGCCCCCTCCTTGCACAGGAGCTGTCACTATGCTGCCACATCAGTCCATGCAATGCAAGACCTAATTGAGGGCTAAAAGGGTTTGATTTTGTTTTTAACTTTCCGGTTACTTTGTTGAACTGCAGCGTTGTATGATTTTAGGTCCAGCAATCAACTGCTTGGAAACTTATGGTGACAGCATAACATCCCACTCAGATTTCACTTCATTTGCTTAATGAGATGTGATTCAGATGGCAGCAATACCTCTTCACCCTTTTTTCATTGCTGAATCTCCTTAACGGTACCCGTGATTTGGTTGTGTTGAAGATAAATTGGGTTCCCAGGATGACAGAGTGCTGCATCCTGTTACCATGGGAACAGGGGATGCCATGATCCATAGGACCTGCAGACCAAAGCCTGAGCAACATTGGCCAAAGTCAGCAGAAGGCTCAAACATAAACACACGTTACAGCATTTGTTGTGCACCCCTACAGGAGCTCTGCCAGGCGTTTCCCAGTGTTTTATTTATTTCTCCTTTGGATAAACCAAGTGCATTCTCACCATGTGGTGGGTGAAAGAGGGGTGGCTTGCAGTGGTTAGCACTACAGAGCCCATGTGGAGCTGACTGGGGTAGGGACATTCCCGGTGTAACTCAGAGGCCACCTACCACCAGTGTTGCCCACCCTCAGCGCCACATCTCCACGGGTCTTCAACACCTCCAGGGACAGTGACTTCACCACCTCCTGGGCAACTGTGCCAGTGCCCAATCACTCTCCTGGAGAAGCTTTTTCTCATATCCAACCTGAACCTCCCCTGCTGCAACTTGAGGCCATCACCTCTCATCCTGTTGCCCCAGGAGAAGAGGCCGACCCCCAGCCCACCACAGCCCCCAGTCAGGGAACTGCAGAGAGCAGTGAGGTTTCCCCTGAGCTCCTCTTCTCCACACTGAACAATCCCAGCTCCCTCAGCCGCTCCCCATCACACTCAGTGCCCTCATGCACATCATCAGTAATGATCTTAATCAGGATGGACTCTATTTGCTCAGATGCTGCACAGGGACAGAAGATGACATCAGAAAGCTCAGTTGTGCTTGCGACTGCAGAGGAAGGCTCAGCGCTGTAGCTGTGCATGGACATGGGCAGCCCACTAGGAACTGGGGATGGCAATCTGCCCTATCCCTACCTCACCCCAAAAAAGCACAGAGTGGAGGTGGAAGCTGCCAGCACAGGAATATCTGCACCAGCCTTCACACTGTAGTGTTTATCAGCACCAATATAGCCTCACATCTCCTTACAGTGTTCAACACCCAAGTCAAAATAAAAGCAAAACGAGGCCCTAATGAGCTGCTGAACTTGCCAAATAAAACAGGAGCTTAAAAAAGGCACTGCACAGCCAGCATAATTTTAAAATGGAGTTTTTAGGTTAAGTCTTAAAGGAAAAGGAGCCCACAGGTTGGGAAGCTCCTACCTGCCATGGTTTCTTCCACAGCTCTTAATTCCCTGCTCCTGTCTGAGAAAAGCATCTACAGACATGGATACATGTTGCTGAGCATCTCCTGCGCCACAGCCGCATTGGAAAGGATCTACAGAACCAGAGCACAATGGTAGGCTTACTGAAATAACTCCCCATTTCCCTATAATTAACAGATAGCACTGGGACTTTATTTAATTGTTTCTGGACTAATATATTCATGGTTCTTTTTTTTTTTCTTCTGATACCATTCCAAAACTCAGCGAGGAATTGGAGAGAGGCCTGGACTGGCATGCCTGGAGCAAAGCTGAATTTAACACGCTGGGGCGAGGGGAAGGATTAGATGTAATACGAAAAATGTTATTTAGCCCCCATTTTTTTTAGAAGTGTCACACTAAGTGGTAGGCTGGCCCTCTGCCAAGGCTTGATGCATGAAGGGTCAGGGTGGCTGCAGAGTGGCAGTCATTTTTTATGCTGAGCCTTCATAATTTGATTGTTAAAGCTGGTAGATTTACATCACATCAGGGCTGGGGATGCTAAGCTGCTGACTGTTAGTTTAAAGGGTGTCTGTTGCAGAGATGACTCCAAGTGCGTGCAGGGAAGGTTTGGCTTTTCCTTCAGGGGCAACAAGTGTTATGGATCTTGAGAGCAGATGGACAGAAGGACCTGGGTGAGCTATAACATTTTGGGTGAGCGGAGAATGATGGATGAAGAGAATAAACCCCGTGGGAGGTTTTGAATCTCCAGTGCCTCAAAAAGGGAAGAGAATTTCTCCCCTGTCACCCTGCTCTGGGATCACTGGGGCAACTGCCCCGACTCTGCAGGGATTTCCATGGCAGATGGCTGACCACCCCTCCCAACCCACATCAGCTGAGGGCTGAGACCTGCACAGGTCCCCACATCCCCCCACCTCCCACAGGCACTGCTCTTGCTCCCTGCCCTGGTTCCCTGCCCTGTTTCCTTGCCCCAGTTCCCATCCCCAAATGGCCACTGTTAATGACTCTGTTCTGCAGCTACCATTACCTGACAGCACACTGTCCTCCCAATAATTTAATTTGCTTGATTACTGCTCCTAACAGGCAGCCAGAAAAGTCCATGACTCTTTGGTTAAGCTGGTAATGATGCCATTGCATGTGCTAATTAACATTTGGGTGTCCTTCGTAAATGCTCCTCAAAATTCTGAGTTTGGATCTCAGCATCATTAGAAAGAACATTGCTCTCATCAGTGAGCTGCTTCCATGCTGGTTTTGTCATTGGGATGCAGGATCTTTCCTGTGGACTACTAGTTAGCATGTTGTGTTTGGATGTGTACATTTCTCCCTGTTTTTCTTCTCTCAGTCCTCCAGCTGCTCCGCAGTCCTGGAATCTATTGGCACTTTCACACAGGGACACATGAAGGGGATGAGTGGTAACTGCATAAAGATACTTCTAATCAGATTTAGAAGCACCAGGAAGGCTGGAGAAGAGCTCGGGAGATCAGCCACCAAAACACACACACATATTATCCCAGATACCTTCTCCTAACCCTATAAATCCAAACACAGACACTCGCACTGCAAAACAAAACAAAACAGTCTTAAAGACATTCGGAAAAGCGAAGACATGTTTTGTTTTTGCTGCTTTGTTCCTGTAAAAAGGTGAGGTTTTCTCCACCACCACTCTGCAGACATCATCCCCAGCTTGTTGCCCATGCCTGGGGTCAACTATTTGCCCTCAGCACTTTGTGTCACGTCTCTGGCCCACTGGAGGACATGGAATGCAATAGGAACTTTCTGCCTCCACAGCAATTCAGCTCAACTGTTTGCTTAACTGTTGCGAGAGAACATAACCTCTCTCCAGAAAAAAGAATTCTTGTTAAAATATAAGTTTCTATCTCCTTGTCTTTGGAATAACTGAGACAAGCTACAACTGTAAAAACCAGCTGAACAAGCTGCCAGGATGCCTTACTGGGAGCTGAATGTTTAGTTTATTATTCTTAACTAAAGAGAAGAAAGGACAACACTCCATACTGTTTTAAGTACTGTGATTTCTGCTAAAAATCACAGAGCACACAGGCTGCAATTATGCCATGACTCTGCTATTGTTAAGCTTTCCTTACTACAATACAACTAATATACCTGGAGATTAAGATTTAGATTTTCAAAGCTACTTACAGGCTTTAAAGTACCATTTCCAAAAATTAAAATGAATGGGAGCTAGGTGTCTGCTTCTGTTTGGCAATGTTGATTTATAGGTCTTTCAGTGTAAGTTCCCTGGCAGTGGAACAACGACGTGCTTTGCTCATTTTGCACTGGTGATAAGAGCTGCCCACAGAGGCTCAGAGACAACTCTGGTGACAACATTGGAAGGACAGCCCTGCAGATTTCCAGGGGGTGAGCAGTCCTGCATCTCATAAGTGATGTTCCCCACTGGTTTGTCTCAGCACCGATGCCCTTTAATATCTTTATCAACAATACAGATAGTGGGACGGAGTGCAGCCTCAGCACTTTGCTGATGACACCGAGCTGAGTGGTGCAGTTGATATGGAAGAAGAAGAGGATAAAGGCTCAGAAAGTGGGCGCATGAAAACCCAATGAAGTTTAACAAGGCCAGATGCAAGGTGCTGCACTGGGTCAGGGCAGACCCAGACAAGAGCACAGACTGAAGAAGAACTCCAAAGCAATCCTTGTGTCAGGGCAGTGAGGCGCTGGCGCTGCTGCCCAGAGAGCTGTGGGTGCCCCATCCCTGCAGGCACTCAGGGCCAGGTGGGATGGGGCCCTGGGCAGCCTGAGCTGGTGGGGGGCAGCCCTGCCCACGGCTGGGGGTGGCACTGGGTGGGCTTTGAGCTCCCCTCCAACCTGAGCCGTTCTATGGTTCTATGAGTCCACAATTTGCTCATCCTGCTGCTTTGGGTTGCTGGGGTCTTTCCACGGGCTGCAGCATTCAATGCCAAGAACAGCTTTTAAAAAATTTAAGTTGAATTCCATTAAATTAAAAATACATAAAGCCTAAACCTTGTTTTCTTTCAATTTTACTGTTCAGAGAAGTAGAAAGGATTGATACGTCAGTAATAACAGACTGGTGAGAGAAGAATTTATGACTGCAGAAACGCTGAGGCACTGCAATATAGAGAAACATTTAAGCCTTTCTATTAAAGTTACTCATATTAAAAAGTAGAATTAAATAGGAGTTTTGGGCTCTCCAAGGCTTACCCTGATTCATCAGAGCGATACCAACGAGCAGCGATTTGTCAGAATCACAGCCCAACAACAGCACAGTTACGTGGCTCCCAGCTGCTGCCTGCAGCACTTAAGGCCTTTTTGCCATTTTCCACTGCCTCCTGACCCCTAGAGGCTGCTTTTAACTCACCGGGGCCACAGGGATGAGGTGAGACCAGCCCTAAGTCTGCATGCTGTCCAAGGCTTCTTAGTATGGTAAGTAAAGAACACAACAAAAAAAGTCTGTGCCTGGAAAGATCATGGAGTATGTTCTCCCGTAAGTGGTGCTGAGGCACAAATGAGACGAGGGGGTGATCTGAGCCAGCCAGCACAGCTTCACCAAGGGCAGAGCGTGCCTGACCCATCCGGTGGCGTTCTGTGATGGAATGATGGCATCGGTGGGCAAAGGAAGGGCAACTGATGTCACCTGCCTGGAGTTGTGCCTTTGACACAGTCCTGCACCACATCCTTATCTCCAAAGTGGAGAGAGATGGATTTGAAGGCTGGGCTATTGGAGGATAAGGAATTGGTTGGATGGTCGCAGCCAGAGGGCTGCTGTCAATGGCTCCATGTCCAGGTGGAGGCCGGTGATGAGTGGTGTCCCCCAGGGGTCCATCTTGGGACCGGAGCTCTTCAGCATCTCCATCAGCGACAGACGATAGGATGGAGTGATAGATAGTGATAGAGATAGGATGGAGTGCAGCCTCAGCAGTTTGCTGATGGCACCGAGCTGAGTGGTGCAGCGGACACAACAGCAGGAAGGGACGCCATCCAGAGGGACCTGGATGGGCTCAGAAAGTGGGCACGAGAGAACATGATGAGGGAGCTGCTGGAGCGGGTCCAGAGGAGGGCACGAGGATGCTCAGAGGGCTGGAGCACCTCTGCTGTGATGGCAGGCTGAGGAAGGGACTTCTCCCCTACAAGAGGGGAGATATCAGTTAGATGTGAGGGCGGTGAGGCGCTGGCGCTGCTGCCCAGAGAGCTGTGGGTGCCCCATCCCTGCAGGCACTCAGGGCCAGGTGGGATGGGGCCATGGGCAGCCTGAGCTGGTGGGGGGCAGCCCTGCCCATGGCCGGGGTGGCACTGGGTGGGCTTTGAGCTCCCCTCCAACCTGAGCCATCCTAAGTTCTATGTAGCAGCGACATGGGAGGCTGCTTCCTATTAAACAAAGTAAACCTATCCATGTAACCAACAAATAGCAGTGAAGAGGGAGCAAACCTAATAAATGTGCAAAGTCCAGACACCAAAAGAAAGAGAAATGGATTATGCCAGACAGGGAACAAGATAAAGCATGATGGGATGGAATTAAGCCTGGGAAAACATTTGGAGTGAATGACCCCAGAGCATGCTGATGAGCTGCTCTGACACAGTGCATCCCAAGCTGAATTATGGTCTCTCTGGTTATGCTTTGAGTCACGTTCATGCTTACACAAGCACTCCAGAAAGGTTTCTGTGGATGTCAAAGTGGGGATTATGCAGCCTGGAACTCTGTCTGTGTAGAAGAATAGTATTCAGAAAACAAAATTGATCTGTTTCCTCAAATGAAAGGAAGAACAGTTATTGTCTGAGATGCAGAAAAAAAAAGTTTACAGCAAACCCATCCTCAGAGGTATAAATAAATGGGCCTAACCACTTTCAGCTCTCATTTCTGTGATTCAGTCCCCTGCTGCCCTGTTCCTCCTCCACTATAATAGCTGCAGTATTAAAAAGCTACAGAAGAAAGAACGCTGGAATTGAGTTTCCCTGGCACCACAGCGAACACTTTCCAGAGAGAGACACACCACGTTTTATATTTATTCTTTGGACTCCGTGGCACATTGACATTTGACACCTTGACCAAATATCATTTTTCCAAGGAGGATTGACCTCTAAGTTTGGGCGTATCAGAGAAAACCTGTGTACTTTCTGGTAGGAAGGGCAGAGATGAGCAATAGCGTAAAATGAGTTTCTTTCTCCAAATGGCTTCTAAGTGGCCACATCGCAGCCAAGGTAATACAGCAGCTCGTCCAAAAACCTCTAGGAAGACTGAGTATTTTCCAATTCTGATGCACACTAATACACATTTTCTCCCTGTTTCGCTTATGCTGTGTAACCTGTGAGTATTGCACAAACAAGCAGTTCAGCAGAGGGCATTTCACTTCATCCAAGGTCAAAATTTTTTTCTGGCCAAGGAATTTTTCTTAATGCTGAGACATTACTATCTGCCCTGCTGATGCACACGAAGTTGGACTTGTCAGATCTAATTGATTTGCAGCCCTTTTGGTCAGAGGGTGAGCTAAACTTAAATTCCAGAGGGGAAAGGTTAGTTCAATACCCTTCTCCTTTATCATGTCTTCTCTCTCAGCACTCAAAAAGAGAAAGGTGCTTCCTCAACTCATTTACAGTACAGCACTTCACCACTCCTAGTAAGTCTATTTTAGTAAGTTTTCACTCCATTTAGTGTATTTGTGTCAGAACTAATGCATTTGTCACGACAGCATGGGATTGCCAACCCTACATAATGAGCCAAAACCAGGAGCAGACCAGCAGCTCCTGGAAATGGCTTCGGAAGAGACCCCCCTCCCCACCATCGCCTATGTGCTACCAAGGATATTTTGTCTTATATCAGTGTTCTCAGGTTCAAATTTCTGCTCGGGATAAAAACAGATCACCAGAATCATAGGAATTTTCCCCCTTCAGTTATTGAATAATTCACTTCAACATCCCTGATTCTGTTCTTAGTCTTGATGTTTTACACAGTCTTTTCTCCTTTTGGCCTTTCTCTCTCTTCTGTTTGTTCCAGCAACTCTTCAGTTCATCCTTACAGACATCACCTCCTATTTTCCTTGTTTTCTCTCCCCAGCCCCTTCCTTTTTAGGTGATGTTACAGCCACTGCTACTGTCAGATCTCCTTGTCAAGTCATCACGTGAGACTGTCTTCAGAGATGACAATCAGAGGACTTGGAAGGACCTCCTGAGTCTGTGATGTGCTCTGTACAAACCCTTCCTGAGGGACGTCTGCACAACCTGTGTTAAACCCAAAGCAAACACGTCAGTAAGGAGTCTGTGCAGGATTCATGCAGACTGCTGAGCCCTGGAGGCAGAGCTTTTTGGGACTCTCTCCCCATCCTACCCAGCTTTCTTGTTCAAAAATAGGTTTGAAAACTGTGCTTCCCCTGTCTGTGCAAGTAGGACGAGTCTCCAGAGAAGGTGATGCTCTCAGACAAGCCCTGCAAATTCCCATCGTTGCCATGAAAACTGCACATCCATTCTATTTTGTCAAATGTTAATTGCCTTCTTAAAGTATAGCTTTTACCACCCCCACAGCTTTACACACTAAAAGCTCTTTTATGTATAAACAAAATCTGTTTTGCTTTTGGATGGGTTTTAATTGGAAAAAAAAAGAAAAAATCACTTACTATTCCATGCTTTGCCCAGAAGAGAACAGGACGGAGTCTCCTCTGGTGCTAGAGAAAGTGCAGCATAACCAGGATCACCAGACCTCACAGAGGTTTGGGGACATGCAGCACAGAATGGTTTGGGTGGAAGGGAGCTGAAAGGCCGCCTGGTGCCGCTCCCTGCAGCGCACAGGGACACCCACAGCTCAGCAGTGCTCACAGCCCCGTCCAGCCTGACCTTGGCTGTCTGCAGGGACGGGGCACCACCGCCTCTCTGGGCAACCTGTGCCAGCGCCTCACCGCCCTCACTGCCAAACCTTCTTCCTTATATTAGCATCTCCTTGCACCTGACATGAGGCACTGGACTGGTGCAATGGATGGTCAGTACCAGACCCACTCCATCACGCTGTAAATATTTGCATTGCAGAGAAAGATTGAAGAGAATTTGGAGCCTGGGCAGTCGGAGCATTAATCAGGCTGCAGAAATCGACAGGCAAAAGCAGTGACAGGGAAGCAGGATGCCAAAAACCAGAATTAGTTCCAGGGATCAAGGGAGAAAAAAAAACACATTTAACATTTCACTCCGCCGGCTGCAGAGCTAATCTCTGTGCCGCTGAGGAATGTTTATGTCCCTGAGTTGGGGAAATGTTTGCTCTGGAAGCAATGCCAGAATGTTTTCAAATGGGGGAATGAAAGGACAACAAATAAGTCCATTCCATAACAAAGCGAGACAGGGATTGAGGAGATGCTGGGGGCCTCGTAGGCGCATGAGTGGCCGTCTGCCAAAGGCTGCAGCCATTGCCCCGCGAGAGCTCAGTTAGCGCAGGAGCAGCATCAGGGAGGGCCAGAGCTGCAGAATTTGGCTTCTATGCTAATCCCCTCATACTCATCCCCACAGCAGAGGGATGTTCAGCATGGCCCTGCGCACTGCCCCAGGCCCTGCAGGACAGCACAGGACTCAGCTCCTCTGTGCCATGATAGGGAGCCGTAGGAGTGCAAATGCACTTTGGGTATCATCAGTAATATTTGTCTTTTTCAGGTGCGCAGGCTCTATTATGTTAATTGCTTCCCTCTCTACATGTTATTTTAAGGTGAGCATTAATTGATTTCTAACTGTAATCACAATTATGGTGTGTTATACTGATTAATGAAAGACTTGATTAACAGATAAGAAGGTGCTACTGTTTTCATTTTTGGAAGAAGAGATGAAATATGTTTTTACTCGATGGCTGAAGTGCTAATTTCAATGGAGAAAGCGGTGCTAATGCAAGGCAATTAATCATCTATTTTGGTAATTTACAGCAATAAATTAATTCTCATGGCACAGAGTATGCTTCTGTAGAATGAACTCGAGGCTGTAGGATATGCCTCCCTGCAGATCCCACAGCAGGCATGTCCAACTCACAGCATGGAATTTATAGAGCTGCAGTCAGATCAGTAACTCAGCATCAGATATTCAGTTCAAAATACGATCATGTCTGTCTATCAAACTTCTAAAAGCCCCTCTTACCAAAGAGATATCCCTCACTTCACAATCACATTTTATCCATCTCATGACTTTTTGGCAGCATGTACATTTGTGAGCAACCATGTTCAAGAATGGAGAACAGGAAGAGTAATATTTCATCCAACATCTCTGACCAACACCGTGAGACCTCACTGCAGCCACTGCCACCAAACCACATTGATGTGTAGCTTCACAACAACAAGATCACATATGATAGAATCATAAAATCATAGAATCATAGAATCATAGAGTAATAGAATTATTGAATGGCCTGGGTTGAAAAGAACCACAATGATCATCTAGTTTCAACCCCCTGCTGTGTGCAGGGTCACCAACCAGCAGACCAGGCTGCCCAGAGCCACATCTAGCCTGGCCCCAGGGATGGGGCATCCACAACATTCTTGGGCAACCTGTTTCAGTGCCTCACTACTCTTTGAGTGGAAAAATTCATCCTAATATCCAATCTAAATCACCCCTGTCTTAGTTTAAAACCATTCCCCCTTGTCCCATCACCATCCACCGTCATAAACAGCTGTTCCCCCTCCTGTTTATACGCTCCCTTCAAATATTGGAAGGCCACAATGAAGTCTCCCCGGAGCCTTCTCTCCTCCAAGCTAAACAAGCCCAGTTCCCTCAACCTTTCTTCACAGGAGAGCTGCTCCAGCCCTCTGATCATCTTAGTGGCCTCCTCTGGACCCATTCCAAGAGCTCTGTGTTCCAAGAGCACGCAGACTCTTGTTCATTGCTGGCAAAAATGTATACCAAATGGTGGTGACCATGTTCTAAAATATAACTGGGTTTGTAGCTGAGTATTTGCATTGTCAATCAGAGTTACTATGCTCTCTGTATCTGCTGTAGATTCTGCAGAATTAATAGGAGGCATTACTTTTGGAGTGACCACACGTTCCAAGACAATTCCTCTTCACTCAGTGTGGCCTCAGCAAGCCCAACGCTTGGACCCCCATGGCCTATCACAGGATCACAAAATCACAGAACCACAGAATCACAGAATCACAGAGTGGCCAGGGTTGGAATGGACCTCAAGGATCACGAAGATCCAACCCCCTGCCGCACGCAGGGCCACCAACCTCCACATTTCACACCAGCCCAGGCTGCCCAGGGCCCCAGCCAACCTGGCCTTGAACACCTCCAGGGATGGACGGGGCATCCACAGCCTCTCTGGGCAGCTGTTCCAGCACCTCACCGCTCTCATAGCAAAGAACTTCCCCCTGACATCCAACCTCAATCTTCCCTCCCTCAACTTCAAACCATTTCCCTTGTCCTGCAGTTATCAACCCTTTCAAAGAGTTGATTCCCCTCCTGTTTGCAGGCTCCCTTTAGGTACTGCAGGCTGCAATGAGGTCACCCTGCAGCCTTCTTTTCCCCAGGCTGAACGAGCCCAGCTCCCTCAGGCTGTCTTCACAGGGGAGGTGCTGCAGCCCCCTGATCATCTTTGTGGCTCCTCTGGACCCTCTCCAAGAGCTCCCTGTCTTGTCCTGGAGGCTCCAGACCTGGGCACAGTATTCCAGGTGGGGCCTCACAAGAGCAGAGCCCTGCGCACTGCCCCAGGCCCTGAAGGACAGCACAGGACTACAGGGTGCAGCTCTCAGTGCATTTACACAGCCCTGGGATTTCCCTGCACCTCTGTGTGCAGTGATGGATCAGACAGAGCACCAGCATTGAAAGCACTGATTGAGACCAACTCCAGGCAGGAATGGGTGTGAGGTGCAGAAGCCTCTCTACCATCCCATCACAGGGTCAGCCCCAGGGCTACAGTTCTTTTTCAGATGCTATAAAATATCATAGAACCACAACTCGGAGACTGATGGCAATTTTCATTTATTTATAGCGCTTCCCTTAACTGAAATCAGGGCAGGGCCTTGGCAGAGCTGCAGGACCACAATCATTTCAAACCTCACATTTTCTGAGGACACAATTTTAGAGTTTATCTTAGGAGGATTCTTATTTATTTTTCCCTGGGCCTCAAAGTGGGAGGACAAAGCAAGAACAGCTCAACCCTTAATTAGGCAGCTGACTTCCAGGGGACAGATCTGCCACCAGAAAGGGCTCCTGCTGCCATCCCACACCTGGAAACAACCTGAGAAAGGAAACAAGAAGCGCTTGGAGCTTCACTCTGCCCACACCAACAGCCCTCATCTGCCAACAGACCCATTTCACCTGCAGCCGAAGTTGGGAAAGACAAAGCTTTGTCTTTTAGGCTAAATCTCACAGCCCAGAGCTGCCCACACATTGCAGGGGCCAGCAGACCCTGCCCTGCCAGCAGCCACACTCCCAGGCAAAGGGTGGAAGAGCCTTTCTGACACACTGCCAGCTGCAGAGCAATGAGGGGGATGAATTATCTGCTCCCTGCTGCTATCATTTCATGGACAGCTTCATTAGCTCAGCTCACAAGCTCAGCCTTGGCAGGGAGGCTTTGTATTGACAAGAGATTTTTAGGTTTTCTGCAGCAGATCTTTGCAGCCCGGTCCACGGTCCAAGCGTGCATGGTATGTGTCACTGGGGAACACCTCTTCCTATAACAAATGCTGCTACTGCTCGGTAGGGGAGTTTTAGGAGGATCAGAACTATTGGCAAATCCAGCTCTGTTTCATAAATAAATGAAATAACACTTGGCAAAGAGCAGCAGCATCAGCCAGATCACTGCCTGCAAGTCTATCCCCATACACGATGGAATTTTTTGCATAGGGGTTAGAACCACCTCAGAGCCACCAGGTAATGTAGATCACTGCAGTTTATGAAGTAAGTGGAATTCCATTGGATTATACTGCAGCAGGACATTGAGTGCCTGAACTGCTTCTTCCTTACTCTGTGCAGAAGTGTGCAGCCACGTGGCTGAGCTGGGCAGGCAGGAGAGGGGCTCCCTTCCTCGCTGGGAGCCAAGAAAACAGTCACTGCAAAGAGTCTGATAAGGATGTGCACAATGGCCATGTAGAACCAGACTTATGACTCATGCTCCACTCAGTTATGTTTGCTTGGAGAAGAGTGGTGGCTCAGCACAAGACACAGGACAAGCAGATAGCCTTGTTCTGGCTCTGTCTTCATCCATCCTTCCCAGGTGCTCATAGCACGCCTGCTGTGCCACGTGCGTGCTGGCATGGGCGATGGATATGCTGGGGAGGAAACGACAGGCAGGGAGTAAAAAACAAAACAAAACAAAAAGAGATCTAGTTTTACAATGGGCACATCTGCTGAATGGCAGCTTTGAAGCCAGACATCCTAATCACAGCATTACGGATTGGTATTAGAGCAAAATAAAACCTCCGTTCTGCCTGAGCATAGAGAACAGGGAAGGGGCAGAGCAGCTTCTTCCCGGCCATAATTCCTATGACTATTTGTAAGTCTGGCTTTTGGTTTTGGTTTGTGGATTGAGTTTTTCTTCTTTTTTTTTCCCATTTTTTTTCTTTTTTCCTTTTTCTTTTTTCCTTGGTGGGTTTTGTTTTTGAGGGGCTTTTGTTGTTGTTGGGTTGGTTTTTTGGGTTGGTTTTGGTTTATGGTTAGGGGTTGTTTTTCTTTTTTTACATATCTCCACTTTCTTCTCAACCAAAATCTCTCCGAGAAGAAAATAAAGGGTTCTTGAAATAGAAACATTCCTCCCCAGCTTGTGATCATTTAGCCTCTCCCCTAGTGCTGTTTGGGGCTCTGTCCTTAACACTCTCAGCCTCCAACTTGGAGCAGTATCTTGGCACTGCTTGCTTAGTTAAGCTTATACATATGCTAAAGAACTGGCCTGAACTAGTGCAGCAGATTATAATCAGAAAGTTTGGAGAACATTAGGGGCACTGCAGAAAATTAATAACACTGATAATGAGAGACAGCTGTGATAAGGAACACACTGTGTAATCCACCAAGCATTAGAGCATCCACCGCTGCTCTGCCACCACAGCACAAACAGCAACAACTTGAGGCTTCTGAATCAAAAGGACAATAAATATCCCCAGGAGAACCCCATCCTTCACCCCCATGGCTTTAAGTGAAAATGCATTAAGGCGTTCATAACGACGCAGTCGTGCTACGAGCTGCACATTCACGTGCTCTGCAGATGAAGCCATTTTCAGGGCTATAAAGACGTCACGGGCAGTGCTCCGGTCCCTCGCTCCTGTGCTTACTTGGTAAATTGCCAAGAGATTTTCTGCATATCTATATATTTGTTTTCCTTTCTCTTCAGTGTGGGCTATTTCCAATGGCCCATTGGGGTGTCTGAGTCTCCACTCAGTTGCAGTTATCATCAGACTCCAGCCAGAAACTGTAAGGTCATATAGACGGGGGAAACCAAGAGGAACTGCTGAAAACAGCCCCAAATGCCGCCTTGAAATTGCAGCTGTCTTTGTGCATGTGTCTGCTGCTGCTCCAGGCTTTATGAACACAAGTCAGCGATTTTGATGCCAAAAGGGACTCTCAGATCATTCAAGCTGACCTCCATCTAACACAGGGCAAATAATTCCTTTTAGTTACTTCTTTACTGAGCCTGACAAATTGTGTTGGACAAAAGCGGATCTTTCCACAAGGCATCTGGTCCTGGAGCGACGACTTGAAGAGATGACTTTCCTCTGGCAGCTTTGTTTAAATCATTTACCACCAGCGTTGACTGTGATATCATCAAAATAAATAATAAACCCTTATATGCTCATATTTCCTTCCTTCTGAAGGGCTCAAGGTCCTTTGCAGAGATGAATGTGAGAGGCAGCACTCCCCTTCCCACTTTGGCAGCAGATATAAGCTCTTCCAGTTGATGGCAACCAAAGGAGGCTGAAGTGGAAAATCCGCTGCTGTTTGATGAGGGCTGGTGTCTGGCATCCTTTATGTGTATGAAGCTGTTATTATTATCAATTAGTCTTGAAGATAGCACCCTGCAATAGATAGCATTATGAATTCAGTAACAATGTCACAGCGTGAGCTTGTTAAACCCAACTGGATCCTGATTATGCAATTGGAAAGAGGAACAGAGGTTGCTCCAAAGAAAAAAAAGCCTACAAGGGGATGCAAAAAAAAAAAAAAAAAAAAAAAAAAAAAAAAAAAAATTAAAACAGAATTGCCTTCCCTTTCATCACCTTCCTTTAAATTGGCTTGCTTTCTCTGTACCAAAGTGTAGAAGCTTTATACCTCCAGCCTCTTTTCAAAGGCAACTGAGATGGGTGGAGAACAATACGAAAGAGCTTTTTTGTTCTAATTGCTCTTCTAGGAAAGTGTCACTGTTTGAATCTATTTTTTCATTGCCAGCCCTGTTGGCATACCCACACTTGTCAGCCAGTGTGAAAGCAGGCTGGATCCCAGCACGCCGTCAGGATGGGGTGTGGGTGTCCATTCACACAGCTCATCCAAGCAAAATCCCCACTCCAGACTCTCATCCCCTTCCCAGCACTGGGCAAAGCAGAGTGAGCAACTGAGGGCTGTCCTGCTGCATGCATCCCTCATCCTCTGAAACTGCAGACATAAACACTGCCTGCCAAGTGCAAGGCAGCCAGCTTCTTGTCTCCTGGTAGGCTTTGAGGTAGCAGCATTCCTTACCCACCATGCTCATCACCTTCCACTAGCCATGCCGGTGTACTGTAGATTGGATCACAGACTACAGACAAACCCAGGGCCTTCCCATCTGTACCAAAAGGTCAGTATGAGCCCACGAAGGGTCCCTGAAGCCCCTACACCACCAGAATTGATGTCTGATTTAAGTATCTGCAATTAGGCAGGCTGAGTGCAGGCACAGAAGCCCAAGACACAGACTCATTAATCCTCCAACCCGTGCTGGTTCCTTTCCAAAACGCATTCTAACAACGGCTGCATCACACGCTGCTCACTGACTCCCCAACCACACCCCCTAATGAAAGGAATTTAGAAATGCTCTCTTCCTATTTGCTTATAAACACTTTATTAATTTGCCTGATTATACGTTTACAACATTAGTATGCCGTTAATTTTCACCAATGTGTTCTTGAACCATCCATCCATTCTCAGAGACTGAGCTCTTAAAGATCCGACTCCATTTCATTACAGTTTATTATTGTATTTCATTCAGTATGTACAGTGCAAATTAGAAAACCTGCAAAGCTTTCCCATCACAGAAATAATTACTGCCTGGTGGCCTAGAAAGCAAAAAAGTAATCTGTGCTAATTGAAACAGTAAAATATGTGCTTCTCAGAATCAGCTTGTTCAAAACACACAGCCCCCTGAATTCGGCTCTTGTGCTCTGGATTATAAATTCTCCTCCTTTTCTATCTTTCACAGCACTTAAAAACTGGAAGTGCTGGTATTAATTATTTTAAGATTTTTTTGGCAGTCATTTCCTCTAATAAATTCCACTCCCTTAGGGAATTATACATCACTTAATTCAACTTTTCCTGTGTTTCTTTCATGAGAGACGACGTGAAAGGAAGCTGTCATTCCAGCCTATGCTCCAGTCTTCAGCTCCCTTCTTTTTGAAGGTCGCATCAACAGGCAACAGCCTTTCCCCTCAGCCCACTCACACCGAGCTCTATCCATACGGCCCAGCTGCACCCCACTGCAGGTTCTCACACCTCCTGCCTGATGCTCTGCTTCACTTTCCTGTTTGCAAGAGAATAAACAGCTTGTTCCTCCTCAGTGTTTTTAGCTCCCCTCTTCAGCGTAGAAGGAAGGTGCAAGCAAAGAGCAATGGAATATGATGACAACACCTTCAGGATGGCAAGGAGAAGAAAAATGTGCCAAGTTTGAGCGGGACCATGATGCTCTGATGCTTTGCAACAGGTTTGTGTGGTGCAGTGCTCCAAGGACTGGAGTGCCTCTTGCAAGTAAATGATTTGCTAGGAAGATTTGGGGACTACTTTCCTTCTCTTTCCCTGGCAAGAATCAAGCTACTTTTGTAAGTGCTTACCTCTCACTTTCTAATATGACAGAGCTGAGCTGCGACCTGGAAAATATATAACTACTTGAAGGCAAATAAATGGTGCTCACAGAAAGAGCTTATTAGCACGGTGCACCACTTTCTAATAGTCACAAGAGGCAATACATTTTAAGTACTTCAAGAGAAACACAAAACGTTCAGTGAAGGTGTTCAAACAGAACTCCAGCTGGGTGTACTCAGGGTGTGTGGGCAACAGACTGCCTGCCTTTCAGAAACTGAGGGTCAGCTCGTCCTCCCGTTAGTCACAGAATCATTCCATTTGGAAAAGACATCCACAATCATCCAGTCCAACTGCCCTCTTCCCACCAATATTGTCCACTAAATCATGCCCTAAATATCCCATCTACCCTTTCCATAAACACTCCTGGGATGGTGACTCCACCACCTCCCTGGGCAGCCTGTGCTGATGACTACTCTTTCAGAGAATAAATTCTACATAATATCCAACCTGAAGCTAAAATAGAGCCAGAGGAACATTGTAGAACAGCAGTGACTAGAACATGGGATTAAGGTTCATGACATCAGAACCTCGGAACTCCATCCTGCCCTTCTTTAGGGCCTCACTCATCTCACTCCCTCCTCGCACTGCAGTACACAGTGCAAATGCTTTGGGAAGATCCTGCCCCTTACTCTGCTGCTCCACTGTTCTACATGACAGAGATCGTGTCTGCTACTGAAACACAGCTTCTAAATGATGTTTAGAAGAAATGCCCTGAGTCTGAACTCTTGGATTCTCCTCCCAAGCATCCTGGGAGGGTTGTAGAATTCAGCAGGAGTGATGCCTCAAACCACATCAGCAACCACTTTGTCAGTCACATTTCTTGTGAGCACTTATGATCTATACTGACCATGAGCACTGGCCTCTAAAGAGAACTCCATCCATTGCCAAGTTCAGAACTAAACAGTAAAATACTTGTTGTGCCTCTGCCTCGTACATCAACAGTAGGAAAGGAGGAAGTTCTGAGTTCTCATTCCCAGTGTTTACTTCTATATAAATACGGTCCTAATTGCAGTATCAGCTTCAAAGCCCAAAGGCCTTTATCTCCTGAGAATGCTTTGAAACCATCATGCTTTGAAAACAGTCACAATCCATCAGAAAAGCCAAAGCCACAAACCATCATTCACATCTCTGGGTGGCTTTTGTATAAAAACAAACGTTTTGGAGATGCGATGTTTGCATTGTTCCTCTGGAGGAGATGCTCAGGCACAAACCCTCATTCTGTGTATAAACTATCCAGCTTTTCCACAAATATTGTTCTTTCGAGGGCTTGAAAGTGCTTCCGGCTTCCCAAAGCTGTTTATGTTTGGCTCAGCCTTCCCCCCCACTATCTAAAAGCAGACAAGATACATTCCCCACCAAGGAGACACACGCTTCTTATCCATCTCAGCCACACAACCAATTTTTTACACTTTCCTCAGTGTTCCGTCACAGGACGACACAGCATATGGAAAGCCCCAAATCTTTGCAGAGAAAAGGCAGAGTACGAAGAGCAGTGACACTGGTGGGCTCCCCAGCTCCAACAGGGCACCCAGGAGAGCAGAAGTGTGCAAAGCAAAGCCTCATATTTTACAGGTCCTGAGTATAAACTGAAAAGAACTGGATTTTCAACAGCTCAGACTTCAGGAAGATTTGAATGCCTTGATACAAAGTTAATTAAGCGTTTTTAAAAGTTCCATCAGAGCTTGGAAAATATCAGCTATAAATCTCCCTGCTGCCTCACCGGCCTTTAGGGCAGCAGCACTGAGAAAATCAATCGATTAAAAACACAGGAGGAAGATCCAAGATTATTCAGAAAAAAATTATTCAAAGCTTTGATCACTAGAGAATGTTAGTTTATCTTCCTTTTGAAATCCCCATTCTGAAGATACACACGTAGCTAAAGGGCTGAGCATCTGCTTCTCCCCCTGCTATGGAGTCCAACACACGGCCTCTGCTCCCCAGATCTGATGCATTTCCATGGTTCTCCTCAAAGATAACTCACACCTCACCTTGTGACGCTTCAAACTTCAGCCTAAATGGCTCACGAGGAGGAATGAGCCATTACAATCAGTATAAAACAGGAATGTGATAACTGGAGATTCTTGCAGCCAAAAAAAAAAAAAGATATCAAAGCCTAACTAGCAGCTAAAAGGTGATGCTACATATCTGTCCTGTCCAACCCCCGGCCCATTGGCCACCCCCTGCCCCACAGCATCCAGTGTCAGCTCTGCCCCTTCAAGCAGCCCAGCCCTGGTGGGCACCCATTGCTCCCAGCAGCGCTGTGTTGTGGGCACTGTGTGCACTGAGCCCAGGGCACGGGGCAGTGCTGAGCCCAGTGATGGCCAACGGCTCTGCGATGCACTGGCTGAACAGAGTGCTGTGAGCAGCAAAAAATATGCACTGTGTTCTCTGTTTTGGTTTCTGTTTCTCCCAGGAATGGGAGAAGAGGTTTCAAGATTGCTGAAAAAATCAATTTTTTTTTTGCATATTTGTGGCTCCATTTTCAGTCAACATAAAAACATTAGCTGTGAATTTTCAAATGAAACATATAGAGTTGCAATCAGATATTCAACTCAAAATCTGATCATGTCTCTTTATCTATGAGCCCTCTCTTAACAGAGAGAAACATCCTTCATCTCACAATCACACCTTATTCACATCATCACTTTTTGGCAGCACAGACATTTGTGAGCAACCACGTTCATGGATGAAGCACAGGAGGAGTAACATTTCATCCAGCATCTCTGACCAACACCGTGAGACCTCACTGAGAGCTGCAACCACCGTCACCAAACCACACTGATGTGTAGCTTCACAGCAAGGTCACACATCCCAATGGTTTGATGGCTTTGTTATCTCTCTTCTTTTGTTTTAATAAGAAATATTAATGATTAAAATAAATTGTTACTTATGTACATTAACTGTAGTACATATTTAATGAGGGCTGCTCTGAAAGTAATGCCTCCTGTTTTATGATGTCAGCCCACCACATCAGAGCTGGATGCTGGTGGTGCAGCAGTAGAGGTGGAACCTTCCCACCAAGATCCATTGCATGTTGTTGCCATGTGACAGATGGCAGCAGAGGGGCAGTCTGACACAATGGTGTCTGACATGGAAGGGCAGATGAAGCAAAGGTGTGGAATTGAATTCCTCCATGCAGAAAAAATGGCACCCAGTGTCATAAATCCATACTTACTGAAGGTTTCTGAAGTCCCAACAGTGTGAGCACAGTGAGCAGTGGATGCTGCGTTTCAGCAGTGGTCACAGTGACTGCAGGTCACCTCCATTGGTGCAGGTTCTGATGTGTGTGGTATGCAGGCTCTTGTTCATCGCTGGTGAGGATGCACAGCTAATGGTGGTGGCTATGTTGTAAAATAGTGTTGTAGAATCATGGAATCATAGAATCACCAAGTTTGGAAAAGCACCTCCAAGATCCAAGTCTAACCATCCACCTATCACCAATATTTCCCTCTAAACCACGTCCCTTTGTACAACATCTAAAGGTTTCTTGAGCATTTTTGTAGCTGAGAATTTACTCTTTCTAACAGTGCTATTGTGCCATTGTCATTTCCATATAATTAAATAGGAGGCATTACTTTTGGTGTAGCCTACATACATGCAGCCCAAGGACGATTCCTCTTCACTCAGAGCAGCCCATGCAAGCCAAACGGTTGCCAGCATGCTGTAGACCCACAGCCCCGCTCCAGTTTCCTTATTAACTCGTGCAAAGTCAGTGAATCTGCACGACCTGCCCCCAGCGGCGGTGCTGCCCTTCCCCTGCAGTGCCCGAGCGGCCCAGAGCCAACACGGGGCTTCCACGGGAGCATCGCTAAGGTGACGGCTGGGTCAAGGAGCAGCAGCCTGGGTGGGCGAATCACTGCAGCCCTCTCACCAACGCGCCTCTCCCAAATGGAAGCATGACAAACGCTTCCTTCCTTGCACGCTGTGTTTCTTCCAAAGATGCGTTTTGCATCTCATTTTTCCCTCTGATTTCCCATTAGCCTGTCGGCAAAGCCGTTACATCCTTGGATATTGAAATGAAATTCTTTGACTTTGAGCCAGTGCGAAGGGATGCTCAATTAAAGTGCGGTTGGGTGCATTTGCATGCAAAAGATGTTAACAATGCAGGGAGCAGATATTGCTAAACACCGTGCTTTAAGTAAGATCAGTGACTGCCAGCACGAGACCCCTTATTTACACCCTAATTGCCTAGTGCTCCGAATTACCATGTAGGAAGAATTGCAATCCTCTTGTCACACCACGTAGAGTTTCCCTTCTCAGGATTTAAAGAAGGCTAGAAATGCTTTACAGGGTTTGAATACTCATTGTCTCCCTCCAAAAGCTCCTGCTGAGTCCACCAGAGGCCCAGATGCCCACTTGAGCAGCTGAGGAAATGGACAGGGCTGACTGCTCTGATCCAGCAAGAGGGTAGCAGCCCCAATTGAAAGAGAGCTCATTTTGGAACGAAAGGATTTTTATTCCAGAATGAACCATCATTTTCCTGAACATTACTTATCGGAATCTTGAGACTGGTGATGGAACAAGCATTAAATCTGCTACAGAGCCGAGTTTTTGACTTGATTCTCCCCCTTTCACAAAAGGGTCATCCAGAGATTTCAGAGTCAAAGTGACCCAAGATGGACACCAGATTTTTTTGCTATTGGTCGTGTTGTTCTTTGTCCATGGGGTCATGAAGAGAATCCTAACATCTTTGAAAGTGTGCAACAAATCTTCTCTTGACAGTTAAATGTTGGTTTATTGGCTTTCCTGATTTATGAATGTTCATTGGCAGCAGCATCCTGGACAGGACCACGGTGTCCAGAAGCAAAGGACACCAGCTTCACTGTCATAAAAGTGTTTACAGGAACATTATATATTTTATATAAATCACTGGACGGGAACATTTAAGTTTGTTTCAATTAGCATGAGTGGTCAAACAAAATTTATGTAATTCCCACTATTATCAAGGCAGAGACAACACTTAAAGACTGTGCTAAAATGTCCTTGTTGTGTGTCACACTTCAGAGCAGGCATTCACCACCCATTGGCACAGCATCCACCGCACGCTGATTTTAGGGACATGTCTGCTTTGATTTTTCCAGGGCTCCCAGTGATGTGGGGCTGTTTGGCCCCATCACCACCACGCAGGAGCCTGTGCAAACTCACAGCATGATGCTTCCCGTTATCTCTGGCTTCCACAAACAACTCCTGGGCTGACCTTTCAGAAAGAATCGACCCATGACAAGCAGGAATGACATAACTAATCTAATCCTCTGGAAACAATATTTGCTTGGCTTGAGCTCCCCGGGCAGTTCTGATATGAAGCAGGGGGAAGGATGGAGATGTGGAGGGAGGGAGGGGAGAGCTGTCAAGGAAAGAGCACCGCAATCTCCTTCTAGGCAAAAACTTTTCCTACCAAGCCAGGAGAACAATGAACCCTGAGAAGAAAAAGTACTCAGCCCATTTCTGTTTCTTTTCTTTCTTTCCTTTCTTAAAGCCAAAATAAACTAATGACAAGCAACAAGATACAATTCTGCAAAATTAGGACGCTAATAGAGTTAGGTGGGTTTTGTACTCCCTGCCCATTGGATAGATCCTTTTACAGCCCAACAGCTAGAAACAACTGCATACTAAGAGTTATGCAGAAAGCAGAGCAGGAACCCAGTGCTGATGCTCCTTGTGAAGCCTTAGCAAGGTTTGTCTTTTTCCTGCATCACTTGGGCAGCAGAGCTGTGAGAGGTCTGGAGCACAATGGGGTGCGATGGGGGGCGGCTGAGGGAGCTGGGATTGTTCAGTGTGGAGAAGAGGAGCTCAGGGGAAACCTCACTGCTCTCTGCAGCTCCCTGACTGGGGGCTGTGGTGGGCTGGGGGTCAGCCTGTTCTCTTGAGCAGCAGTGACAGGATGAGAAGGAATGGCCTCAAGTTGTGCCAGGGGAGGTTTGGGCTGGATATTAGGAAAAATTTCGTCTCCACAAGAGTGGTCAGGCAGTGGCACAGCTGCCCAGGGAGGTGGTGGAGTCACCGTCCCTGGAGCTGTTCAAGAATTGTGGAGATGTGGCACTGAGGGACACAGTCAGTGGGCAACACTGGTGGTAGGTGGATGGTTGGACTGGGTGACCAGAGACGTCTTTTCCAACCTTGATGATTCTGATTCTAGCCTTATTTTCTCCTCTAAGTGAGTGAAAAAATTAGGCAACATACCAAACCTCTCAGAGAATATTTGTACCATTGAAGTCACTGAGAAATCCAGTGTCTGTGGAGTTGGGACTTCACCCAAAGAGCTATACGGACTCGATGCCCTGGCACAAACAGTGATTGCTCAATCCAGTCCAGAACGAGAATAAACAGGCTTAGCTCTCTGGAGAGAGACCAGCCACAGATGTTTCCATTTCAAATAAAATCAAACTGCAAAGGCAGGAGACAAAAAAAAAAAAAAAAAAAAAAGCTAAGAAAACAGTCCCCAGGCAGCAGAAAGAGGGACCCAAGCCTTCACCTGCAGCAGATACTGGTCATGAGATCTGCACCCAGACTGCAGTCACCAGCTCAGGGCAGCTCCTTCCAGCTGCTGTGGCAGAGCAGGTGATGCTGAGAGTCTCCTGGCTGTGCAGAGAGCTCTCCCAGCTCCTGTTTGCTTCGTGCAGATAGAAATCCTCCTGCTGGGGAGGGAGCAAGCTGCTCCACTGGGCTGAGCCCTGCACAGCTTCTGGGCAGCAGCCTGCTAACCATCCCTTCCCTCTCCCCAAAGCTTAGGAAGGAAAGGACTTTCTGCTCCCCTGAGGATATGTCTCCTTCTCTTTGCAATCTTTTGTGTTTTTCAGCCATGAAGTTCCATAGGGTGACTTGCTCCTGCTGAGGCACAAAGCACCTCATACCAAAACCCACAAAAAAGCAGAACTGGTGGCTGTAGAGATGGCATCAGGCGCCATCTCTCAAAACGCTGTGTCTTCAGTTTGACACTTGCAAGCATCGAGGCTGAGGCCACAATCAACTTTGGTAGGAACAGAGCCTTTGTTTGAGTTTCTTGTCTGGCTATAATTGCATAAATAACAGTGTTGAAAAGCTACATTTTCTTCAGTAAACACTGCAGCTCAGGGTATCATTTGTGTGGCCAGCACCATATGCATCCTATCCTTACTTACAGACACCTTGGCACAGACCCATCCTCTTATACAAACAGCTTAACTGGGAGACCCTACAGCCAGAGCCTGACCACCAGCACCCAACAGCTGAGCCCACCGTGCACTATGTGTGAATCACCCCGCACTGGGCTTTGCAACCATCGCAGGGAAGACAGGATTTCTTTTCTTTTCTTTTTTACAGTGCAGAATCTCTTTTAACATTGATAAATATTTAATCAATACTAAATGTGAAGGCAAAAATAAACAAGCAGTCAATGCCTGGCCACTGAATAGTGACAGAATTCAAAAGAGCAGAGCTGAGGCGGTAGCATGGAGTCAGAGGCACGGGGAGCAGACAGTAACCACAGATAAAAAGTTTGCCTGCTTTCCAGCTGGTATCTGTTTGCTCACAAAGCAGTGCTCTGATTGCTGCAGCATCCCGATAGCCACTGTGACCAGGGTGTGTGTAGCAAGAAGCCAGAGCCGTGGGGCAAGTGGCAGCAGCAGAAGTCAGACTCAGCTATACAGCCATGGAAGAGAACATTACAGGGAAGAAGCTTCTGATTTGAATCTGGATCTCCATAGCTGCTCGTCACAGCTGCTCGTGTTCCGTTTAATTGAATGAATCGAGGCAATCTTCTCAGGTTGCAGCTGAGCCTCACTTTTAGATACACACGCACACCACGGAAGGTTGCCCCCGCCAGAAGAGGATACCAGCATAAGGCACAACCCTTCTGCTCCACCACTGCCTCCTTCTGGGAGCTGGGAAGTTCCTTTGGGAGCTCACTTGTTTGCTGCTTCCTTTTCTTGCCTGTAATGCTTCTTATTCTCTTAAATAGGGCATTTAAGTCACTCATGGAGGGGGATGAAGGATAAAAAGGACCTTCCTTATGATTTGCAAAGACTCTTGCCACAGGGAAGAGGCACTGCAGTGTTACAGCCAAGTGGTAAAAGCTTCTTCCTGCTCGTTATCATCATCTGTAGGACTAAGTTATTTCCATTAGTACTGAGAAAGAATAATAAGCTAGCACTATGGTATGTAATGCAGGAAAACTGTCAGCCCAAGGAAATGGATGGAGCCTGGCACTTCTCCCTGTCTCAGCACAGTTGTCCCTGCACGCAGCCCGTCTCATACTCACCCTGTCTCACTTCCCTCCTTCCTTTGTTACCAATCACTTCTCGTGCAATTAAGAGTAGAAAAAAAAATGCCCTGTAGGGCTCACTCCTCTTCTTCAGCCAGTTACAGTGTATGAAACACACTGACCTTGTTTGAAAATCAGAGGGGATATGCTCATGCCTTAATGACTCTCTGGTCTGTACAAAAACAACAGCCAAGCTTTCACGACCCAGGAGCAGAAGTGTGTGTCCTTCCAAGAGGAACACTGGGAACATGGCTGCAGAACGAGGAGCTGTCACCAAAAGCTGCACTTCTACACTCTCCTACCCAGCATGATACCACTTCCACCACTGGAAGGGGAACTTGAAAGGTCATCATAGAACTACATCATAGAACCATAAAATGGCTCAGGTCGGAGGGGAGCTCAAAGCCCACCCAGTGCCACCCCCCCGGCCGTGGGCAGGGCTGCCCCCACCAGCTCAGGCTTCCCAGGGCCCCATCCCACCTGGCCTGGAGTGCCTGCAGGGATGGGGCACCCACAGCTCTCTGGGCAGCAGCGCCAGCGCCTCACCGCCCTCTGCTTGAGGGTGCACTGCATCCCACTGCTGTGTCATTGATGGAGATGCTGAAGAGCTCCGGTCCCAAGATGGACCCCTGGGGGACACCACTCATCACTGGCCTCCACCTGGACATGGAGCCATTGACAGCAGCCCTCTGGCTGCGACCATCCAACCAATTCCTTATCTTCCAAATAGCCCAGCCTTCAGGTAACTTGGTGTCAAGATCAGAGAAGATGAACTTTGTTAATGACAAAGGGAGTCTTCATCATATCAGAGAAAACATAGCAGCAATAGTGAGATTATGATTGAGTTTAATGGTAATTAGAGTTTTAAAATGTAAATCAAAGATTAAGGGATTAGAAGATATGCACATAACAAGATCTGCACACTGTGATAAGACGCCCTTTTCTCGAGTCGATATGAGGAAACTAAATACAAAAACAACTTATCATAAGGATAAATAATATTAAAGATGGTCGGTCTTGAGAATCACAAAACTGCAGTGTAATCCCGATCTTCTGACCTTCTGAACAGAGTGTAATAAGAAAGAAAGATGACACGTGAAAGGAAGATGGATTGCGGGGTTCAGCCTGCTGTTAGCTCATCCTGCAGAACCAACCTGGGGAATGGCTTTTTGTTCTGTGAGGCTATGACTGGTTTCTCTGCTATTCCTTTGCAGCCACATATTGAAAAGGTGCCATGCACAAAGAACATTTGTTATCATTTTAGGTTGCTAGCTTCAAAAGGAATAGCTCTGAAAGAAGGGGAAGCTCTTTTAGACTGAAATAGAATCTTTCCAAAGCGCCCTATTACCACGAATTGGGACAGCTTTTTTATGGAAATGCTGCTTACTCACTGTTGAGCCACATGGATAACATGCACCTAATGCAGCCTTTGAAAATCCTGTAGAGAATCTCCTTCTCCCTTCCCAGGAGAAACTCCCAAATGCCTTTCATGTCACAGCCAGGACAGTGGGAGGCTTTGTACATTTCTGGACTCGCTGGGTTGGGGTGAGAGCTGCCCTTTATTTTCTTTTTTTCTTATGTCGAATAATTAATTAAAATGGAGTGACCTAATTCATGAAGCATTCCCTTATTCCAGCTGCAGGAATTGTGTCCAGCTGGCTGACCGTGATTGGCAGATGAATTCTGATGATAAGTGAAGCACCCCAACCATTCGATTTTACTTTGATTTTTCTTTTCTTTTCTTTTCTTTTAAGTTCTTGTGAGGCCCCAGACCAACAGTGATATTCAGACCTGTGAAAGGCTACTGCTGGAAATTTTTCCAAAGTAGAAAAGTCAATCCCCAAATTCCCCTGGGAGGCACTTTGTTTCACACAGCAGTGCTGAATTCAGGTGTCTAAACTGTGAACCTTGGTGCCTCATGTAGTCCTTAAGTTAATCTAAGTAAGTGCTCTCTCCTCCCTGTTGATGGCACACACAGCCTAGATCCTCTACCTTTAGTCATCCATGTGTCGTATGGAAGCCCATGAGTGAGGTGAGCACCCAGCTGTACCAAATTGGCACCACTAGCTGAACCACAGCTGAACCACAGCACCTGCCTGTGTGCACCCTGCAAAGGAAAGCTAATGGAGCTTCTCGAAAACCTTTCTCCTCCAAAGACAGACTCAGACATTTCCTTCTGCTTGTCCGAGGTTACGACCCATGCAATCACTGCATCTCCTCTGACACATGGTTACTCATTAAGTGGCAATAACTCGATCTGTGCACCTGCAGCCTTAACTCTGACATCTTTGTTGTTGTTCAATCCAGCATAAGCAATAAAAATAACAATGGAAAAGATCTTGTTGTTAGCAGGCATGGGAAGAGAGTAAGTTAGCAGTTCCTGAGCTGTAGAATTACATAAGCAGGGCACCATGAACTACTCACTACTCCTTTTCTCCTTTTTTTTCCTCCCAAGGAAAAAATCATTAGTTTGTAAGAGTCACAAGTTAATTGCAGATAAATTGATAGTTTGCACAAGAGCTGGAGTTCAAGATTAATTAAATTTGAGTCATCCTGATGAAAAAAAATCCAAAGCTGCTGTTGCATCTCTGTGGATCATAGAATCATAGAATAGTCCAGGTTGGAAAAGACCTCTCTGGTCACCCAGTCCAACCGTCCACCCACTCCAGTGTTGCCCACTGACCGTGTCCCTCAGTGCCACATCTCCACGAGTCTTGAACAGCTCCAGGGACGGTGACTCCACCACCTCCCTGGGCAGCTGTGCCACTGCCTGACCACTCTTGTGGAGAAGATTTTTCCTAATATCCAGCCCAAACCTCCCCTGGCACAACTTGAGGCCATTCCTTCTCATCCTGTCACTGCTGCTCAAGAGAACAGGCCGACCCCCAGCCCACCACAGCCCCCAGTCAGGGAGCTGCAGAGAGCAGTGAGGTTTCCCCTGAGCTCCTCTTCTCCACACTGAACAATCCCAGCTCCCTCAGCCGCCCCCCATCGCACCCCATTGTGCTCCAGACCCCTCACAGCTCTGCTGCCCTTCTCTGGGGGACATGGCTAGTGGGCAATATTGATTGTGAACGGTTGAACTAGATGATCTTAGAGGTTTTTTCCAACTTAATGATCCTATGACTGTATAATTCTATTCCATGAGAAGGGGCAGCAGTCTGAATCTAGCAGTTTGCTCCAGCTCCCTCTGACCTCTTCTCCCTTCTTTCCCTCTCCAAGCAACAAGCTGCAAACAACTGTGCACAAGGCACCACACAATGAAGCCACGATAAGACTTCAATATGGAGCAACAGTTTGTAAAAATTCAATAATAGAGCTGTCAAGCCTGCTTTGTACATTCAAATGATGTGCAGAACAAATGCTTTTAATCTTTAAAGGTCATGCTGAAGGCAATGTTCCCTGCACCCTCTCACGTCCCTTCTGACACATCACCCCCCACCTCAAGCCTCTGGAGATGTTTGCATGGCAAAGCTGGGTGCTCGGCACAGAACAGAGGAGGTGGCTTGTTTTGTTTTAGTTTAAATATTTAGACACCATTTGCATCTTATTAACATGCTCATCACATGTTGTTACAAAAACATACACACAGAGCCTGCAATGGCTTTGTTAAAGTGTCATATCCAAAGCAGAAGAGGTGTCATATGATAGCTCACCTCCTCTCACCTTAGGATTACATTTATGTGAGAGAAGGATGTTTTCACCTGTTGTGCAGACAGTCTTCTCCATCTCTCAGGAGGAAAGTGTATTTCCTTGGAAAATTCTCCCAGGGACCAAAATGATGAGATGGAGACCCAAACATTCAAAACCAAGTCCTCACCAAACAAAAAAACCAAACCATCAGATGGCATAAGCACACTGATCTGCCATGCAGATATGCTGACCTACATGGATACTTCACCGTTGCAACATCTCCATGTGTGAAACGATTTACAGCAGAAAGATGCCTTGCTCCTCTATAATTACACAAGCATTGCCAAAGTCACCCAACATAAAAACTCACCTGAGCCCCTCCTCCTGTCCAGCAGCCCAAGCATGAGCTGAGCTGCACTCAGAGCTCTACACAGTCAGTTACCCTGGCAAACCTGATATGAAAAGTTATTTTACTGCACCTGTGCAAGAACACAGTCCTCCCAGACACACAGAAATAGTGTCACTTAGCATCTCCTCATTATCATCTTATGATTTATTTATATTTCTCTTTGCATCTCTACTTATGAAGTATAAAGACAGTCTCACATTATTCCAAAATACCCCCAACATATACATGCAAAAGGAATATACTTATATACTCGGGCTGAATTTCATAACAAAAAAACTTTGATGGGAAAAAAATCAATATGAAGTATGGACAGCACTGAGAGCACCTGCCTGCACTGAACGCCACTGCATCACTGCACTGGGGGAAGCCAGCACAGCTTCTCATATCTGCTCAAAACTCGCTGGTAGCACCTAAGGAAGATGGAAAAGCTGAAATCATCTTCTGTGAGTGCCAGCAGCTTTCCATCCCACTTTTCTCCTTGGTGATATGGCAGTCTCCTTCCCCAGCCCTATTCATCTGTTCCACTGACTTCAGGTGCAAACTGGGCTGGCTAGGGGAAATAAACTTAAAATTGTTATATACACTTCAAAAAACAGGAGACAAAGGGACTTGTTATCTTCAAAACCATCTCTGGCACTTAACTATCTTTAATGCTTGAAAAGCAAAACTGAAAAGAAAAAAGAATATGCATGAGAGACCTATGGACAGCAAAAAAAAAAATGATTAAAAAGTGTCCATTGAAGTGTGCCCAAATCAGAGAACAATCTGCCAGGCATCAGGAAGAGAGCAGGGGCCATGGTTCATCCCAGACACAAAACATTCCCACTCCCTGGCTCTCACAAAGGGCCTGAGAAGTAATAAGGCATTTTCTCAGTTTGGAGAATGGTTTCCAACACAATACACTTCTATAATAGATGGAAGATGTAAAGCTAATCAAATAAGACATATTCATAGAAATCAAACCTGAGGAAGCTGCTACCTTGGCAGACTTTTCTATTGATAAATTCTTGACCTTTCTTCTTGCAGAGCATTTTGTTCCCTCACATTCACTTTCAACAGACCGCGCTCTTGCTTTGGAGCATTGCACTTGGCTCCGGTATGGTTTCAGCAATGGGAACAAACAAGAGGAGAGCTTTGTTTGAGGCTGAGATCGCCACTGGGGGACAACAAAGGGTGAAGTGGCTCTCAGAGAACGTCGGCAGCAAGCCATTCCTGAGCTCTGTGCTTTATAAAGGACCTATCTTCCTTCAGGTGAATATTATTAAAATATGAAAGAAGCTGGTGCTCAACAACTTGCAGACTGGTTGTGTTAATTGATATGCACTCAGGATACCCTCACGGAGCAAGATTCTCAGCCTGTGGAAACTGGCACAGCTCTGCAAAAAGTCTGTTCTGAAAATTCGTCATTCTAATGGCTGTAATTAGAGAAGATTCACACCGGGCCAAATCTGGTCTCATTTTGAATGCAATCGAGCTCCCAGAATGATAGAATGAATGGCTCAGGTCTGAGGGCAGCTCAAAGCCCACCCAGTGCCACCCCCGGCCGTGGGCAGGGCTGCCCCCCACCAGCTCAGGCTGCCCAGGGCCCCATCCCACCTGGCCCTGAGTGCCTGCAGGGATGGGGCACCCACAGCTCTCTGGGCAGCAGCGCCAGCGCCTCACCGCCCTGACCAAAGGATTGCTTCCTCACAGCTCACCCACATCTCCACTCTTTCACTTTAAAGCCATTCCCCCTTGTCCCCATCAGGCTCTGTACACAGTCACTCCCCTCCTGTTTGTAAGCTCCCTCCAAGTACTGGCAGGCCGCAATGAGGTCTCCCTGCAGCCTTCTCTCCTCCAAGCTGAACAAGCTCAGCTCCCTCAGCCTGCCTTCACAGCAGAGGTGCTCCAGCCCTCTGAGCATCCTCGTGCCCTCCTCTGGACCCGCTCCAGCAGCTCCGCATCCCTCCTGTCCTGGGGGCCCCAGGCCTGGGCACAGCACTGCAGGTGGGGCCTTGCAGGGGCAGAGCAGAGGAGCACAATCCCCTCCTTCTCCTCTCCCTGCTGCCACCCCTCTGTCGCTGCAGCCCAGGGGACTGTTGGCATATTTTCTTCTCCAGTTTGGGAAGTGGTTGAAAAGGAGACACCACCACAGAGGAGCAGGAAGAGCAAGCTTGGAAAGCATGGGTAGAGCCACATGTGAAAGGTGCAGGACCTCCTGGAGAAGCAGATAACACAGGAGGGGGATGCTGAAAGATTCCTGAACAGGCACATTCCGATATGTGGCTGTGCTTTTTTTCCTTACACGAAGTGATCGCCATTGAGTGCAAAGTGCAAGAAAACAGCAGATGTCTCAGCAGCTGAATCCACAGCGGTGTCAGGGCCCATATTTTGGAGAGGAGTTGGGAAGGAGTTGGGAGCTCAAGCACCAGAGAGATGGCCATTGGGGATAGGAAGCCTTGGGCTGTGACATCGAACTTCAGCTTTTTTGGTGCCCTCCATTTTAGCTCAATAAACTAACTCGCATTTAATGGCACAGTTAATTGCTTAATTGTGGAAGTGACTTTTTGCATCTATTAAGCGATATCCTTTATGAAAAAATCTGTTTGTTGGAAAGAATGTCCCTATGCTTCACACAGCAGGTGTTAACTTGTTTTGTGTGAAGAGGTAGATAGCTCCTTAAGTACCTGGTATGCATTAGAAGCTTGCTTTTATTTGACTGTTGCGTTTCAGTGCTGGAGATGACAGATGTTCCATAGTCGAGGCAAACACAGCCCTCCCTGCTGCTCAGAAGCACTGCTTCTCATGTTTATTAATGACTCTGCAACACCTCTGCAAAGTAGGGTAGGGTTTTATCCCCATTTCACAGCCTAGAAATGAAGGTGCTAGACCTTCAGCAAGCCTGGACTCTGCTCTGATCAAAGGGCGTTGGGGACCCATAGCAGTAGGATGCTGCTGCTGAGCATCACGACCCCTGCCTGCATGCGAGAGGCACCAACACTGAGCTTTGCTCCCTTGTACCATTCCATCCCTCAGTTCCCAGGGATAGAAAGAGATCAAGAAGGACCCTGCAGCCCTCACTCCAGCACTGGAATCCATCCTAGCAGCCATAGCTAATGCAGAGTAAATGCCCTATAAATAATCGAAGGGGAAGAATCATTAGCCAGCCATCCTGTAATAATAATTTTAAATGAATGTGTAATTTATAGAGAGAATAATTATGAGACAAGGCCCTTTAACCATAATGAATGTGCTCAGATAATGGTAACACCTGCAGGTTCAATCCTGCCTTGGGGAAGTCTGTGTTTTCGTCCCAGTATGACAAGCTTTCAGGCAACGAAGGCAAATGCAGCAGGGCTGATTGCAAAGCCACCAGGGCACAGAGGGCAGGAAACGGCTGCAGCTCAAGGCCAGCTCCAAGAGAGCAGCACTGAGCTCAGAGCACTGCAACAAAGGCAGGCCCTCCACCCTGTGTAGCAGGTTGAGTAGCACCTGGCATTAGCCTGTAGCCTGGCCTCCATGGCAGAGTGGGGATTTCAGCCTGCAGGGCCATGAGCTGAGCACGTAAAACAGAGACATAGAATGGCTTAAATTGGAGGAGACCTTAGAGATCTAGATTCAAGCCTGGCCATGGGGCTCTAGGCCTGCCAGCTCAGGCTGCCCAGGGCCCCATCCCACCTGGCCTTGAGGGATGGGACACCCACAGCTCTCTGTGCAGCCTTTGCATCTCATCAGCTGAACAGCCCAGGTTGCACAGGTACACAGTGGGGCACATCTGGAGTAACAGAGGCCAAATCTCATTCATAGATGGGATGCAAAAAAAAGAGACCAGGTGTTCAGAAGCATACAGCTTGCCAACATCTTTTACAAGCATGTTCAAGATGCAGGTTACATGGTTTCCCTTCCTTTGCTTGCCTCTGCTGTGTACTGACAGAAACCTCTAACCATGGCCAGAGTGGCTTATCCAGGCACAGCAGCAGCTCTTGCATCAATCTCAGAGAGAGACTGCCTAATGGAACCTAATGAAGCAGGTGAAGTAAGGAGCAGAGGACCTCTGTCTCATGCAACAGATGTCGGGTGCTGCTCATCCTGGCAAGCAGCTTGCTTTAAATACTACTGACTTAATCTTCCATTTTGGAGCTACTTCTTATTAATAGCCTGCCTCCCAGCTTGGCCAGGCTGGAGCACTGCAAGTCCCAGGGGATGCGCCAGGCTCAGGCAGACCTTCAGCATCCAATCTGCCAGGAAGTTTGTCTTTCTCTATCTTCAGCCGCACGTTCCTTCCCTTTTGCTCCCAATGGAGAGCAAGGCTGAGTCCAAGCATAACACCAGGCTTTCCTAGATAATAAACAGGTCTGCGAAATCTCACAGCAGCAGGGGGCAGCTCATCCCAGGGTCATCTGGGAACTGAAGGGATCAGAGAATTCAGTGGTTGTAACAACACCAGAGTGCTGTCGGAGCTGCCATGCAACAGGGACTCTGTGCAGTAAGAACTGATTCCTACTCATCTACAGCTACAGCTAATGCAGGCTTGAGACTGGGCAGGACTGGGGAGAGGATTTCCTACAGCCACTCATGCCTTGCCACAGATCATAGAACCATTTGAGTTGGAAGGGAGCTGGAAGGCCGCCTGGTGCCGCTCCCTGCAGCGCACAGGGACACCCACAGCTCAGCAGTGCTCACAGCCCCGTCCAGCCTGACCTTGGCTGTCTGCAGGGACGGGGCACCACCGCCTCTCTGGGCAACCTGCACCACTGCCTCACCAAGGCACTGTGCAAGCTTCAGACAAAGTCCCCTGAGGAAAGCTGACAGCTATCAAAACCTGAGACAAACTGAGCTGGAAGTCCAGGTCAGAGCCCAGGGGCATGAGCTGCATGAGCAGAGCTGGGGGAAGACAGCTCCCACCTTCCCTCACCCAGTGCCCAACAGCATGCAAACAGCTGCAATGGTCAAACTCCAAATTAATATGCTAATACGGGTAACCATTATCTTATTTCTCCTCTGACTACAGCTCATAACTCACCACAATCAGTCACAGGTGACTTGACATTAGTCATTTCTGCAGATACTCTTTGATGCCACCCCTTCACAACGCAGAGCAGTTGAGCAATGATGGTGTCTGAGCTTTCATCATGCTAATAAGTATCAATAATGATGCATCAAGCTGAACACACGCAGCTACTTATCGGAGCATTGCCATTGCACACAGCTCAGCACAAGCTATTTTATTAGTGGAGACAGTGCTGCAGTATTAGTTTCCTCATCAAGCTCAGACCCCACCTCTGACAGCACCGTTTGTTAATTTGACTGCCGAGGCACGAAATTCACCAGCAAGGCCTCTGTCAAAGCCTGCACATAACTTCTGCTCGGGAGAGACTGTAATGGCTCCGTTATACATCAGCCAGGCTGGCTGGAGTATGGAAGTGGAGGTGGCAGTACAGATAACAGATGTCAGCAAAGAGAGGTGAGAACCATAAGGATAATGTGTCAAGAACACAAGGGCACAATTGCTCACCTAATTTGCTTCCTGCTGTAGTAGTGATTGCTCCTGCAAATTGGCTGCTCAAACAGAAGACAGACAATTTTGTCAACATCCCTTTGCAAGGTCTTGGTGAGGTGTGACTGTCCTCCTGCATCCCCCTGTGCTTCCAGCAGGATGCCCAAGCTCTTACTTTGGTCCTGTGCTCTCAGGGTGCAAAGCACTGTGCCATAACCATGCCTTTGTATCCCACGCCCACCCCACCTACTGCCAAGCAACAACTTTGCTTAACCAAATGCCTGCAGGCTTTCAGTTGCAGTTGAAGGGGATCTGCAGTACTGCTTTATTGCTGTCTGCCCCACAGCACATGTACATCATAAAACACAGGAAGGAAGCATCTTTTCTTTTCTCCTGCAGCTTGCCCCAAGCCCACCCCATGCTAACAGCCCCCCACTGCTCAGCCCCGCTCTGCTTTCTCATTGACATCACAGTAACCGCTGTGGAGCACAAATCCACAGGGGCATGAAGATGCCACCACAGCAACTGAGGGGCCCTTATATTTGCTTACTGAACTGAATAATCCATATCGCTGGATTAAACGGTCCCTCTCCATTTTAACAGCTTCTCCCTGTCCGCTGCCCTTTGTCTGACTGTACGTTAAAAGCAGACCAATCGGTAACGACATCCTGCAGCCCAGACTTAATTTATGAACAAAATCTGCCAGCTCTGATTGCTTGTTTTTTGCCCTTTAAAAGGTGCTTACTGTGAGAGCCCAGCTAGCAGATTTACAGACGCACTTAGTGCTGCTGCACATTGCATGCACAAATGCTGCATCCCACCTTGCTGCCCTGCCCACTGTTGGAGATGGAACTCTGTGTGTAATGTGTAACCATTGCGCTGTGCCTTCCTTCAGCTGCATCCCCAAGAAGTCAGTTGTTGCCCTTGGACTCTCTGCCAGTGGGTTTCCCACCCCAGGATCACACCTGATAAGAAATAACCCCCTGGGAAACACAGAACACATGGAGTCCTGGTCCTCGCTCCTCCAGAGAGGCGGTGGTGCCCCGTCCCTGCAGACAGCCAAGGTCAGGCTGGACGGCGCTGTGAGCACTGCTGAGCTGTGGGTGTCCCTGTGCGCTGCAGGGAGCGGCACCAGATGGCCTTTAAGGGTCCCTCCCAACTCAAACCATCCTATGATGATGATGATGATCTCCAATGGCCAGAGGCCACCCATCCATCGGTGCTGAGCAGGAGGTGGCTGAGGCTCAGGAGTTGCGTGAGGTGCCTCGATATGACAAAGCCTCTGACAGCATCCCTTGTGATGAGAACTCCCTGCAGCCCTAGGATGGCAGAGCTGCTTGATTAATGAGCTCACTAATAAAGAGTGTCACTGGGAGTGACACAGTCTCTGCACTCCAGGCCTGCAGCAATGTCCTAGGCATGAACATCCATGGTGACACAGGCTAAACTCAAACTACACTTAAAGCCAAGTTTCTAAGGAAACATACTTGTGCTCCAGTCCCAGAGTGCAAGATTTGTCAGTTGGACTGAGAATGATAGGTCTGAAATACACCCAGCTTCAGTCGTGAAAGAAGGCAGAGGAGTGAGGCTGCACTGCTGCTCCACATAATGGGCTTTGCACTGTCCACCACGGGTATGGAAGACCCCAGAAATGCTGACCAGCATGGAAGGATAAGCCCAGACCTCTCAGAATCTGCTTCTTTTCCCTGCCAAATAACTCTGCATATTTCCCCAGAGCATCCTCCAGTTTGTCCCCTAGCAAGCATGCTGGCTGACTTGGCATGGTCTGCTCTTGATGAACCTATGTGTATTTGTTTGAGCAGGAAGAAAGATGTTTTCTTGTCTTTTTCTATCCATATTGGGAAGTCTTGGGGCTCAGACTGCAGTCTCCCAGGCCATTTCATGCGGAGGCACTGAAATACAAATAATCATCCCTGCAATAAAAAATGAGGGTTAGTTTGAACTTGGACATTGCAGTTAGCTTGCCCGGAAAAAGACAGACTTTTGGAGGAAGCATGACAATAACTGGACTTTCAAGTTGTTAAAAAGTAAAAAATACTTTTTAAATTTAGGGGCAGCATGACCTGGCAATTAGTCATAGGACAGTCTCCATCTCAATTAAGACAAACAGCCCAGTGTAATGGAAATGGTAATGCGACCAACAGGAGCAACCTGAGTTATAGTCTCAATTTTCTCCACGCCTGATGGATTTGAAATAAGTTCAGGGAAGGTCAAGCAGTTGACTTTTTGCTCGCTGATCTCACACAAAGTTTCTCTATCCATTTCTCCCTCCCCGTGAACTGTCTCTGGCCTCTTGGCAGCATTGTTCTGCCTCTCAGGGACACAGTTCCCTCAGCTGCATTTGTGCCGGGAAGGAGAGACAACCGAGGCAACAGAAACCTGCAAACTCTGTAAGCGCAACTCAAGGAGGCGTCAATGCCCGTCCTTCCCCCAGCTCACCTTGCACCCAACGCGCGGTCCGCATGCGGTTGCGCAGAGCAGCAGCGCCACCCAGCGCCGGGAGGACCGCGGGGCAACAGCTCCGGCCTGGGAATTAATTGCATTGGAGCTCCAACCGCGGGAATTAATTGCATTGCTGCCCACTGCTGCTCCGGCCCGGGAATTGATTCTACAGTTGCCCGTTGCTGCAGAGCTAAGCACAAATGGGGCGTTAACACAGGTGCTGACAGAGGTTATTCAGATAATGCATTCTCCAGCACCACTGTGTTTGTTGTCTTCAGGACCACAGAACCATAGACTGGCAACTCAGGCTGCCCAGGGCCCCATCCCACCTGGCCTTGAGTGCCTGCAGGGATGGGGCACCCACAGCTCTCTGGGCAGCAGCGCCAGCGCCTCAGTGCCCTGACCAAAGGATTGCTTCCTCACAGCTCACCCACATCTCCACTCTTTTAGCTTAAAGCCATTCCTTCTCCTGTCACTGTCAGACCATGTAAACAGTCGGTCCCCAAGCTTCTCCAAGCTGAACAAGCCCAGCTCCCTCAGCCTGCCTTCACAGCAGAGGTGCTCCAGCCCTCTGAGCATCCTCGTGCCCTCCTCTGGACCCGCTCCAGCAGCTCCGCATCCCTCCTGTCCTGGGGGCCCCAGGCCTGGGCACAACACTGCAGGTGGGGCTTTGCAGGGGCAGAGCAGAGGGGCACAACCCCCTCCCTCCCTCCCTCCCTCCCTCCCCTCCCCTCCCCTCCTCTCCCCTCCCCTCCCCTCTCCTCTCCTCTCCAGACTAAAATTGATTAATCTTAGCTCACAGTTATTTCTGCTTCGTTTTTTAAAATAATTTTTTCCCCATTGCTCTTCTGTAAAACTTTGCTCCCCTTGGTTGTGACTTACAGGCACTGCTCTCTGCTAAGTGTCCTCACTTCTCCAGTGTCAGCAAAGCTTTCCCCTTCCTGCTCTCCACTAAGTATTCCTCTTTTTTTCCACCCAAATATTCAGGAAAAGATTCATTACAATTCAGAAACTATTGAGATGCTGTCCCTGTACTCACTGTGGCTTTTCAAATTCAGCTTTTTGTGCTGTTAGGATTTGACCCAAAGGCTCAGAGCCACAAGCAGCTCCTTCAGAGTAAAATCAGCAAGAGCAGCTTATCTCAGCCCCATGTAATCGACACAGAGCAGCTCTAAACTCCCACACAATTCTCCCCAAATGTGCTGTAACCACCATTTCAGAGGATTCCATCCAAAGGATACACAGAGCCTGGGTTCACCCTAATCTGACTTCAGATATCTAATTGTGGAATTTTGCCTCGTGAAACTTCATGGCAGATTCTTGGCTTGCATCAGACCTGATAAACTTCTCTGCCTGAGGATGATGCAGATGTTCCTGGTGTGAGACCCCAGGTTTCAGGGGAAAGCTTGGTTGCCTTTTCCCCTCACTACCATCTCCATTTCTTTCCTCTTCTTTTAATCTCTTCCCAAGCACATGTAACAGCACTGTGACAAGCAAAGCAGCTGGAAGGCAACTCCTGGTGCACACACAGCATCCTTACTAACAGGCAAGAAGGGCTGGTAGATACTTTTGATCAAGATAGCAATTTTCCCAATTCCATTCAATTACAATGTAAAATCAGCCACATTAGGCCAACAGTCTCAGGAGCTATTAATTCTTGAGAAAAGGATAATGAACCTAATAAAATTAGATCTTCCAGTTCCCAAAGGAAGAATGAGTTGTATACAAGATATAGACTGCCATGGTCCCATTTAATTGCACCACATAGGCCTGGGGCTGATAGCAGCAAGTAGTTTGTCTCAAGGATTCTTAATAGAAAACATCAATTTGCTCATACAACATTGTTTTTAAACCAGCCACTGAGCAGGCATTCATAATGAGTGAATTGAAAAGAGTGCATCAAAGGAGGGTCCCTGGGATGGGTGGATTTATTCTGAAACCAGGGTGAGCTCAATTATTTGCAGACACAACCTGCTTTGACCCATGTTTCCACACACCATGGTAATGGATATAAGTAGTTAAAGCCATTCTTGGCACCGAGTCCTGCAGAAGTCCTTGGCTGCAGCCCTGGGCTCCCTCCCTAGGAGCCATCCCAGCATCACATCCCTCCCCCCAGGCATACACTGCCTTGATTTTCTCCAGAACAAGCAGAACAAGAGCATGAGAATCAGCAGGAAGGGATCTCCCAACGTAAGCCTGGAGTACAACACAGCTCCTGTCACTGCTGGCCATTGAAGTGGACTTGCCCCCACTCACAGCAACAGCAAATGCTTAAAGACTGACGAGTCTGCAGCCGGGAAGGACAGGAGCACAGTCAAGAAGTTTCATTTGTCACACATCCCTGTTTGTTTTGTCCTCTGATCAAAGCTGCCTTTTGTTCTGTGGAAGAGAGTTAAAAACCCAACCTCTGAGAATTTAAATGCAGGGCTTTTGTTTCTTTTCCAAGAGGTTTCATGCCAAAATCTTTCTACCTGATAGATTTTACAGTGCCACAGACAACACTGCCTGCTGAGCTCTCAAGGCTTTAACTGTGAATTGCTGAATATTTGTTTAAAAATGAAGACATTACAGTGCCCCACTTATAAAGATCTATAAGGTCGATGTTGCTGCCCTCCAGGAAGAGCCTTCCCTCTGCTTGCCTTTCTCCACACTTCTCTGTGCCTCAGAAGGCCCTTTGCTATTTAGATGACAGCACTTTCCAGATGTATGGGGAGACTTCTGTTGGCTATCTGCTCGATGGCTGACTTGTGGGGCTGAACAGAAGTGACCACGGATGACAGGAGATAGGATGAAGTCATTTCTACTGAGGACAAATGATGTGAAGTGAGTCCTTCTGAAGCTCCGTGCTGGCACTGCCCAGCCTATGTGGTGAGCACAGGTCGAGAAGGGGCTGAAACATTTTCATTTTCAAGAGCTGAAATGAAAGGCTGAGATACAGCTGTAACAGAATTCCCGAGATTGACATTCTCCGATCATTTGAGAAAAAAAATATTTTGTATTAAATAATGTTTTTTGTCCCAAAGTCTGTTTTCATCCCCAGCCTTAGCAAAACGCCTTTTACTAACATTACTCAGAGGTAAGAAAGTTTCTGTACTGTCCCCCTTTGCAACTTGCCTCTTAAACAGTCTAATCCAAGACGATTTCCCACGTGCTGGAAGCAGCTGATCTTGAAGGCTCAACAATCTGAGAAATTTTCCTCAAAAAAGATCAAAATCGCGACCGATTGTCATTTACCTGGACTTGAGCAAGGCCTTTGACACGGTCCCCAACCACATCCTCATCTCCAAATTGGAGGGATGTGGATTTGATGGATGGACCACTCAATGGATAAGAAACTGGTTGAAAGGCCACAGACAGAGGGTGGTCATCAATGGCTCTATGCCCAGGTGGAGGCTGGTAATGAGCAGCGTCCCCCAGGGGTCTGTCTTGGGAGCGGTGCTCTTCAACATCTTCATCAATGACAGCGATGTAGGAATCGAGTGCACTCTCAGCAAGTTCGCTGATGACACCAAGCTGAGCAGTGCAGTCAACACGGTAGAAGGAAGGGCTGCCATTCAGAGGGACCTCGAGAGGCTGGAAAGGTGGGCCCAGGTGAACCTGATGAGGTTCAACACGGCAAAGTGCAGAGTTTGGCACTTGGGCCAAAGGAATCCCAGGCATCCGTACAGGCTGGAAGGAGCGGTGCTTGAGAGCAGCCCTGCAGAGAAGGACCTGGGGGTCTTGATAGATGAAAAACTTAACATGAGCCAGCAGTGTGCTCTTGCGGCTCGGAGGGCAAATGGTATCCTGGGCTCCATCAAGAGAGGGGTGGCCAGCAGGGACAGGGAGGTGATTGTCCCCCTCTACTCTGCTCTTGTGAGGCCCCATCTGGAATACTGTCCAAGTATGGGGCCTGCAGTACAAAAAAGACAGGGAGCTGTTGGAGAGGGTCCGGAGGAGGGCCACTAGGATGATCAGGGGACTGGAGCACCTCCCCTATGAGGACAGGCTGAGGGAGCTGGGCTTGTTCAGCCTGGAGAAAAGAAGGCTGAGGGGTGACCTCAGTGCAGCCTTTCAATACCTAAAGGGAGCCTACAGAGGGGAGGGGAATCAACTCTTTGAAAGGGTTGATGTGTGTAGGACGAGGGGAAATGGTTTTAAGTTGAGGGAGGGGAAATTCAGGTCGGACATCAGGGGGAAATTCTTTACCCAGAGAATGGTGAGGTACTGGAACAGGCTGCTCAGAGAGGTTGTGGATGCCCCGTCCTTGGAGGTGTTCAAGGCCAGGTTGGATGGGGCCCTGGGCAGCCTGGTTTAGCATTTAACATGGGGGTTGGTGGCCCTGCATGTGGCAGGGTGTTGGAGATTCATGATCTTTGAGGCCCCTTCCAACCCTGGCCATTCTGTGATTCTGTGATTCTGTAATCCCACTTCCACTGCTCTTTATCTCCCTGTGCTGTGTAACACCACCATGGGGAAGCAATCATAGTATCATAAAGATTGGAGAAGACCTGTAAGATCATCTAGTCCTACCAATGTCTACAAGCGTGCCCACGCAGAGCATCTGCTGCTGATCAAGTCTGCAAAATGGGTGATAAGGGTGTTCGATTCACACCACAAAGCAATCCATCTGCTGAGCTGATGCACGATTCAAAGAGAAGCTGAGTCAACAAGGACTGGTGCTGAAGGGAAAGTTTTCCTCCTCGTAACAATATGAGTGACTAATTAACAATCAATAAACCCAGCGGGGTTGGACTCAATGATCTCTGGATGTCCCTTCCAACCCCTACAATTCTGTGATTCTGTGAAAGCTTTGCCACATGCAGACCAGTTCAGCCAGAGGATACAACTGGAGGAGTTGCCTTGAGAGCAGATGGAAACTAACCTAAGACACTTGGAGTTCCCCGTACATGTTTCCATTCTGCAGCCTTCACAAGCTCAGCATACAGGGCACAGCAAAGAAATTCAGCCAGCACTTCTGAATTCGTAGCCCTTTCCAGAATGGGAAATGGAAAAGTATGGCTCACCAGCCCGAGCATAGGAGGCTCAGCAAGTGTTTTCCCTGGAGATCACTGGGTTATCACCATGGGGATCCATTGCCTCCTGCTCCTACTCTGAAGACTTTCTCCAAAATGCTGAGATTGCCTCACAGACAAAGATCTCTGCTGCCCACGTGCTGTTGGAAGCCTGAAAGCAGTGCTGTGTGGCAGTCAGTGAGGCAAAGGCTGTCCTTGGCCTGAAGTGTCAGCCTAGGTAGGAAAACAGCCTAGAGGATTCCTCAGCATTTGCAGTGTCAGCAAAATGAGGACCAGTATGTGGTGGTGAGATGGACAAGTACAGATGTTTCCCTTTTCGGTATTCAGAATTTTGAAAGAAAATTGATTTTGATATTTTTTTTTTAACATGGAGAGTAGATATGTTTGGTAAAAATTTTCATTTCATAAACAGAAAAATTTAAAAAGATGCCTTGGGTGAACACTTCTGAAGTGAAAGGGAGGAATTCTCCATCTCATCCTTTGCGGGGTGTGATACAGGCAGGGATGGACCATGAGAGCAACGAGCAGATGAGATGGAGACACACACAGGAACTGCTGGCGAGGTGACAGTGGGAAAAGCATGAACTGAAGCCTCTTGGAGTTCTGCCCTGTCCCGTTGCTTCATTAAATTTACAGCCAGGGAATTTAAATTTAATCATGAGGTTGGTTTTCTCTCTACAGCAGCAGAGGTACTGTAGAACCGTGAAGATATGGAACTTGGAGATATGGTTCAGTGGGCATAGTAAGGATGGGCCAACGTTTGGACTTGGTGATCTTAGAGATCTTTTCCAACCTTAATCATTCTGTGATTCACCAGCCTGTACCTTGAACCCTGCAAGCAGAAGCAGCCAACTGTTAGCACATGGCCAGCAGCAGGTCCCAGCTCCACAACAGGAGCACGAGAATCCTCCTGCAGCAAGCAGAGGGACGCAACAGTGCTTGTGAGGAGCAATCACAGGTTCCTCGAGCCTGGCTGTCTTTTGGCTCAGCACAACTCTTCATGCACCAGGGCCTCTGAGTGCTCTGTAGTAAAAATAATAGCCATCAATTTTCCAGGTAAGCAGATCATTGCATCTTACCGACTCAAGAAATGTGGCAATTAGAGCAATGGCTCCCCTGGCTCCATTTAACTTAGTCACTTCTCTCTTCCTATCAAAGCAAACAATGGGCAGCCCAGCTCCACACAGCAAGAAGCCCCTGTGTTTTCTCAGAGCCCCTGTACAGATCCCAAGGCAGGTCCCTGCACTGCCTCCTCCCCTGCAGCCTCAGGACTGTGCCCCCAGGCTAACTTTGCAGTTTGAAGCAAGCATGGAGCTTGGAGTCATCTTCTCAGTGGTCTGTTAGTTCCTTACATGGCCTCTGTGGCAGAGAAGCCAGTGGTTATGGGATGCAAACTTGTGCCAGAGCAAAACAAATTTGATTGGAATGAGAAAACCAATGGGAAGGGCAAGCAGCTGGCTCCATTTAGAGCCTTATTTTTAGAAAACATCTGCCAAGGGATTCAAAGGAGACTGGCAAGCTCCCTTGAGCACAGATGAGCCCAAGTGGAGACACTGGTCTGCATAATTTGGAGCCATGGGATTTGCCATGAGGGAGCTGTCAGCACAGCCTGCCCCACAGATGCTGCAGAGCCACATCAGATCCTGTGGGACAAACCTCTCCTGGCAGGGGGTGCTGGGCTGAAGGGCCTCAGAGCCCTGTGAGAATAGGCTGGGTGGAATTATGGAGGTGAGCCAGACCACCAGCACATCCCAGCCTACAGAGGAAAAGCATCTGGGGCAGGAATGGATTCAAAAACCAAACACACAATCAAGATTTAGGCAGCTCCTGTGGTCCCCTTCCTTTGTTCAGCATCTAAAGGGGCTGTAAGAAGGAAGGGGAGACTCTTTAATGGGGTCTGTGTGATAGCAGAAGGGGAAATGGCTTCAGACTACAAGGCAGGAGATGGAGGCTGGAGCTGAGGAAGAAGGTTTGGCACTGAGGGCAGTGAGGCACTGGCACAGGTTGCCCCGTCCCTGCAGACTCATTTGGCACCAAATGGCCTTTGCTGGTCCCTTCCAGCTCAAACCATTCTATACCATTTGCTCTACGTCTCTACTTGCCTTGGTTCCACTGGGATCGCACACTGGATGTCCTGGGAGGTTCACAGTTCTTCCTGGCTTTGGCACAGCAGCTGCCCTGCCCTGGGATGTCACACACAGGTGATGCAGGGCATCCAGCTGGAAAATGGTGTGTAATGGTTACCAGCACTGGCTTCCACCCTGGACATGAGTAGCTTCTTTGCAACTGAGAGATAGATCCAGATTTCTGAGGAGAGATTTGCAGAGTGCTGGGGCCCAGGGCAGGGAACAAAGTTCAAGGGAATGGGCAGCGAGTGCACAATGAGTTTGTTTCCTCCTGTCATAGAGAGGAGCGGGACAAAGGCATCACAGAAGAAAATGACTCATTAAGAGGTATCAGGATTTATTTACCTCCAGCTACATAGCAGGTTAAAACAGTGGATGGTGAGGACTGTGTTTAACTCCAGACTGCATCCTGCCTCTGTGGGGATCCTGAGGTTAATGCCTCCATTTAAATGGAAATTGAGTGCCAGATTATTAGCAACTGTTTGCAAAAAAAAAAAAAAAAAAAAAAAAAGCCCAAAAAATTATAAAGAATCCTTATCAGCAAGCAAGCACAGCATAGTTCTCAGCTAACGTTCCCATTAGCACAGCTCAGCCATGCTCTGGGATCCGGGTCAGCACTGACCATCAGCAGCACTGCTTCTAAAAGAGCTGCACTAGGAGCATCCCAGGGCTTGTACCTGCAGGAAAAAGCCAACTTGGAGATGGTCGGCCAAGAGGAACGCAAGAGGAACGACAGCCACATTGGAAAGGCTCTAAGAGCTTAGGGCTGCCTAGAAGAAAGAGTTTTTGGGGGGATGAATAAAAAATATAAAAAATAAAAAATAAAAAATAAAGAGGGAGGTTCTTACACCAAAAGGCAGATGAAAAGCTGGCTGTTCGCTCTAGTGGATTCATCTGTCTAATTCAGCTCAAAAATTAACCCAGCTGCAAGGTCTGACTGCAGCCCGTCAGCACCAGGGGGTCTCATTCTTCCCTTGTTACAGCAAACAGCTCAACTAAAGACAATATTGACCCAGAACTTTTCCTCAAATTCTTTTGAAATAAGCACTGTTTTGCACTGCTGCGGACCTCTGCTGCTTCTGCTGCTCATGAGGAACATCTCTGCCCCCCACGGATACAGTGGGCACTCAGGCCTTGGGTTAGGGCTGCATTCAGAGAATCTAATCTTTCATTTTAAAAAGTTAAGTCATAGAATCATAGAACCTTTTGAGTTGGAAGGGACCCTTAAAGATCATCTAGTCCCTATTCCTTGCTGGGAGTTGGACAAGCAGCTCAATCAGGTTTCTCAGAGCCTGACAAGTCCTGGAGCAGCTATGGCACATAGGATCTTTCAACAGGAGAGTAGAGCAGAAACAGTTATTTTCCAGCTATTTTGTACAGAAGAGCAAGCATCACTTCTAACCACATACACAGACCCCAAACGTGCGAACAGCTGGGAGCCTTCCTGACTTGGAGGGGAAACCCAAGCCTTGCAGGCTCACATTAATCTTCCCTGTCACCTTCCCAGCATGTCACTGGTTTGTGGTATGAATCCCTTTCCTGGGGAGTTTTCAGCTGAAGCAGTCAAACAGGGATGAGACCAGAAAGAGGCACAGATTGATGCTCAGTTTGACCCAGGCTGGCACAGGACTGGGGCAGTGATGGGACACACTGTATGGCCAAGGCCATGCCCAGCGCTCAGCCTCCTGCCCCAGCTTCTCCTCGTGCTGCATGAGGATGTGCTACCTGAAGCAGCAGTTGGTGGGAGAGCACTATGTGAGAGCAGAAGACCCCCTACAGCCTGAAAACCTGAACGAAAGAGGCACGCAACGAGAACAAACAGCAGCACTGCCCATTCTCCAGATTGCCATCCCAAGGACCTGGTGTATACAAGAGCAGTCTCAGGCTGAAATCAGCTGACATCTCCTGAGCCCTAACTCACTTCCCACAGCAGGGGATTGGAACTAGATGGTCTTTAATGTCCCCTCCAACCTAAGCCACTTCATAAGACGTGATGCAGCTCCTCTCTTGGCTCTGGTCTCAAGTTCTCTCAGACCTCTGCGGGGGAACAGCTCTGGTTCCTGCCAACAGAGGACCAGAATGAGTGACCACAAGGGAAAGGGATTTGGGTGGAGAAGGAGCCTTTAAAGGGAAATGTTTGGAGGTGCTACTACTGCCTGAAGAAAAGTCTAAGAGTACTGACTCATTACAGAAATATTTACAGCTTCACTGCATTGCTGCAGAAAAACCTCATGCTGCCATATTTAATTTATTTCAGGCTTGGAAGAATAAATCTCATTAAGGGCTGGTGCTTTCCTTTCACAAGGAGAAAGCATGTGTTCGCACTCAAGATAATTACAAACATCCATGGCTTTAAAAATAAACCCATGTGCATCAGCACAAGCTCTGAATCCAACAAGTGGCTTCAGCTTGAGCAGCCCTACCAGGACACTGCTAAAGGCAACAAGGGGGCCAGAACTGAGCACCAAAGGGGAAGCAATCCTAACAGGAGAGCTCACCTTGTGCTTGGTGAGGGCAGTTGCCCTCCTCTTGAGTTCTCAGCCTTGTCCCTAAAGTAAGCAGCAGATGAGATGCAAAGGGTGCAGTTGCCAGGTGGCACAACTGCCTGATCTGCCACCCAGAGTGAAGTTCCTCCCTCAGAGCTCTTTGATCAGTTCTCAGCTCCTGCAGAAAGCTGACTCACTGCTGATGACTGAAAGGCACAACGAGAAGAGAGCATGGGATTGGTAACACAGATCTCCCCTGAGAATGCTCTTTGCAAATCCCCTGCTTTGTCTGATCTGAGGATCTTCAGCATCGAGCCCCGAAATAAAAGTTGTCAGTCGATTTGGGATGGATGCCGCATACCCAAAGCTCCCATGTTGCATTACTTTGCCGAGACCCTTGGCTGTATATTTTACACCAAGAACTCCACAGCAGAGCTCTGCTGCCACATGACAGATAATGGCCAAGTTTTTGTGAGAGCCTTTTGGAGATGGAAAGATTTATTTCAACTGCATCTCTGCTCACACCCAACTACCAAGCACATTCATTGCGCCTATCAGATACCCACACTGCTATTTTACGTCTGACTGCTGACTCTGGCACCAATTTGGTGCTGCTGTTGCAAACCACAGGGCAATATTCTCCTCCACACTTCCGCAAATGCTACTTTAAGCCTTGAACACTAAATTAAGCAGCAATTAAGCTCCTTCTTTACTGATTGCATCTGTTTCGTGACAGTTATCAGTGCTGACTTATGAACAAGTATCCAAACCTACATCAACTTTTGCCAGCAGCTCTTGTGAAGCACCTGATTAGTCTCATAAGCCAGTTGCATAATTTCTGCACTCATCAGGTACCGTGAGTCATTTGGAACTCTGGCTCCCAAAGCAGAGCAAATCTCTTCTTTCCTATAGGGTGTTGCTCACAAAAGGAAGGTTATTCAATGTGAGGTCAAACTCGCTGAAGTAACAAGGACTGAATTTAAGCAGCGTGAGTAAACTATCCCTTATCAGTGATATTATTTCTCTTCAAAATTTCAATTTCAGACTGTCTACAGTGATAGTACAAGGGGGAATGGCTTTAAACTACAAGAGGAGAGATGTAGGTTAGATGTTAGGAAGGAATTTTTGACCCAGGGGGCAGTGAGGCGCTGGCGCTGCTGCCCAGAGAGCTGTGGGTGCCCCATCCCTGCAGGCACCCAAGGCCAGGTGGGATGGGGCCCTGGGCAGCCTGAGCTGGTGGGGGGCAGCCCTGCCCACGGCCGGGGTGGCACTGGGTGAGCTTTGAGCTCCCCTCCAACCTGAGCTGTTCTGTGAGTCTATGTTGGGTGCTGCACAGTGACAGTTTCTTCTCAAAAATGAGTTACTGCCGTGTGATCTCACGGGGCAAACTAGACCTCCCACTGAAAGCATCTCATACAGCACAGATCTAAGTGCTCTGAGGCATGAGCTCACACTTTCTGTGTTGGTTTTAAACTGCAGATTCATCCCTGGGTTACATATTTTGCTGTTGAAATATGCAGCTCAGGCCATATGGAAATGTCCCCTTCCATAGACATTTTGTGGCTCTGAACGAGGCTTTCACTGCAGAAGAAGTCCCTGCCAGCCCATCTGCACATGACAATCTCAGCCTTACAGTCCAAGGCACAGATGCCTTTACCAACACAACCAAGTTAAGACAACAGAAGGGAAACTGTGCACACAATACACGTTAGACAAGAATATCAAAGAATCTGCTGTCCACCTAGCTTTAAAGTGAGCTATCACATAGCATCCACTGTGGCTCACAATGTCTCTAAAACCATGTAAACTGCATCTCAGCTGGCTGTTAGAATGGGAAGAAATCTCTCATGCAGAACTGGACACTGCACTGTGGCTGTGGCTGTGGGAAATTTGTTAGAAGCAAGAATGTGTTGTGTGGATAGGTTTCCCTAAAATATTCTCACTGCAGACCACTGAGAATGAAAAATAGTAACAGCAACCAGAACGCATCCAGACACATCTGTCTTGTGCTGTTGGCACAAAATGAAGGGTTTAGAAAAGCTTTTCTTCTGGTTTTATTTAATTCTTTCTCTGTGGTTACTTCACATTGAGGAGCTGAGGAGCCAATTTCCTGCTGGGCAGAGCCTGAGGAGCTGCTGCCCAAGAAGCCCTTCCCAGCCTGGGAGGAACACACTGCCCAGGCAGTGGCTGAGGGGCTCCTCGTGTTCAGAAGAGCAACTGGAAGCCGTTCCCCTTGTTCTGTGCCGAGTGCTCCTGCTCCACTTTAAGTGCTTGCGAAAGAGATAATTACAGGCAAGGAGTGCAGACTGCTGCGATGTGCTCAGGGCTTTGCTTTGTATCCCTAACAGATCTTCAAAACCAAGTAATTGCTAAGGAGAGAAGGCTCCACATGATACCACCTTCCTGCTCTACCAAGAGCTACCTCTGCTCTGGTGCATTAACGAGGATAAATGTGTTTTCCATCCCCAGAACCCAGGTTTGTTCCAAACCAATGGAAGGTTTCAATTCCAGGCCACATTTGTGCATCTTTGTTCCTACACCCATGCAAAAACCACAAGTAATTCTGCAGTGAACAGCACAATTGCACCAATATGAGAGCAGATTGGACCAGCACCAGCATTTTCCTGCATTCCCTTATGGCCTCTCAAGCACATAATACACTGCTGAAAAATGTGATGTGGTTTGGTTTTGTTTTTCACACTGTCAGGCCTATCTGATGGTCACACAGGAATTTTTGGTTTCTGATCCTTCTGAGTTTGCTCCTATAAGTACATTCCAGCTCTTAGAATTATCTTCTTGCCGATTGCTTCTGCCCATGTGAAAACATCCACACATTTTCCTTTCCTCCTTGTCTACCTGTTGATGGATCTGTCTTTGCCACATAACAGAAAGGCTTTCGTGGTTTCTTGGGTTAAAAAAAAAGAGATCTGAATGTAAGCAGACACCTGCAGTGAGCCAAACAGCAGCAGCCTGCACCATTGCGAGCTGGGATGGGTTTCACTGCAATGCTTCACGCAGAAGTCTTCAGAATAAGAACCATAGAACCATAGAATAGAATCACAGAGCCAAGAAGGTTGAAAAGACCTATAAGATCATCCAGTCCAACCATCTGCCTACCACCAGTGTTGCCCACTGACCGTGTCCCTCAGTCCTCCATCTACCCTTCTTCCAAACACCTCCAGTGACAGTGACTCCCCAACCCCCTGGGCAGCTGTGCCAGTGCCTGACCACTCTTCATGAGACAAAATTCTTCCTAATATCCAACCTAAGAGGATAAGTGGGTTTGCCTCAGAGATAAACAGCCAACAAAGCATTGCTCAAAGGAACAGCAGAAAGAAGCTATCTCCAAAGAACAGCCTAAAGCATAAACCTTCCCTTGACCATACTCTGCATACCCCATGGCTTGCAGCAAGCCCACCCTGCTTACCCTGTGTTTCACTGAATGCACCACATCACCAGGTCCTGTAGTGCTACAGCTGGCATGGCTTGGTGCTCTGTGCCTCTTATAGACACCAATGACAAACTGAAGGTCTCAGGCCAAGGCTGGTCACACACACATCCACTACACAGAGGCTGTGGATACGTTTGGCTGGGGTGGCACAAACCTACAGCTGTTTGGCAGACCTCCATGAGGAGCCGCATCAGAGAAAGAGGAATATTCCTGTGCCTTTAACAACTCTTCAGTTATCACTCATACAAACTGCCTTTATTGCCTTACGGGAACATCTCAGACATTAACATAACAGGGACAGAAGAAGCACCCATCACTCCACACATCACTTCCAGATGAGCTCTCATTATGTGATGACCACTTAGACCAGTGAGCATTTTGCCCCAGAGTTTACTAAAGTCCTCTGAGACTTTTGTAAGGTTCATTTCAGGCCTTGAAAGTGACAGCACTGACTGAGCTATCTGCATTCCTCCAGGTGCAGAACAAGCTTGATGCATCCATCATCAGCACCACTGATCTCAGCTCTCAGAAGTGCTTGCACACAGCTATTTCCTCATTTCCCACAACTGGAGGCTCTGCTGCTTTGGCAAAGGAAGGTTCTCCACAGGCATGAATTTAAATATAAATGGAAAGCACAAGCAATTCCACGCCATGGAAAGACTTGGTGTACTCAAACAGATGGATTTTACAGCCGGAATTATTGCACTTCATTGTTTTGTGCTGGCAAAGTCCAGGCTTCATTATGATACAAAAACAACCATAGGTTGCTGATGGGCTGTCATTTTGCAAGAGAAAAAGCAAGTGGGCAGCCACAGCGTGGTGCACTCTATTGGGCCCAGAGGACAATGCTCCAAGGTCAGCCTGGGAGCCAGGCTAGTCCAAGTGTTCTGTACTGCTCACAAGAGACACTTTTAGGAAAAAAAGGCAAAGGATTTGCAAAGCTATGACTCCAATGTAGAAAAACATCGTTATCACAGGAGCACTGTGACCAACCCCAGGGTACATGCGCACAGCAGGCTGAGGATGCTGCGTGCCCCTTCCTCCCCCTGGCTCCCCTGCCTGGCAGTGAGCAAACTTCCTCCAGCAGAGGTGCTCCCAACCCACAGACCAGGGGACATAAATACTGCTGCTCCGTGGCTGAGCAGCCAGCCGTTCCCTGGGCCACTGCCAGCACTCCACAAACTCCTTTTATTTATAGCTTCGGTGAGAATTTGTCTTCCTAGAGCTGCCACTGTATTATATCTATTATTTAATGTTTTGTCTCAGTGATACACTGTAATTTATAACAGCCCTTAATAACACATTAAAACCTTGTGCTGTGTTATTTTCTTTCCTGTTGTGCTTTTCAAGAGCTCAAGTAGATTTAGGCACAGTTTTGGAGCATCACTGGTACACCCAGCCTGGGGCACTCATGCTCTTGCGAGCTAAAAGCACTGGAGCAGTGGTTTCTTCTCTGTCCCTATACACCAAGTCTTTCTGCTCTTTCGGCACTGGACGAGCCACTGACTTGAGGGCTTAGAAGCAAGCAAAGTATCGAGGAATTTAAAACATGAAATCACTGTTATATTTCCAAACCAAGAGAAAACTGAGAAACGGCACATGGCTGAGAAATGGCAAATTTTTCATAGAATGAAGCTTCTCGGGAATATTTGTTCCCATTAAAATCAAATAAAAGGTTGATGCATTTCTAAAACCTTGAAAGGTTTTGAAAAGGCCTTGAAAGCCTTCCAAACATGGATCAAGAAGATGACATTTTTCTCAAGTCCTTTGGCAAACACATCCCTTTGTAAGGTACATCTGCACAGCCTTTGCTAATTCAGTCATCAGATGACACCTTCCAGACACACCCAGCACCCAGCTAGACTGATTGCTCTTAGAAACCCGTAGTGTCGGTACCTGAGAATTTCTGACGGTTGCAAAGTGCCTTCTATTGGACTGATCACATATTCCAAACCTGTTGCTGTTTCCCCATGTAAAAAAGTAACGAGCCAGGGTCAATTCAGTGTGTGTTAACCTGTGTCCCCGTCTGCTGGTATGGCAATGCAGAACAGCTTTATTACATCCAAAGAAACCAAAACCAAAGCACCATGAGCCCATTTCTGACCAGGAGCAGCTGGTTGCCTTTCCCCTAACTCAGAGCCTGCAGTGCACAGGACCACAAACTCTGCATTCGTAGTAATTAAGCAAGTAAGCAATAGTTCTCCTGGATGGCCTGGTGTGTCATACAATCGTAGAATGGTTTGGGTGGAAGGGAGCTGAAGACCGCCTGGTGCCGCTCCCTGCAGTGCACAGGGACACCCACAGCTCAGCAGTGCTCACAGCCCCGTCCAGCCTGACCTTGGCTGTCTGCAGGGACGGGGCACCACCGCCTCTCTGGGCAACCTGTGCCAGCGCCTCACCGCCCTCACTGCCAAACCTTCTTCCTCAGCTCCACCTCAGTCTCCCCTCTTGTAGTCTGAAGCCGTCTCCCCTTCTCCTATCACACAGACCCACTATAGTGTCCGTCCCCTCCCTTCTTCCTCATAGGCCCCCTTTAGATACTGAAAGGATACAGCCATGAGGACGCCTAGGGCTGAAGCTGGCCATGCAGGGATCTGCAGCTCTGTGCTGTGCCACAAAGACTCTGCTCAGCTTCAGCCCAATGACAGAACTCATTCTCACAGCAGGGATGTGGAAAAGCTCAGGACGTGTAAGTGTGCCTCAGGGTCCTTCTGCTGTCTCACTTGGAAAGGGATCTGGAAATCCACACTGTCAAACAGAGTATGGAAGAGAGGAACCTGTCCCTCCTTCTCACACTCTCCCACTCTGTTCTTCAATGGTTATCCAAGAGGAAACACCACCAGAGCAGTGCTGGGAGCGGGCTGGGGCTCATGCACCTCTGCTGCTGAGTGCTGATTATTAAAAATGCCTCTCACTGCAGCTGTGACATATAGACAAACTTAGATCTAGAGCAACAAGAGAGAAAAAGAAAATGGAACAGGCGGCTCGTGGTGATGCTGGCAGGTATTTTTTCCTCTTTATTAATATTGTCATGCCCCAGTTTTCTACTGGAATTCCAATAAAAAAAAAAGTAAAAGAAGACACCGTTATTTGCTTCATGCTTTCTTAGGAAAGCAAAATGTATTTCTGTCGGGTTATCCATCTCCCTGAGGAGCTGCCTACGTATCCCAGAGCAAGGTAAGCAATGTTCTCGTAGGCAAAAGCACCGCTTGTGCTAGGAAAGCCCTGACCTCCAGGGGTGCAGGTAGGTAAGGGTGTGGCTACCCTCAATTTTGGACATTCCCCTTTATATGGACATGTGTCATGGCCACATTTTCAGCCCAACCCAAATTTGTCTCAAAATGCACCAGGGCTGCTCCTGTCTGCACTCTGGGCACTTCAGCTCAGGGAGCCGCTGGTGATGAATATTAATTGCTTTAACATCTTGTTGTGGTAAGGCCAAGCACATTTCCCTGCCTTGGATGGTTGCTAGGGAACTGAGAACAGCAAGTCATGGGTTTCGTGTGCCTCGGCCGCCTGGGCTGCAGCACAGCGTCAAACCTCTGCACAGGATTCGCCTGTTAATTATTTAGAGTCTAATAGTAGAAAGGAGGAAAAAAAGCAATGCTTTTTCTTCCTCCTCCCAGCCTGGCTTTCAGACTACATAGGGCCATTAATCCCCAGAGCCAGCTCATGGCCATGCACTGCCTTCTCCCACAGCACGACAAGGATGTCCCGCTTGCTCAGCACCACAGCAAGGGGCTTTATTTAATTGTAATCATCTGAAGTTTGCACACATAACGCTCTCATTTCCTTTCTAATTTTGGGTGTAAACACATCATTGAGCCAAGCTTGCCCCAGTGCCCACACCTGGCCCTAGGGAGGGATGTCCTATGCAGGGTTCTGAGAAAGGTGCCTACATAAAGCCAAAGGCGAGTGTGCTGCATGCACCATCCAGACAGCAGCCAAGCAGAGCAGAGCAGAGAGATGCAGAGAGACTGCAAATATCACCAGCTGGAGAGTTTCCTCTGCTGCCCTGGCTCTGAGCACTGCTGTCAGTCCCTGCCTCGGCTGGAGGGGGATGGGGGTGTTTGGCTTCAGGAATTCTGCTGCCCTCAGCTGTGTGATAAAGCAAAGAAAGGAGCTGGCCATGGGGGCTGATGTGTCAGAAACCAACCCCACATTCCCACCCCACCTCGTGTCCCTCCAAGAGCCTCCAAGAGGAAGGTGTATCCCTATGCCAACTGAGCAGGGCTCCGGGCTCCCAGGGCTCCTGGCCAACAGAGCACCGTGAAGCTGAGCCTTGGGTAAGGATGCAGCTTGACCTAATTCTCAGCGCTAGAAAGCCCAGGCTGCGTCTGGGTCCCACACTAGGCTGCTCCACATCAAATCTGGCGCTGGGCTTCAGCAGCATCCCAACACCAACTGCTGAGGCTATGGTCCACACTACAGCTTTAAAGGAGAATGGATGGGCAAGGTTAGTGCTCTCTCCTTCCCTTCCTCATCATGGTAGAGGGCACAGGAATGAGAGCAGGAATTCTTGCTAACAGATGGCTCGATGTTGTGTAAACAGGTGCATCTGGTGGAGCATCTCTTCCATGGATCCCCCACCCGGCCGGTGTCACAAATAACAGCGCTTTGTCAGCGCGGCGGCTGGCTGCTGCCAGCAGGAGCCTCAGAAATGCCAATTGTAATTACAGCATTTATCCTGAAATACAGCCCTGACCCCATTCCCAATGAGAGGCATCGTGCCACTGATCACGTGAGCCTCGCCGGAGCCAAGTGCTTGGCTCAGAGAGTCACACAGCACCCTGTGCCCACATCTGCAAGGGGCCTCTCACATTCACCGTCACACTGCACAGCGCTGCGCTGCAGCCGCCGCATCTGGACTGGGAAAGAGAGTGCAGAAATGGCTCTGCTTCTCAAACAGCACATGAAGAAATAGGCTATTTCCAAAGTATCGATTGCCTCTCTTCTGCTTCTATTAGTTCAGACAGGGAATGTGCCTCAACAGCAAATCACGGCCCCAGCAGGGGTTACAGCTGCTTGAGGAAAATGAAGGGCCTGCACACTCCCAGGGATAAGTAAACTCTGAGTTTCTATTTGCAGTGGGTCGGTGCATCTGCTCTCTACATCTCACGTCTTTCACCTCTGCAGACAGAAGCTGTCCTGAACTGAATGATGCATCCATCAGTACAGCACTCCCAGCTGCACAAGCCCAGAAATCAAAGCAAAGCTGGCACAAACTGAGCCAAGAAAAGCTCATGGGCTTCTCTAAGTGTAAGGTCATGATTGGTTAAATCCGAAAGTTAATTTGGGGAAGGTGACATTATCCATGCAGGAACTAATTATGTTGATGAAAGAAGCCAATGTGATGAAGTAGTGCAAATGGAGTTTAGAAGTTATTTGTTTGGTGCACTTTGCAAACATTAGCTAATGAATTCTTCATGAAGCAGATAGATTGCATCCAATTTTGCAATGAAATTGCGATGTCATCTCTCAAGAGGTGAGACAAAGAGGTCAAATGGCTTGCCCAGTTCCACAAAATAGAGCAGGAGTAAAACAGGGGTCTACAGCTGTTATCTATGCTAAAGAATCTGCAATGAGGTGCCTTGGTTGTGATTAATGAGATGGTTGAGTGACGAGCATATGGCAGTGACAAGCCCTATCTCTTAGGGGATTAACAAATATCAGAGGTAAAAGCCCGGCGAGGGAGAGCAGCAATTGATGCATCTCTTGCAAGCTGCCAACAGCAACACAACAGAAAATTCTCCCCTGAAGAGCACGCAACTGAAATAGCTGCATCACACAGCAGTTTGAAGTGGAAAGAGAAGCACAGAAGGCTTTGCTAGGGACAAACTTGTATTCCAGATCAGCAGCAGAATTAGGACTGAAGTCCATCTTTTAAATTCCTCATTTAATGTGCTGACCTCTAAGACAGACTGCCTCCCAAGAACACCCACCAGCCCTGCTGCCCTGCTCTGCACAGAGCGGTGTCTTAGGAGCCCCTGTTCAGCACTGCTATAACGTGTCCAATAATGAACTGTTTCCATAAAAAAAGTTTCCAGTTTTCCAGTGGCTTTAAATACACAGAGGAGATGATTCATTCCTATCAGTAAATAATGCCTGGGACAAGAGGATTCAGATCAAGAGCAGCTATCAATGGAAGGAACACAAAGCAATTAAACGCATGCAAGATGATGAGCATTGTGCTCACAACTAGAGAGCAGTGGAGAGCATCAGGCAAACTATAATCGGTAAATGCTCATTGCAAAGTCCAATTAGCATCTTACTGTCCAATTACTTGCTCACTGAAGCTAACATGGGTGGCAGCAACAGAAAAAAAAAATTGCCTTCTAACTGCCATCTGTTTGGAGATAGGATGCAAACTTCTGAGAGAACCAGGACCTGACCATGGGAGGTGGGCATGGAGGAGGGCTGCATGCATCACTGCCATGGCAAACATAAATACAAACAGCCATTTAGCAGGAGCACAATGTGCCATTAGCCAGCACCATTATGCGCAATTTAAAGCGATGTTTATCCTATCGACATCAGTTATTTTGCACCTACTTGCTGAGAATTGGTTTTACAGGGACCCTTGTTCTTTGGCAATGAGTAGATTGATTATAGTTATTACTTTAATAGTTAGAAAAACGAATTTTATAACACATAGTGCGTGTGAGATCCATGCTGACTTTCCACATGCTTTCACTGAAAGCCATTTAGAACCATTTGGCCCCAAGAGCTGCACTGCGCAGCAGCACTCCCTGAACTCCTGAAGTCTGTCTGTGTTCTCCCCTCTCTGTGCTTCCACAGCCCAGCGAGGGCAGATCCTTCGCACAGCTCTGCAGACACCTGGCTCTTCTGTGCAGCAGCAGCAAAGGAAACCTGACAGAAAACTGGGTCAGATAAAACATGTTCAATCTGGAAATAAATGCTTCCTTTTTCAAAGCTTTTTTTTTTTTTTAATACAACTGAAATTAACTTTGAAATGAAACATCATTTTGAAATTTAAAAAGCAGTGATTCATTTTTAAAAAGCCAAAGCAAAATGCTTTTATTTTTATGCTGCGTTATGAACTAAAATAGACAAAATTTACATGCGTTTCCAAAATGCTTCAATAAATCCAAGCACCAGCCATCAGCCAAGGAGAAATTTGACCACAATTTCCCACCAGCTCATGGCTTTGTCTCTTTGTGTCTCAATTCTGCTTCTGTACAATACGGGTATTTTTCCTCTATCTTGTCTATATGTGCTAAAGCTATCAGAGCTGAGACTGTCTCTGCTTTTAGCCCACAGAGGATGGGGATGTCTCTTTCAGAGCTCAGGAATACAATGACAGCGTTTATTTGGCACAGATTTCAGGAGCAACTGACTTACAATACAAGTATACGGATAGGTAAGGCCTATGTATTCCACCTTTTTTTATCCTAATTTACTGTGAAAATCTCTGAAATTCTATCAGAAAGTCATGCAATGGCTCAGGTTGGAGGGGACCTTAAAGCCCCCACCAGCTCAGGCTGCCCAGGATCCCATACAATCTGGCCTTGAGTGCCTGCAGGGATGGGGCACTCACATCATTATAGCCCATGCACAACCTCCTGCTCCTCATCTACAGCAGGGTTTCTGTCTCAACATGCTATTAGCAAAATAGTCCTCTATGTTTCTTAATGAACTCTTGGTCCACCTTCCCTGCAGTCATTGTTCTCAAGACCAGCCTGCAATTTCAGTCTGAAAAATAATGGAACCGCATGTGGCTTCAATAAGGAAACCGAATATCTGCTCTTCTGGGGCTCTGTGCATTTTTCACACGTGGAAACACTCAGTGAATGGCAGTAAGCAGATGCAAGGAACACAGAAGCTAAGACGAGCTTCTGTAATTGAGGAGCAGTGTAATGGGAAGAGGCTGATTGAAACATCCATTAATAATGAGGCTGTAATTAGAGGTCACTGGGAGAAAGGCTCTGTGTGCTCCCACCATGGCCCTCCTGGTCACTGCAGGCTGCACTAATGCTGCATGGAGGGCTTCTCTACAGATAGGTCCTACATCACCCTACACTGTTATCTCTGCCTACAAATAACAGAATCACAGGTCACAAAATAGCTGAGGAAGTGTGCTTGCTATTCATGTGCAGATGCAGAGGCCACTAACACCAGAATGAGACATAGAAGTTCTCTGAACAGCAAGCCAAAGCACTGCTAACCTGCTTATGAGAAGCTGGCTGACACAATCCATCCACTTCCTGAGGCCTGAGAAGAATATGTGAGTATTCCTTTCTGCAAATCAATAACGCTTCAATAAGGAGATTATTAGAAAAACAATATCATGTTTTCTAGGAAGCTTATTATAAAACACAAGCTGCTTGGTAATGTATTTGAATTGTTCATTACTGAGTATTGCCTTGGGATTGTAATGGATTTTTATTCTTTTTCCCAAGGAAATCAGATTAATCAGATGAGGACGACTCATCTGAATCCCATCACATCAGGGTAAGGCTGTAAGCAGAAGGGAGCTGGGCACTCTGGGGTCCCGGATGATACCTACAAAGCAGATCTGCAGACTGGGACAAAAAGGAGTCAATTCAGTATATCTCTGCTGCACTCACAGCAGTTCCATGGGTGTCTGCAGAAATTAGGGGTTCCACATCCTTCCCAAGGGCTGCACCACTCCCTTTCTTTCATCACCAGGAAGGTCTGGGTGTCCCGCTGAGCTCAGGATGATGTTCAGTGACAGTTTTTCAAGTTGCTTTTCCCCGAGTCATTACAAAACGTACAACCAGCACAAATCTGACTGTAGGGTGAATTTGCCACCTTGAAATCAAATTCTCATGGAAATGAAATGGCTGACCCCAAATCTCCCGAATGCTGGATGAGCTCGCATGATAAACAACTTGTAATGGCTCTGCTGGCGCTACCGACTCTTTTAAATGTCACTGCTTCTCTAAATACCTTCCGGGAGATGACTGCTCTATCTGTATTCTGTATTTCTCCCTTTTTAATATCAGTGTCTGCAATGTTGCCATCCTGGAATCCATTGTCCAGGGATTGCAGAGAGCCCCAGACTCATTTTGCTCTGTCACGTCAGTCATTCCTCAATATCCACATCAATGTTTAGCTCAGAAGAACTTTACAGCAAGCTGCCTGCTGCCTGGCAGGCCCGATGGCACAGACTTCCCTCTGCTCCTCTGGAAGGGCCGTGCACAGCCCCATGGGGACACGTCTGCTGGTCACTGCTGCCAAGCCCTTATGGTCATCAGCATCACCACCTTAGCCTTGCTGCCCTTTCGAGACCACTTCTTAAGTCAGCAGAATGATCGCGCTACCTTCATGCTTTCATTACACAGATCTGTATTTGGGGTGCTGAAAAGAGTTTCTAATTAACCCCAACCCCCCTCCTCCTTCTCCCCCCCAGAAAAGTAATGCCAAACCCATCTTGTTAAACCACATGAGCAGCACCATGCAGATAACCCAGCACAGTAGGTGCATTCCATCACATAGCAAACCCTGAATTGTTCTCTCTAAGTATCTGAAAGTCTGTAAAACAGCTTTAAATACAATTAGGAAGCAGTGGAAGCAAAATGGCTGGGGTATTTGCATCCAGCTGCTTGCCTGGAGCACGGCTGCTGCGCGCAAAGCTCAAGGGTTGGAGTGTTGGCCACAATAGCAGTACCACAGAGCTTCACTGCATTCTGCTTTGGTTTTGATGGCTTTCCACGGTGTGAAATTGGAGCTCATTACATTAATTGTGCTTTCCTGGATTCTTTCACGGGGTGTATGGATCGCAGGAAATGACTTAGAGAACAAAAAACAGTGTAGGAGCACAATATGCTTCAGCTTCTGCTCCCCATGCGTTTGCTGTGAGCTTCTTTTGTTTCAGCATCTAGGATCCATTTCTGGGCTATAGAAGAAAACTGGCTGCCTGGGAAAAGGGAGAACTCAGAAATTCCTCACACCTGAGCAGACAACATATCCCCAGAACTGCCCCAAAGCAGCAGCCAAAGAGCCACCACCACTTCACCTTTGGTTACATCAGATTTCAGCAACTGCAAATTAATTGGGGTGTAAGAGCAGCATATGAAGGTCAGGAAACTAAAAGCGCAGCCCCTGCCCACACCTATCCCAGCTCCACTCCCCCAAGCTTTTGCTGTGATGCTGCACGTTTACATCATGTCCTTATCAAAGATAATGCCATTTATTCTGTTTCTTTCTCAGTCACCATCTCCTTCTCCGTGTTTTTTTTTTCTCCTTGCAGTTTTCTCTCTGCTCTCTATTGTGTGCATACAATGGCCCCTCTCTGTTCTCCATAGACAGCATTGTGTTGTAATTGCTCTCCTATCTCTAAGGAAGGGAAAATTCATTCTGATTTGATCACATTATTTTTCTCTGTATAACTGATAAATTCGTCCATTAATCCATCTGTTTGCAGTGGTGTATCTGGGTGCAGCGTGAACAAACCTCCTTACATAACAGCATGTCCAATTACAAATTTCCCTGCAACCCATTCTCCTTGGTGTTAACACACTTACTGCCTTATCTCCTCACTCTGAAGTTGATGCTGAGCTTTGGAGAGCTCTCCCACAGCAGTGCCATCAGCTGGGATGGTTCCAGATGGAACCCCACTGACTGTACCCCTTGGGCCCGACCCATCAGCCTGACACTGCTCACCCACTGCACAAAGATTTTGTCTGGAATATAATTTAAAAGAGCCGCAGAATAACCCCAGCACAGTGCCAAATGGAGCCCAAATAATCCCCCCCAATAAACAGCCCCCAAATGGCTCCAGAATGGCACCACGGAAACAAACAGACTCATTTCCCTCCCTAGGCACACACAGACCCTCCTCATTGCCCCCTCACTCACACTCACACATAACCCCCACACTGACATCAGGACCCCCTCCCCCTCTCACCCTCCCATTGCTGTCCCATTCCAGCCCCTCATCCCACTCCTCTCTTTGCTTGGGATTCCTCAGCCTTTCCTCAGCTACAATCCAGTCACACCAATTTCCATAATAACAATATTTTTGCTGCAGAAATTGTATTACAATAGAGCTGCTGTTGTTAGAGCTGTTATTATCCCATGATCACTACCATGATAGAGCTGCGCTCATTACACCAGCAGTAAACTCAGTCTGGTGAGAGCTTAGCACAAGGAACTGGGACTAAAACTGCCCTCTGGGGACTGGAACTTTGGCTTCTTTCCTACCCACCTATTCCACTTCTTTCTGTTAGAAAGCAGAAAGGAGCCAAAGGAGCCAGTGCTGCTGGTACCCCTGAGCTGTACCATGCATAGTACTGGGGCAGCACAGTTCCAGCACTGCAGATAAAACTTTCTGGTTTTACAAAGTATTTTATCAACACAGACCTCTTTTATACTAGCCCAGTATAAAAGCTATCAAACTGCATTAATAAACCCAGGGAATTACCTCCTCCCTCCGCTAGGACCCTCACTGGGCCTGGAATGGATTCATTTAAAATGGGTTATAAATTTCTGATAAAGGATATTTCAGCTCCAAATTGAACATTTAATGGTGTCTTCACTGCAATGCTCCACCAATCCACAGGGCAGAGCCCAGGGCTCAGGTCCCCTCCATCACCAGAGAGGCCCCCAATCTCTGCTGCCCCCCACCCCCCACAGCACTTCACCACGGGCTGTGTCAGTGCTGGGAATACAGTCAGCTTCACTTCCCCAGTGATTTCAAATACCAGTGCAGAACTGGAATATCAGAACAGGAGAGAGAAAGCAAGTCCTGGCTGGTGCCTCTATCTAAAGCAAGCACGTCCAACTCCAGCCCATGGGCCGCATGGAGCCTGGCATGGCTTGTAGTGCAGCTCCTCCCCTGCTCGGTGCCTTCATGTTGTCAGCTCTGCCCCAACAAATGGCCCAGCACAGCCCCAGGCAAGAACCCATCCCTCACAGCACCCACAATGCAGTGTCTGATGGGCACTTTTTGGTATATTTGCAACTTCCTTTTCAGTTTACATAAGCACGTTGTCTGAGAACTTTCAAATATATAGAGCTGCAATCAGAAACTCAACTCAAAGGTCTGATCATGTCTCTCTACCAGACCTCTCTTAAGATAAGGCCTCTCTTACCAGAGATAGATATCCCTTGCTTCACAATCACACCTTATTCACGTCATCACTTGTTGGCAGTATATACACTTGTAAAAAAACATTTCAAGGGATGAAGCACAGGAAGAGTAAGATTTAATCAAACATCTCCGGCCAACCATGAGAACCGTGAGACCTCACTGAGAGCTGCAGCCACTGCCACTAAGCACACTGATGTGTAGCTTCAAAATAGCGAGGTCACACATCCCAATGGTTTGATGGCTTTGTTGATCTCTTTTTTGTTTTAATAAGAAATATTAATGATTAAAATACTTTTTTTCATTACGTATATTAACTATCTTGTATAGTTAATGAGGGCTGCTCTGAAAGTAATGCCTCATGTTTTATGATGTCAGCCCACCACATCAGAGGTGAATGCTGGTGGTGCAGCAGTAGAGGTGGAACCTTCCCACCAAGATCCATTGCATGTTGTTGCCGTGTGACAGATGGCAGCAGAGGGGCAGTCTGACACAATGGTGTCTGACATGGAAGGGCAGATGAAGCAAAGGTGTGGAATTGAATTCCTCCATGCAGATAAAATGGCACCCACTGTCATAAATCCACATTTGCCGAAGGTTTCTGGAGACCCAACAGTGTGAGCACAGTGAGAGGTGGGTGGTGCATTTCAACAGTGGCAACACTGGCAGTGGATCACCTCTGGTGGTTCAGGTTTTGACGAATGTGGCATGTGGGCTTCTGTTCATTGCTGGTGAAAATGCAATGCTAATGGTGGTGGCTATGTTGAAAAAGCAGTGTTTTGTAGCTGAGAATGTGCCCTATCAAATAGTCATAGAATCATAGAATCATAGAATCACCAAGGTTGGAAAAGACCTAAGAGATCATCCAGTCCAACCGTTCACCTATTCCCAATAGCTCCCACTAAACCATGTCCCTCAGCACAACATCCAGCCTTTCCTTGAAAACCCCCAGGCTCGGTGACTCCACCACCTCCCTTGGCAGTCCATTCCAGTGCCTGACCACCCTTTCTGAAAAGTAATACTTCCTCATGTCCAGCCTGAATCTCCTCTGCCGTAGCTTGAAGCCATTCCCTCTGGTCCTATCACTAATGACACGAGAGAAGAGGCCGACCCCCAGCTCACTACAACCTCCCTTCAGGAAGTTATAGAGAGCAACGAGGTCTCCCCTGAGCCTCCTCTTCTCCAGGCTGAACATTCCCAGCTCCTTCAGCCTCTCCTCATATGGCCTGTGTTCCAGACCCCTCACCAGCTTTGTTGCCCTCCTTTGAACACGTTCCAGGGCCTCAATATCTTTCTTGCAGTGAGGGGCCCAAAACTGGACACAGTACTCGAGGTGTGGCCTCACTAGCGCTGAATATAGGGGAAATAACTAGTGTTATTGTGCTCTTTGTAGCAGCTGTAGCTTCCATGGACATCAATAGGAGGCACTATTTTCTGAGCAGCTTACGTATATTATATGCAGCACAAAACAATTCCCCTTCGCTCAGTGAGGCTCGGGCAATCAAAAAGATCGGACACCCAAGGCCTAACAAATCAGTGCAGAGGGCAACCAAATATATGGCAGCACCTATGGCCAGGGGAGCTGGGAGCAGTTCGGCTGAGTGCTGCAGTTGCACCTCCTCCAGCTCCTGCCTCAGCCTCTTTCTTCCTTTCTGCAAGAGCTCCATTAGATACTACAGAGAAGTGAAAAAGGAACATGGCCCAAGGCACTGCTTGGTGAGTTAGCAGTCTGAATTCCCAGCTCTAACAGGAAGATAGTGGGAGAGAGAGAAACAAAATCTTGATCTGATCCACCCCTTCTGTCCCCTCACCCCTTTTTCTACCCTCCTGGGTACCCTGACCAATGCTACACAGCCCACACAGGAGCAGGGAACCACTGAGCTGACATGGCACTGGGGAGAGAGAAATGGTTGTGACAGCACGCAGCAGTGGGAGCTCGGTGCAGCTGGTGTGCACACAGGGCTCTGACCAACGCAAAGCAGCTGTTCTGCAGCTCAGCATCTTCAGCTTAATACTGAAGCAGTGCTCACATGCTTATGGGCAACCAGAGGGAATTTTCTGTTTCCTGCTGGACGCTGCTTCAGGTTGGGGGGAATGTTTATGGATAAGTTATTCTGGCTGCAGCGGGAGATAACAAAAGGAAACCTGACAGCCCATTAAATCCAGAGCTGGTGATGGTGGGACTGAAACTGCAGCGCCTGCAGCAGTAAGAGTAGGAGGTAATCTCCAGCCAGAGCAAAAACAGCAGTTTTTGCTATGAAAAAACTGAGGGAAAAGGCTGAATTCCCCCCAGCTGGTTGTGTGTGATTTTATACAGCACTGTGGCACAGGTAACAGGCATGTAAACAGGCAGTACTCACATTTAATAAATAAGGGACAATGGTAATCTCAGACAGGCATCAGGGCAGCAAAGTAGCTGCAACGTAGGAGTGATTGATCATCTACTTTACCTTCATGGGAAGATTTGTGAAGAAGATGACAGCAGCAGCACTTAAAGACCCCAAGGAGGGCCAGTCCCCAGAGCAACAGTCTGTCATCATAGCAAGGAGTCCTGCTGGGCCGGTGACCCTGAGCCATCCTCCAACCACTCTGTACCTGCAACTGCCGCTCTGCTGCTTGGGGATGAAATATCTCACCCTCAGCAGAACATGCAAACAGTGCTAGGAATGGTGTTTTTAATATTTTCATCAAAGACATCACCAGTGCAAGAGTGCACCCTTAGCAGTTTGCAGGTGACCCCAAGCTGTGTGGTCTGGTTGACACGCTTAAGGGATGTGATTCCATCCAGAGAGACCCAGACAGGCTGAGCTCTGGGCCCAGGGGAATCTCAGGAGGTTCAACAAAGCCAAGTGCAAGGTCTGCACCTGGGTCATGGCAGCACCCACTGTCAGTGCAACTGGGGGACGTAAGGATAGAGCACAGCCCTGCCAAAAAGGACCGGGGGTACTGGTGGGGGGCAGCTGGACAGGAGCCAGCAGTGTGCCCTGGCAGCACAGAAAGCCCAGCGGACCCTGGGCTGCAGGCAGAGCAGCGCGGGCAGCAGGGCAGGGAGGTGCTCCTGCCCCTCTGCTGTGCTGTGACAGCTCACCTGGAGCACTGCGTCCACAGGTGGAGTCCTCAGGGCAGGAGAGACGTGGAGCTGCTGGAGCGCGGCCAGAGGAGGGACACAGAAATGGCAGCAGGGATGGAAGCTCTCCCTGCGAGGACAGGCCGAGAGCTGGGGCTGAGCAGCACGGAGAAGAGAAGGCAAGAGGAGAGCTGAGAGCGGCCCGTCAGCATCTGAAGGGGCTGTGAGAAGGGAGGGGACGGACTCTATAGTGGGTCTGTGTGATGGGAGAAGGGGAGATGGCTTCAGACTACAGAGGGGAGATTGAGGCTGGAGCTGAGGAAGAAGGTTTGGCAGTGAGGGCGGTGAGGCGCTGGCACAGGTTGCCCAGAGAGGCGGTGGTGCCCCGTCCCTGCAGACAGCCAAGGTCAGGCTGGACGGGGCTGTGAGCACTGCTGAGCTGTGGGTGTCCCTGTGCGCTGCAGGGAGCGGCACCAGGCGGCCTTCCAGCTCCCTTCCCACTCAAATGATTCAGTGATTCTCTGATGGCACATTGCTGCAGTGGTATGGAGATGCCCCACATGCAAGCATTTGTACACATGGGCACAGATGTGTATACTTGTCTTTTGACAAGGGATTGCTATCTTTAAACAAGCAAATCTCTATTGCTATAACTGTGCTATGCAGGTCAAGATCAGCATAAACAGACATAACCCTTGCATGTAAAACAGCATTTAACTCATTGGTCATGTTCTCCCAAATGACTGAACCTGCCAAATAGCTCAGCATCTACAGCTGCCTGCAGGTTTCACAACAGATTCAGTTAATACCTAGGTACGGAAACTAAATCTCTTAAGTTCTCCAGAGTCTGATGATTCCACCATGACTGCACCATCTCTATCACCCAACTTCCTTACACAGATGGGCTGTCTGCAATAGGAGCTCTCCCAAAGTTCTGAAGGTTGCCTTTCTGCTTGCCCATCATCATCCCTACCTGTCCTGCATTCTGCTGCAGTAGTACATGGGAGTCAAAGCTTGTAATGGCTTCTGCTCCCTCTAATAACAATAGTCAAAGATAAAGCCAAAATACCCATAATAATCATTACTTATGTGCTCAGATATTGCAGTACGGAGTAACAAAAGGAAGTCTATAAACAAATCAATCTCAAGTTTTTCTTCTTTGGAGTTCCCTGAGCAGCTCGGTACAAATTCTTACACTCTGGATTAGCAGCACGTGGTTTATTTTGATTCAGATCCATACTTCTTGCACTTCAAACTGCTTCTCAATTGTACTGTATAATATGGAGGTGGAGCAGCCTCTCTATAAGAAAGAAGTTTCTCTATATCCCTGTCACCTCCTGAAGGGTTTTGTTTGTACACAATGGCTGTAGGGTAAGGCAGCAGTGTCCAACAAGGGGCCCTGCCCTCCCCCCCCATCCCACACATCACAGTGTCAGCTCTGCCCCTCTGAGCCCAGGGCACCATGCGCTGCAGCCACTGCCATCCAACCACACTGATGTGTAGCTTCACAAAACCAAGGCCACATCCCAATATTAGATCCCAATAGTTTCATGTGTTTGTTGCTCTCTTTTTTGTTTTAATAAGAAATATAAATGATTAAAATAAGGTTTTTTTTAATTATGCACATTGACTATCTTGTATGTTTAATGAAGGCTGCTCCAAAAGTAATGCCTCCTGTTTTATGATACCAGCCCACCACATCAGAGCTGGATGCTGGTGGTGCAGCAGTAGAGGTGGAACCTTCCCACCAAGATCCATTGCATGTTGTTGGCGTGTGACAGATGGCAGCAGAGGGGCAGTCTGACACAATGGTGTCTGACATGGAAGATGTCAGACAGATGAAGCAAAGGTGTGGAATTGAATTCCTCAATGCAGATAAAATGTCACCCACTGACATCCATCAGAGTGACATCCATTCATGGAAATAAAAATGAGGCATTACTTTCGGTGCAACTTATGTATATGAGGTGTAAAACAATTCCTCTTCATTCAATGAGGCCCATGTAAGCCAAATGTTGGATACCTATGAGGTCGGGGAAGCCCATAATAAGGCAGGTGGGTGCTGCCTACTTGGTGCCTGTCTCTGCCTTGAGGAGCAAATCTCTGTTACTCCAGGAGAGCTGCTCCAGGGGCTGCCAGACACAGAGCCCAGAACCAAACCACAGGGGAGGAAAAGGAAAAATCAACACACAAAAAACGGTAAACAGATTTTTAAAAATTCAAGGTTGAATTCCACAACTCAGTATTTTCCTCAGCTTGTACATGAAATGAATGGAAATGCGCCTCTTCTAATGAACAACAATCATTACCCACAGTAGTTCATTAATTCTCCAATTTCCAATCTCATTAAGGTCCATGAGTTCTCTAGGAAAGGAGTTTACCCTTTGGAGGCCCTTGGCAAATGCTCTCATGGATGAAGCTGCACCCATTGCCTTCTCAGCTCTACCAGGAGGTGAACCACCAGACTGCAGCTCTGCAGCCTTGCACAGCACAGCTGTACTGGCACTGAGCACATCTCTGCTACGCTCACACGCGTCCTGTGCTGGGTGATGTGGTGGCTCTGACACAGCAGCCATATTCCTCTTGGACTGCCATCGAATTTCTCTAATGCACAGAGTAAAATCTGTTTGCTTTACCCATGAGAACTGTTATTGAAGAAAAACAAATGCTAATGAGTGTTGTTGGTTCAGCAGTGTTTAAAATGCACATCTTTTTTCCCTTTTGGTAAAAAGGCTCTTTTATCTTCCAGATTTTCTCATACTAAAAGACTTAACAAGATACGAAATCTTCTGGACAGCCCCTGTTGTTGAGTGCAAAAACAGCATTAATACAGCCAGTGAACTTCAGAGAAACCTGTAAGCTATCTGCTGATCTCTCTGCAGGGCTCACCGAGAGCAGCTGCCTGTGTCACACAGCAGAGGGGAGAGAGAAGCCACCAAATTTCAGAAGCAATGACTGTGAAGATCATGGGGTGGATCTTCATGGAAGACGTGTTAAGGCATAGTAGAGATGAGGAGGTGGTCTGATAGAGGCAGCACGCCTTCACCAAGGGCAGAGCGTGCCTGACCCATCCGGTGGCGTTCTGTGATGGAATGATGGCATCGGTGGGCAAAGGAAGGGCAACTGATGTCACCTGCCTGGAGTTGTGCCTTTGACACAGTCCTGCACCACATTCTTATCTCCAAAGTGGAGAGAGATGGATTTGAAGGCTGGGCTATTTGGAGGATAAAGAATTGGTTGGATGGTCGCAGCCAGAGGGCTGCTGTCAACGGCTCCATGTCCAGGTGGAGGCCGGTGATGAGTGGTGTCCCCCAGGGGTCCATCTTGGGACCGGAGCTCTTCAGCATCTCCATCAGCGACAGACGATAGGATGGAGTGATAGATAGTGATAGAGATGGGATGGAGTGCAGCCTCAGCAGTTTGCTGATGGCACCGAGCTGAGTGGTGCAGCGGACACAACAGCAGGAAGGGATGCCATCCAGAGGGACCTGGATGGGCTCAGAAAGTGGGCATGAGAGAACATGATGAGGTTCAGCAAGGCCAGGTGCTGCTCTTGGCTGCTTTTCCCAGCAGCCAGGCCACCAACAACCTGTGCACCAGCCCAGGCTGTCTGACATCAATCCTTCTTCTCCTCTTTCTCCTTCTTCTTTCCTCTTTCCCAAGGCTCTGCCCTGCAGATGCAGACATTTCCAGAGCCATTCAGCTGCAGAGATTGCTTGTAACCAGACAGGAATCGCAGCATGGAATTAATGTTTCGGAACACAATATTATTGGATTGATTTTAAATAGATGTTTGCCTTCTCATAGGTAATAAAGTGAATGGTGCTAAGAAAGCTGGAAAAAAATGATCCAAGCCCAGCCTGCTTATTGCTTTGGAAGTGACTTTGAATATTTCCCTCCTACAGTCAGTGCTGGAATGTGAGTAGCAAATGACAGGCAGAAGGGAACAGACGAATATCTGTTTATGCAGGAAAATGAAATGTATGAATAGTTATTTTGAGGACAAATGTATTTTGACAGGTATCTAATTTCATTCTGCTCATAAAATGCACTTTGTCAAATGCTTCTTTGCATGCTGGAGCTGATGGGGTTTTTTTGTTTTGTCACTGGAGGTTTGTTTGTTTGTTTTAAGTTTGAAATCTTTCTCTGTGGGTAAGAAAGATAGAAAAAATACATTTGTCCAACATCACACAGAAATTATATTTAATGTCATCACAAATGTGTTTAAAAAAAAAAAAAAACTTATCAAACAACCCAACGCTATTTATTTGGCACAAATGTCAAAAACAACCAGACAACCAGGAGCCATGGTAAAGCATGAACAGAAGGGAAGGGCCCGTAATGGCTTCATCCAAAGTGCGACCCAAGGCCTCACTGCCATGCACAGCTCAGCCCTGCTGCCTGCAGGAAAGCACAACCTGTTGCTCTCTCACTGTGTTGCTCCATGTAAGCGATGGGTGTCCATGGAATGCTGAAAACCCCATTCCTTCAGGACCAAGGGCTGATTATCTCAACCTGCTAACACAAATGGCTCAGACTGAATTTCAGTCTCTGTTTAATATGTCTCTTTCAGTGGTTATTTCACTGATGATGCATGAGAATTTCACAGCTTTTTAAGCAGGACGAGGTACAAGGATGGATTTACTGCCAGCGAAATACAGGCATAAGGAATTTCAGTGTAACGAGCGGGGCTGTGGGCTGCTGGGCTGGAACCCTGCGGAAGAGTGATCACCCAGGAAACAGGTTTTCCTCAAAGTTCATAAAAAAATTATGATGGCAGTAAAAGTTAATGACCAGATATAACCTGCCAAAAAAAAAAAAAAAGGCTGAGAAAGCAGTTGGAGAACCCTCTCCACTGCAAACCCGGCTTCTCACACAAGAGCTTTAAAGCTCAAAGTTCTTATTCTGTTTTGCTACTGCGAAGCAACTTGAAAACCTTCCTGCTTGGAGCAGACCTCCCAACCAGCAGGATTCTTCCCCATTGAAGCTCAGCAGGTTTGAGATCCTCAAGAGCCCATGGCTGGAGGTTGTACATCCTCACTGCAGTACTATCAGCACACACGAGCTGCAGCAGCACCCAGCTTACAGCACCCACACACCCATGAGGCGCTCCAGATGGACAGTCAGTCACTCCTACTTCTCTGGATCCAGATTGCCCTCTCCTTCTGAGTTTAATGCTTAATCCCAAACATTTATCATATTCCACTACAAGCCTCCTACTGCTGCGCCTGTTCATTCTTCCCAAAAGCTGCTTTTTCTTTTAAAACCATCCTACAATTATCTTCTGCAGAGGCACCTCCAGCTGGCACCGTCTCTGACATTATCCTGCAGATTGTGCATTCGCCCAAGTAAAAGCACCAGACCTCAGGGGCAAGAACTCTCCCCTTCCTGGTGCAGTGAGAAGGGATAATTATGACATCCTCTGAACCACGATGTGCCTGGAGCCGTGCTCTGACAGGTACCACATTTCAAAGAGATGCAAAGGAGAATTCTGTCTCCCAGCCTGTCAGGGAGCCATCACACAGGAGATGGCTCACCAGCCCTCCTTCACTCCTGCAGATGTGCCTTGCTGGGACAGCTGCCCAGGGAGACTTTGATTTGACCTCTCCCCCATCTCTGATTTCCCATCATTTTTGCACTGAAATCTATTCCTTTTGAGATGTGATAATGCAGAAAGCAATTGCTCTGGGCAATGGCAGCTGCAAGAGAGAACCCACAAGGTACTACATGGGATGTGGGGTCCCAGCTATGGCAGCCCACTCCCTCCCTGTACAAAGCAGCACAAGGATGCCTGCTGGATTTCCTTGCAGCCTGCATCAGAAGGGTCCACAAGGCAGTCTCCATGGTTACAGCACAGCATTGCATAGCAACAAGCTGCGCCGAGCATCATCACGGCATTGCTGCTTCTTAAATCCCTTCCCTGGCGTATTCACCCAGATGAGTTAGATTTATCACAGCTCTGGTATAAACACACAGTGGGGAACATCCACCTATGGATCACACGGCAGGGACCATCCCTGTAAGCAATGTGATAGAATGCAGAGATCCAGGCAGCTGGAGAAGTGCTGGAGCTGCCTGGTGGCAGGGCAGGGTGTGCTGGCACAGCCCCAAGACAATTTCACAGGGATGGCCACACTTCTGCACATACAGATTGGAGAGCCTGCATGCAATGCGAGGTGGGAGCAGAGCTGTGTCCCAGCTGAAGAACCACATCAATTTCTGAACAAAACCCAGCAGCTCAGGGGTTTGCTCCAGCTCAGCACTGGGGTGGCCACACTGTGTGGGGTCGGGAGCACTCTCCTTCAAACAGGAAGTTGTCCTTGTTCCTTTCAGGGCTCCAGAGCTTTTCAGCATTACCATTCCTGGCAAAGAAAACATCCGCTCCCCTTCTGGTGCAGGAGGAGACTGGCACTCATGGCTTGTACATGGGAAAGCAGCTCAAACTTCACTTCTGGCAGAGAAATCTATTTTCTCACTACAGTTTGTGTCCACACCTTTGTTTGCTCTGACACACTAACACATCTACACAGCAACATCTGTGCTGGCCACATGTGATCAAGCCTCCCACACCAATGCTCAATGCAATTCCACGCATTCTTGCTATTCCATCCATCAGCATAACAGCACGTACCCTTGCACTCCTGCAGCCCTGTCTGAATTCACCCTGTGTGCCTTCCCTGCACACACCTCATGCTCTCTGCTGGCCCCGGGGTGGCACACACACTGGGAGTGTGGCACAGCTCAGTGCTTGCTATCTCAGTCAGAAGCTGCAGGGGAGAGGGTTTTGTTCCATGCTCCTATGCTGCTGTGCAGGGCTGTCTGACCAGATACACTTCAAGAACACTGAACCCAGCAGAGCTCCTACAGAAACTGCTTCCTCCCCCATCAGCACTCACCTCTGCTGACCCCAGCCCCCTGCCAGCACCATGCTCCAGCTCTGCACACCACTTGTCAGTATACTGACTCCTACCATCTGCTTTATGTTTCCTAAAAAAGGGGAGGATGGGGCTTCTTTCTGTAAGGTTGGCATGGAGAATTGGTTGTTTTCCTGCATGCACTGTTAGTGCACGAGACTGGAGCTCTGGGCTCTGCCCTTTACATGGCTCCTGTAAGGAAGCCCTCTCCTTACTGTGCAGAGATATGCACAGATGAATAAGCAATGCCAAATAAGTCAAATGCACGCACTGGCCAGTTCACAGGCATCACTGCACTGGGAACAGGCAATTGGGAAATTTCAGCCTGATTTTTTTGCAAAAAAATGCAGGACCCAGCACTTGGACTTTGTTGGGAATGTTTTGCTCAGATAGGCTTGGTCAGTTATCTTTTTTCCACAGAGGCAGAAGAGAGTCTTTAGCTTTCTTTATTTGAATAAAGGGAGCCTACTAGGGGCATTTCCCCTGTAGGGTCTCTCAAAGCTTCAGACTCTGCAGATTCCCTTTTTCCTAACTTCCCAGTGCATAGTCCCTCCTCTTCTCCTTTCCTTATTGGCTGACAGAGTTTACAGTCTTCCTGGTCCTCCTAATACGTGCTCTCCCTTGTACATCACGCTTTTAAGTCTGTGCAGTAAGTCCAAAGTTCGTAAGTTCACATTGCTTATAGAACTTTGTAACTGAAACCTTATTTGGTGAGAATGTGCAGGCTGAATGGAAAGGAATTTGCAAGCAAGAACATCTCTTTCATAAGCCTCTGTGTAAATAATTTTATTTGCAAGGTCATCTTCAAGCTTCTTTTATTCCTTGTCTTGTTGAACTTGTTGAGCTCTGTCCCATTGGCCTCAGCCCAGCCATCGGCCTGTCCAGGTCCCTCTGTAGGGCTGCCTGCCCTCGGGCAAATCCACGCTTCCTCCCATTGCAAACTGTTGTCTGCAAACCTGCTGGGATGCACTCAGTGCCCTCATCCAGATCATCAATAAAGGCACTGAACAGGACAGCCCCAACACCAACCCCTGGGGAACAGCACACTCTCCAGCTGGATGTAACTGCATTCACCACCATTCTTTGGGCCCAGCCACCCAACCAGTCTTTACCCAGCAAAGATCACACCTGTCCAAGCCAAGGGCTGCAGCTTCTCCAGGAGAATTCTGTGGAAGGCAATGTCAAAGGCTTTGCTGAATTCTGGTAGACTACATCTACAGCCCTTCCCTCATCCACTTGTCACCATCTGGGAGCTGCTGTCACAGAGCTGTCTCTGAGCCACCTCTTGCATGGACGTCCAGCACCCTCATAGCTCTGCCACCTTTTTGTGACTGATGGCTGCTGGGAGGATCAGGCTCTTTGCCACAAGATGGGCTCAGAAGGCTGTTTGGTCCTTCCTTTCTCCTGGAGCTGGTTGAGGTCTCCAGGAAATCCTCTACCACAGTGGCTGAGGAACAGTCACCACCACGGCTGGAAACCACAGTGGTACCCATCATGGGAGTGAAGAAATCCCCACTGTAATGCCTCAGCCTGCCCATGGGGTTGGAAGGCTGTGCCACCATTTGGCTGTCTGAGATGAAAATCCTAAGTTGGCATCGGGGCTGGGAGGATTGGCTTGGCTTTTTATTGTTGTTTTTGTCACATAGGTAATTCCCCATATTTAAAAACAAAAAAAAAAAACTTACAAACCCACAGACAGGTGGCAAGGAAAAATCTTGCATTAAACACTTATTTGTAACAAAGAAAATCTCCTGGGATTAGAGTTATTCTTAATAATATGAGTTTATCTGTAATTTTCCATCACACAGGGAGTGAGATGCATTAAGGCTGAGCTACAGCATTGTTTAGTGCTTCCCATTCCCCATTTTCACATTAAATCACAGCCTCTAGAAATCAGCAGTGCCTATATCTCATGATGACATAGATTAGTTGAGATTTTAAGCAATGCACAAAGCTCTGTGATTATATTAGAGAGTCTTTGGATGGGTTGGATTCAGGGGGCTATCACCAGGCTCCAGCCCAGCAGAGGCACTTGAGCAAAGCAAACAAACCACCACGCAATTCACTTAGAGCGGATTGCTTGAGCAGAACAAAAGGGCAGGCAAGAAAAAAAAAGAGCAGAAACCAGGCTGCCTTTTTGTGAGGGCTGTGATAAAGCCCCCATCTGAGCAGTCCAGAACAATTGTTGCTTAATACACAATTAGTGGGACTTTGGGAAAATATTCTGAGTTGGTTGTTAAGGGAGCAGGAGAGCAGCCCAGCACTGCGAAGCTCCATGGGGGGGGGTGACAACCCCAGTCTGGGGACTGCCATGTTCCCTTGCTGAAAAGGAAGGGCAGGGGGAAGGGAGGGGGAGAAGGAAGCACCAGCATTGCTGTTTGCTCACCTGCTGCCCAGCGGTGCCTCTCCAGTGAGGAGCATTGCCTTCTTGTTCAATAGGATCTGTGATCTGGTGACTTCCTGCACCACTGTGCCCCACAGCCCCTCCCAAGGCCGACATTTCAGATGATATCCTCGGGCAATGCACAAATCTCCACTAATGAGCTCGGGTGTTGTAGTGCTCACCTCCAAAATGGGCTCGTTCAGGAAAAGTAGATATGTCAACTAAATTGCCAAACATGTTCAATAGCCACTGTCTTTAAGTTCAGGTTTCACAACTGATATAAAACATGAAGCACCCAGAGCCCGGCGGGATGTGCAGCTCTGCAAAATGCCACATTAAGCTCCAGGCTCCTGGGCTAATAATTACAAGTCCATTGTGTAGTAATGAATTGTTCTTTACAGAGTAGATGTCTCATCAGTCACCGCAACAGTCTGAAAGGCTCAAAAATCATTCCTGGATTATGGCATTGAATTAAGAGGAGAAAGAAGGAAAGGCAAGCACCCAATCTCGAGGCCTCCAGGTTGCTCCTCCAACACTCTCTTCAGTTTGGAAGGACAGGACAGGATGGAAGTCCCCCAGTTCTGTCCAATTTCTGGCACTTGTGTGGCTCTGGTATTAAGATGTGAGGCCATCTCATGGCTTAGGTTGGCTGTGAGGAAGCAATCCTTTGGTCAGGGCGGTGAGGCGCTGGCGCTGCTGCCCAGAGAGCTGTGGGTGCCCCATCCCTGCAGGCACTCCAGGCCAGGTGGGATGGGGCCCTGGGCAGCCTGAGCTGGTGGGGGGCAGCCCTGCCCACGGCCGGGGGTGGCACTGGGTGGGCTTTGAGCTCCCCTCCAACCTGAGCCGTTTTGTGGCTCTGTAATCCTATAATTTCAGGAGCATGAGGGACTTGAATGAAAAATAAATAAATAAAGCAGGAGTTTAATTTCCAGCTAAATCAGGAACAGCTAACACAGCCAGAAACTGTCTTTCATTCCCCGTATACCACTTGGTTATTTACTTCAATCAGGATAGACTCTGCAGAGAAACTTTTTTTTCCTCCAATGAAAATTCTCTTTGATCAAGTTCAACTTGAATTTTATCCTGGATTTCCTGAGAGTTCAAGCAGAGAAGGCAGAAGGAGCAAAAGGCTCTTTCTGATAATCTCCAACATCAGAAAAATCTAGAAAGAAAGGATGAGATCTCCATCTTGTACAGGTGCCATTTACATCTCCATTTAAGCGACTGGATGACTAGCCTCAATGTGGAGTTTCTCACAGTGGAGAGGGAAGGAGCAGAAAGGTCAGATTTCTTCACTGCAGATCACACCAGTACAGAACACAGCCAAACCAGCCTCCACGTTTGCGCACACCCAACTCCAGACCTTTGCTGGGTGCTCCTGTACCACCCTGCACCACCTCCAGCACCCGGCTGGCCCAGGGATCCCCCCTCTGCTGCTCTGCCCTCTGGGTTAGCAACGGAAAAACAGAATTCAGTCCCTTAATCACGACTTCATGCTCAGCATTACCAAGCAGTCATTACAGCTGGATTTTTCCTTCCACACAGCAGAGATCAGCATTTTAATACACTTAAGGTTCCCATCAGAGGCAGATTTGCTGAGTGTAATTGCATGTCTGGGTATTAGCAGCCTGCCTTACCCACGTCTGCATCATCATCATCTCAACAAACAGAATCATCCAAACCCAAGCCAGACGAGCCCCAGTAGTGGTTCTGTTCTCAGACCCCATGCTAAGCTCTCCATTGCCATTGCTGTCCTGTCGAGCTCTCAGTGGGAGGTGTGATGCCTGCCGTCAGCTCACCAGAAGCACAGGGCAAGGCACAGCTCTCTGCTGTTGTGACTGCCTGCTGCCTCCCAGCCATGCTGAGGCCCAGCAGCAATAAGCACGCAGTGCTCTGCTTGCAGGAACAGCATCCTGCAGGCAGGGCCTCTGTGGCCATTTCATGCTTTGAAGCCATAAAACTCCGTTTCCTGCAACACTAGCCTCACCCTCTCTTGGAAATCAGACAGTAACCGGGAACTCTACTTTCAACCCAGCAATTACTCACACTGACAGTACATTGCTCAGAGCTTCTGTGGCACAGAGCACTGCCAGCCCCAGCCCAACCCATCCATCAGCCCCACGTGAGCAGGACCACAGCCCTGGGTCCCAACCAGCACTGTCTTTGCTCAGGGCTTTGGGAGCAACAGGTGAGCAAATCACACCGACATACAGGTCAGTTCTTAACCAAAGATACATCCCTTCACCACATCTATCCAAAGGCCAACTCCCCTATAACGCACAGGGACACCCACAGCTCAGCAGTGCTCACAGCCCCGTCCAGCCTGACCTTGGCTGTCTGCAGGGACGGGGCACCACCGCCTCTCTGGGCAACCTGTGCCAGCGTGTCACCGCCCTCACTGCCAAACCTTCTTCCTCAGCTCCAGCCTCAATCTCCCCTCTTCCTTGTCCTATCAGAACAGAGACTGCTAAAGAGCCTGTCCCTTCTTTCTGTCCCTTGACCAGTCACTAATCTCCATCCGGACACTGAGCTATTGACCACCACTCTCTGGGTATGATCTCACAACCAGTTTCTTTCCTGACCTCAGAGCATCACTGAGTGCATACCTTGGGAGATGTGTCCAAGTGGCAGTTTGCCTTTCATAAATTATCACAGAGTAACTCAAAACCCACCACAGGATCATCATTCTGCTCTCCATTCCATCCCAAGTAGGTCAGATGTTGCTGCATTCGGGCTTATAAAGAAACTTTTCCATTACCACGTTCCACCTAAGACAGAGAAAGCTAACACAGCTGCCAGGAAGGACAAGTAGTAGCAGAGGGCCCACTTTCTGCCAGCCTGCAGGAAGAAAATTCAGGCAGGCAGCAATGCCTAATTGGAGAAGCTTCGTGCTTTGCAGCTAGCCTTACTCAGGAGGAGAGCTGGGGGAGCACTGGAAACTTCTCACCCTGCGTGCAGCACCTCCTAATAA